>NC_088366.1:57073046-57088046 GCF_034508935.2 Berghia stephanieae | reverse complement strand
AACATTAGCTTTGATACTACATATAATTTGTCTCGGAAAAATGTAATAAATAGGCAATGGGTAAAAGTAACCCCGAATATATTTCGAATATAGTCGGTGTTAGGATTGAATGAGTTAAACAAGACGCCAACCGAAGGGTTGATGAGTCAGATTCATCTCAATAATAAACTCTTCCGTGGTTTAGGCCACTTTGCTTAATTGCTCCAGTGTGCTCCACCCGTGGGTGATTTTGGGGAAAATATGATTTATGTGCGCATTAACTTTTCGAATGGAGAATGATGAAATCTTCCTCTTTTCGATAATTATTTCTGTTTTCGGTGGTCTGTCCATTCTGGCCTATAAAATATTAAATTAAATTTACTTTTTTTTTTATTCTTCTGTCCACTAAAGAGGCCCAGATCTTTTCTGTCATCATCTTTGTGAGGTTGCTTTCTCTGCTGTGTATCTGCGTAGCCATCGTTAAGGTGGTAGTAGTAGTAGTAGTAGTAGTAGTAGTAGTAGTAGTAGTAGTAGTAGTAGTAGTAGTAGTAGTAGTAGTAGCAGTCGAGCATCGCCTGACACTGACCAAAAATGACGTCAAAATACCAGTCTTTGGCCACAAAAGAAAACAAATCGTGAGTGATATTCAATAGTTCAACCAATGGGACCACTTGTTTCCATGAGCACTACTAACGACAACTCACTAGGCGGTGCAAAAACTAAATTATAATGACGTCAAAATGCCAGTCTTTTTGGGTTTCAGTGTCAGGCTATAACATAACGATGGCGACGGTATTTGCCGATAACACACAAGCACGCTCTGCGTTCGACTTGTTCTATTCTGTTGATCGATCTTTTAGTTTGGGGGTCTCATACCCGGCGACTACTGTATTCCAATAATAGGGAATGAGATTAGCGGAAGAGTAGCGTCCCTTGATTGGACGTCACCCATAGTCTGTGACGTCACCGGCGGAAAAGTTATTCGAGAGAGAACGTCATGTTGGTTGTGCGCATGCGTCTCTCGTCCTCGGCTTCCCGAGGACGAGAGACGTATGCGCAAAACCAAATTGACGTTCTCTCTGTAAGGTGACGTCCAATCAAGGGACGCAATTCTTCCACTAATCTCATTCCCTATAGTGGTTGGTCTTAAGTTTTTGTAGCATATTTCTTTAAAGTAAAAGTAAAGTAGTACCATGGGGTCCGAGTTTATACACGTTTCTATGGCGTGAAACGAGCAATAACAGTTTCTGGTCACCCATTAGATAGGACGCCAGTCTATCGCAGAATACTTTCCACCAGATCATAGAGAACCAGATATCCAATAACTGTTAGCAGAAAAAAAAGTCTCGACCTCCCCGAGATCTATCTCGAACCCTTTTGCGTGTGGAGCATGTTTTTTTGATGGGGTTCTATTTGCACAGTCCACACAGTTCGAGTAATCTATTTGATGCTTGTTTCTTTACAATTTGGTTAACCCTCTCCTTACCACCTGTAGCAAAATCGTCACATTTGTTACGACACAAATGTGACCCACCGTATCAAAGCGGTATTATGTCGGGATCCACTCGGTAAGGGAAATTGAATTCATAGCCACAAATATCCAACTTGGTTTTAATTTCTGTACGTTATGCTGGAGTATAAAGACTATTTCTTGCATTGCAAAAACTTCTAAGCTCCAATTTCTATCTCTAAATTCACTTCTTGGGGTCTGAATCATCCCGACATAATACCGTTTGGAGACGGAGGGTCACAAATATACATTCTTTCTTATTCAGATTTATTTTGTAAATCACAATGTTCTTTGTTTAATTGACAAGAACATAAAGTTGTTTTGTAGAGAGATAGTTTGGGTTTAAAAACTCAATTTTTCTGCTGGGTAGGCCTACCATTTTGGGAAAATACTGAAAATGATCGGTAACGAAAGGGTTAAATTCGTTTTCTTCTTTGGAAATTCTAAATTTGATTTATATTCTATTCTGTATGGCAAACCCTCTAAAATCAAAAATACACATTGACTCATTTGGGTCCATGTTGTATATCTCGATACATACAGTATAATCTAAACAAAACGTTAACATTTTGGGAACGTGATTTGCATTAGAAAAGAGTCATTTCCTTCTGTTTGAATAGATACATCCACTCCTCTGACAAATACAATTTTTCAAGTTGATCCCGGACTTGGTTTATGGCTGTTTAATCGCGAAGGCCTCAGCTAAGGGTGTCGTTTATCATTTCTGGAGGAAAGATTGGATTGGGGGAATCGGGGTTAATCTCTTCTCTACTTTTGTCCAGATTTGGAATATGATGATTATTATGTTATTTTCCATGAAATTTGTAAATGAGGTACGGCCAACGTATAGTCATTTGCAGGTCTGATAATCGAAATGTTTATAGGATCATCATTGTTGTAATGGAAATTATCTCAAACCAACGTAAACGTTTGTTTTTTTTTTTTTTGTGTTTGAGGGTTTTACGGCGCTTGCAACACATTAAGGTCATATCAGCGCCAGTAAAAAGTTGAAAATGGGATAGTAAATAGTTCTAGAATTACAATTAAAGCATCCAAGAAAAGGTAAGACAAAGGGGAATTGGTTCAAAAGGGAACAGATGTAGATTCCAAGAGCACACTATCAGTGTACTTAAATTGAGATCACCTAAAAGTCTCATCCAGACACAAACACAGGTCCCCACTAAGAGGAATACACTCAAATGTTTACAAATCATATATAATTCATAAATAAAACATAATAGAGTGCATAACAGAGAGATGATTTACAAGGAAAAAAATATCATCTCCCAAAACTAACTATACATTTGACTGTTTCCCTCCCAGCCAAGGTATCCGGTCAGGGCCAGGACAAAACCAAGTAATTTCATTCCAAGACAAAGACAGAAAGCATGTTGGAAAACGGACATAGGGGGACAGAAGACATAGAATGTACCTCCCTGTCCACTATGGGAGGTCAGGATCCCCACCCAGCCAACGTAAACGATTATTGTCTTTTACAACTAGACATGTCCATGATTAATTGAGTCGCTTTGTCAGACCTTCAAGTATATGAACGTCGGGCACGTTGTATGATTCATCGGAATGAAAGATAGTTGAATGTGGCTGGTGCTTTGGCAGACCTGTAAATATATGAACGTCGGGTACGATGAATAATGATGCATTGGAATGAAAGATAGTTGAATGTGGCTGGTGCTTTGGCAGACCTGTAAATATGTGAACGTCGTGTACGATGAATAATGATGCATTGGAATGAAAGATAGTTGAATGTGTCTGGTGCTTTGGCAGACCTGTAAATATGTGAACGTCAGGTACGATGAATAATGATGCATTGGAATGAAAGATAGTTGAATGTGGCTGGTGCTTTGATCTGACCCGTCTCCTCAATCCGTTATGTCGGGGTGACTGAGATAGCCAAAAGTGATTTATAATTATTTTAAAAAAGGATGAGCATTTATATAATATTAGTTTGTTTCTCTTTCAGAAATTGTGATCTTTTTTTTGAAAAATACAATAGGGAATGAGATTAGCGGAAGAGTAGCGTCCCTTGATTGGACGTCACCCATAGTCTGTGACGTCACCGGCGGAAAAGTTATTAGAGAGAGAACGTCATGTTGGTTGTGCACATGCTTCCGCGAGGACGAGAGAGAAGCATGCGCAAAACCAAATTGACGTTCTCTCTGTAAGGTGATGTCCAATCAAGGGACGCTACTCTTCCGCTAATTTCATTCCCTAGATGAACATATTATAAATTGGCTCGTATTTCCAGGTATAAACTCATTTTTCAACAACCTATCGCTTCGACAAAATACAAGTCCTAACAAGAGAATTTATCCTCAGCAGTATCCATTAAACGTGCTCAAAGCGCTTTACAAGGTGTCCTGACCAACAGCAACACTTGAACATGTAGGACGAGACATGACGCTTGTAAGGCGAAAGTACTTTTTTTTTTCGACAGAGACAACGCTGTTAACGGTTATGTTGTCAATTCGATAACAGAATGTGATTAAAGAGCCTTTTCCAAGGAATGAACTATGCGCCACTCAGAGCGGCAATCAACTCCTGGACCTTACGATCTGAGGGCACATCGTATGACCACATAGCAGCATCGTGGACGGTGGAAGAGTCTGAATTCATATTGCATATGTATATAGAATATAAGGCAAGAAATGTTAATATGATGGGAACATCGTTTACATTAGAGAAAGATCATTTCTTTCTTTTTGAATAGATAGATAAATTCTCTCTTTTGACAAATGCAATTTTCAAGTTGCCCTCATATTTGGTTTATTGCAGATTAACCCTCTCCTTACCAGCCATTTTGAGGATTTTCCCCAAAACTTCACACCCAACTAACACAAAAATATATTTTTATCACTCAAACACAATAGCAGTAAAAGTTCTTGCGTTATATAATTTCTTTCGCAAAACATGATGTACAACATACTGTTCAATTTCTTTAAATTTTATGATGTACAAAAGACATTTGAATAAGAAAATTGTTAGTTACATCGTAACAAATGTGACGATTTTCCTGTGGGTGGTAAGGAAAGGGTTAAATCACTCAATCCTAGAGATTTTTGCTACTTTTCAAAATTGGAAAAAATTGTATTAAAAAATGAGCAAGTACATAGATAAATTTATTTAACTACCATTATCATGTAAAAACAAAAAAACATTATCTTTGATACTACGCCTATAATTTGTATCAGAAAATTGTAATAAACAGGAATAGGGTAAAAGTAACCAGGATAAACTACGGATATAGTCGGTGTTAGGGTTGAGTGAGTTAATCGCCGAGCAAGGAAGTCATTAATAACATAAGATTTATTTTATCCATCTTTGTATGGACTTATCAGTTCGAGAGAGAGAAAAAATACGCCTTTTTGCAACGGCACCATAAGATCCCGTCGGATATTTGATTGTTTGTTTGTTTGTTTTTAAGGGTTTTACGGTGCTTCTAATACATTTAGGTCATATCAGCGATAGTAAAAAGAAAGAAATTTGGATAGTAAAAACATTCTAGATATCCAAAAAAAAAAAAGGACTTGAGGAAAAAAGTAAGGCAAAGAGGAAATGGTACAAATAGGGAACAGATGTAGATTCCAAGAGCTCGCTATCAATGTACTTTGAGATTACCTAAATGTTTCACCCAGACCCCAGCAGAAGGTCCCACTAGGAAGAATACACTCAAATGTTTACAAGTCATGTGTTAAAAACAAAATAATAACTGTACATAACAGAGATGATTTACAAGGAAACAAATAAAAATATCATCTCCCAAAACTATAATTATACATTCAACTGTTTCCCTCCCAGCAAAGGACTCCGGCTAGGGTCAGGACAAGACTTAGTAATCTCATTCCAAGACAAAAACAGAAAGCAATTGGAAAACAGATACAGGGGGATAGAAGATACAGCAAATACCTCCTTGCCCACTATGGGAGGTTGAGAACCCCAACCAGATCCCGCCGCCTAGGCATGTCATGAAGGAATATAGATAATCCATCTAACATGATGTCTGACGTCAACAGGGATTACCAAATCTCCAGCAGAAAAGATTGAACTAAAGAATCAGGGTTAATCTATTCTATAACTATGTCCAGATTGGTAATAACGTGATTATGGTATTTTCCCCTGAAATGTGACCCACCATCTCAAAGCGGTATTAAGTCGGGATGATTAAGATGCTGAAAATGGAATTTGTAGCCAGAAATATCATGCTTAAGTTGAATTTATGTGCTTTATAGAGGAGCAGGAATATCATATTTTATTGTGCTAAATACCAACGTTTCATATTTTTGACTAGTTTAACTATAATTTGACTTTTTAGCATCTGGTCCATTCTCTACATAATACCGTTTTGAGACGAGGGGTCACAAATGTGTCGATATGATCAACACCTGCCTATTTTCAGGTCCGATAACCCAAATAGTTATGGACTCACAGTTGTAATGGAATTATTCTCAAACCACCGCAAACGTTTGTCCATTACAACAATGGATATTCACGCACAGTATGGGCTTATAAAGTCAAAATATAGATAGTTCGAAGATGACGTCACTCAGGTCTTTGTTATTGTTTTTTGCCATCCGCGTTTATGAGTAATGCTCACTAAACTGTAATAACCCGACTATAAACGTTCATGGATACACACAGTTTTGTGTGTTGGTCGGTTATACTTCCGGATGGCAATGTTATGAGCTTCTTAGCCAAGCGCACACTATCTATACGGTATTTTACACGAAGGGCTCGATTCGGCTTTAGTTTGACAATCTAAAACACAGTTTTGCCCAAGAGGTAAAGTAGATCCATCGTATAGAATCTGTGAGGTCGATGCCTCTCATTTGTTGGTCCTTTATTGTTATATCATTTTGGTCAGATCTCAGGACTATAGATAGAAAGGAGATGACGTCACTCGGGTCTTTGTTATTGCTTTTTTTTGCCATCCACGTTTATGAGTAATTTTCACTAAACTGTATTAACCAGACTATAAAAGTCCATGGTTACACAGAGTTCTGTGTGATGGTCCGTTAAACTTCCAGATGGCAATGTTGTGAGCTTCTTAACCAAGCGCATACTAGCTATATTGACTTGAAAGCCGAATGACCGTGTCTGATCGTAGCCATTTTTAATTTATAGCCTGACACTAGAACCCACTAGAACTTATCTTTTGACGTCATTTTTTAAAGTTTGCTCAGCGTTTAGTGAGTTGTCGTTAGTAGAGCTCAGGGAAACAAGTGATTCCATTGGTTCCTATTGTTTAAACGGTCAGTGTTGGTGAGTATCTTCTTTTACCACATACCATCAATTTCCACCAACCGCCAGCGGACGTGTTAATTAAGGACCGTTAATTCGATACTCAAGAAATTGTTAAGAGACGAGAGAGTGAGGGGGCACGAGGGAAGTATTGGATATTCATTTAGCGGGAAAGAGGTAAAAAGGGACGCCCAAAGACAAGATGGTTAGATAGGATAAAGGACGATATGAAAGAACTGGGCCGGGAGGAAGATGATGCTATGAACAGAGATCAATGCTATTATGTGCTATCTCTAGATTGCTATGACCGAGATGCGGCATTCATTATGGCAACCCTGCAAAATGCGGGATAAGCTGAAAGAAGAAGAAGAAGAAGAAGAAGAAGAAGAAGAAGAAGAAGAAGAAGAAGAAGAAGAAGAAGAAGAAGAAGAAGAAGAAGAAGAAGAAGAAGAAGAAGAAGAAGAAGAAGAGGAAGAAGAAGAAGAAGAAGAAGAATTCGCTGCTCAAGAAGGGATGACGAGAACCATATTTCTACCCACAACCTAAACGTTGAGATATTAATATAATTACATATGTGACCCTTCGTCTCGAAAAGGTATTATGTCGGAATGAATTGGACCCGGAAAAGTGACTTTTGAATTTACTATCAATTTAATCTGTAACATAACAAATCAAAACAAACCCCAAGTTTCATGTTTTTGTCAATTAATTCAATTTTTTGCACCCAAGTCATCCCGACATAATACCGTTTAGAGACGATGAGTCACATATTATACGACTCGCCCATCAATATTATTCTCACATGAGCATTGATCATTTATATAACGCAATATCCACGTTTAGTGTTTTACATCCAAGAGATCCCCATCCATAGCAACACTTAACATGGAGGATGATGAAAGACTCTGCGATGGACACCCCAAGGAAAGAGGAAGCGAGGCGACCCCAAGGAGACTTGGAGACGTACCGTAGAGAGGGACATAAAACAGAGAGATCTGTCTGTCCCTCGAGATAGCCCCCAAGAATAGCTGCTGACAGGACCAGGTGGAGATCCCTTGCATCGCCTCAAGTACCAGCAAGCCCGGAGAGGATTGAGTGAGTGAGTGATAATGTCAGCAATCATTCAGAGCCGAGTTCTAAAGCGTGAAACGGAAAAAAGAAAGTGCTAGCTATCCTTAGGATAGGACGCTAGTCTAGCGCAAAGAACATTCCACCCGATCTAACAGACCTAGCTACCCAATCACTGTTGGGTGGACAGAAGGGTCAGAAAAATTCGCGACTGCACCTGGGATTGATCTCAATCCCTATGATTGTTATACGTGTGCTCTACCAACTGAGCTATCAGGAACCCGGAGGATGATGTTAGAAGATATTTAAAAATATTTTCGACAGAGGCAACGCTGTTAACGACCAGGTATTCATTTTACACCTCAAGTCTGCTGAGAAACTGTGAGTAAAGAGCCTCTTCCAAAGACTCAACTATGCGCCATTCAGAGCGGGACTCGAACACTGGACCTTTCGATCCGAAGGCAAGCGTCATACCACAAGACCAGAAAGCCGCGCAGCTCAGAATGAATGATCCAGGTGAAGAAAATAATTGCACGGAATACTCTTCAACAGTCGTAACGTCACTTCCTTCCTAAAGACGTGGTAACTTAGTAACACTGGCTCTAAACTATCCGAACAACGGCGGACGCCCGTATGAAATATTTCCCCGGCGAGCATAAAAGCGTATCCAGAGGGGAAAAAAAAACCATAAATTTTATCATGTTTTGACTTTTACACATTCTGATCACAAGGCATATGAAAAGTTCTAGACAGCATGAAGAATAAAAAGTAATGATTTTCTTTGTTTAGAACCAAGATGGCCGCCTTTGCCGGGCGGCGTGACATCAGACTATTGAATTCAATTGGCCATTCCCTCTAAATCATAGGCTGGCATAACGTAGATGACGACATGTAAAAAATGTTGAGCTTTTATATATCGCCATATCCATTAAACGTGCTCAAACGTGCACTTTACAAAGGCCCCCTGACCAACAGCAGCACGAAAGATATGTGACCCTCCGTCTCAAAACGGTATTATGTCGGGATGATCCAGACCCCAAGAAGTTAATTTAGAGATAGAATGATGAGAAATTGGAGCTTAGAAGTTTTTGCAATGCAAGAAATAGTCTTTATACTCCACCAGAACGTACAGAAATTAAACCCAAGTTGGATATTTGTGGCTATGAATTCAATTTCCCTTACCGAGTGGATCCCGACATAATACCGCTTTGATACGGTGGGTCACATATAGAACGGAACACGATGCCTGTTAGGCGATAATACAATTTTTCTCCGATAGAGACAACGTTGTTAACGGCCAGGTATTCACTTTACACCAAAGTCTGATGAGAATCGGTGAGTAAAGAGCCTCTCTCTTCTTAAGACTCAACTATGCGTTGTTAAGAACGGGACTCGAACCCTGGACATTTCGATCCGAAGGCAAGCGTCATACCACAAGACCACAAAGCCGCACAGTTCAGAATGACTAGCGGTCAGTCCTACTAAATCATAGACTGAGAAATCGTAGACGACGACAGCCCATTAAAGCACTTAGCAATCTGAGTATGTGTGTATAGCATGAATTACGATCAGACAGAAACATGCCATTTTGACTGTTTGTTTGAAAGAGTTAGTAGACACAATTTTATCAAGTGTCATCCCTAAATGTGACCCACCGTATCAAAGCGGTATTATGTCGGGATCCACTCGGTAAGGGAAATTGAATTCATAGCCACAAATATTCAACTTGGGTTTAATTTCTGTACGTTATGCTGGAGTATAAAGACTATTTCTTGCATTGCAAAAACTTCTAAGCTCCAATTTCTCATCATTCTATCTCTAAATTCACTTCTTGGGGTCTGAATCATCCCGACATAATACCGTTTTGAGACGGAGGGTCACAAATAACAAAAGCTTTCTTCAGTATCAGTGATGGAGTCGCGAAATGGGTAGGGAAGGGTTTGATGTACTAGGAAAATCAATAGGGAATGAGATTAGCGGAAGAGTAGCGTCCCTTGATTGGACGTCACCCATCATAGTCTGTGACGTCACCGGCGGAAAAGTTATTAGAGATTGGACGAGAGACGCATGCGCACAACCAACATGACGTTCTCTCTCTAATAACTTTTCCGCCGGTGACGTCACAGACGATGGGTGACGTCCAATCAAGGGACGCTACTCTTCCGCTAATCTCATTCCTTATAGATTCCAATAATTGTATTCATCCTTTGCATAAGGTCATCCTTCTCGCACGCACGAACGCACAGACACACACACACACACACACACAAAGAAAACACACACACACACAAAGAAAATACACACACACACACACACACACACACACGCACATGCCATAAACCACGGGCTATAAACGTAGATCAGGTCAGGCTATAACTTTACGAAGGCCACCCTATTAACCACTTTGCAATCAGAGTATGCGTGTATAACATGAATTTCGATAAGACATAAGCATAGCATCTTGACTATTTTGTTTGAAAGAGTAAACAAAATGTGACCATTCGCCTCAAAACGGTATTAAGTCGGGTTGGTTAAGATGGTGAAAATATAATTTATAACCAGAAATATCAGACTTGTGTTGAGTTTTGTATGTTTTATTGAGGAGAATGGATACCATATTTTAGGGTGCTAATGCCTACAATTTATATTTTTGACCAATTTAACGTTTAATTCGGCTTTTGAGCATATGATTCTTTCCGACATAATACCGTTTTGAGGCGATGGGTCACATGGGTCGAGGCGATGGGAGAGGGAGAGAGAGAGAGAGTAAGAGAGAGAGAGAGTAAGAGAGAGAGAGTAAGAGAGAGAGAGAGTAAGAGAGAGAGAGAGCGAGAGATAGAGAGAGCGAGAGATAGAGAGAGCGAGAGCGAGAGATAGAGAGAAAGTGAGAGCGAGAGAGAGAGAGTAAGATAGAGAGAGAGCGAGAGATAGAGAGAGAGTAAGATAGAGAGAGAGAGCGAGAGATAGAGAGAGCGATAGAGAGAGCGAGAGCGAGAGAGAGAAAGAGATAGAGAGAGAGATAGAGAGAGATAGAGATAGAGATAGAGAGAGAGTAAGAGAGAGCGAGAGATAGAGATAGAGAGAGAGATAGAGAGAGAAAGAGAGAGCGAGAGATAGAGATAGAGAGAGAGATAGAGAGAAGGTAAGAGAGAGCGAGAGATAGAGATAGAGAGAGATAGAGAGAGTAAGAGAGAGCGAGAGACAGAGATAGAGAGAGTAAGAGAGTAAGAGAGAGCGAGAGATAGAGATAGAGAGAGATAGAGAGAGAGAGTAAGAGAGAGCGAGAGATAGAGATAGAGAGAGAGTAAGAGAGAGCGAGAGATAAATATAGAGATAGAGAGAAAGATCCTTCAGAGCCAGTCGGCCTATGGCGCCGGAGTTTATTCCGGTTTCTTTAGCGTGACACAGACAATAGCAATTGCTTACTATCCTTCAGAGAGTACGCTAGTCTATCGCAAAGTACTTTCCACCAGATCAAACAGACCCAGCTACCCAATCACTGCTCGTGGACAAGGGGGTCAGAAAAAAATCTCGACTGCAACCTGGATCGATATTGGTCCCTTTGCGGTTGGAGCGAGTGCTCTACCAACTGAGCTATCGGACCCCCGAGTAACAAGATAATTGTGGCAATTGGATTCACTAGTCTGATGTCACGTCGCCAAGCAACGGCGAACAGCCTGGTTCTAAACAAAGAAAATGGGTACTTTTTATTCTTCACGCTGGCTAGAGCTTTTCATACCAGAAATATCTGTCATCTCCAAAATCGATAACCCCCTCCCAGCCAAGGACTCCAGCCAATAATTTCGTTCCAAAACAAACATATATATATATATATATATATATATATATATATATATATATATAGATAATAGATATAGATAGATAGATAGATAGATAGATAGATAGATAGATAGATAGATAGATAGATAGATAGCATGCGCTTGGCTAAGAAGCCCATAACATTGCCATCCGGAAGTATAACGGACCAACACACAAATCTGTGTGTATCCATGAACGTTTATAGTCGGTTTAATACAGTTAAGTGAGCATTACTCATAAACACGGATGGCAAAAAACAATAACAAAGACATGAGTGACGTCATCTTCGAACTATCTATAGAAATTCAGTTGAAAAACAGATATAGGAGAAAGAGGAAAAAGCATTGTGACCTCCCCTGCCCACTGTGGGAGGTCAAAAATCCTCACCAAGGATAAATAGAGTTAAAAGTACTCTGGTCAAAAAGATGAAAATGTCTTTTAAAAAGAAATTGAGCTTTTATATAGAGCAATATCCACTAAACGTGCTCAAAGCGCTTTACAAGGGGTCCCTGGCCAACAGCAACACATAACATGTAGGACGAGACATGACGCCTGTCAGGCGATATTACAAATTTTTTGGGACAGAGACAACGCCGTTAACGGCCAGGTACTCATTTTACACCTGAGTACGGTGAGAGAATGTGAGTAAAGAGCCTTCTCCAAGGACTCAACTATGCGCCGAGCGAGGCTCGAACCCAGGACCTTCCGATCCGAAAGCGAGTGTCATACCACTAGACCACATAGCCGCACATAGCCGTCTATTGTCCGAGTGTGGAGTAATTTATCTGAAAGGATGTTAGCGGTCAAAAACCTCAGCATGTTGCTCAAGGAAGTAATCAGGGAAATAGCCCCATCCCTTCTCTCTACTAATCTATTTATCTATCTATCTATCTATCTATCTATCTATCTATCTATCTATCTATCTATCTATCTATCCATCCATCTAACTATCCATCTATCAATCAATCTATCCATCTATCCATCTGTCTATCTATCTAGTATCTATCTATCTATATGTCTGTATATCTATCTTTCTATCCCTATCTCTCTTCCTCTCTCTCTCTCTCTCTCTCTCTCTCTCTCTCTCTCTCTCTCTCTCTCTCTCTCTCTCTCTCCCACCCATTCATTCTGCCCTCCCCCCTCTCCCATCTTTTAATCTTTCTATAGATCATTAACCCCGACGCCTGTTTTGTCTTTGTTTTTTGTAGTTTTCATTCTGGGAACAATGATAAGCCAGATTGGTCTTTGTGTATCATCATCATCATAATAATAAATTGTGCGGCTATGTGATCTTGTGGTATGACACTCGCTTTCGGATCGGAAGGTCCTGGGTTTGAGCCTCGCTCGGCGCATAGTTGAGTCCTCGGAAAAGGATCTTTACTCACATTCTCTCACCGTACTCAGGTGTAAAATAAGGGGTACCTGGCCGTTAATAGTCCTGTCCCAAATAAAAAAAATATAATATCGCCTAACAGGGGGGGGGGGTCATGTCCGTGCTACATATTAACTGTTGCTTTTGGCCAGGGACCCCCTTTAAATTGTTTTGAGCACGTTTAGTGGATATTGCGCTATACAAAAGTTCATTAATCTTTTTTTTTTAAATCCATTGGATGGATGGCACCTTGCGACATCTGTGACCCACCTTCTCAAATCGGTACTATATTATCGGGATGGATTGTACTCCGAAAAGAGAATATTGGATGAAAATGATTAAACAAAAGTAGAGCATTTATACAGCGCAATATCCACTATACGTGCTTAAAGCGCTTTACAAGTGGTCCCTGGCCAGCAGCAACAGTTAACACGTAGGACGAGACATGACGCCTGTTAGACGATATTACAAATTTTTTTTTCGGACAGAGACAACGCTGTTAACGGCCAGCTAGGTACTCATTAATTTTACAACCGAGTACGGTGAGAGAATGTGAGTAAAGAGTCTTTTCCAAGGACTATACACCAAGCGAGGTTCGAACCCAGGACCTTCCGCTCCGAAAGCGAGTGTCATACCACAAGACCGCATATCCGCACATTATGTTACGCCTTGCTGTTGGTCAGGGTTTCCTAGTAAAGCTCTTTGAGCAAGTTTAGCGGATGTTGCTCCATATATGTGATCCTTCGCCTCAAAACGGTATTAAGTCGGGTTGGTTAAGATGTTGAAAATTGAATTCATAGCCAGATATATCAGACTTGTGTTGAGTTTATATGATTTATTGAGGAGAATGACAACCATATTTTAGGATGCTAATGCCAACAATTTATATTTTTGACCAGTTTAACATTTACTTCAGCTTTTAAGCATCTGGTTCGTTCTGACATAATACCGTTTTGAGACGATGGGTCACATATAAGCTCAGGTTTATATAAAAGCTCAAGTCATGATTATTTTTTTTTTTTTTTAGAATTCTATATCGGTATCTGCTGTCGTATATTATTACACAATAGAAACACATGGGATTAGAACGTGATCACAAGACAGCATAGCCGCATTATGTTACGTGTTGCCTTTGGTCAGGGATTCTTTGTAAAGCTCTTTGAGCACGTTTAGTGGATGTTGCTCTATATATGTGACCCACCGTATCAAAGCGGTATTATGTCGGGATCCACTCGGTAAGGGAAATTGAATTCATTGCCACAAATATCCAACTTGGTTTTAATTTCTGTATGTTATTCTGGAGTATAAAGACTATTTCTTGCATTGCAAAAACTTCTAAGCTCCAATTTCTCATCATTCTATCTCTAAATTAACTTCTTGGGGTCTGGATCATCCCGACATAATACCGTTTTGAGACGGAGGGTCACATATAAGCTCAGGTTTATATAAAAGCTCAAGTTTAATTTATTTATTTATTTTTTTTTTTTTTTTTTTTTAAATTCTATATCGGTATCTGCTGTCGTATATTATTACACAATAGAAACACACGGGATTAGAACGTGGGTGTTTTAAATAGAGTAAGTATTTTAGTTTTGTTTTGTTTTGTTTTGTTGTTTGTTTTTTTTTGTTTTTTTTTTTGTTGGGTTTTTTTTTTTTTTTTTGCCATTCACGTGGAGATTGGTGGGACTGGCTGGCAAGTTACATCGACACGTGGCTAATTATAAATTTTATGTTTTTTTGTTTTTTTAATGAATAAAACTCAGTTTTGTATTCTCTATATTTTTTGAAAATATTTCTTTTGTTTTGGTTTTGGTTTTGGTTTTGGTTTTGCCGCCTTTGTTAGCTTTTTTTTTTTCTGTTTGAAATTTTTGTAGTTGTTTTTCTAATTAATTTTTAGATTTGTTCTTTGTCTGTTGCCTTTGTTTTGTGTGTGTGTGTTTTTTTTGTTGTTGTTGGGTTTGTTTGTTTTTTTTTGTCTTTTGTTTTTTGTTTGTTT
>NC_088366.1:57063046-57065546 GCF_034508935.2 Berghia stephanieae | reverse complement strand
ATCTCATGGATGGAAAATCTCAAAAAGGAGAAAATTTGACTTAACGAGTTTTGTAAAATTAACCTTCAAATATTGATGAGCTTCTCGTAACATGAAGGAATCTGAATATAGAATTGTCATCACGTGACCGGATATATTCTCTTCACCCCGTTGACATTTTTGAATGGATTGTTTGAAATATTATTTTCTATATTATGAGACCGTTGATTCATAAACCCTGTGAGGGCGGCTCTGTCGTACTCTGGAAAACCCCATATTTAAAAATTTGGCCAGAAAACTCGTCCTTCAAATATCAGTCGATTTAAATGACCCTCATCTTGGCAAAAACTCTCTGGGAAAACCTGGGACTTCGCAAACAGCAACATTTAACATGTAGGACGAGACATGACGCCTGTTAGGCGATATTACTTTATTTTTGGACAGAAAACGCTGTTAACGGTCAGGTTCACATTTTACACCTGAGTACGGTGAGAGAATGTGAGTAAAGAGTCTTTTCCAAGGACCCAACTATGCGCCGAGCGAGGCTCGAACCCAGGATTTTCCGATCCGAAAGCGAGGGTCAAATCACAAGACCACATTATAGCCACATAGGGGGATAGATAGATGACACAGCAAGGGCCCCAATGCCTACTATGGGAGGTCACGAACCCCACCCATAACGACAAACATGCTTCTGATCGCATAACAATATTATTTGATATCCAACTTGGGTAATAAATGAGGAAAACAACAGTATATTATGTTCATCACCTGCCTGATGTACCAGTTAAATTCCGTACTGGAAAAATCACGTATTCAAAAATTTGGCCAGAATACTCATCCTTGAAAATATCGATCTTTTTAAATGATCCTCGTCTTGGCGACAGCTCTCAGACCGGGACCTGGCGAGGTCCTGGCGATCAAAATTTGAAGGTCGAGTTTTCTGGCCCAAATTTCAAATAGGGAATGAGATTACGGAAGAGTAGCGTCCCTTGATTGGACGTCACCGGCGGAAAAGTTATTAGAGATAGAACGTCGTGTTGGTTGTGCGCATGCGTCTCTGGTCCTCGCTCTATACTTGTTTTTCCAGAGTACTGCAATTAACTGATTTAATATGAACCGACGTTGCCTCATGCGAGTACAGGTCAGTTAAATTTGGTATTTTGAATAGTGTAAACTGGACTAATTAATAAAAGTAAAAGAAGACAAACGAAATCATCAGATTGTATCAAGTGGACTCACTCACCCGCTCACTCATTCTCATGACCGTATGGTCGTCTGGGGGGGGGGGGCCGGGGGGACTCATTCACGTGACCGGATGGTCGCCGCCGGACAGAGATTCATTCACGTGACTGGATGCTGGATGTTCGGTCACCGGGAGGTTGGGGGTGGGGGGGGGGGGGGGGGGGGGGTTATTCGCGTGACCGGATGATCGTGGGGTGACTTTGTTTTTGTTTGTAATTGTCGTAAGGATTTGACTTCGTTTGTGACAGACACTTTTACATCATTAGCGTCAGTAAAAATGAAGAAAATGGGATAGAAATATAAGTTACAGTTAAAAACACACAAGAAAGGTTAGTCATTAGGGAATGGGTCAACTAAGAAACAGATGTAGTTTGTTTTTGTTTTTAATGGTTTTACGGCGCTTGCGACAGTTATAGATAGTATGCGCTTAGCTAAGAAGCTCATAACATTGCCATCCGGAAGTATAACGGACCAACACACAAAACTATGTGTATCCATGAACGTTTATAGTCAGGTTAATACAGTTCAGTAAGCATTACTCATAAACGCGGATGGCAAAAAACAATAACAAAGACCGGAGTGACGTCATCTTCGAAATATCTATCGGTAATTTCAGCGCCAGAAAAAAAAGGAATAAATTAGGATAGTAAAAGCCCATGTGAATAATAAGACAAAATGGAAATGGTGCCAATAGAGAATAAATTTAGATTCCAAGAGCATACTGTCATTGTGCATAGTTTGAAATCACCTAAAAGTCTCATTCAGCCACAAGCACAGGACCCTCTAGGAGGAATGAACTCAAATGTTTACATTATACTCGACAAATTCTTGCTTTCATTTGCTTCAAGGTCTACTTGTACCGTTCAAAGTTGACAGCGATTCTCTGTGGTAGGAAGTCAACGAGGATTACACTTCTAATGTCCCATAACACTGTTTGCATAATTTTCCCAGTTGATTTCTCAGCTTTGGAGTTTTTAGTCTTTGGGGAAATAGCGTGTCGCCATGACAATCCAAGGACAATCTCTTCGACTCAAGTTGTGCGGCTATGTGGTCAAGTGGTATGACACTCGCTTTCGGATCGGAAGGTCCTGGGTTCGAGCCTCGCGTTCGGCGCATAGTTGAGTCCTTGGAGAAGGCTCTTTACTCACATTCTCTCACCGTACTCAGATGTAAAACGAGTACCTGGCCGTTAACAGCGTTGTCTTTGTCCCAAAAAAAATGGTTACATCGCCTAACAGGCGTCATGTCCCGTTCTAAATGTTACGTGTTGCTGTTG
>NC_088366.1:57033046-57043046 GCF_034508935.2 Berghia stephanieae | reverse complement strand
TCATTAAGTATCTTTTCATACGTGACGAATTGATATAAAATTTCGTCCCATCCTTTACTCTCCTTAAGAAATAAAACCTGAACTAACATGAACAATAAATGACTCTTACAAAAAAAAAATATGTTGATCAATTCTATGAAATTTTACCAATTTTACATTCTTGATTGCCTTGGTAATGGAGGGGTCGGAGAGGGAGAGAGAGAGAGAGAGAGAGAGAGAGAGAGAGAGAGAGAGAGAGAGAGAGAGAGAGAGAGAGAGAGAGAGAGAGAGAGAGAGAGAGAAGAGAAGAGAAGAGAAAGAGAAAGAGAGAGAGAGAGAGGTTGTTATTGTTATACAATTTCCGACCGAAATCGGGAACTTATTTACCGCGTGTAAACACTTCGTAAACTAGGGTGTTTACATCTCATGTCAATGTAATTATTAATATCGGTCAAAAGACCTCCAGGAGAAGCCAAAATGGTTCCCACTGGTAGTCAAAAGTACACCATTACTGCCGTACTCTGGGGAAAAAAACATATTTAAAATTTTGGCCAGAAAACTCGTCCTTCAAATACCGATCGATTTAAATGACTCTCATCTTGGCAAAAACTCTCAAACCCGGGACTTCTCGAAGTCCCGGGTTTGAGAGTTTTTGCCAAGATGAGAGTCATTTAAATCGATCGATATTTGAAGGACGAGTTTTCTTGCCAAATTTTTAAATGTGGGGTGTTTTTTTTTTTGTTTGTTTTAGAGTGTGGCAGAGTGGTAGTCGACAGCGATGAAATAACTGAGAATTGACAGTAGCGAAAGAAGAAAGAAAGGAAGGTTTTAAAATAGGGTGAAAGGTGACTCCACTATAACAAAGAAAGTATTGAACTGGAACCCTCAGGGCGGAAGATCAAGGGGAAGGCCACGAGGAACATGGAGAAGAATTAAAGAAGCTGATATACAGAGAAGTGGTAAGACCTGGAATGAGATATAAAAAAAAAAAAGAGTTAGCTCAGGATAGAGAAGGATGGAAACTGTTTGTCTGTGGCCTATACCCTGACCCAGAGTGAAAAGGTCAATGATGATGATGAAAGGTTATTAGTTCTCTCTTTTCCAATCACTTTTAGAATTTCCCCAATAACTTCACCCTCACCCTCATATATTTTTCTTACTCAAACAGAAAAGCAACAAGTACATTCTATACATAATATTACTCTGCAAAATGAACGAATGTGACGATTTTGTAGTAGCTGGGAAGTGGAGGGATAAATCAAATAGGGGGGAAGAACTTGTCTTGTTTTTGTTTTTAATGATTTTACGGCGCTTGTAACACATTGGAGTCATATCAGCGCCAGTAAAAAAGTAATGTAAATGTTGAGGCTTTGTTGATAAAGGGGTAACCCGAAACGTTCATTTGATCTGTTTTGTAATTAAATTGAAGCTTACATTCAATTTCACATTATTATTTATATCAGTAAAAAAAAGTAAGTAAATTGGATAGTCAAAAAGTTAATAGATTTACAATTACAGCACCAAAGAAAAAGTAAGACAAAAGGGAATTGGTTCGAATAGGGAACAGATGTAGATTCAACGAGCATACCAGCAATGTATTTATTTTGAGATCACTTAATGTCTCATCCAAAAATGATCCCACTAAGAGCTGCTATGTGGTCTTGTGGTATGACACTCGCTTTCGGATCGGAAGTTCCTGGGTTCGAGCCTCGCTCGGCGCATAGTTGAGTCCTTGCAAAAGGCTCTTTACTTACATTCTATCACCGTACTCAGGTGTAAATTGAATACCTAGTCGTCAACAGCGTTGTCTCTGTCGAAAAAATTGTAATATCGCCTAATAGGCGTTATGTCTCGTTCTAGATGTTACGTGTTGCTGTTGGTCAAGGACCCTTTGTATAGCGCTTTGAGCACGTTTAGTGGATATTGCGCTATAATTTAAAAGCTCAAGTTTTTTTGTATGTTTTATTTTTTTTCCCCCAAGCTCAGCACCTCCCAAAACTAACACTATATATTTATACTATAGGGAATGAGATTAGCGTAAGAGTAGTGTCCCTTGATTGTACGTCACCCATAGTCTGTGACGTCACCGGCGGAAAAGTTATTAGAGAGAAAACGTCATGTTGGTTGTGCGCATGCGTCTCTCGTCCTCGCTTCCGGTGAAAGCGGCTTGAGACACTTCAAAACCAAATTGACGTTCTCTCTGTAAGGTGACGTCTAATCAAGGGACGCTACTCTTCCGCTAATCTCATTCCCTATATATTTATACTATACCAACAACACAAAATGCATGCCTGCAGACATACCATCGTCTGCTCCAATAACGCCAAGAGAATTTGCATCTTTACAGCTACCATAAAAAACAAATTATTCCATCACAACTAAAGACGGAACATGATCTGCTCGCTGTTAAAACGTTCGCACGAGACAGTGATACACACGTGGAAAAAAAAGAAAAGAAAAACAGAATCCAACAAGCAGAGGATATGCTGACAACCTCAAAATTGACGGCAGGCGTCCTTGAGGCTGCGTAGCCAAGATCATCATCATATATGTGACCCAACGTCTCAAAACAGTATTATGTCGGGACGAAACTGATGCTAAAAAGTCAAATTAAAACTAAACTGGTCAAAGTTATGAATTATTGGTATGTAGCACTCGCCACGAATCATTAGAAAAGCACATTCTGCAGACAAGGGTAGACGGCAAGAGAGGAAGAGGTAGACCAACAAGAAGCTGGGAACAAGATATATGTGAATGGCTGGGAATGACAGCAACTCAAGCAAGTAGACTGGCGGAAAACCGTAATCTGTTTCGCAAGAAAGTTCGTGAAGCAACGTCCTACGCAGGATCAGCTGACTAGAGAGAGAGAGAGAGAGAGAGAGAGCACTCTAAATATGATATTCATTCTCCTCTATAAGGCATATAAACTCAACGCAAGTCTGATATTTCTGGCCACAAATTCAATGTTCAGCAACTCAATCATCCCGACTTAATACCGTTTTGAGACGAGGGGTCACATATAATTTACTGTTTCCCGCTCAGCCAAGGACCCCGGCAAGGTAAGAGACAAAACGAAGTAATACCATTCCAAGACAAATAGAAAATAAAATAAATAAAATTCCCTTTATTCATCCCACAGGTGAAATTTGTCTCTAAGCTATATTCAAATGGCAGACTGGAATAAACCATGCGTCAGCCGCAGTGCAACGCCGTAAACTGAGCTAAGGCGAGGCGACTTGCTCAAGGCCAAACAAGGCTGGTATAGATAGTATGCGCTTGGCTAAGAAGCTCATAACATTGCCATCCGGAAGTATAACGGACCAACATACAAAACTGTGTGTGTCCATGAACGTTTATAGTCCGGTTAATACAGTTCAGTGAGCATTATTCATAAACGCGGTTGGCAAAAAAAACAATAACAAAGACCTGAGTGACGTAATCTATTCGAACTCGTTACCTTTCGGGTACGAAGCAAAGACCTTACCGCTGAGCCACGTTATCCCGTGGAATACATGAAATACAGAGAAAGCAACTCAGAAAACAGATATGTGACCCTCCGTCTCAAAACGGTATTATGTCGGGATGATCCAGACCCCAAGAAGTGAATTTAGAGATAGAATGATGAGAAATTGGAGATTAGAAGTTTTTGCAATGCAAGAAATATTCTTTATACTCAAGCATAACGTACAGAAATTAAAACCAAGTTGGAAATTTGTGGCTATGAATTCAATTTCCCTTACCGAGTGGATCCCGACATAATACCTCTTTGATACGGTGGGTCACATATAGAGGGAGAGAACACACAGCAAGTGACCTCCTACCCACCATTGGAGATCGAAAGACCCCACCCAGGAAGAATCAATTTAGGGATTGATGCTTCCACCTATTAATGGTCATGTGACTTCTGGTTGCTACGCCTGGCCAGCTATTGACATGGATGCCTTTTTACTAATAATTATCTTATGGTATGCGTTTCGGATTATTCAATCAACATAATACAGTGCATACACTTCTGAAAATTACGCAAGTTATCGTATATTTTATTAAAACTAGATAGATAGTCGAATAGGGAATGAGATTAGCGGAAGAGTAGCGTCCCTTGATTGGACGTCAGCACTCACAGAGAGAACGTCAATTTGGTTTTGAAGTGTCTCAAGCCGCTTTCACCGGAAGCGAGGACGAGAGACGCATGCGCACAACCAACATGACGTTCTCTCTCTAATAACTTTTCCGCCGGTGACGTCACAGACTATGGGTGACGTCCAATCAAGGGACGCTACTCTTCCGCTAATCTCATTCCCTATAAACAGTTTAGTGATTTTATTTTGGGCTCGAAAATTTGAAATAAAGTATATTTTGACCCTGCTTTCACCCGAAGCAAACGGTTATCAGATCCAGAGAATTACTCACAAATTTAACCAAGACGATTTTCAAAAATACATACTGTCCTCATGTCTTGCGATGCAGTTCCTTCATCAGTGTGTCAAAATATTGTAAAAAATACTCACTAACCGCGGATCTGACCTACTTGTCTGTTTGGCATGGACTAAATTTAGCTACGGAATTGAGAAATGTTTGCCAGTCATTTTCGTTAACTGGAAATAAATTAATACTCTAGGGGACGGAACGGGATAAATGGCAGGAAATAAACTGATTGGTTAATGCTCTCCTTACCACCCATAGGAAAATCGTCACATTCGTTACGATGTAACCGACAATTCTCTCATTCTGATTTCTCTTGTACCTCACAAAATTTAAAGAAATGCTTTGATTACAGCTATTAATACTAAACACTGTGTTGTAGAGTTCACTTGGTATTTTTTGTTTGAGTAAGAAAAGTTTATTTTTGTGCTGCGTGGGTGTGAATTTTCGGGGGGAAATTCTAAAAATAGATGGTTAGGAGAGAGTTAATGCTTAGTCGTAACATTCGAACCATCAATTAATTATCAAATTTAAGCGCTTGGAGTCTGGTGGTTCGGAGTTATAGCGCTATATTACAAAGCAGCGTGTCTTGTTTTAAGTGTTTGACTGGTATAGCACCGGCATATCTCACAGATCACGTGGTCATGTGTAAATTTGAAAATTAAACTTTAAGATCATGTAATGACCAAACGAAAATTTCGGAAAAAAGATCAAGGACAAAATTTGGTGATAGATCGTTTGCTTGTTTCGGCCCCAAGATTTGGAATGAACTACCACGTGGTCTGAGGGAGTTTAAGTCTTTACCTGCCTTTAAAAATAATCTCAAGACACATCTTTACTGTATTTGCTTTTATTGACGCTATGAATCCTTGATTTGGCTATGATTTAATTAATTTTTTTCACCCAAAATTGATAATTTATATTGTAAAGTGCCCAGAGCTTGTGCTTTACACGAGAATGAGCGCTGTATAAATTATTATCATTATTATTATTATTATTATTATTATTATATTATTATTATTATTATATTATTATCATTATTTATTATTATTATTATTATTATTATCATTATTATTATTATTATTATTATTATTATTATTATTATTATTATTATTATTATTATTATTATTATTATTACTATTATTATATAAGTTTTCAGTATCATTATTATTATTAGTCTCTTACCTGCATTGGAATACGACGGCGATGACGGAAATATTCCCGAGTAATCCGAGGACAAAGATGATGACGTAGAGAATTGTTACGATAGCAAACAAGTGGGGTGGAGGCTGATACATCGCGTTATATGTCCCGTTCATCGGGTCCTGCATACCACCATGCTGATAGGGATGTTGCTGTTGTTGGTGCTGTTGCTGTTGATATTGAGTCTGGTGTTGGTTATGATGTTGCTGTTGTTGTTGCTGTTGATGTTGGTGTTGTAGCGGAAAGTCGTGCTCACTCCGGTTGAAGCTGTCCAGCAGGAGATACGACATGTTCATTGAGAATTTATAGAATCTGGTATCGACCTGGAAAATAAATGTTCAAAATAGAGAAAAATAGTGAGTAATAATAATAATAATAATAATAATAATAATAATAATAATAATAATAATAATAATAATAATAATAATAATAATAATGGTATAGATTTATAGTGCGCCAAACATCCCTTCATCAGGAGGGCTCTGGGCGCATAACATAGATTAACTTAATCATTAATCCCTAACACAGTACACGAACAACGCTAATTATACACATAATCAAAAGAAAGCCTGTCGGAATAAGAATGTCTTCAATCGACGCTTGAATTTCTCTAGTGAAGACGAAGAACGTATCTCTAATGGTAGTAAATTACACAACCTTAGACCAGAATGTTAAAAGGCGCGTTCACCAGCCTTCACTCGACAGTAAGACCAGATCATACTATTTACAGACTGAGATCAGGACACAATCGCTTGAAACACCACATGCACAAGATTTTCAAAAACAGGAGAAATAGGCATTTTTGATTGTGGTGAAGGGGAAGAAGAAACCCGCCATATAGATAGTATGCGCTTGACGAAGACGCCCATAACATTGCCATCCGGAATTATAAAGGAACAACACACAAAACTATATGTGAGGAAGAAGAAGGAGGAGAAGGAGTGAGGAGGGAGGAGGAGGGGAGAGGAGGAGGAGGGGAAGAGAAGAAGAAGAGGAAGAAGAGAAGAAGAAGAGAAGAAGGAAGAAGAAGAAGAAGAAGAAGAAGAAGAAGAAGAAGAAGAAGAAGAAGAGAAGAGGAAGAAGAGAAGAAGAAGAAGACGAAGAGAGAAGAGAAGAGGAAGAAGAAGAAAGAGGAAGAGAAGAAGAAGAAGAAGAAGAAGAAGAAAGAAGAAGAGAGATGAGAGAATGATGATGATGATGATGATGATGATGATGGTGGTGATGATGATGATGATGATGATGATGATGATGATGATGATGATGATGATGATGATGAAGAAAAGAAGAAGAACTATTGTCAGTGGCTGGATGGGTGACAGTGATCGTGGAATATTCTGGTAGGTCCTGGTCTTGTGTCTTTTCGGATGACACTTAACTTTACTACGTATTACCCAACTCGACTCAGGTGCGAATGAGTACCTGGCTATAGGCAGCGACGAATGTCGTACACTCATTCACAGGTCTGATAACCTAATTCAATATGGGCTCATTGTTGTAATGGAATTCTAAAAATAATGACGCAAAATAGTGACCATTACAACAATGATAAACAAAGCCCATGTGCGTTCAGATGTCAGACCTTCTTATATGTATACGTCGGTAGAGACGTTTTAATTTTTTTTAAATCCTGTTTAAAAAATCTAAATGGAAAAAAATATGTCTTGTCAGCTTATGGCAGACTTACGACGCAATTGCAAAAAAAAAAAAAAATTATTTTTAAAAGTGAAATAAACCAAAACAAAACAAAACAAAACAAAAGCCCAAAAGAACTAAATAAGACGTTAAAACAAAAACAAAAACAAAAACAAATAAAAACAACAAAAAAAATCATCAGATCCGGATTTAAGATGAGAAAAGCAAAATGACCGGCATTATTTTATTCTGCAGGGGGCGTCACTTAATCGTAATCGAATACTTTTGTGTCTGGGTCCACGATTACCAGGAAGGAAGTTCGAAGAAAGGGGGAATCGAATGGGGGGATTGGGGGGGGGGGGGGGGGGGGGTAGGAAGGCAACCACACAAAAAATGTTAAAATTAGAAAAATTAATAATTCAGGGGGACACGGTTAGATAGAGGTGACCATTCGTCTCAAAACGGTATTGTATCGTGTTAAACCGTAGCCATCGTTAAGTTATAGCCTGAGACTGACGTTGTACCTCTTTTGAATGTTGAATAAAGCCTAGACTTAGGTTTAAACTAAAGACAGACTCCCTCCAATGCGTTTCGATCCCTGAAATTTGGAAAACTTCAAAAATTATTCCTGTTCCAAAAAAAGAAAAACTTGAAACTATGAACGATCTCAGACCTGTTGCACTGACTTCAATAGTCATGAAATCTTTAGAAAAACTTGTTCTTGTTAAAATTAGGAATCAGTTTATGCCATTGAGTGATAGTCATCAATTTGCTTACAAACCAGGACGTGGCGTAGAGGATGCCATTTTGCTGTTTACAAACAACATCTACAGACATCTAGATCACGCTAGGAGCTATTGCAGATTGCTTTTTGCAGATTTTTCTTCAGCGTTCAATACAATGCAACCTCAGTTGGTTGTTCAAAAATTGACTAGCCTGAATTTAAACAAGTATATAATTGCTTGGGTGCTGGAATTTCTTACGGAGAGAGCACAATATGTTCAATTAGGACAAAACAAATCTTCCTGTATAACTACAAATACTGGTGCTCCTCAAGGTTGTGTATTGTCCCCTGTATTATTCACAATATACACGAATGACTGTAGAAGTCAAAACCTGAGTGTACCTTTAATAAAGTTTGCAGATGACACCGCTCTTCAAGGCCTCATAACAAATGGCAACGAAGTGGCTTATAGGCAAGAAATTGATAGATTTGTGTCTTGGTGTGATGCCCACCACCTAGAGCTTAACATAAGCAAGACAAAGGAGCTAGTGATTGACTTTAGGAGAGTGAAGGAACCGATAGAACCGTTAAAATTAAAGGACCAATTCGTCCAGCGAGTTCCTCACTACAAATATCTTGGTGTAACGATTGATGACAGGCTCAAGTGGGATGAACACTTGAAAATAATTAGGCAT
Source organism: Berghia stephanieae (assembly GCF_034508935.2). Taxonomy (NCBI): domain Eukaryota; kingdom Metazoa; phylum Mollusca; class Gastropoda; order Nudibranchia; family Aeolidiidae; genus Berghia; species Berghia stephanieae. The sequence goes on along the minus strand of NC_088366.1, from coordinate 57,034,391 downwards.
AAGATGTGCAGACGTACATATTTTTTATCAAAACTCTCTCAGTTTAGAATAGATAAAACCCTCTGCACATTATTTTATAGAGCAGTAATCGAAAGTGTTTTGTCATTTTGTATAACAGCTTGGGGAGGCAATTGCTTAGCAGTGGAAAGGAACAAAATAAATTCAAATATTAAAAAATCCATTAAACGCTATATAAATGATGTTGACGATGTAGATCTTTTATACGAGAAATTTTGTATAAATAAAATAACTAAAATATTAAATGACCAGTATCATCCACTAAGACCATCAATCATTATGTCAGAAAGAAGTGGTCGCCCTTTCTCTATTTCAACGAAAACAGAGAGACACCGAAAATCTTTTCTGCCGTCCAGTATTAGGCTTTATAACAACAAGCAATAATCATTTTATATAATTATTTCTCATTTTTACTTTTTAAAAATATAAATATTAATTTATTAATTTATTTGTTTTGCAATCTTTTCAATTTTCAATTTATAGTGACAGTTTTAGCTATTTTACAGTGTTGAAATTATTCATATTGTAGAGCGCAGCTCTGGTTATAGAGCTGCTCCTTTATATATATATATATATATATATATATATATATATATATATATATATATATATATATATATATATATATATATACATCCTATTTCCATTGTATTTTTATCTTATGTGTAAATTATAACACGTCTGTACAAAAAATTTCCTTTTTGGGATGCAATAAAGTATTATTATTTTACACTCACTTCAGCAGCTATAGCAAAAAGAAATGAAATCTGGATGAGAAAAGTGACGCTTGCATCGTAACAAATGTGACGATTTTCCAATGGGTGGTAAGGAGAGGGTTTAAACTCGGCCCATAAGTGTATTCGGAAGTCACTCGCATATGATATGTGCGCGTCGATCATAACATTTTAGAATAATCACCACCATCTCTTAAACTCACCTAAAATGAATTCTAAAAAGCCTTTGAGTGTTTTACAGCGTAATCCAGATTCTTCCTCCTCCTCCTCCTCATCATCATCACCATCATCATCATCATCATCATCATCATCATCATCATCATCATCATCATCATCATCATCATCATCATCGTCATGTTTGTAACACGTATCCAACTATTATACATCATAAACCATCTAAAATGTGACCCATCGTCTCAAAACGGTATTATGTCGGAACGAACCAGATGCTTAAAAGCTGAAGTAAATGTTAAACTGGTCAAAAATATAAATTGTTGGCATTAGCACCTTAAAATATGGTTGTTTTTCTCCTCAATAAATCATATAAACTCAACACAAGTCTGATATTTCTGGCTATAAATTCAATTTTCACA
>NC_088366.1:56998046-57028046 GCF_034508935.2 Berghia stephanieae | reverse complement strand
ACATAGATTGAGACCACCTAAATGTCTCACCCATACACCAGCACAAGATCCCACTAAGAGGAATACACTCAAATGCTTATATTATACATTCAAAATAACAAACAAAATAATACATAACAGAGAGATGATTTACAAGGGGAAAAAATATCATCTCCCAAAACAATAAATATGCATTTGACTGTTTCCCTCCCAGCCAAGCACTATGGCCAGGGCCAGGACAAGACGAAGTAATCTCATTCCAAGGCAAAGACACAAAGCAAATTGGAAAATAGATATAGATGATAGAAGAGACAGTAAGTGCCACCCTGCCCACTATGGGAGGCCAGGAACCCCACCCAGGGGCAAATGTATTCAAATCCATCAATCGAATTATAACCAAAAACTAGAGGTGCCTAAATGAGCCAGTAAAATGCGAGAGAAAGATAACGTGAGTCAATGTGACTCATATATAAGGGAACAACACAAAACAAACGACGTTTCGGCATTTGGCCTTCTTCAAGTAAACACGAAATATGGTATATTATGTATTAGAAGGTCAAAGGCCGAAACGGCCTGAGATTTATTTAAATTAAACTGAGCTTTTATATAGCACAATATCCACTAAATGTGCTCAAAGCGCTTTACAAGAGGTCCCTGATCAACAGCAACATTTAACATGTAGGACGGGACATGCCGCCTGTTAGGCGATATTACAATTTTTCGGACAAAGACAACGCTGTTAAAGGCCAGGTACTCATTTTACAACCTGAGTACGGTGAAAGAATGTGAGTAAAGAGCCTTTGCCAAGGACTCAACTATGCGCCGAGCGCGAGGCTCGAACCTAGGACCTTCCGATCCGAAAGTGAGTGTCATACCATAAGACCACATAGCCGCATTCTCCAATTTCAATATCTTTTGCTAAAATTCTCTGAAGCTCAGAGCGGGACTCGAACCTATGACCTTCCAATCCGAAAACGATCGTCATACTAAACTACTTTAGACCACAGAGCCTCACAATTATTAATTGAGTCGCCTTTCAATTATTGTATATATGTGACCTCTCGTCTCAAAACGGTATTAAGTCGGGATGATAAAGATGCTGAAAATGGAATTTGTAGCCAGAAAAATCATGCTTAAGTTGAGTTTATACGCTTTATAGAGGAGAAGGAATATCGTATTTTACTGTGTTAAATACCAACGTTTTATATTTTTGACCAGTTTAACAATAATTCGACTTTTCAGCATCTGGTCCATCCCGACATAATACCGTTTTGAGACGAAGGGTCACATATGACAAGTGTGTTTGTTTGTCTGTTTTTATTTTTCACAATTGGTGGAATGGAAAAACAAAACTAAAAAACAAACAAAAACAACGAAGCAGCAGCCTCTTATGGTTCTCACACTACCTATGTTATGACGATCGACCCAATCAGCAAAGTCTGGTCCGTATTCGTGCACCGTCGCACACAAACCCGCCGGGTAGCATCGTCACAACACGCCGTTCGACTAGATGCTCTGCCGTCTCAGGTTCTTGCCCACAGCGGGTACACGTTGGACAGACACGTAGCGAATGTAGTTCTATGTACGTTCACGTTCACGACGAAAATTAATAGGTCGTAGTCACGAAATATATTATTTATTATGGGCTGAACTTGCCCAGTTCTGCTAGAAGAAGTTGAAGAGGCAGAGAGAAGGAAATAATGTATATTGAAGCGGAATGAATGAGAAAGAGAGGTGGGGGGGCGGTTGAGACTCAAGAAAGACAGAGTCAAAGAGGGGGAGAGAGAGAGAGACAGAAAAGAGACACCCACGGAGAGAGAGAGAGAGAAAGAGAGAGAGAGAGAAAGGGAGATAGACGGATAGAGAGAGAGAGAGACACCCACAGAGAGAGATAGAGAGAGACACCCACGGATAGAGAGAGAGAGAGAGAGACAAAGGGAGATAGACGGATAGAGAGAGAGATACCCACAGAGAGAGAGAGACAAAGGGAGATAGACGGAGAGAGAGAGAGAGAGAGACAGAGAGAGACACCCACAGAGAGAGAGAGAGAGAGAGAGAGGATGGAGTACTGGGAAGGGGGGGGGGGGGGGGAAGGGGTATGTGGAAGGGGAGTAATAGGAGGTGACCGCATTCTTTGAAATTGTGTTCAGGTCGTCCAATACGAATACTTTGAGCACTCCTGTTCCTTTTGTTATCTCCCTTTACTTTTTGAGCACTCTATTGTCCAGTTGTTATCTCCCTTAAAGCAGATATCAAGCAGTGTCAAACGTCCATTTTTTTGTGACATTCTACACAAAAAGACATCAATATTATTTTCTATATATATTTTTTTTTTTTTGAAAAATTATGAGAGGATTTTTTTCCCATCAGGTTTGTCACTGACATCATCTTTATATAATAATAATATAATAATAATAATAATAATAATAATAATAAAATAATAATAATAATAATAATATTAATAATAATAATAATAAATAATATTAATAATAATAATAATAATATTAATAATAATAATAATATAATTAATAATAATAATAATAATAATAATAATAATAATAATAAATAATAATAATAATAATAATATAATAAATAATAATAATAATATAATAATAATATAATAATAATAATAATAATAATAATAATATATAATAATAATAAATTAATAATAATAATAATAATAATATATAATAATAATAATAATAATAAATATAATAATAATAATAATAATAATAATATTAATAATAATAATAATAATAATAATATAATAAAATAAATAATAAATAATAATAATAATAATAATAATAATAATAATAATAATAATAATAATAGTAATAATAATAATATAATAATAATAATAATAATAATAATAATAATAATAATATAATAATAATAATAATAATAATAATAATAATAATAATAATAATAATAATAATAATAATAATAATAATAATAATAATAATATAATAATAATAATAATAATAATAATAATAATAATAATAAATAATAATAATAATAATAATAATAATAATAATAGTAATAGTAATAATAATAATAATAATAATAATAATAATAATATAATATAATATATAAATAATAATAATAATAATAATAATAATAATAATAATAATAATAATAATAATAATAATAATAATAATAATAATAATGATAATGATAATAATAATCACAATCATACAAATAATAACATTAATAAAAGTAATAAAAGTGTAAGAGAGATCGCTTATAGCTAGTGGGTTTAATGGGTTCACATTGCTTGTATATCAGTTAAACTTGGTCATTATATTGAGTAGTCTAGGTCAGTTTTACGTTCTAAAGTTAAAGGACTGGTCAGTATATTGAGTACTAGAAAATTACTTTCTTTGATCGGTGTTACTTGGTATTTGGGGATAATAGCATCAAATTATAGTTGGAATTTATTATTTGGGCGTACAGATTATTTGGTGTACTGAACGTAAAACTAACGTTTACCAAAAGTAATATTATATTTATCATAAAAGGCGGGGTTTAACATTAATATGTAGGAATTGACGTTTCAGGTTTGAATATGATTTGATCTTACTCTTAGGGGTTGGATTGTAGACTGACAAGGAACTGTCGAAACTAGTAAGAGGTGTGGCGTGAAATAATTTACAACAGGGGAAAAACATAGTGTTGTTAGATTATTCTAGATTCGATCATTCTTCGATTCTACTTTACGATGAGCTGCACTTTTCTAAGTTCTAACATCTTACTAAGAATCTTTTATTTTACGGACTTAGAAATATTCTACGTATATTGAAAATGGTTACTTAGGCAAAATGACTTTACATTTGGACTGATTTTACGGATTTGGAATTTATGAAACTGATTGAATTATGACCATGCTATTTGATTTGGATTTGGAATTAATCATGATTTGGATTTGGAATTTATCACAACAATAAACTGTAACAAATGAAACTTGAAATCTGGACTTTTATTTTAATGTCTTGATGTTGTACATTCAGTTATCATCATCGGCCCTTGAACTCTTTCGTCATTATTAACATCTACAACACAACGCAAAGGACAATATTACTACCAGGGTTTTTATTTGAATATCTTGTAACTTATTTGTGACCCAACGTCTCAAAGCGGTATTATGTCGGGATAGACCAGATGCTAGAAAGTCAAATTCAAGTGAAACTGGACAAAAATATGAATTACTGGTATTTGGCAACCTGAAATATGATATTCATTCTCCTCAATAAAGTTTATAAACTGAACGCAGGTCTGATATATCTGGCTACAAATTTAATTTTCAGCATCTTAGTCATCCCGACTTAATACCGTTTTGAGGCGAGGGGTCACATTTGGTGTCGTGACCAAGGATACTTTATGATTCTAATTCGTAACCATGGATACACAAGAAATGTATTTTGTTGCGGTGTTAACATCCATTGAAGTTTTTGGGAGACTCGAATTTGAAGTGAAAAAATTGTGAACAGATAGGAAAATATTTTAATTTGGAAAAGAAAATGAATATCAATTTTGAAGGTGAAGTAGTATAATTTTTGTGTAATGAAATGTTGAAAAAAAAATTGAAATTATAGATGATTCCTAAAATTTTGACAAAAGACAAGATTTTAAAAATTAACGAAATAACATTGAAAATAAGAACTATAGATGGAAAAGGAAAATAAAATAAAGTATATATAGGGCAATATATCATATTTAAAAACTAAAAACAATATACTATAGAACGGCAAAATAATGATGATGATGATGATGATGATGATGATGATGATGATGATGATGATGATGATTATGATGATGATGATGATGATAACAATAATAATAATAATAATAATAATAATAATAATAATAATAATAATAATAATAATAATAATAATAATAATAATAATAATAATAATAACATCCCATTGATGCTAAACGCATTTTATTTAATTAAAAGGAAGAGAGGGAGAGATGAGAATAAAAATTGCAGTATTTAAGTGAAGATTTTAGTGCGTTTTATTTTTCAAAATAAATGAAAATGCGTTTACTTACAATCAAGCGTTTCGGAACAAATCTTCGAATATTAATTTGTACCGTTAATGGCAATGTTTTGTTAATATCAGTAACAAAGATGTGTCGATTTTTATTTCAATTTTTGTATGTTACTGTTGGAATTACATCGACAGTTGGTCCATTATTTAGTGTTGTTACGTTTTATTTTCTGTCAAAATGACTCAAGAAGATGATGGCAATAACAACACGTAAATTATAAGTTTTGATAATTGAAAAATTACAACAGCAAATTGATAGGAGAAAAATATGATAATGAAAATATTTGCAGAAACAATATACACTCTGCTCAATAAAAATTCAATGTCTCGCGCTTTTGCTCTGGCCTTATAATAATATTCATATAATTCGTGGTTTGAATTTAACATTTATATCATAAAATGTGTAACTGAGTTGAAGAAGTTATGTTCAATTGTCAAATCTTAAGTGTGTAATCAGTCAGCAATTAGGTGAAATGGCAGGAAGTGCTACGTTAACACAAAGAATAATGATAAAATAAACAAAATCATATTTCATTAAATTAGGGATTTTCTAAGGGGAATAATTCGAGTTAATAAATAGTGTTTACACTAAAATATTATACAGACATCACGAAAGAATACACTTGCAACCATCGGTCATAACGGGAACGCTGATGACAACGACAGAGACAACTCAAACTCAACCACAACAGAGGTCGGGAAATATCCTAATCCCTTTGGTCTATCCACGAATACCTTGAAATGGAGTAACAATCTCGACAAACACTACGCCATTGATACGTCCAGAATCAACACAATCTATAGACTACAAACTACACAGCAACCTCAATTACAACGTACCTATCAGCTTATACAAACTTGACAGAATTTATAAAATAATATCTGTATCAACACAGATTTCTTCCATGAACCTTTTTATATTTACATTCTTTATTGAACAATTGGATTACTTGTATTTACTTCTACGACAACAATATCCAACGATATACGACGTCAATAATTACATAAACGTTCAAGATACGATTGTTTTTACAAAATGATGTCTAATTGTGAACAATACTACTTCCTTCATATGCAGTTGTCAGGATATTCAAATTTAAATTTATGTCAATATACAAATGTGCAGCTCCCATATCTACAACTTCGTATGAAACGATGAAATATAAACATTGAATATTATAATAAAGCCTGTCTTAGTATCATTGTAAAGAAAAAGGCTATATATTATGTATGAAATACAATACAGGAAAAAGTATCGCAAAACGCCACATGAGCGATTTCCTTGGATTCATTATCGTATGATATTCAACAACCTGCGTTCAAATAACGAAAATATAGTTGACCTTACGGACCCTACTATTTACTCTGCAAGATTACATCATCTACCTGGTGTGTGGACTCACATCGCCTATCGGCAATTTGCAATATTACGTCATCTACCTGGTGTGTGGACTCACATCGCCTATCTGCACTTTGCAATATTACGTCATCTACCTGGTGTGTGGACTCACATCGCCTATCGGCACTTTGCAATATTACGTCATCTACCTGGTGTGTGGACTCACATCGCCTATCGGCACTTTGCAATATTACGTCATCTACCTGGTGTGTGGACTCACATCGCCTATCGGCACTTTGCAATATTACGTCATCTACCTGGTGTGTGGACTCACATCGCCTATCGGCACTTTGCAATATTACGTCATCTACCTGGTGTGTGGACTCACATCGCCTATCGGCACTCTGCAAGATTACGTCATCTACCTGGTGTGTGGACTCACATCGCCTATCGGCACTCTGCAAGATTACATCATCTACCTGGTGTGTGGACTCACATCGCCTATCGGCACTTTGCAATATTACGTCATCTACCTGGTGTGTGGACTCACATCGCCTATCGGCACTTTGCAATATTACGTCATCTACCTGGTGTGTGGACTCATATCGCCTATCGGCACTTTGCAATATTACGTCATCTACCTGGTGTGTGGACTCACATCGCCTATCGGCACTTTGCAATATTACGTCATCTACCTGGTGTGTGGACTCACATCGCCTATCGGCACTTTGCAATATTACGTCATCTACCTGGTGTGTGGACTCACATCGCCTATCGGCACTTTGCAATATTACGTCATCTACCTGGTGTGTGGACTCACATCGCCTATCGGCACTCTGCAAGATTACGTCATCTACCTGATGTGTGGACTCACATCGCCTATCGGCACTTTGCACTTTTACGATGACGACGACGACGATGATGATGATGATGATGATGATGATGATGATGATGATGATGATGATGATGATGATGATGATGATGATGATGATTAATAAATAGTAATAATATTAACACTACTTTTAGTGGTAGAAATAAAAGCGGTATTAGTAGTAGCAATGGTTTTATAATTTGCTGTTTATTATATAAAGTGGTCAGTTCTATGCAAAATAGTTTTAGGCGAGGCAGAGAGGATAGGATGTCGGGAAGAAAAAGGAAAACGAGACGACGCGTGTTGATGGATAACGTTGACAAGGGGGAGAAAGCAGTTTTGTCGCCTTTTTTTTTAGTTTGCGCTTACTGTCACCATGGCAACAGAAGACATTATCACCAAGACCAGAGTGGACCGACTTTAAATAATCGTGTTTACGTCGCGACTGATACTCGTATATCACAGCCGGGTCAAATCGGCTGTCATTGTTAAAGCCTGCGAAATTAAAGTGACAATACCAAATGATCTATGGACCATTTATATGGACCGGAAATGACTCTTGTACAATTCGTGAGGAGAGAGAGAGAGAGAGAGAGAGAGAGAGAGAGAAAGAGAGAGAGAGAGACAGAAGGAGAGAGAGAGAGAGAGAGAGAGAGAGAGACGGGTGGGGGATAGGGAGGAGGGGGAAGAGGGGGGGGGAGGAAAATAGAGAGAGAGGGGGGGGGGAACCACTAAAATCGAATGAATCAAAAATAAGAGTCAAAATGATTGCCGAGAAAACGGGATTTTCTTCTTTTAATTGAGCTGAATAAATATTTAATTTTGTTAAGCCTGATAAGCTTTGCGGCTATGTGGTCTAGTGGTATGACACTCGCTTTCGGATCGGAAGGTACTGGGTTCGACCCTTGCGCTCGGCGCATAGTTGAGTCCTTTGAAAAGACTCTTTACTCACATTCTTTCACCGTACTCAGGTGTAAAATGAGTACCTGGCGGTTAACAGCGCTGTCTTTGTCCGAAAAATTGTAATATCGCCAAGCATGTCCCGTCCTACATGTTAAATGTTGCTGTTGACCAGGGAACCCTTGTAAAGCGCTTTGAGCACGTTTTGTGGATATTGCACTATATAAAAGCTCAATTATTATTTTTTTAAGCTTTAGAAAAGTATTTCCATAGTTATTGTATTAGCCCATCTCTATGTTTAATATTTCGTCAGTTCAAAAATAAATAACAAGCCCAAGGAAAGAGGAAGCGAGGCCTCTCCAAGGAGACTTTGAGACGTACCGTAGTGAGGACCTAAAACAAAGAGGTGTATGTCCCTCGAGATGGCCCCAAGAATAGCTGCTGACAGGACCAGGTGGAGATCCCCTTACATCGCGAGTGAGTGAGTTTTCTAACAGTGGCTCATTCGAAACACGTTGTATTCGAACTAGTGTCGCTGCTGCTGCTGCTGCTGCTACTACTACTACTACTACTACTACTACTACTACTACCACTACTACTACTACCACTACTACTACCACCACCACCACTACTACTACTACTACTACTACTACTACAACTACTACTACTACTACTACTACTACTACTACAACTACTACAACAACTACTACTACAACTACTACTACTACTACCACTACCACCACCACTACTACTACTACTACAACAACTACTACAACAACAACTACTACTACTACTACTACCACTACCACCACTACTACTACTACTACTACTACTACTACTACTACTACTACTACTACTACTACTACTACTACTACTACTACTACTACTACAACAACTACTACAACTACTACTACGACGACGACGCGGTACATTAATGTCCCAACTGACAACAGGGAAATGAGCTTAGTGGAGGAGTAGCGTCCCTTGATTAGACGTCACCTTACAGAGAGAAAATCAATTTGGTTTTGAAGTATCTCAAGCCGCTTTCACCGGAAGCGAGGACGAGAGACGCATGCGCACAAGCAACATGACGTTCTCTCTCTCTAATAACTTTTCCGCCGGTGACGTCACAGACTATGGGTGACGTCCAATCAAGGGACGCTACTCTTCCGCTAATCTCATTCCCTATAGATAGAATGCGCTTGGCCAAGGAGTTCACAACATTGCCATCCGGAAGTATAACGGACCAACACACAAACTCTGTGTAACCATGAACTTTTATAGTCTGGTTAATACAGTTTAGTGAGCACAACTCACAAACGCGGATGGCAAAAACAACAAAGGCCTGAGTGACGTCATCTGCATACTATCTATACATTAGGCGGAGCAGGCACTAGTGCAAGATAACGATCTGAAAAAGTGTATGAAACAGTGACAGACAAAGCAGAGGGAAATATACACGAAAAAAAAAACAAAAAAACAATCCAAAAACAATCAGCTTGTCTCGATTGGGAATCAAACCTCAGACCTCCTAATTACCCAAGGGGTCTCAGGTTCAATCTCCAAAGCTAGAGGTGCCTAGCTAAATGAGCCAGTAAAATGGAGAGAAAAATAAAGTGAGTAGATGTGACTCATATAATATAAGGGAACAAATTTACCTATTTGTGTTTGTGTTTTTTCTGTCTCCTGACGAAGGCCAAGGGCCGAAACGTTGTTTGTTTTGTATTGTTCCCTTATATATGAGTCACATCTAGTCTGTTTTCTCTCTATTCGATCTGCAGTCCAGGCAGGCTGATAATTTTTATCCGTGGCTCAGTGGTACTCAGTGCGGCTATGTGGTCTAGTGGTATGACACTCGCTTTCGGATCGGAAGGTCCTGGATTCGAGCCTCGCGCTCGGCGCATAGTTGATTCCTTGGAAAAGACTCTTTACTCACATTCTCTCACCGTACTCAGGTGTAAAATGAGTACCTGGCCGTAAACAGCGTTGTCTTTGTCCGAAAAATTGTAATCTCGCCTAACAGGCGTTATGTCCCGTCCTACACGTTCAATGTTGCTGTTGACCAGGGACCCCTGCAAAGCGCTTTGAGCACGTTTAGTGGATATTGCGCTATACAAAAGCTCAATTAAAGCTCAATTATTTGCTTCGTAACCGAAAGGTACCGAGTTCAATCACCCGCCGCTGCTCTTTGTGACCTTGAGCAAGCCATCTCGCCTTAGCTCACTTTGCGGCGCTGTTCTGCGGCTGACGCCTGGGTTATTCCAGTCTTCCCTAGGAATAGACCCAAAAGACAAATTTGCCCCTTGGGGATGAATAAAGGGAATTTTATTTTTATTATTTTATTTTTATTTTATTATTACTACCGACTATATGATCTAGTTGTACGATACTCGCTTTCGGATCGGAAGGTCCTGGGTTCGAGCTTCGCTCGGCGCATAGTTCAGTCCTTGGGAAATGCACTTTACTCACATTCTCTCGCCGTATTCAGGTGTAAAACGAGTACCCGGCAGTTAACAGCGTTATCTGAAGAAAAAAAAATGTAATATCGCCTAACAGGCGTCATGTCATTTCTCGTTCTACATGATACGTGCTGCTGCTATTGGTCAAGGAACCCTTGTAAAACGCGTCGAGCACGTATAGTGAATAATGTGCTAAATATAAACGCAAGTTTTTTGGGAATTTTTTTTTTTTTTTGTTTGTTTTTTTTTTTTGTTTTTTTTAATGGGGGGTGGGGGGGGGGGGTATTGGCTTTTTTTTCTTCTTGCACTGTTTCACACACAATTTTTCAGATCTCTATCTTATTAACAGCATGTCATGCCATGTCTCGTTCTACATGTCAAAGATATCAGGTCACTAAAAACCTTGAGTCATTTTACATAATTATAAGTAGGTATAATGTTTTCGTTGGCCATAGATTTTCCAATTTTGCCTGGGGAGCGTTCCGATTATGAATTTATTTTTTTTTTCAAAAATTAAAAAAAAATAATAATAATAATTAAAAAAAACAAACAAAACAAAAAACTTGAAGGAAATTCATTTTTTCCCTTCTATCTTGCCAGATTTGATCATTGTTTTTTATTATTGAAGATTGTTGACGCGTTTTAAACGCATGGTTGGCTTTGATAATATCTTTCATTTACTTCTCTTTTTTTTAATCATTGATTCATTTCTTCATTTCTTCATGTATCAATTTATTTATTAATTGATTCATTCATTCATTCAATTATTCGTTCAATCATTCGATCATTCATTCGATCATTCATTCATTCATTTATTTATTTATTCAACCATTCAATCATTCAGTCATTCAGTCATTCATTCAATCATTCAGTCATTCATTCAATCATTCAGTCATTCAATCAATCATTCAGTCATTCATTCAATCATTCAGTCATTCATTCAATCAATTGATCATTCATTCGATCATTTATTCAATCATTCAGTCATTCAGTCATTCATTCATTCAAGCATTCATTCATTCCATCATTTACTCATTCATTCAATCTATTGGTCATTCATTCAATCATTTAGTCATTCATTCAATCATTAAGTCATTCATTCAATCATTTAGTCATTCATTCAATCATTTAGTCATTCATTCAATCATTTACTCATTCATTCAATCTATTGGTCATTCATTCAATCATTTAGTCATTCATTCAATCATTAAGTCATTCATTCAATCATTTAGTCATTCAATCATTTAGTCATTCATTCAATCTATTGGTCATTCATTCAATCATTCAGTCATTCATTCAATCATTTAGTCATTCATTCAATCTATTGGTCATTCATTCAATCATTCGGTCATTCATTCATTCATTCGGTCATTCATTCAATCATTCAGTCATTCATTCAATCATTCAGTCATTCATTCAATCATTTAGTCATTCATTCAATCATTCAGTCAATCATTCAGTTATGTATTTACTCAATTAATTAATCATTTATATATTTATTCATTTATTCATTCATTTATTTATTTAGTTATCTACTGTAAAGGCACATTAAATAGCAAAAATGATGAGACGGACTGTAAATAATAAATGTGAAAGAAGGGATCTTCTGAGGAAAAAGGTTATTTACGGTTCTTTGAAGCATCATATTTTTCATTTCGTCGTTATGGCAAATTAATGAATTGGCTTAGAAAACCTCGGGCTAGAAATATCTGGCTAGACAAGGTAAATATTGACGTCACTCAGCTCTTTGTTATTTTATTTTAGCCAGCCATTTTAATGATAAGTTCTCAATGAAATATGATAACAATCAGTCAAGATTAACTCACTCAATCCTAGAAATTTTTGCTACTTTTCAAAATTGGGGAAAAATGTATTTAAAAAATGAGCATGTACATAGATAGTGTTATTCAACTATCATTAACATGTAAAAAGTAAAAACATTAGCTTTGATAATACGCCTATAATTTGTCTCGGACAATGTAAAAAATAGGCATGGGGTAAAAGTAACCCGAGTAAACTACGGATATAGTCAGTGTTAGGGTTGAGTGGTTTTGTTTTGTTTTTGATTTTGTTTTTGAGGGTTTTACGGCGCTTGCAACACATTAAGGTCATATCAGCGCCAGTAAAAAGGGAAAACATGGGATAGTAAAAAGTTCTAGAATTACAATTAAAGCATCCAAGAATAAGGCAAACAAAGGGGAATTGGTTCAAAAGGGAACAGATGTAGATTCCAAATGCACACTATCAGTGTACTTAAATTGAGATCACCTAAAAGTCTCATCCAGACACAAGCACAGGTCCCCACTAAGAGGAACACACTCAAATGTTTACAAATCATATATAATACATAAATAAAACATAATAGAGGGCATAACAGAGAGATGATTTACAAGGAAAAAAATACCATCTCCCAAAACTAACTATACATTTGACTGTTTCCCTCCCAGCCAAGGTATCCGGCCAGGGCCAGGACAAAACCAAGTAATCTCACTCCAAGACAAAAGACAGAAAGCATGTTGGAAAACAGACATAGGGGGATAGAAGACATAGCATGTACCTCCCTGCCCGCTATGGGAGGTCAGGATCCCCACCCAGAGGGTTGAGTGGGTTCACGTTTAAGGTTACACGGGAGGTCAGGATCCCCACCCAGAGGGTTGAGTGGGTTCACGTTTAAGGTTACACGGGAGGTCAGGATCCCCACCTAGAGGGTTGAGTGGGTTCGCGTTTAAGGTTACACATAGTTCTGTGTGTCGGTACCTTTTATCCGGCTGGCAGATGCTGTGAGTTTGTTTTTTAAGATAAACGCATTGCATCAATATGAATCTTCTTTGTGACGCACCGTGTTAATTTATTATTATATATAGGAATGGATTATAAGAATAAAATTACGTTTGAAGTCAAAATAACAAAAATAAATAGTTCGTAAAATATCAAGGGGCACGAATATTTAGAATGCTCGATTAAATAAGGAGCTTGAATTATCATATTATTCTCAATTCCCATCTCTTAACCAGTAGTGATTGGGTAGCTGGCTATGTTAATCTGGCAGCAGCTTCTTGTGGTTTTCACACTATTATGTTATGACGATCGACCCAATCAGCAAAGTCTGGTCCGCATTCGTGCACCGTCGCAAACCCGCCGGGTAGCATCGTCACAACACACCGTTCGACTAGATGCTCTGCCGTCTCAGGTTCTTGCCCACAGCGGGTACATGTTGGACATGTAGAAAGACCCCACCGATGAGTACTTTGCGATAGACAAGCGTTCTATCCAAAGGGTGGCAAACAATTGTTATTGTCCGTCTCATGCTACAGAATCCGGTATAAACTCCGTGGGCCTTATGGCTCTGATGGACAACTGGAGCAGTATATGTGGTCTAGTGATATGACACTCCCTTTCGGATCGGAAGATTCTGGGTTCCAGCCTCGCTCGGCGCATTGTTGAGTTCTCGGATAAAGCTCTTTACTCACATTCTCCCACCGTACTCTGGTGTAAAATGAGTACCTAGCCATTAGCAACGTTGTCTCTGTCGGGAAAAAAAGTATACAATCGCCCCTTAGGCGTCATGTCTCGTTTTACATGTTACGTGTTGCTGATGGTCAAGGACCCTTTGTAAAGCGTTTTAAGCACCTTTAGTGGGTATTGCGCTAGATAAAAGCTCAATTTTTGTTTTGAAAAAAAAATATGTTTGAACAGTTTTTTCCTTGTAAGTAACACAATCAGAATATGATTCAATAGTCTGATGTCACGTCTGCCCAGCAACCAGCAACTTGGTTCTAAACAAAGAAATCGGTACATTTGATTCTTCATGTTGGCTAGAACTTTTCCACATGTCATGTGATCAGAATGTATAAAAGTCAAAACATGATTAGATTTATAATGTTTTTCTCCTCTGGATACACTTTTATGCTGGTCGGAGAAGTATTTCATAAGGGTGGTGATAGAGAAATTAATGGCGTCCGACATTGTTCCAATAGTTTAGAACCAGTTACTATGCGCCATTATGAGGGAAGTGACGTCACGGCTGTTGAACCCAATTAATTAAGGAAAGTGCGTCAGTCTTTTTCGTTGACAGGAAATTAACAGTCAAGGGGATGGAACGGGCTTAATGGCAGGAAATATTCTGATTGATTAATGCGTAGTCACGTTCGAATCATCATTTATTTATCCATTAGTTAATCGGCAAGATAAAAAAAAATGTGAGAGATGAAATGTGACCCTCCGTCTCAAAACGGTATTATGTCGGGATGATTCAGATCCCAAGAAGTGAATTTAGAGATAGAATGATGAGAAATTGGAGCTTAGAAGTTTTTGCAATGCAAGAAATAGTCTTTATACTCCAGCATAACGTACAGAAATTAAGCCCAAGTTGGATATTTGTGGCTATGAATTCAATTTCCCTTACCGAGTGGATCCCGACATAATACCGCTTTGATACGGTGGGTCACAAATGATTGCATGGAAAGACTGAATATTTATAGTTCCCATACCATAGTTAAGGCACTTCCGGAGATAACGTCAGCCGCTGCTTAACTTCCGCTCACCTAGATGCACTAGCATTCAGATCTATTAGGCCCATGGAGCGGGAATTTTCCCCGGTATCTATAGCGTGAAACAGCCAATATCAATTGCTCACTAATCTTTGGATTGGACGCTAGTCTATGTCCAAGTACCTTACGCCAGATCTAACACACCTAGCTACTCAATCACTATTAAATTGACTGAGGAAATCAGAAGAAGAAGGAAAAAAAAAACTCTAGTTCATCCGAGATTTATTCCGTCCAGTCTCTTTGTGTGTTTAACGAGTAATCTTTTAGCTGATGTATCGGAACCGCCATCTAGGTGGTAATTAATTTGTTGGGTCAATGACCTCCCCCAGAATATCACAACATTGTGGAATCAGGTCAACAGGAATATTTGACATGTAGGAAGACACGTGACGCCTGTTCCATCCGACAAAGACAACGATGTTAACGGCCAGGTAGGTACTCATTTTACGCTGAGAGAGTGTGTCGCGATACGTCAGTTGGTAGAGCAATAACTTCACAAGCAAAGGGACAGAGATCGATCCCGGGTGCATTTGAGATTTTTTTTTTCTGATCCCCCTGTCCACCCAGATGTGATTGGGTAGCTGGGTCTGTTAGATCTGGCGGAAAGTGCTTTGCGATAGATAGACTAGCGTCCTACCCAAAGGGTAGCAAGCAATGGCTAATGTCCGTTTTACGCTACAGAAAACGAGATAAACTCGGCTTCATGGGCCAGGCGTGAGTATAGAGCGTCTTCCAAAGGGCACAACTATGCGTCGTTCAGAGCAGGACTCGAAACCAGGACCTTCCGATCTGAAGGCGAGTGTCGTACCACTAGACCACATAGCCGCATAATGGACAACAGATAGAAATGTTTCCGCAACATAGTGATTCAGATCCATTGTTGACATATAGCCTGACCGTGGCCTTCGTAAATTTATGGCCTGATACTGACCAAAAAATTACGTCAAAATGCCAGTCTTTTGCCACAAAAGTAAGCAAATCGTGAGTTGTATTCAATAGTTCAACCAATGAAATAACTTGTTACCACGAGCGCTACTAACGACAACTCACTAGGCGGTGCAAAAACCAAATAATTACGTCAAACTGCCAGTCCTTTTGGATTTCAGTATCAGGCTATAACATAACGATGGGGACGGCCTGACACTGACCAAAAAATGACGTCAAAATGCCAGTCTTTGGCCACAAAAGAAAACAAATCGTGAGTTGTATTCAATAGTTCAACCAATGGGATACTTGTTTCCATGAGCACTACTAACGACAACTCATTAGGCCGTGTAAAACCCAAATAATGACGACAAAATGTCAGTCTTTTTGGGTTTCAGTGTCAGGCTATAGATAGTTCAAAGGTCTTTGTTATTGTTTTTTGCCATCCGCGTTTATGAGTAATGCTCACTGAACTGTATTAACCTAACTATAAACGTTGATGGATACACACATCTTTGTGTCTTGGTCCTTTATACTTCCGGATGGCAATGTTATGAGCGTCTTAGCCAAGCGCATACTATCTATAACGATGGCTATGTTCAGATACACCAGATACACTTCAGATTTGACGTCAGATTTGAGGTAATGATGAAGAAATAAGCCAGAAAAAAATGACATTTCGTGTGTGCGTGCGTGTAACACATTAGTAATAATTATGTTGTTTTGTTCGTTTTGTTTTTTTCTTTTTGTGGCTTTTTGTTTTGTTTGTTTTGTTTTTGTTTGTTTTTTTTGTTTTTTTGTTTGTTTTTTTTTTTGTTTTGTTTTTTTTTGTTTTTCTTGTTTTTGTTTTTTTTTTTGTTTTTGTTTTGTTTTGTTTGTTGGTTTTTTGTTTTGTTTTTTTTTTGTTTTGTTTTTTTGGGGTTTTTTTTCTGGGAGGGAGGGGGGGGGGTGGCGATAGATCATATCATTGAAAATACCTTTTCGAAAGTTGACTGGTTGCTAAGAGATGGAACAATAAATTTTTATTTTTAGTCATTACAGTCGTATCTCTCGTTTTTTCACGTGACCAAACGGCACACACAGTATAGACATGGTTAGATCAGGAATGGTACTGCATACTACATACACCAATAATACAGTGCTAAAATGTTCTAAAATAAAAATAGAAGATGAACAGTGAGATTATTTATATTTACAAGAAATATATATATATATATATATATATATATATATATATATATATATATATATATATATATATATATCATTTCCCAAAAGTATAATTTTACATTTGACTGTTTCCCTCTTAGCCAAGGACTCCGGCCGGGGCCAGGACAAAACCAAATAATCTCATTTCAAAACAATGATAGGAGGCAAGTTGGAAAAAAGATTTAGGGGGATAGAAGAAGACAGCGTGACATGTGGGTTTGTGTTAGGTGTTGGCTCTATATCACGATACTTATGACCTGTGATAGAAAAATATTCTTATGGGGTTCCAAAGTCGTGATGTCACTTCCTGTGCAGCTTGTTGTATTTTTTTGTTTCTTTTTGTTTTTTTGTTTTTTGTTGTTGTTTTTTTTGGTTTGTTTTGTTTGTTTTTGTTTTTGTTTTGTTTTTGTTTTGTTTTGTGTTTGTTTGTTTTGGAGGACAGCTTGTTGTCTTGTTGTATGGCACTCGCTTTCGGATCGGAGTGTCATGGTTTCGAGCCTCGTTCGAGGCATAGTTGGGTCCTTGGAAAAGGCACTTTACTCGAATTTTCTCATCGCATTCAGGTGTAAAATAAGTACCTGGCCGTTAACAGCGTTGTAATATCGCTTAACAGGCTTCATGTCTCGTTCTACATGTTAAGTGTTGCTGTTGATCAAGGACCCTTTGTAAAACGCTTTGAGCATGTTAAGGGGATATTGCGCTTTATAATGCTCGAGTTTGTTTGTTTGTTTGTTGTTTTTATTTGGGGGGGGGGGGCTTGTTGTTTTTGTTGTTATTTAGGTTGTTTTTTTTTTTTGTTTTTTTTTTTTTTTTTTTTGATTTTGTTTTGTTTTTTCTCCTCTTAACTACGCTCATATGAAGCAAAAGTGGCTCCACTTGGAAATCGGTGAAATCGACAGGCGATGTTGACAACCGGGAGAGAAATTATCTATTTGACTTCTTTCTTTCTTTTAAAGCAACTGGCTGTGCTCGTAGAAAAGACCACAGCTTGAATCTTTCTGTTGAGTTTGGAACCAAAAGGGACGTTGCTAGGCAGGAATGACGTCACGCTTTTGTTCCTATCCACAGGTAGATCTTTCATAACTGTGATTACATTTTCCAAGTTGTTGTCGGGAAGGGAAATTCCATAAATTATTTGTTGCACTTGAGGGGGGGGGGAGGACAATATTGTTGTAGCCTTGTGTTATAAACAATACAAATTGATCGAGACTATAGGGAATGAGATTAGCGGAAGAGTAGCGTCCCTTGATTGGACGTCACCCATAGTCTGTGAAGTCACTGGCGGAAAAGTTATTAGAGAGAGAACGTCATGTTGGTTGTGCGTATGCGTCTCTCGTCCTCGATCTCATTCCCTATTGACGCACGAGTGTTACTAACGTAGTTATGAAAAGTGAGTGGAGCAGGCACTTATGTTGATAACAACAAGATATGAAGTGAGTAGGAAAGTGCCAGAAGACAATAGAGAATAACCGCCGCGAAAAAATGTTATTCTCTATTGTCTTCTGGCACTTTCCTACTCACGTCATCTCTTGTTGTTAACAGAGTTATGTCACCCTAGATTCAATATGAAACTTTTTTTTATTATTAGTCTTCCGAAAGACTGGTTACAGATACACTTCAGAGGAGGAGGAGGAAGAGGAGGAGGAAGAGGAGCAGGAGGAGGAGGAGGGGAAACAGGGGAAATGAAGAGGAATGAGGTAAAAGAAAAAAAAAGAAAGAAAGAAAGAAACGAAACGAAAAAGAAGAAAATGACGAGATTAAGACGTATAGGTCTGGTGCGTGTATGCACGCAATAATTAAGAGCCAGGATAAAATTGAAGAGAATAACAGTTCCAACGACGAATTGAAATAAATAGGTGCTGAGCTTTAATTGTGTTATATATAGATTCCATTGTGCAATTTTTTAAAGGTCTAATTGTCATTGAACTCAATAAAATAGTAAGGGGGGGGGGGGGGGGAGCGCGAACTAAAATAATCTTTTTTTTTTCCACTTTGAAAAAATGCGTATTTTAAAATTTATGCCAGAACATTCGTCCTTCAATTTATTTCGATCGATTTAAATGACCCCCATCTTGGCAAAAAAACTCTCAAACCTGGGGCTTCATGACGTTACATATTTGAGAGGTGTTTTTTTTTAAAAAAATAAAATCAGACACTTCATTTTAATCGACAGACAGGTAAAGGACGAGTTTTCTGACCAAAATTTTTAATTCGTGTTTTGTTTTTTGGCAAAAAAAAAAAATCGTTTGGTTGAAAACCCGATATGGGTCGCCGGGCGAACCGCTTTATTGCACTATTTATAGCAGGAAATAAAGTATTTCATTGACGCCAATTTGTGACCCTTCGCCTCAAAACGGTATTAGGTCGGGTTGGTTAAGATGATGAAAATTGAATTCATAGCCAGAAATATCAGACTTGTGTTGAGTTTGTATGATTTATTCAGGAAAATGGATACCATATTTTAGGGTGCGAATGCCAACAATTTATGTTTTTGACCAGTTTTACATTAAATTCGGCTTTTAAGCATATAGTTCGTTCCGACATAATACCGTTTTGAGACGATGGGTCACATTTCTGTTTAGCGCATTATTGAGAATTCCCTCATGGCCCTACTTTTACACTTAAAAATTAAACTTTGAGCATTTTTATAGATAGAATGCGCTTGGCCAAGGAGTTCACAACATTGCCATCCGGAAGTATAACGGACCAACACACAAACTCTGTGTAACCATGAACTTTTATAGTCTGGTTAATACAGTTCAGTGAGCATTACTCACAAACGCGGATGGCAAAAACAATAACAAAGGCCTGAGTGACGTCATCTTCGAACTATCTATAGAAAGAACGAAATTGACGTCACCCAGCTCTTTGCTATTGTATTTATTTAGCAGGCCTTTTTTATGAGCAGTTCTAACTAAATTCTATCAACCAGACAATCACGTGCAAGTTTACACGTGATTTTTGTGTGTTGATACGTTATATCCGGCTGGCAGATGTTGTGAGTTTAATGGCTAAACGCATAACACCAATGGCCTCGTGCAATATTCACTTAAAGTACTCAAGGCGCTTTTTCTAGCGTTCCCCAGCAGAGATCAAGACTATAGATAGTTCGAAGATGACGTCACTCGGGTCTTTGTTATTGTTTTTTGCCATCCGCGTTTATGAGTCATGCTCACTGAACTGTATAGATAGTATGCAGATGACGTCACTCAGGTCTTTGTTATTGTTTTATGCCATCCGCGTTTATGAGTAATGCTCGCTGAACTGTATCAACCCGACTATAAACGTTCATGGATACACACAGTTTTGTGTGTTGGTCCGTTATACTTCCGGATGGCAATGTTATGAGCTTCTTAGCCAAGCGCATACTATCTATAAATGTAGGACGAGACATGACGCATGTGAGGTGAGTGTTTTGTTTTTGTTTTTAAAGGTTTTACGGCGCTTGCAACACATTAAGGTCATCTCAGGGTCCGTAAAAAGGAACAAGATGGGATAGTAGACATTCTAGAATTACAATGGGAGCGATCTATATTCATGTTTTCGTCCAACCTAGTCACCGATCACATGATTTGTTTCTGTACAAAGATTGGACATTTTTCAATGTACCTAAACACGCTGCTTTGTTTATGAAAATTGTAAACATAACCACGTGTCATGCTGAGCAAAATGACCAATTGTGACGTCGGAAATTTCTCAAACTGTTAACACTTTTCACGATGTGTGTCATTTTGAGCACACTTTGCAATGTGACCAATGACCTCGAGCACATGGAAAGGGAATATAGATCATGCCCATTAAAGCATCCAAGAATAAGGCAGGCAGAGGGGAATTGGTTCAAATAGGGAACAGATGTAATTTCCAAGAGCACACTATCAGTGTACTTAGTTTGAGATCACCCAAAAGTCTCATCCAGATACAAGCACAGGTCCCCACTAAGAGGAATACACTCAAATGTTTACATATCATATATAATACATAAAGAAAACATAATACAGTGCATAACAGAGAGATGATTTACAATGAAAAACATATCATCTCCCAAAACTAACTATACATAAGACTGTTTCCCTCCAACCAAGGGTTTCCGATCAGGACAAGAACAAAACCGAGTAATCCCATTCCAAGACTAAGACAGAAAGCAGGTTGGAAAACAGACATAGGCGGATAGAAGACACAGAAGTACCTCCCTGCCCACTATGGGAGCATAGAGTCAACGCTGTTAACGATCGGGTAATCATTTTACATCTGATTACGGTGGAAGAATGTGCATTAAAAAAACGAGAGCTTTTATATAGCGCAATACCCACTAAACAAGCTCAAAGCGCTTTACAAAGGATCCCTTACCAACAGCAACACGTAACATGTAGAATGAGACATGACACCTTTTAGGCGATGTGGCAATTTTTTTTCCCGACTGAGACAACGCTGCTAACGGCCAGATACTCATTTTACACCTGAGTATGATGAGAGAATGTGAGTAAAGAGCCCTTTTCCAAGGACTCAACTATGCGCCTTTTCCAAGGAATCAACTATGCGCCGAGCGAGGCTCGAACCCAGGACCTTCCGACCCGAAAGCGAGTGTCATACCATATATAATACACGGCCTGTTCCAAGGGCTCAACATTACGCTGTTCAGAGCTGTAATTAAACCAATAACCTGCAGGCCCGACTAATCCGAGTGTCATACGACCAGACGAAAAAAAGCCACATATGTGACCCATCGTCTCAAAACGGTATTATGTCGGAAAGAACAAGATGATTAAAAGCCGAAGTAAATGTTAAACTGGTCAAAAATATAAATTGTTGGCATTCGCACCTTAAAATATGGTTGTCATTCTCCTCAATAAATCATACAAACTCAACACAAGTCTGATATTTCTGGCTATAAATTCAATTTTCAACATATTAACCAACCCGACTTAATACCGTTTTGAGGCGAAGGGTGACATATGTGATATGTGCGCCATCGCATGAAAAGGTATTGTAATATGGGGTTGTTGGGTTTTTTCTTGTCCTTTTTTGTTGTTGTTGTTGTTGTTGTTGACGTGGACGTTTCGGGTTTCCCCTGCCTTTATCAACAAAACAAGTGTAAAACACTACAGACGAATGAGCGTAGAGTTGATCGAATCAGCTACTGGGCCCATAGAGCAGGAGTTTATCCCGGTTTTTATAGCGTGAAACGGACAATAGCAATTGCTTGCTACCCTATGGATAGGATGCTAGTCTATCGCAAAGTATCTGGATTAGCCTGTATGCAATTTATGTGGAACCATTCGATCAACTCTACGCTCTTCGTCTGTAGTGTTTTACTCATCCTGTTTTGTTGATAAAGGGGTAACCCGAAACGTCAACATTATCTGTTTTCGTTTATTAAATTGAAGCTTACATTCAATGTCACATTGTTATTTATCTCACATTTTAAAATGTGCCGTAAAGCCTCCCAGCAATTGAATGTTCAGAAACCGACGTATACATATATGCGGGTCTGACATCCGAACTCGCTTATGGGCCTAGTTTAAGAATGTTGTAATGGACAATATTTTACGTCATTTTTTTAAATTTTTTTTTGAGATTTCCATTACAACAATGAGTCTATAATGAATTGGGTTATCAGGCCTGCAAATAAGTGCACGTCAACTGAAACGAATTGGTGTACAACATTCAAAATCATACAGGCTGACCATCTTTCATACATTCATTCTTTCGGATTTCAAAATTTGTCCAATAGGGAATGAGATTAACGGAAGAGTAGCGTCCCTTGATTGGACGTCACCCATAGTCTATGACGTCACCGGCGGAAAAGTTATTAGAGAAAGAACGTCATGTTGTTTGTGCGCATGCGTCTCTCTCGTCCTCGCTTCCGGTGAAAGCGACTTGAGACACTTCAAAACCAAATTGACGTTCTCTCTGTAAGGTGACGTCCAATCAAGGGACGCTACTCTTCCGCTTATCTCATTCCCTATGGCTTGGCACTTCTGCCCCAAGGCAAGCCCAATTAAAATAGAAAATAGTCTAGACCGTGACCTTCAGTTTATTTTCAAAGACCGCAGTAGCTCTTATCATGATCTGTTTTCGAAATTTAACAATAGAGATTGAGATTAGCGGAAGAGTAGCGTCCCTTGACTGGACGTCACCCATAGTCTGTGACGTCACCGGCGGAAAAGTTATGAGAGAGAACGTCATGTTGGTTGTGCGCATGCGTCTCTCGTCCCCGCTTCCGGTGAAAGCGACTTGAGACACTTCAAAACCAAATTGACGTTCTCTCTGTAAGGTGACGTCCAATCAAGGGACGTTTCTATAATCTGCCGGCAAAGGCGGTTTTTTTTTTCTTTTCTTTTTATGCATTCCATCTTTCTTCTTTTGGATGATTTAAAACCAAGGGACGTAACTACAAAAATATAACAACAAAATCAAAAAGTAGAACAAAGTCAGTCAGTCAGTCTCTCTCTCTCTCTCTCTCTCTCTCTCTCTCTCTCTCTCTCTTTCTTTCTTGCTCTCTCTCACACACACACACACACACACACACTCACACACTCTCTCTCCCCTCTCTCTCTCGCTCTCTCACGCACACACGCATACACACACGCACACACTCTCTCACAATCAAACTCATACACTCTCACACACACACACACACTCACACTCTCACACACACATTCTCTATCTCTCTCTCTCTCTCTCTCTCTCTCTCTCTCTCTCTCTCTCTCTCTCTCTCTCTCTCTCTCTCTCTCTCTCTCCCTCTCATCATTTTCTACGACCTATTAACAAAAGTCCGACTCCCGACATAAAAAAACCAGAAGAATGCTCACAATGACAACAGAAACTTTTAAAATCCGTTACAATTTGTCTCCTCCAACGAATGAATAGCTTGCAAAGAAAGGAAACAATATAACTGAAGACATACAAACAGCGTAGCTATTCCCAATTGGATTCAATAGTCTGATGTCACGTCGCCCAGCAACGACGGCCATCGTGGTTCTAAAACAAATAAAATCGCTACCTTTTATTCTTCATGCTGGCTAGAACTTTTCATATGTCTTGTGATCAGAATGTGTAAAAGTCAAAACATGATCAAATTTATGGGGTTTATTTCCTCTGGATACACTTTTATGCTCGTCGGAAAATATTTCATAAGGGCGTCCGCCATTGTTCCGATAGTTTAGAGCCAGTTACTAAGTTACCATGCGTCATTACGAGGGAAGTGGCGTTACGACTGTTGAAGGGTATTCCCAAAACTACCTCTCTCGGAAAGCAATCTTTAAAATATGTGACCCTTCGTGTCGAAACGGTAGTATGTCGGAATGAATTGGACCCCGAAAAGTGACTTTAGAATTAAATTGATAGTAAATACCAATTTTTGAGCTTTTGCTTTGTGAGAAATTGTCTTCATTCTCTTACATAACAAATAGAAACAAACCCCAAGTTTCATGTTTTTGTCAATAAATTCAATTTTTTTGCACCCGACATAATACCGTTTAGAGACGGAGGGTCACATATAGCTTTGCAGTATTATTGTTGAATAGTTTGCCCGTGCACATAATACGAGAAACATCCTCTATTACCCATGTATATATATATTTATGAGTGTTGGTGGGTACTCGTAGGTACGAAAGTGCTCGATAATGATGGTTAGAGCTAATATAAAATATAAATTGTCACTCACATTATATGGCCGAGACGTCCGTTTCTGTGGGTTTATTCTATGCCGACTGAGGACGTGGAATAAATCCACAGAAACAAACGTCTCGGCCATATAATGTGAGTGACAATTTAAATTTTATATATATATATATATATATATATATATATATAAATATATATATATATATATATATATATTAATAAAAGAAATTAATTATGCCTTTTTCGCCACGACATCATAAGATATCGTCGCCAAGGCATTCCATGAAGGAATAATATAGATAACTCGTCAAACAAGATGTCTGATGTCAACAGGAATCACCCATGTTGTCCAAGTGAGCAAATTAGGGGTTAATAATGTTGCTCAAGGAAAAAAAAAGAATGTGTCCGAAGCGGGCTCGAACCCGGGTCCTTCCGGGTCACAGTGCAATGCCTTAACCACTCAGCCACTTCGCCCCCCCCTCTATATATATATATATATATATATATATATATATATATATATATATTATATATAGCGCAATATCCACTAAACTTGTTCAAAGCGCTTTACAAGGGGTCCCTGGCCAACAGCAACATTTAACATGTATTTAGGACGGGGCATGACGCCTGTTAGGCGATACTACATTTTTTTTCCGGACAGAGACAACGCTGTTGACGGCCAGGTACTATTTTACACCTGAGTACGGTGAGAGAATGTGAGGCTCGAACCCAGGACCTTCCAATCCGAAAACGTGCGTCATACCACTAGATCACATAGCCGCTCTTTAAAAACATTATATTTGAGACGGAGTGGGTGGGGGGGGGGGGAGGAGGGGGGAGGAGGGGGGGGGTGAAATGTAAATATTTTGGCTGTCGTTTTCTTAACTTGAAATTGATTATTTTTTTAAGCGGGTCTTTGAATTTAGGTTTCAATGTTTAAACTAAGAAAATTCATTTTGATTTCTAAAGGGGGGTTTTAAAAATTGGAGAAATTGTAAGAGTTCACGAGTAAATGTTATGGACAGTTTGTTTACTTGTACTGTTGTACTTTGTACTTACCTAGATCTATGTATAAAAATGTACTTTTAAGCCAGAGAAAGACCATAAAAATCTAATATCTATTTATTTATTCTTTTTCCTTATTTGCTTTTACTCCTACGTGAGTAATAATATGCGGAGTAATTTCGACAACATAGAAAATTTGAATTGATCCGGGGTGGATTTTAAAAAGCAATAGTACTATCATTTTTTGAATTAATTTTATTTTTCTGAAATAATGATATTACTAAAATGAAACATTCTCTCTCTCTCTATCTATCTCTCTCTCTCTCACTCTCTCTCTCTTTCTCTCTCTCTCTATCTATCTATCTATCTATCTATCTATCTATCTATCTCTCTCTGTCTATCTATCTCTATCTATCTCACTCTCTCTCTCTCTTTCTCTCTCTCTCTCTCTCTCTCTCTCTTGTGGTCTCGCCCCCTCCCCTCTCTTTCCCTCCCTCTCCTATCTACTCTCTCATCTTTCTCTCTCTCTCCTCTCTCTCTCTCTCTCTCTCTCCTCTCTCTTTCTCTCTCTCTTCCTCCTATCCTTCTATCTCGCTCTCTCCATCTCTTTCTCTCTCCCCCCTCTCTCTCCATCTCTTTCTCTCTCTCTACCTTTCTATCTATCTATCTATCTATCTATCTATCTATCTCCATCTCTCTCTCTCTCTCTCTCGCTCTCTCTCTCTCTCTCTCTCTCTCTCTCTCTCGTTCTATTCCTTCCTAAGACGTCGCCAAATACATTTCAATAAGATAGTAAATCTAGAAAACATTTCAAATCTGCAAAAGAACAGTTAAAATATTCAATTACGATTTCTCTATCTTCTTTCTCGGTCTTTACTTTTAATTGAATTCATTCAGATTAGTCCCTGGGGAAATCGATGTAGAATCATAGAAGAATCGATTACGGAATAATGAAACTCGGAATCGAATATTCGGATGTGCTGTAGACAAATCCGTTTGTTAGGATGAGTACCTACTGGAGTATTGGAGTTTTTGGTCTGTCGGTAAGAGCGTAAATTGAGGAGTTCTTTGTCATTCATTGGAATGGTGATGAGATTGAGAAATCTGAAGAGTGGTGGTAGTGGTGGTGGTGGTGGTGGTGGAGTGGTGGTGGAGGTGGTGGAGTGGTGGTGGTGGTGGTGGTGGTGGAGGAGTTGGTGGTGGTGGAGGGGGGTTGGTAGTCGTGGTAGTGGTGGTGGTGGGGGTAGCGGTGGTGGTGGTAATGGTGGAGTCGAGATGGTGGTGATGGTGGTTCTTGTTGTTGTTGTTGTTGTTGATATTATTATTATTATTATTATTATTATTATTATTATTATTATTATTATTATTATTATTATTATTATATATTATTATTATTATTATTATTATTATTATTATTATTATTATTATTATTCATTATTATTATTATTATTATTATTATTATTATTATTATTATTATTATTATTGTTGTTGTTGTTGTTGTTGTTGTTGTTGTTGCTATTTTAATTTGTTTTGGTTTGGCTTTTGGATTGTTTTGTTGTTGATTTTCTTTGTTTCTTTGTTTGTTTGTTTGGTGTTTTTTTTGGGTTTTTTTTGTTGTTTTGTTTTTGTTTCTTTATTTATAATTTTCCCGGAGGGGGTGGATGTTATTTTTACTTCGGTTCGTTTTGTTTTGAATCTTAATTTTTGGTGAGTGTATCCATTATTTGTGTATTGTTTTGTTTTCGTTTATTTTTTCTTAGTTTGACCGTCCTAAACACATAATTTGAAAGATGCTTCCGACAAATCTCACACAGATGCATCTACGCAATAATTGCTGTGTGATGGGAAGTTTGTGTGTGTGTGTGTGTGGGTGTGTGTGTGTGTGTGTGTGTGTGTGTGTGTGTGGGGGTGATGGTCAAACATGCCTAGTACTACGAATAATTCGTAAAAATACGAATTTTTGGCTTCAGCTTCAGAGCTGCATAGGTCTCTTTGACTCAATCTTATTAAAAAGAAATTGTTTTTAGTTTTTATGGGTTTTACGACGCTTGCAACACATTAAGGTCATATCAGCGCCAATAAAAAGAAAGAAAATGGGATGGTAAAACGTTCTAGAATTACAATTAAAGCACCCAAGAAAAAGTAAGACATAGGGGAATTGGTTCAAATAGGAAACAGATGTAGATTCCAAGAGCATATCACCAATGTACTTAGTTTGAGATCACCTAAAAATCTCATCCAGACACAAGCACAAAATCCCACTAAGAGGATACACTCAAATGTTTACAAATCGTAATATATAATATAAAGAAAGCATAATACAGTGCATAACAGAGAGATGATTTACAAGGGGGAAAATGTCATCTCCCAAAACTAACTATACATTTGACAGTTTCCCTCTCACCAAGGGTATCCGGTCAGGACCAGGACAAAACCAAGTAATCTCATTCCAAGACAAAGACAGAAAGCTAGTTGGAAAACAGATATGGGGGGATAGAAGACAGTAAGCACCTACATGTCCACTGTGGGAGGTCAGGAATACATACGACTCTTTGACTCTATAAATCTTGTTAAAAAGAAAAGTTTAACTTCTTAGAACCTATAATATTTAGGACTTTGGAGCATTTATGGATCACGCCAAGAGAAAATTATTTATTATTTCTAGAGATATTTAAAGGAAGCAGGCCTGTCCTGGAAAACAGCCACTGCAAAAGCAGCCTATCGCAAAAAATGGTGGATGCCCTATGTGCCTCAAGGCCCGAAGAGGATTAAGTAAGTAGTAAGTATTTAAAGTGAATTTTTATTTATTTCCTTCCAAACTACGATTTTTTTTTTTTGTAATTTCAAGAACGCAGCGTCTGTCTTATGCTGTCGTGGCGGAAGGGTATAGATAGTATGCGCTTGGCTTAAAAGCTCACAACATTGCCATCTGGAAGTATTACGGACCAACACACAAACACACTGTGTAACCTTGAACTTTTATAGTCTGGTTAATACAGTTAAGTGAGAATTGCTCACAAACGCGGATGGCAAAAAGCAATGACAAAGACACGACTGACGTCAACTTCATACTAACTATATATATTTTTTTTTCAACATTGCGTTCGGTCGATATATGTACTTATTTACTAATGTATTAACCGAAATTGTTATTAATTAATAATTGAGCTTTTTGATACAGCGCAATAGCCACTAAATGTGTTCAAAGCGCTTTACAAGGGGTCCCTGACCAACAGCAACATTTCACATCTAGGACGAGACATGACGCCTATTAGACGATGCTACAATTTTTTTTCGGACAGAGACAACGCTGCTAGCGGTCAGGTATCTACTCATTTTACACACGAGTACGGTGAGAGAATGCGAGTAAAGAGCCTTCTCCGAGGACTCAACTATGCGCCGAGCGAGGCTCGAACCCAGGACCTTCCGATCCGAAAGCGAGTGTCATTCCACTAGACCACATAGCCGCACAATAATACATTGTAACGGAAATGCTCCCAACCCAACGCAGAACATTTTTCATTAGAACAGTGTTACTTCAAGTCAATAATGCACTTCAACAGCCGTGACGTCACTTCCCTCGTAATGACGCATGGTGACTAGTAACTGGCTCTAAACTATCGGAACAATGGCGGACGCCCTTATGAAATATTTCTCCGATGAGCATAAAAGCGTATCCAAAGGGGGAAAAAAACAATATAAATTTGATAATGTTTTGACTTTTACACATTCTGATCACAAGTTCTAGCCAGCATGAAGAATAAAAAGTACAGATTTTCTTTGTTTAGAACCACGATGGCCGCCGTTGCTGGGCGAGGTGACATCAGACTATTAAATCCAATTCCGCTTGAAAAGGTGGTCATATTTAACGGTCACGTTTTATAAAGGTCAACTGTTAATTGTCACACGGCAAGGTCAATCTAGTCAATAATAATAATAATAATAATAATAATAATAATAATAATAATAATAATAATAATAATGATGATGATGATGATGATGATGATGATGATGATGATGATGATGATGATGATGATGATAATGATAATAATAATAATAATAATAATAATAATGATAATAATAATATTAA
>NC_088366.1:56980546-56995546 GCF_034508935.2 Berghia stephanieae | reverse complement strand
TAGGCTCGAACCCAGGACCTTCCGATCTGAAAGCGAGTGTCATACCACTAGACCACATAGCCGCACATTGAGCGTCTATTGGAGACTACATTCTGCACTCTACTTCACTATGAGCTGCACTTTCCTAATATGCTGAAATTTCTAACATCCTACTAAGAATCTTTTATTTTACGGACTTAGAAATATTCCACGTATATTGAAAATGGTTACTTAGGCAAAATGACTTTACATTTGGACTGATTTTACGGATTTGGAATTTATGAAACTGATTGAATTATGACCATGTCATTTGATTACAATTTTGAATTTATCTCAACAAATAAAACAGTAAGAAATGAAACTTGGAATCTGGACTTTTATTTGAATGTCTTGATGTTGTACATTCAATTATCATCATCGGCCCTTGAACTCTTTCGTCAATATTAACATCTACAACACAATGCAGAGGAATATCATTACCATCTATCAAAAAGCCACTATACGATCATAAGCCATTACATATGTGTGCAACTACGCCACAAGTGAGAGAGAGAGAGAGAGGGAGAAGAACGAAAGAGAGAGAGAGAAGAACGAGAGAGAGAGAGAGAGAGAGAGAGAGAGAGAGAGAGAAGAGGAAGGGAGATCATCCGATTTGTTTTTAAAACGCATTAATATAAACTCACGCATGTCAGGGTGATTTCGACAAGATGATTTCGACAGGATAATTTCGATAAGATAATTTCGACAAGATGATTTCGAACAGGATGATTTAGACTTGATGATTTCGACAAGATAATTCCGACAAGATGATTTCGACAAGATGATTTCGACAAGATGATTTCGAACAGGATGATTTAGACTTGATGATTTCGACAAAATAATTTCAACAAGATGATTTCGACAAGATAATTTCGACAAGATGATTTCGACAGGATGATTTCGAAACTATGAAATGAGTCGACAACCAAACAGCAGCCGACAGCTCCGTTTTAAGGATGTTTTAATCAGCAAGATCTTGTTAATTAAGTTTGTTTTGAAATGACAAAATAATGATTCAATTGTCAAACATTGAATATTAAATCCATCACAACAAGTTATGACCTTAGTTTGACTCTCTCCTTACCAGCATTTTCAGGATTGCCCCTCTTTTTACACCTGAGTACGGTGAGAGAATGTGAGTAAAGATCCTTCTCCAAGGACTCAACTATGTGCCGAGCGCGAGGCTCGAACCCCGGACCTTCTGATCCGAAAGTGAGTGTCATACCACAAGACCACATAGTTGCAGATCCTTGTTCCGGGTTGCCCTTGAGTAATTTAGTGTTTTAATTGTTTGTAAACAGCGCTAGTATTCATGAAGCGTAGGTGCGACTCTGCCGGACCTCTACTTCATGACCTGCATTGACTGCCTGTTGAGAAAAGGATTAAATTCAAAGCTTGTGTTTTAGTGTATCGTTGTCTTGAAGGTACTGCCCCTTCCTACCTTTCGGAACTAATTGAAAGATATTCAAAACCCCGCCCCTTACGTTCGGCCAGTGATTGCACAAAACTAGTTGTCCCTCGAATTCGGAAAAAAAATGCTGGAATGAGATCCTTTTCTCATTTCGACCCTCTATTTGGAACGCCTTACCGCAGAGCATTCGTGAAAAAGAATCTTTGTCTATTTTTAAACGTTCGCTTAAAACATATCTGTTTCGATTTTAGTAGATGGTATGAGAAACATGATAGGTTTGGTTTGTGTTGTGTGTTGTGTGTGTGTGTGTGTGTGTGTGTGTGTGTGCTTGTGTGTGTAAATGATTATGTTTCAGCCAAAGTAATTTGTAATTTAAGCGCTTAGAGTCTGGTGTCTCGGAGTTATAGCGCTATATAAGTTTTCAGCATTATTATTATTATTATTTTTAACAAATTATTTTCACATAACATAACATAACATAGCATAACATAACATAACATAACATATGGTATAAATAGTATACGCTTGGCTAAGAAGCTCATAACATTGCCATCCGGAAGTATAACGGACCAACACACAAAAATGTGTGTATCCATGAACGTTTATAGTCGGGTTAAAACAGTTCAGTGAGCATTACTCATAAACGCGGATGGCAATAACAAAGACCTGAGTGACGTCATCTTCGAACTATCTATAGGGCAAAATAGGATAACATCCCTTGAATGCCCTTAATATTAATCCATAAATCTATTGATTAAAGATTACAATAATGATACACGTGGTAAAGATAGTATTTCAACTTAAATGTACTCATGATAATATGTGGTGTACTAACATGTAATATCATTAACCGTGACATGCAAAGCACACACACACACACACACACACACACACACACACACACACGCAGATAGATAGAATGCGCTTGGCCAAGGAGTTCACAACATTGCCATCCGGAAGTATAACGGACCAACACACACACTCTGTGTAACCATGAACTTTTATAGTCTGGTTAATACAGTTTAGTGAGAACAACTCACAAACGCGGATGGCAAAAACAATAACAAAGGCCTGAGTGACGTCATCTGCATACTATCTATAGAAGATAACCATAATAAAGTAACTGTGGCCCACCGTCTCTAAACGGTATTATGTCGGGATGACTTGGGTGCAAAAAAATTGAATTTATTGACAAAAACATGACACTTGGGGCTTGTTTCGATTTGTTATGTTACAGAATGAAGACAATTTCTCACAATGCAAAAGCTCAAAAATTGGTATTTACTATCCATTTAATTCTAAAGTCACTTTACCGGGTCCAATTCATTCCGACATAATACCGTTTCGACACGAAGGGTCACATATATCCATACAAGATTGGAAGTCGTGTCAACAGCATCTTAGTTTCTTCGGAGGATTTTCCAGGGCGTGTCAGTAAATTTAAGAGGATTTATATTTTGGTTAATCTCGGGATTATATCAAGGGGGGAGGGTGGGGGGGGGGGGTTACAATGATAAACTGGATTCTTTTTTGTTGTGTTTTTTTTTTTTTTTTCAACTTTTAACAGGAGAATTTTTAAAACAGGATTTAGGGGTTGGAGGGGGGGGGGTGGTAGTTGACATCATTCTTATAGATAGAATGCGCTTGGCCAAGGAGTTCACAACATTGCCATCCGGAAGTATAACGGACCAACACACAAACTCTGTGTAACCATGAACATTTATAGTCAGGTTAATACTGTTTAGTGAGAACAACTCACAAACGCGGATGGCAAAAACAATAACAAAGGCCTGAGTTACGTCATCTTCGAACTATCTATACTCTTGGACTTAGTGACTCTTGTTACAGATGATGGTAATAATATGATGCTACCAGTATAGATAGTTCGAAGATGACGTCACTCGTGTATTTGTTATTGTTTTTTGCCATCCACGTTTATGAGTAATGTTCACTGAACTGTATTAACCCGACTATAAACGTTCATGGATACACACAGTTTTGTGTGTTGGTCCGTTGTACTTCCGGATGGCAATGGTATGAGCTTCTTAGCCGAGCGCATACTATCTATAGATGAGCATGATGCGCGGCTATGCGGTCTTGTGGTATGACACTCGCTTTTGGATCGGAAGGTCCTGGGTTCGAGCCTTGCTCGGCGCATAGTTGAGTCCTTGGAAAAGGCTCTTTACTCACATTCTCTCACCGTACTCAGGTGTAAAATGAGTACCTGGCCATTATTAACATCGTTGTCTTTGTCCGAAAAATTGTAATATCGCCAAAACAGGCGTCATGTCTAGTCCTACATGTTAAATGTTGCTGTTGACCAGGGACCCTTGTAAAGCGCTTTGAGCGCATTTAGTGGATATTGCGCTATATAAAGCTCAATCTTTCTTTTTTTAAGGACCACATCGTCATCATTGCCTTTTCACCCTGGGTCAGGGTATAGGCCACATACAAACAGTTTCCATCCTTCTCTATCCTGAGCTATCTTTTTTTTTTTAACTCGTTCCATGTCTTATCACTTCTCTGTATATCAGCTACTTAAATTACGTCATCAATTCTGTCATTCTGTCACTTATGGAGTTATCATAATACATTAATTTATTTGAGTTAAGGGTGTTTAAATATAGATAGTTCGAAAATGACGTCACTCAGGTCTTTGTTATTGTTTTTTTCCCATCCGCGTTTATGAGTAATGCTCGCTGAACTGTATTAACCCGACTATAAACGTTCATGGATACACACAGTTTTGTGTGTTGGTCCTTTATACTTCCGGATGGCAATGTTATGAGCTTATTAGCCAAGCGCATACTATCTATAGGGCCAATCCTTAATAAATGTCATATCATGATACTACAGAAACGCAGACGGACAAATCAAATCCTTTTTTTTTTTAGCTTGGGCGACCGAAGAGTTTCTGCAATGACAGAATTGGATTTTTGGAAAACACTGTTGCCCACTTTGAATTAAAATTAATTTTTCTTATCTAAACAATCTGGACTGGCAGGAGTAATATTAAATAGACACCTTTAGAGCTGATATACAGAGAAGTGATAAGACATGGAATGAGATTTTTTTTAAAGTTAGCTCAGGATAGAGAAGGATGGAGGTTGTTTGTCTGTGGCCTATACCCTGACCCAGGGTGAAAAAGGCAATGATGATGACAAGGGTAGGTAACTATTTTGGGCTTATACTATAGATAGTTCGAAGATGACGTCATTCATGTCTTTGTTATTGTATTTTGCCATCCGCGTTTGTGAGTGATTCTCACTAAACTTTACTAACCAGACTATAAACGTTTATGATTACACATAGTTTGGTGTGTTGGTTCTTTATACTTCCGGATGGCAATGTTATGAGTTTCTTTGCCAAGCGCATACTATCTATAGTATCAAGATGCTCTAGCTCAAGATATTTATCTTTCATGAAAGCGCTTAAAATTCTCTTTCAAATGAAACCAGATAATATGATGATAATATTCATCAATTTTGAAATTTGATCTGAAAAAGTAATTCCTGAAACGTGCTCTGTCGAATCATAGCCATCATTAACATATGTGACCCTTCGTGTCGAAACGGTATTATGTCGGAATGAAATTAACCCCGAAAAGTGACTTTAGAATTAAATTGATAGTAAATACCAATTTTTGAGCTTTTGCATTGTGAAAATTGTCTTCATTCTGTAACATAACAAATCGAAACAAACCCCAAGTTTCATGTTTTTGTCAATGTATTCAATTTTTTGCACCCAAGTCATCCCGACATAATACCGTTTAGAGACGGTGGGTCACATATAGCCTGACACGAGAACCCTCTAGGACTAGCAGTTTGACGTCATTTTTCAGGTTTGTGTAGCGTCTAGTGAGTTGTTAGTAGAGCTCAAGGAAACAAGTTATTTCATTGATTGAACTATTGTGGCAAAAGACTGGCATTTTTGGTCAGTGTCAGGCTATAACTTTACGATGGCTACGGTCCAATCCACCGACTATAATAATAATGAATGTGCGGCCGTGTGGTCTTGTGATATGAGGCTTTTATTCGACTTCTATTTCCCTGGTTCGAGTCCGCATGGAGGCGGTGTCACATAACAATGATTCATCTTTATTTTTCTGAGCGGTTTTTTGTTTGTTTGTTTGTTTGTTTTTAAGGGTTTTATGGCGCTTGCAACACGTTAAGGTCATATCAGCGCCAGTAAAAAGGTAGAAAATGGGATAGCAAAAAGTTTTTATTTTAGTAATACAAACATAAGACCGGAGTTCTTCTCACTCCAATGTACGCGTATATTTCGGTAAGCTTAGAAAAACTTTACTTTCAAATATTAGATTATCATTTTTTTTAAACATTCTCTTTGAATTCATTTCAAATTAGTGAATAATTTTATTTCAACCTTGTCACGTAGCTACTTATATAAGCTGCTGGACTTCATTTTCATTACTCACTTCTCTCGAAAACGTCAAGAGATGAAGTGAGTAGGAAAGTGCCAGACGACAATAGAGAATAAAAATTTCGCGGCGGCGATGGTGGTTTGAACCCGCGACCTTACTGGTACGACAATAAGTCACCTCGCCCAAGCTCAATTTGCGTTGCTGCACTGCGGCTAACGCCTGGGTTATTCCAGTCTTCCTTGGAATAGACCATAGAGAATAAATTTCACCTATGGGATGAATAAATGGAATTTTAATTTATTTTTTTTTTTTTTTACACATATAAATTAATATGGAATGTAATGTTGATAACGGGAGAAATCCCATATACAGGCGCCACTTCAATGATTTTTGGAAAACACTGTTGCCCACTTTGAATTAAAATTAATTTTTTTTTATCTAAAGAATCTGGACTGGCAGGAGTAATATTAAATAGACAGATTGTGCGTCTACAATAGGATTCAATAGTCGTAACGTCACTCCCTTCCTAATGACGTATTGTAACTTAGCAACACTGGCTCTAAACTATCGGAACAATGGCGGACGCCCGTATGAAATATTTCTCCAGCGAGCATAAAAGCGTATCAAAAGGGAAAAAAAAACATAAATTTGATCATGTTTTGACTTTTACACATTCTGATCACAAGACATATGAAAAGTTCTAGCCAGCGTGAAGAATAAAAAACAATGATTTTCTTTGTTTAGAACCAAGATGACCGCCGTCGCCGGGCGGCGTGACATCTAACTACTGAATCCAATTAGATAGGGCAGAGTTTGTATTTTGATAGGGTTCGAACGCCGGGGACTCTAAGGCACAACTGGTAACTAACCAAGATGATCACACAACTTTCAAAAGACCGACTATTTTAATAATAATAATAAATGGCATTTATATAGCGCTTTACCCCGTTGTCACAGGCTCTAAGCGCTTTACAGTGATATAAAACAAAACATATTACAGTGAGACAAGTGTGAAGGAAACGTGATACGAATTCAATTTAACAACAACAAAATATGAAAATAATATTGCAACATTATGACGTAAAAAGATAAAACTTTAAGCGAGATTGATCGTTGTCAACGAATCCGAGCATCTCACGTGTGACGGGAGAGAGTTCCAAAAATGGGGGGCCGAAAATTGAAAAGACTGTTCACCTATTTTACGCAATGGCTTAGGTTTGACAAGGATTGATTGGTCATTGCTTGACCTCAAGTTTCTATTGGGGACATATATGTTTAGAAGGTCTTTGATATAGGAGGGACTGTTCGTGCTCAGGGATTTGTAGACAACAGTACAAATCTTATAGGCAACTCTTTTTTCAACAGGAAGCCAATGTAACTCACGGAGAAGAAGAGTTGCTGACGGGTATTTTTTGTTATTGCGTACAATGAGCCTGGCTGCGTTATTTTGAGCAACTTGAAGTTTGCTAATTTTATCTTTAGCTAAATTCGCCCAAAGGGAGTTACAATAGTCCAATTTAGATAAAACCAAGGAATTAATTAAAAGTTCTGTTATATGCTTCGGTATTAAACTACGAATTTTGCTAATTTTTTTTCATTTCTATGTACATAGATTGTATGGTGTTATTCACATGGCTTGTCATGGAAAGATCTTTATCAATGATGACGCCAAGGTTTTTTGCTTTATTTGAAAATTCTATTGTGCTATTTCCGAGAGTAATAGGTGATTTATTTGCCTGTTTAAGGATACTCGGCCTTCCACACATTAAAATCTCAGTTTTACTATCATTTAATTTTTACTTATTGTGGTACATCCAAGATTTAATCTCATTAAAACAGCTCGTAATTCGTTGTATTAAGAACTGTAAATTACAAAGGGGTGCTGAATCATACATTTGCGTATCATCTGCATAAAAATGATAACTCAGATTGAATCTGGATATCACACTAGAAAGGGGCTGCATATATACAGTAAAAAGGACAGGGCCAAGAACAGAGCCTTGTGGCACTCCAAAATTTAGTAAAACTTGTTCTGACTGAACACCATTCACCACGACAGTCTGCCATCGATCCTGTAAATATGATGTAAACCATTTAAGGGCAATTCCTTTTATGCCGAACGTATTTTCTAGTCTTCTTAACAAAATGTCATGGTCAATGGTGTCAAAGGCAGCTGAAAGATCTAAAAGGCATAATACATTGATATTGTTAGCATCCGCATTACATAACAAGTCATTAAAGATTTTAAGAAGATTTTTAAACCATGAAAATAATGAAAACTTGTCTTTTGAGTGGCTTGATGGAGGTCAATTTGTTTCTTTGGATAAATATAATAATAAAAACCAATTCCAGGAGACCACCTACATAAATGCCGCGTACGGTCAGGGACTGGAACCAGCTTGACGCTAAAGTTACCGAAGCCATTACAATTGATGCTTTTGTGGCAAGTTGCTATGCAGATCCTTAAGACCCTATACAAACCATCACTGACCAACGTTGACGACCCCTGAATGTCCCTGGAAAGTGATTTTAGACTAACGACTATAAACAAGGAATACAGAGAGATTAGAAAGCAGTTTCATATTTGCCATAATAATCAACCAATTGATTCTGGGCAATCAAAGGAAGAAGAAGAAGAACAAGAAGAAGAAGAAGAAGAAGAAGAAGAAGAAGAAGAAGAAGAAGAAGAAGAAGAAGAAGAAGAAGAAGAAGAAGAAGAAGAAGAAGAAGAAGAAGAAGAAGAAGAAGAAGAAGAAGAAGAAGAAAAAGAAGAAGAAGAAGAAGAAGAAGAATGCACTAATCGTGATTGAAGTGGAGCCTGTATTTGGAATTTCTTCCTTAAAAACGTATTGATACTTGCGTTTCTGGTCCCAGTTTTCGTCGAAATATCCAACAGTACAATAGGTCATTTTGTTCAGCTTTACCCTTGAGAATGTTTACTACTACAACTTTCAAAAAACAAAGCAACGTGTTTACATTTAAATATCCAATCGATGGACAAAAACAAATCATGTGATCGATGACTCGATTGGACGAAAACCTGGATATAGATCGCTCCCGCTGTTTGTCATCACATTGGATTTACACAGTGAAACACAGGATCACATTATTACACAGTATGCATGTAACACAGTGTGCTCTAAACCGCAGCCATCGTTAGGTGATAGATAGTTCGAAGATGACGTCGCTCAGGTCTTTGTTATTGCTTCTTGCCATCCGCATTAATGAGTAATGTTCACTGAACTGTATTAACCCGACTATAAACGTTCATGGACACACACAGTTTTGTGTGTTGGTCCGTTATACTT
The DNA here is from genome assembly GCF_034508935.2 of Berghia stephanieae. Classification (NCBI taxonomy): domain Eukaryota; kingdom Metazoa; phylum Mollusca; class Gastropoda; order Nudibranchia; family Aeolidiidae; genus Berghia; species Berghia stephanieae. The sequence continues at coordinate 56,986,428 of NC_088366.1, read as the reverse complement.
CCGGATTGCAATGTTATGAGCTTCTTAGCCAAGCGCATACTATCTATAGCCTGACACTGAAACCCAAAAACACTGGCATTTTCACGTCATATTTGTTTTTTGCACCGCCTAGTGAGTTGTCGTTAGTAGAGCTCAAGGAAAACAAATGTTCCCATTGGTTGAACTATTGAATACAACTCACGATTTGTTTTCTTTTGTGGCCAAAGACTGGCATTTTGACGCCATTTTTTGGTCAGTGTCAGGCAATAGATAGTATGCGCTTGGCTAAGAAGTTCATAACATTGCCATCCGGAAGTATAACGGACCAACACACAAAACTGTGTGTATCCATGAACGTTTATAGTCAGGCTAATACAGTTCAGTGAGCATTACTTATTAATGCGGATGGCAAAAAAACAATAACAAAGACCTGAGCGACGTCATCTTCGAACTATCTATAGCCTGACACTGAAACCCAAAAACACTGGCATTTTGACGTCATTATTTGGTTTTTGCACCGCCTAGTGAGTTGTCGTTAGTAGTACTCGTGGAAAACAAGTGGTCCCATTGGTTGAACTATTGAATACAACTCACGATTTGTTTTCTTTTGTGGCCAAAGACTGGCATTTTGACGCCATTTCAGGCTATAAATTAACGATGGCGACGGTGAAACACAGAATCACATTTTTACACAGTATGCATGTAACACAGTGTGCTCTAAACTCACCTGTGTCAAAGAATATAATTGGATTCAATAGTCTGATGTCACGCGCCCGGCAACGGCGGCCATCTTGGTTCTAAACAAAGAAAATCATTACTTTTTATTCTTCATGCTGGCTAGAACTTTTCATTCCCTTTTCATATGCCTTGTGATCAGAATGTGTAAAAGTCAATACATGATCAAATTGATGGGGTTTTTTACCTCTGGATACGCGTTTAAGCTCGCCGGGGAAATATTTCATACGGCGTTAGCCATTGTTCCGATAGTTTAGAGCCAGTGTTACTAAGTTACCATACGTCATTAGGAAGGAAGTGACAGTACGACTGTTGAAGACTATTTATCTAGAACACTTTCAAGTCGTGAAGGCCGATTGCTTGGGTGGCTGATGAAGTTAGATATTATTTTACTTTAACACGTGCAAAAAAGAATAAATATTACACAGCGTGCGTTTTATTAAGAACCTCACAACATTGCCATCCGGAAATATAACGGACCACACACAAAACTATATGTAACCATGAACTTTTATAATAGAATAATACGGTTGAGTGAGAATCATTCATAAACGTGGATGGCAAGAAACAATAACAAAGACCCGAGTAACGTCAACTTCATTCTATCTATAGTCTGATTAATATAGTTTAGTGAGAATAACTCATAAACAAAACATGGATGGCAAAAAAAAAAAAACAATAATAAAGGTCTGAGTGAAGTCATCTTCATTCCATCTATTGATAGATCGAAGTCGACGTCACTCATATGTTTGTTATTGCTTTTTGCCATCCGCGTTTATGAGTAATTCTCACTAAACTGTATTAACCAGACTATAAACGTGCATGGTTACACACAGTTTTGTGTGTTGGTCCGCTATAGATAGTATGCGCTTGGCTAAGAAGCTCATAACATTGCCATCCAGAAGTATAACGGACCAACACACAACACTGTGTGTATCCATGAATGTTTATAGTCGGGTTAATACAGTTCAGTGAGCATTATTCATAAACGCGGATGGCAAAAAACAATAACAAAGACCTAAGTGGCGTCATCTTCGAACTATCTATACTTCCCGATGGCAATGTTGTGAGCTTCTTGGCTAAGCGCATACTATCTTTAGCTCTACCTTGCTAGTTCTAGCACACGCAATGAATTTCACCACAACAATAACAATGCTGCTTTCATTATTATAACACATTGTAAGAATTCATATATTTAGCCTATCACAACAATACATTGTCATATATTATTATTACACATTTATTGCTGTCATAGCCTCAATGACTTGTAATTTTCAATGGATTTTGAAAGAGAAACAAACAACTCACAGGTCGACCAAACCACCTCTTAAAAAATCGAAGTAGAAGTCACGACAAACTTTTGAGTACTCTTGATTAGGGTAATAATAGGATTCAGTAATCTGATGTCACGCCCCCAAACAAAATCGTTACGTTTTATTCATCATGCTCACTCGAACTGGGCGGACGTGACATCAGACTATTGAATTCTATTAGTTCGTTCCTTCTATAGATAGTATGCGCTTGGCTAAGAAGCTCATAACATTGCCATCCGGAAGTATAACTGACCAACACACAAAACTGTGTGTATCCATGATCGTTTATAGTCGGGTTAATACAGTTTAGTGAACATTACTCATAAACGCGGATGGCAAAAAAACAATAACAAAGACCTGAGTGACGTCATCTTCGAACTATCTATAGTAAAATTGGGATTTTCCCCCAAAACATAGAGGTATAATAATAATAATAATACGGTATGCATTATCAATGACATGTATCACGCTATGCTGTGTCGTGTGTCCTAATACTCTTCAACAGTCGTAACGTCACTTCCTTCCAAATGACGCATGGTAACTTAGTAACACTGGGTCTAAACTATCGGAACAATGGCGGACGCCCGTATGAAATATTTCCCCGGCGAGCATAAAAGGGTGTCCAGAGGAAAAAAACCCCATAAATTTGATCATGTTTTGACTTTTACACATTCTGATCACAAGGCATATGAAAAGTTCTAGCCAGCATGAAGAATAAAAAGTAATGATTTTCTTTGTTTAGAACCAAGATCGCCGCGCCGCCGTTGCCGGGCGGCGTGACATCAGATTACTGAATCCAAATCTTAGCCAAGCGCACAGAATCCATTGATGCATTGTGATTATCTAAAAAACTCAAAACATCCGCCAGCCGGATATAAAAGTACCATACCAACGCAGCTCATAACGTGTAACCTTAACCGTTATTTTTAATTTATTTTTTTTTATTTAATTGATATAATTTAGTGGGAACAACTCATAAAAAGGCTGGCTAAAAAACAATAACAAAGAGCTGAATGACGTCATCTGCGAACAGTATATATGGAATGAACGAACATGACGTCACTCAAGTCTTTTTTATTGTATTTTGCCATCCGCGTCTGTGAGTGATTCTCACTACACTGTATTAACAAGACTATAAAAGTTCAAGGTTACACACAGTTTTGTGTGTTGGTCCGTTATACTTCCCGATGGCAATGTTGTAAGTTTCTTATCAAGCGCATACTATCTATAAGAGAAAAACGCATTCAGCTAAGAGCATAATAACAAAAATGTTATAAGATATTTCATTCTCACGCATGTAGACCCGGTTTTTATTTAAAATATAATTTGATGCGTTTTGATATCCTAACCACAAAGAAGAAAAAACTTGAGCTTTTATAGATAGAATGCGCTTGGCCAAGGAGTTCACAACATTGCCATCCGGAAGTATAACGGACCAACACACAAACTCTGTGTAACCATGAACTTTTGTAGTCTGGTTAATACAGTTTAGTGAGAACAACTCACAAACGCGGATGGCAAAAACAATAACAAAGGCCTGAGTGACGTCATCTGCATACTATCTATATAGGGAATGAAATTAGCGGAAGAGTAGCGTCCCTTGATTGGACGTTACCCATAGTCTGTGACGTCACCGGTGGAAATGTTATTAGAGAGAGAACGTCATGTTGGTTGTGCGCATGGTCTCTCGTCCTCGCCACAATAGCACTAAAGTTCTTGCGATACATAATCTCTTTAGAAAAACATGCTCTACAACACACTGTTCATTTTATTTAAATTTTATGAAGCACAAAAGAAAATAGAATAAGAATAGTGTTGGTTGTATCGTAACGAATGTGACGATTTGCCTATAGTTGGTAAGGAGGGTTTGGGTCTTTTCAAAAAAAAATGTAATTACCTATATTGGGCGGTTTTAATCATTCTGTATCGTCATCATATGTTTAAAAAACAACATTTATGGTGAAAATTTTTAATTGTCTGTGTTGATACCCGTTTTCCGACCTAATTTGAGGGTCTGACATTTTAAAAATTAACAATCTTGTGGCAAACATTCCACAAAAACTAATGAAGGAATGACCTTCATATTAAAATAAAATTCCCTTTATTCATCCCCATGGGGAAATTTTTCTTTTGGGTCTATTCCAAGGGAAGACTGGAATAACCCAGGCGCCAGCCGCAGTGCAGCGCCGTAAAGTGAGCTAGGACGAGGTGATTTGCTTAAGGCCACGCAGCGCGGTGGGTGATTGAACTCGTTACCTTTCAGGTACGAAACAAAGACCGTACCACTGAGCCACGCTATCCCTATCCCTAGTCTTCCATTTTATCAATATTGTACCATAGTGTGTCACCATAGAGAGATTTTACAGCTTACAATTATATTATTTCTAAGATTTTAAAAATATCATTTTCCACCAAAACCGCAAAATCAATTTTTCGAAGGATTTTCCTAATAATTAGACCCAAACCGCCCCCTTAAAACAAACAAACAAACAAGCAATAAATGTTAAGAAAACAATACATTTAGATAAGAATTGATACTCGTATATTGTGAGGTAATAGGAGTGGTATCGATTATCAATTTACTGAAGTCCTGCTCCACAGTTCGCCCAGCTCAGCAGTAGCACGAGTAACTCGTTCGGAATAGAGCTTTGATATCACGCCTAAAGATAGTTCGAAGACGACGTCACTCAGGTCTTTGTTATTGTTTTTTGCCATCCGCGTTTATGAATAATGCTCACTGAACTGTATTAACCTGACTATCAACGTTCATGGATACACACAGTTTTGTGTGTTGGTCCGTTATACTTTCGGATGGCAATGTTATGAGCTTCTTAGCCAAGCGCATACTATCTATAATTTGTCTCATAAAGATGTGATAAATAGGCATGGGGTGTAAAAGTAACCCCGGTAAACTACGGATATAGTCGGTGTTAGGGTTGAGTGAGTTACCACAACTATCTCGACTTAAAGAGGATTTTACTATCTCCAGTTTTAAGCAATTAAAAAATAAAAATCAATATAGCAGCTTTTTAAAAAAAAATGAAAAAAAGAACCAAATACCAAACACGCAACGTTTCGGGCTCAAAACCCTTATTCAGCAAGCAAACTCAAAATCAAAATAAAATCATGAATAAATAAATAAATAAAGCGTCTATTTGGTTTTAAAACCTAATGAATTAATTTGTGTTTGTTTTTGTTTATTTGTTTGTCTTTTGTTTTGTTTTTTTTTTTTGTTGTTTTTTTGTTTGTTTGTTTGTTTTTTTTTTGTTTTTGTTTTTTTTGTTTTGTTTTTTTTTTGGGGGGGTGTTGTTTTTGGGTGGGGTTTTTTTTCTGGGGTTTTTTTTATTTTTTTATTTGGGGGGGGGGGGGGCTTTGTTTGCTTTGTTTTGTTGTTTTGTTTTGTTTTGTTTTGTTTTGTTTTTTTTTTTTTTTGGGGGGGGGATTGTTGGCTAACTAGGGCGTTTCTCAGGCCATATCGTTCCGTGTTTGTTATTTCTTTTTTCTTTTTTGAAACAAATTGTTGAATGCAAAGTTGCATTTCCATGATAGAGATGGGTGGGTGGGTTGGGAATTAGTGGTGGGGGTAGGGAGGAGGGGGTGGGGGATCTGGGTATGGAAACCAGCAAAGTTAAAGCCTTTCAAATTAATTGTGCTAGCTTGGGGACAATTGGCATCGTTCAAATCACAAAATCCCTGAATTAATTCGAAAGAGCTCGCTTTTTTAACGCGCGGCGTGTGTGTGTGTGTGTGTGTGTGTGTGCGGGTGTGTATGTGAGTGCGTGCGTGCTTCTTTGTGGTATCGTGGAATGGCATGGTTTCTGGGGCATATGTGACCCTCCGTCTCAAAACGGTATT
>NC_088366.1:56968380-56970447 GCF_034508935.2 Berghia stephanieae | reverse complement strand
AAGAAGAAGAAGAAGAAGAAGAAAAGAAGAAGAAGATGAAGAAGAAGAAAAGAAGAAGAAGAAAGAAGAAGAAGAAGAAGAAGAAGAAGAAGAAGAAGAAGAAGAGAAGAAGAAGAAGAGAAGAAGAAGAGAAGAAGAAGAAGAAGAAGAAGAAGAAGAAGAAGAAGAAGAAGAAGAAGAAGAAAGAAGAAAGAAGAAGAAGAAGAAGAAGAAGAAGAAGAAGAAGAAGAAGAAGAAGAAGAAGAAGAAGAAGAAGAAGAAAAAACCTCAACCCCCCCACCCCCATAAACATCTATATTAAATAAATGTGAAACATTGACAGACACTTAAAAAATATATTTTTGTAAAAACATAATGTATATTTAAGCTTTGGTCTAAAAACATCGACACGGACTTCTTCACGAATGGTTCAACGTGTTTGGAGATGTCATTGTTCTCCTTGTATAAAGCATCTTTGTTGTGAAATGTTATATCAAGATCTATTTGTAGAAAACGGTAAGGGCTGCCTGAAGCCGGTGATCGTAAATACTAACGAAAGAGTGAAAAATGGAAAAGCTTCGTATGGGAACAAAACAGACAATGGACGTTTCGGGTACAAACCCTTCGTCAGCACAACAATACACAAATAAACGTGGAAAACAAATAAAATATAATGAAAAATAACTTGTATCGTCTGTACTCAGTGGTGGTTGCAGACTGCATTCTATTTGTTGTTTTTTGAATGTATTAATGTAAGCGTTTGAGCGTCTTCCTCTTAGTGGGATCCCGTCATTGTGGCTGGTTATAATAAGACGTTTAGGCGATCTCAAGCCATGAACAATTGAGACTCACTCATCGCCTCAAAACGGTATTAAGTCGGATTGGTTAAGATGTTGAAAATTGAATTTATAGCCAGAAATATCAGACTTGTGTTGAGTTTATGTGATTATTGAGGAGAATGACAACCATATTTTAAGGTGCGAATGCCAACAATTTATATTTTTGACCAGTTTAACATTTACTTCGGCTTTTAAGTATCTGGTTCGTTCTGACATAATACCGTTTTGAGACGATGGGTCACAAGTATAGTATGCTCTTGGAATCTAAATCTATTCCTTATTTGTACCATTCCCTTTGTTGTTGTGTGCTTTTATTTGTAAATCTAGAATTTTTTTTAACCCTCTCCCTACCAACTATAGGAAAATCGTCACATTCGTTACGATACAACCAACATTTTTCTTATTTAAATTTCTCTAGTACATCATAAAGTAAAGAAAATGAAAAGTGTATTGTAGAGCATGTTTTGCTAAAAAATTATTCATCGCGAGAACGTTACTGCTATTTTCTTTGAGTGATACAAAATCTATTTTTGTGTTAGTTGGGTGTGAAGTTTTGGGGAAAATCCTGAAAATGGCTGGTAAGGAGAGAGTAAACTATACCATTTTCTTTCTTTTTACTGACACTGAAAAAACATATTGTTGTTATTTGTTTCTCCTCCGTTTTGTCTTAGAATTTTTTATTTAAATAAACGGAAGTCAAGATGGCACGAACGATCCTACATTGCGTGACTCCGGAGGATATCCATTGAAGAGTTCTGTTACCGCAGTCGTAGGCGGATTGCTGTGTCAACTCACCGGGTAGATTCATTGCTGGTTAACTGCCGGACTCCGTTAAAAAATCGGATTTAAAAATTTGGCCAGAAAATCTCGACCTTCAATAATTATCGATCGATTTAAATGACCCTCATCTTGGCAAAAAAAAAACAACAAACTCTCAAACTTGGGACCTCCCGATGGTTCCTTTAAAGTCTCCGGTTTGAGAGGTTTTTTTTGGTCTTTTTCCAAGACGAGGGTCATTTAAATCGATCGATATTAAAAGGACGAGTTTTCTGGCCAAATTGTGAAATACGAGTTTTTCCAGAGACGGTAGTTAATTGGCTAAATTGAGATATTATAATTGTGATAGACTAGAACATCCTGGAGGAGTTCTTCCGCGTTCAAATATCTTTGTACACGCAATCTGTATTAGATGGTTGGGAATTGAGTTGGTTGAACTGTCGTCGTTCATTTCAAGTACTATCGTGACAAT
>NC_088366.1:56955880-56963380 GCF_034508935.2 Berghia stephanieae | reverse complement strand
TCAATCACTCACTCACTTATTCATCCACTCACTCACTTATTCACTCACTCACCCATCCACTCACTCACTCACTCACTTATCCATTCACTCACTCATTTACTCACTCACTCACCCATTCACTAACTCACTTATTCACTCACTCACTTACTCACCCATCCACTCACTCACTCACTCACTCACTAACTCACTCACTCACTCACTCACTCACTCACTTATCCATTCACTCACTCAATCACTCACTCACTCACTTATTCATCCACTCACTCACTTATTCACTCACTCACTCACTCACTCACTCACTCACGTGACCGGATGGTAGTCGAGGATATACTTGCGGACGGATGCCGTCTTCAAAACGGATGTCAAACTTCCCAGTCCTTGACCTCCTCTATCCTGGCATCTGCGTTTGTTGCCAGATTTTTTCCCCCAAAAGTCGCCAAAAAATTGCGGCCGCATTTCGCGGGTCGTGGATTTAGCTTGGCACTGTATCTTTTTTATTTCTTCATCTTAACAATGCTAACCACTACCACATTATCTCATTCGTCTGTAATGTTTAATTCATCCTGTTTTGTTGATAAAGGGGAAACCCGAAACGTCCATTTTATCTGTATATTAAATTAAAATGAAGCTTACATTCAATTTCAAATTGTGACCATTCGTCTCCAAACGGTATTATGTCGGAATGGATTGGACCCCGAAAAGTGACTTTAGAATTAAATTGATAGTAAATATCAATTTTTGAGCTTTTGCATTGTGAAAATTGTCTTCATTCTCTAACATAACAAATCGAAACAAACCCCAAGTTTCATGTTTTTGTCAATAAATTCAATTTTTTGCACCCAAGTCATCCCGACATAATACCGTTTAGGGACGGTGGGTCACAATTGTTATACATTTTTTTTCGAACAGCAGCATTTACATCACCATTCATTCGGACAAACAATATAATAAATATTCTCTCATCTCATCGTGACATTTAGGGGAGTAAAAAATCATAAGAGAATTTAGTTCGATCGAGCTATTTTCGGTTCTACTCTATTCCTCTGGAGGTTTTGCATTATCTTCATTGGCAGAGTCTTGATTCACGCCGTGGTGAGGGAGTCTGCGGCAAAAACAGATGCAATAATAATAATAATAATAATAATAATAATAATAATAATAATAATAATAATAATAATGATAATGATAATGATAATGATAATAATAATAATAATGATAATGATAATGATAATAATAATAATAATAATAATAATAATAATAATAATAATAATAATAATAATAATAATAATAATAATAATGATAATAATAATAATAATAATAATAATAATAATGATATAATAATATAAAAATAATGATAATAATAATAATAATAATAATAATAATAATAATAATATAATAATAATAATAATAATAATAATAATAATACTATTCTCAGAAAACGCATTTATTTTAATTTTAGCAAGAAAATTTTACTTTAACTCACTCGATCCTAGAGATGTTTGCTGCTTTTCAAAAATTAGAAAAAATGTATTAAAAATAAGCATGTACATAGATAGTTTTATTCAACTATCATTAACATGTTGATACTACGCCTATATTTTGTGTCAGAAAAATGTAATAAATAGGCATGGGGTGAAAGTGACCCCGGTAAACTACGGATATAGTCGGTGTTAGGGTTGAGTGAGTTAAATCTTACTGCTATGCGTTTAGTTAAAATACTCACAACATCCTCCAGCCAAGTTTTATATATATATATATATATATATATATATATATATATATATATATATATATATATATATATATATATATACCAAGAGAAAAATGTGGTAGTGGCGTTGTTAAGATGAATAAACAAAAACATCGATGGGCAGGAAATAGTAGATATTATGCTCTCTTGTATGGAAGCACGAATTAAAATAGAACGTTACATATCGTTATAAAAGGTACGCAATTAATTAAGTCAAAAGAGGGGAGGCGTGGAGGAACTGTGTAATGCAGTGAAAGTGATGGGGGGGGGGGGGGGGGGAGTTATAGTAAATAAATAGTAAAATAGTAAATAATGAATTTATATAGCGCCTAAACATCCACGTTAATCATGCTCTGCGGCGCTTTACATAATAAAAATAAAAATGTTTAAAAACAACAAAATTAAAAATCACGACACTACATGATACACAATAAGCATGCATACAAAAAACAGAATCAAAGCAACATCCATTTCATAAAAAATAAGCCTCGCGGAACAACTCAGTCTTCAGACATTTCCTGAAAGATGATAAATTTTCACAGGACTTTGTCCGAGGACTAAGTGCGTTCCATAGGCGTGGAGCTATGAATGAAAAGGCTTTTTCACCGAAAGTGGATTTTGAGGTGGTAACTTTTAGAAGTTGGGACTGAGATGATCTTAAATTTCGAGTGGGTTCATATTCTTTCATATTGTTATAGGTAGTATAATATTTAAATGAGGTCCAGTCTCGAGTTCATGCCGAAAGGGTGTTCAGCTCAAGTATCAGTTGAACCTCCTTGTATTTCCAATGTTGCTTAGTGATGTGACGGAACTGAAGGACGGCGATTTGAATGTCCTTCACTAATCTATAAGTTAAAATAACTCTTATCTTAAAAAAAACAAAAAACAAAACAAAACAATAACAACAAAAAATAACAAAGCAAAACCCCCAAAAAACAAACTGAACAAAGAAAAACCAACCCCCCCCCAAAAAAAAACCAAAAAAAAAACCAAACAAACAAAACAAACAAAACAAAACAAAACAAAACAAAACAACAAACAACCCCCCCCCCCAAAAAAAAAACAACAAAAAACAAAACAAACAAAACAAAACAAAACAAAACAAAACAAAACAAACACCCCCCCCCCCCCCCAAAAAAAAAAAAAACAAAAAAAAAACAAAAACAATAAAATAAAACAAAACTAAACAAACTTCAAAACAAAGACAAATAAACAACACATTCTGAAACCTGGGACTTTTTTTGCAACCCGCAGGTTTGAGATTTTTTTTTTTTTTATGGTTGTTTTTGGAAAGATTGGGGGTGATTTTATTCCATCGAAAAACAACAAAATTAAAACAACAAAACACAACAAATTCTCAAACCTGGGACTTTTTTCAACCCGCAGGTTTGAAAAGTATTTTTTCTTTGATTTTTATTTGAAAGATGAGGGGTCATTTTCTCACCGTACTCAGGTGTAAAATGATTACCTGGCCGTTAACAGCGTTGTCTTTGTCCGAAAAATTGTAATATCGCCTGACAGGCGTCATGTCCCGTCCTACATGTTAAATATTGCTGTTGACCAGGGACCCCTTGTAAAGCGTTTTGAGCACATTTTAGTGGATATTGCGCTATATAAAAGCTCAATTATTATTATACTTATTATTTTAAGCCATCGAATCTTTGAATGACGAGCGTTCTGGCCAAAATTCTCAAATTGTCTGTTTTTTCTTTCTGAATACCTCAGACTGTGTGAGGTCAGTCATCTATAAAAGGATGGAGCAATATTTACAGTCCAGTTGGTCCAATATTTTCAGCCATCTATCAATGTTTTATGGATATTGCGCTATATAAATGTTCCAAATTATTTTAAAAAGCACATTAAAAGAAAATTACTCTGGAACACAAGCACATGTTATTACCAAGAGGGCCCGATTCTTCCTACAACCTGCGTCAAAGAATTTATGGTTTGTCATAAATGTGTACCTCAATATATATTTGCGCACTTCTTCTGCCTTACGCTGAAACAAAACAAAACAAAACACATTTAAAAATTACTCTGGAACACAAGCACATTTATAATGTTTTTACCAACAGAGAAGTAACATGAAACTACGTGTGCAACAACTGCGGTAGAGACTGCCATGCAAGGATTGGTCTGCTGAGTCACACCCGTCGCTGCTCTCAACAAGACTAGTAGTAGTAGTAGTAGTAGTAGTAGTAGTAGTAGTAGTAGTAGTAGTAGTAGTAGTAGTAGTAGTAGTAGCGTATGGCTACACCTCCAAATGTATTTCGTCAACCCAGCTTCTAAAGTCTTCCTCCGCCCTAAGGATGGTTTCGTAGCCACCTTCTAGTTTAGTGACTGGACAGTGGAGGACGATGTGATCGCTGGTCTCTGGGGCTGCCTGACAAAGACTGATGAGACCAAAGCCTCATTGGGCGCAAACCATCGTCTCTTGAGACGGAAGGATGCCTACCACTTAGTAACATGAACAGAAATACGACAAGGACTTTCAAAGCATTGGTGTCACGACTCGCTTAGCTAGAAGAACTTCCAAGTTCAGTCGATCTGCAAAAAAGCTCTCTTTTCCCAACAAAAAAGGGCCCGATTCTTCCTACAACCTACGTCAAAGAAGTTTATTGTTTGTCATAAATTTTCACTTGTACGTCCATTTGTGCACTTCTTTCTGCCGTCAGCTGAAACAAAACAGATCAGATTTAAAACATTTTGGTAAAAAAAAACTCGTCCTTCACTCATCTATAAGTTAAAATAACACTCATCTTTAAAAGTAAAAGCAACCCCCCCCCCCCCACAAATATTCAAAACAACAACAACACAATCAACAAAAAAAGTTAATAAAAGAAACAACAAACAAACAAACAAAACAACCAATAAAAAAAAAACAACAAACAGCCAACCCCCCCCCCCTCCCAAACCCCCCTTCCCAAAATTTAAAAACAAGTTAAAAGCTATCTTTTCCCTACAAAAGGGCCCCGATTCTTTCTAGACTACATACGTCAAAGTAGTTTATGCTACGGTGTGTCATAAATATTCACTTCAATATCCATTTGTGCACTTCTGCGTGATGGTGAATGTTCACTATCGATGGGTTGGAAGTTGGAAGTTATTCGACTGTCCATCATTGTTATATATATTATTATCCTGATTTGATGTTTGTTTTTGTATTGTTTTTTGGTTTATTGTTTTGTTTTGATTACCATAACGCCACACTGTGAAAGGATTTTGAACTTAATAATATGGTGTGGACATTAATAATAATAATACTAATGATGCTGCTGCTGATAAGCGGGTGGTTGGATGGGAGCATCACCCTTGAATCATATACCTATGATGTTCGCATAGGTGTACGATCCGATAGTGATGTCGTTTCTTCTTCTCTTTACTAGCCTATCCTGCTTCTTTGGTTTGTGATTGTATTTTTGACAGGGGATATTTTTTTTCTGTAAATCTTCTGCCTGTTTGTTCTTGGTTATTTATAATTTAGCTTATGATATCTTTAGGTTATGATTTTGATTTACATTTGTACTATTTTTGTTAGAATGCTTGTTTTTTTGTTTCAGCGGTCTCTCATATAACCTCAATTGTGTTGGAAGAGACCTAAAGCAACAAACAACAAACTGCTGCTGATAACAATGATAATAATGATGGTGATGATGATGATACCAATTATGGTAATGATGATGATGATAATAATGATAATAATGATAATAATGATGATGATGATGATGATAATGCTGAAACAAAACTAAACCCATAAAAAAATTTAGTCAGAAAACTCATCCTTCATTAATCTATAGTAAAATAACTCATCTTTAAAAACAAAACAAAAACACACACACACACACACAAAAAAACAAAAAACAAAACAAAACAAAAACAAAGAAAAAAAATCCCAAAGGAAAACAACAACAGAAGAAAAAAAATCAACAACAAATAAACAAAACAAAACAAAAATAAAAACAACAAAAAACATAAAACACACACAAAAAACAAAAACAAAACAAAAACAAAAACCTTACAAATTCTAAAACCTAGGTCTTTTTTCAACCCGCAGGTTTTGAGAAGTAGATATTTTTGTTTTGAAAGATGAAGGGTAATTTTAATCGATCAAATACTCCTTTAATGACGATTTCTCTGGCCAAAATTATTTTCAAATCGAGTTCCCCCCCCCTTTTTTTTTTATGAATACGAGGTCAATAATATTAATCTATAAAAGACTGGAAGCAATAATATTCTTATTACTTCCACCCCATCCAGCCTGTCCAATATTTTAAGGCATCTATCAATGTTTTACGGGTTGTCTGTCGTGATTTATCAATATTACTCTATTTTATCCGTTTGTGTTTTGTTCCATTTCTAATTCTCCCTTGGCGATTTATCATTTGGGACGTGCTGGTGAATTTTCACCATCTATGAATGGGCTGGAAGTCACTGGACTGTCCATCATTGTTATATGATCCTGATTTGATTTTTAAAATATTTACTTATTTATTTATTTATTTATTTATTTATTTTATTTATTATTATTATTATTATTATCATCATCATCATCATCATCATCATCATCATCATCATCATCATCATCATCATCATCATCATCATCATCATCATCATCATTAGCATCATCATCATCATCATTAGCATCATCATCATCATCATCATCATCATCATCATCATCATCATCATCATCATCATTATTATTATTATTATTATTATTATTATTATCATTATTATTATTATTATTATTACTACTATGAATATAATTTTGGTTTTGTTTTATCACACCACACTGTGAAAGGAAATGATCTGGATTTTGAACTTAATACGATATGGACATTATTAATAATACTGATGACGATACGATGATGATGATGATGATGATGATGATAACAATGATAATAATGATGATGATGATGATAATAGTAATAATAATAATAGTGATGATGATGATGATGATGATGATGATGATGATGATGATGATGATGATGATGATGATGATGATGATGATGATGATGATGATGATGACGACGACGATGATGATGATGATGGTGATGATGATGATGATGATAATAATAATAATGATAATAGTAATGATGATGATGATGATGATGATGATGATGATGATGATGATGATAATAATAATGTGTTGAGCAAGAGAACAGGACTATAATTATAATATATAGTATCATGAAATCAAATCGTATCAAATAGAAAGATAATGTTTAAAAAACCCCAGATAACATTGATGTGATCGAATCGTATATATCTGGAACATTCTACTGTGATATAATTCTGATAATGATTATCTCTACTATGGGATGTTTTGATAGCCTCGTTTCAATCCCCCACTCCCTCTGACCCTCTATTACAAAATCGTCCTCCCCCCAATCTCTCTGTTGTTTTTCTTTTCCCCTTCTCTATCCCCAAATATTTCGGGTAAATAAATATCATATCAAGATATATATATATATATATATATATATATATATATATATATATATATATATATATATATATATATATATATATATATATTTGAAAGATAATTAAGATTGTTTGACTTCTTTACAACGTCGTTATCGAGCGTTACTCTCATCAGGATGAGATCCTGATGAGAGTAACGCTCGATAACAACGTTGTAGAAGTCAAACTATCTTAATTATCTTTCAAATGTTTATAAATAGCTCTTTTTATCCTAAAGTCGAGCACTATTATTTCATGGTTTTTGTTTTTATAAGAGAGAGAGAGAG
>NC_088366.1:56945880-56950880 GCF_034508935.2 Berghia stephanieae | reverse complement strand
GCAGCCAACAATTTTCTTATTCTGATATCATTTTGTTATAGTTATAGCCATAAAAACTCGACATTGCGTTGCAGAGCTCATTTCTCTAAACAAAATATAGAATGTACTCATTGCTAATCTGTCTGATAAATCTATTTTTTTGTGTTGGGTGAGTATGAAGTTTAGGATACAATTCTGAAAATAGCTGGTAAGGAGAGAGTTAATTGTAATTCTAGAACTGTTTACTATTCCATTTTCTTCCTTTTTACTGGCGCTGAGATGACCTGGCTGTGTTGCAAGCGCCGTAAAACTCTTAAAAACAAACAAACAAACGCCTTTTCCGCCTACCTAATGATTACTACACAGCAACATTTATTAATTGTCAACAACATGGAGCTAGCTGCCTAACCCAGGCCCGCCTACTCGAAAATCTAAAAATTTTAATTTTTAGGAGTCAAAAGTCGTCATTGCTATTATAGTTAACGAAAAAAATCAGCACTTAACCCTCTCCTTACCACCTATAGGAAAATCGTCACATTCGTTACGATACAGCCAACATTTGTCTTATTCAAATTTCTTTTGTACATCATAAAGTTTAAAGAAAATGAACAGTGTGTTGTAGAGCATGTTTTGTTAAGGAAATTATGTATCGCAAGAACTTTACTGCTATGGTGTCCAGAGTGACAAAAAATCTATTTTTGTGTGAAGTTTTGGGGAAAATCCTGAAAATGGCTGGTAAGGAGAGAGTTAACCCTTACATGGACTAAATAACACTCCAGAACCCTAAAAATGATGTAGTCTGGCATCAACCCTCATTTTCAATAAGTTGTAATGAATGACTAAGAGATGCTCCTGAGGTTCTGAAATTGGAGCCAACATTTCGTAATTAGTAGGCCGGTCTGCCTCACCCGGAAGCCCTTATGAAATACGTCTCCGACGAGCATAAAAGTGTATCAAGAGGAGATAAAAAACATTATAAATCTGATTATTTTTTTACTTTTATACATTCTGATCACATGACATGTTATAAAACGTACCGATTTTATTTGTTTAGAACCAAGCTGCTCGTTGCTGGGCGGAGCTGACATCAGACTATTGAATCCAATACTCTTCAACAGTCGTAACGTCACTTCCTTCCTAATGACGCATGGTAACTTATTAACACTGGCTCTAAACTATCGGAACAATGGCGGACGCCGTTATGAAATATTTCTCCGACGAGCATAAAAGCGTATCCAAAGTAAAAAAAGACACATAAATTTGATCATGTTTTGACTTTTACACATTCTGATCACAAGACATATGAAAAGTTCTAGCCAGCATGAAGAATAAAAAGTAATGATTTTCTTTGTTTAAAACCAAGATGGCCGCCGTTGCCGGGCGGCGTGACATCAGACTTCTTCTTCTTCTAGGTTCCATGCCTGGTCCAGGCTTCGGATACTGCATGAATTATCTCTCTCCATTCCTCCCTGTCTCTTGCTTTTTCAAACAGCTCTTGGATTGTTAGGTTGGTGAAGCCCTTCAGTTGGTCTATGAGTGTTTTTCTTTGTCTCCCCCGGGCGCGTTTACCAGGTATTTTTCCACAACTTGCCAGGTATTCCTTCTTATCTTTCCTTACTATGTGTCCGAAAAAGGATAGTTGTCGATCCACTATTAAGGGCATTAGTTTCCTTTGTTGGTATGTTTGTTTTAGCACTTCTTCGTTCGTTTTGTGTGCAGTATACGATATTCTCTGCATCCTTCTCAAGCACCACATTTCAAAAGCTTCAATGTTCTTTTGTGTTTCTGCATTTGTAGTCCAGCTTTCGCATCCGTATAACAAGATTGGCCACACGTAGCACTTCAAGACTCGGAATCTAATCCCGAACGACATCTGTTTGTTTTTCAAAATGTTTCCCAGGTCCATGAAGGCCTGTTTGGCTTGAGTTATTCTTGCTCGTATGTCTCGGTTACATCTTCCATCTGTTGTCACTATTGAACCTAGGTACTTAAAACTTTCTACGTTGGTAAGTTGCTCGCCGTGAATCGTTATATTGCAGGTGTTGTTGTTTTCGGGGTTTTTCTGTATTACCATGCATTCCGTTTTGGTGATATTCACTTCCATTCCCTTGGCTTCACTATCTACTACCACTTTGTCAACAATCTTTTGAAGTTGGATTTCTGATGTTGCGATGAGTACCGTATCGTCTGCGTATCTTATATTATTTATGTTGTGACCTCCCACTTTTATTCCCTCCATATTATTTATGCCCCTCATGATTGTTTCTTGGTATAGATTAAACAGATCTGGTGAGGCAACACACCCTTGACGGACTCCTTTCTTAATAGGAATGGAATTTCCTGTAGAGTTTCCGATTTTGATAGATGCCTGCTGGGTGTAGTATAATGTTTGCATGAGTCTGAGGTCTTTCTCATCAGCGCCAATGGAGTGCAGTTGTTTTAGTATTTCTTCGTGGCGTACTCTATCAAAAGCTTTTTTGTAGTCGACAAAACAGAGGTATAGTGGGGTCTGAACCTGTATAGCTCTTTCACTTAAAACACGGAGGAGGTATATTGCGTTCCTTGTCCCTCTGTCAGGTTGGAATCCATATTGTTCTTCTGCGATTTCGGGGTTAATCTTATTCCTTAGCCTGTTGATAATTATACGCAACAGTATTTTGTTGATGTGGCTTATTAAACTTATAGTTCTAAAATTTTCGCATCTGACTGCACCTGCTTTCTTTGGTATTGCTATGAAAATAGAGTTACAGAGATCTTCTGGAATTTTCCCAGTATTGTATATATTGTTGAATAATATGTGAAGTTCATCAATTGCTAGATCTCCTAGGCTTTTTAATACCTCTACAGATATTTCATCAGGGCCTGTTGCTTTACCATCCCTCATTCGTTCCATGGCATGTTCAATTTCACTTTTGGTGATGTTTGGACCGCTTAATGGTTCTTTGAATTTCAGTGGTGGTTCATTTCTATTTGGATCATTGTACAGTTCGCCTATGTATTCTACCCATCGGCTTTCTATATGTTGTTCTTCAAATAGCAGATCCCCTTGTTTGTTTTGGATACAACTTCCTGCTGCTTTGCTTTTCCTTTTCCCTGATAGTTCTGACATCAGACTATTGAATCCAATTACACCCAGACAGTCGATGAGTCATTAGCAGTTCGTTTATGTCACTTAAAACCTATTTACATCTTCTCGTCTGTTTTCCACGGAGACGGGAATACCGCCGGGATTTGTAAACAATAAGTCATGGAAACACGGAAAGAAACACCAAAATTTCGGCTATGTGGTCTAGTGGTATGACACTCGCTTTCGGATCGGAAGGTCATGGGTTCGAGCCTCGCGCTCGGCGCATAGTTGAGTCCTTGGAAAAGTCTCTTTACTCACATTCTCTCACCGTACTCAGGTGTAAAATGAGTACCTGGTCGTTTACAGCGTTGTCTTTGTCCGAAAAATTCTAATATCGCCTATCAGGCGTGATGTCCCGTCCTACATGTTTAATGTTGCTGTTGACCAGTGATCCCTTGTAAAGCGCTTTGAGCACATTTCGTGGTTATTGCGCTATATAAAGCTCAATTTTAAAAATTATTTTTTTTATCGGTTATCATACTGTGTCAAACTGAACCCTTGTCATGGCTGTTCTTATGGTATAGTCTAATGATGGTGTTCTTTTTGTGATAGTTCTATGATGTTAGTTTGTCAGTTTATTGACCCATCTTATTTTTTTTTTTAATCTATCTATCTTTCTATCTATCTATCTATCTATCTATCTATCTATCTATCTATCTATCTATCTATCTATCTATCTATCTATCTATCTATCTATCTATCTATCTCTCTCTCTCTATCTATCTATCTATCTATCTATCTATCTAACTATCCATCCATCCATCCATCCCATCCATCCATCCATCCATCCATCCTCATCCATCCATCCATCCATCCATCCCATCCAATCCATCCATCCATCCATCACCATCCATCCATCCATCCATCCATCCATCCATCCATCCATCCATCCATCCATCCATCCATCCATCCATTCCATCCATCCATCCATCCATCCATCCATCCATCCATCCATCCATCATCATCCATCCATCCATCCATCCATCCATCCATCCATCCATCCATCCATCTCCACCATCCATCATCCATCCATCCATCCATCATCCATCCATCCATCATCCATCCATCCATCCATCCTCCATATCCATCATCCATCCATCCATCCATCATCCATCCATCCATCCATCCATCCATCCATCCATCCATCCATCCATCCATCCATCCATCCATCCATCCATCCATCCATCCATCCATCCATCCATCCATCATCCATCCATCCATCCATCCATCCATCCATCCATCCATCCATCCATCCATCCATCCATCCATCCATCCATCCATCATCCATCCATCCATCCATCCATCCATCCATCCATCCATCCATCCATCCATCTCCATCCATCATCCATCCATCCATCCATCCATCATCATATCCATCATCCATCATCATCATCCATATTATATCATATCATATATTATCATCATATTATATCTCATCTATCTATCTATCTATATTATTGTCTTATTTATCTATACCTATTATCTATCTACTAATTTTTACTCGGCGTTGACATTACATTAATATATGTGTCACAAGCGTCGTAAAACCCATTAAAACAAAAGACAAATACAAACAAACAAAAAAAAACAAAAAAAAAAAAACAACAATCAAAAACAAGCAAACGTCAGATGTTAAGAAAAAATCAATTTTCAAATCAACCATCCGTAATTGGATGAAGCTGACAAAAAAGATTTGAAATTGTAAACTATCGACATCAAAATCATCGTGAAACTAAGCTTCTGTAAAAAAACTAATAAATAATAATATGAAATTCAATGTAACCTTCAATTTAATTACGAAAGCAGATGAAATGGACGTTTCGGATTTCCCGTTTACCAACAAACAGGATGAATGAAACACTACATCATTTCACATTGTTATTTATTTCTTCGA
>NC_088366.1:56935673-56945780 GCF_034508935.2 Berghia stephanieae | reverse complement strand
CCCAACAAAAGCCTTCCATTTTCACTCTTTCGTTATTTTTGGAACGTAAAAGAGTGATGATGGATGCTCTTTATTGACGCACCAGCATTTACTAAGACTAAAAAATAATAATAATTAATTGAGCTATTATATAGCGCAATAGCCACTAAACGATGTCAAAGCGCTTTACAAGGGTCCCTGACCAACAGCAACATGTAACGTTTAGAACGAGACACACGACTGTTGAGCGATATTACATTTTTTTCCGTCAGAGACAACGCTGTTAACGGCCAGGTACTCATTTTACACTTGAGTACAGTGAGAGAATGTGAGTAAAGAGCCCTTTCCAGGGACTCAACTATGCGCCGAGCGAGGCTCGAACTCAGGACCTTCCAACCCGAAGCGAGTGTCATACCACTTGACCACATAGCCGCACAATAAGATACCCCAGAACTCCTGTAAAACTATGCGCCGAGCGAGGCTCGAACTCGAGACCTTCCAACCCGAAAGCGAGTGTCATACCACTTGACCACATAGCCGCACAATAAGATAACCCAGAACTTCTGAAAAACTATGCGCCGAGCGAGGCGCGAACTCGAGACCTTCCAACCCGAAAGCGAGTGTCATACCACTTGACCACATTGCCGCACAATAGATACCAGAACTCCTGAAAAACTATGCGCCGAGCGAGGCTCGAACTCGGGACCTTCCAACCCGAAAGCGAGTGTCATACCACTTGACCACATAGCCGCACAATAAGATACCCCAGAATTCCTGACACTAGAAGATGGATTACCCAAGGTATTTATCCAGTATCCAGTCCTCCAGAAGAGTGGATAGTTTCACACTTCCAATGAAATAGGAACCAGTTTGTTGTCTGTTTGTTGTTTTGTTTTTTTTTTTACATCACACTTTTCTTCCCTGTTATTG
This sequence comes from Berghia stephanieae, assembly GCF_034508935.2. Taxonomy (NCBI): domain Eukaryota; kingdom Metazoa; phylum Mollusca; class Gastropoda; order Nudibranchia; family Aeolidiidae; genus Berghia; species Berghia stephanieae. Next base: position 56,944,871 of record NC_088366.1, on the reverse strand, counting down.
TCAAATTCACGCGCACGGCGAGCAAGATAAAAAAGTCCAACGGACCTCCCTCCGTATTTCGATTGGATGACCTGACTGACTGGCGCAACTGGCGACTGTCGGCCCAATGCACACGTATAACATTCGCCAACGACAATTGTAAAAAAAAAAAATTTAAAAAAAAACTAAGAAAAAACAAACAGAAAAATCGACAGAAGGGGCTAACAGCCAGTTATCACCAGCAGCATTGTCACAACACACACACACACACACACACACACACACACACACACACACACACACGACGCACACACCCACACTATCAGATGTTTTGTTGAGGGTGGAGATGAGAGCAGGGTGAGAGGTGTTCGTTCGTGATGGTCGGTGAGCCGCCGACCGCCGATGTCCACAATAGACGACGATGTCGTGGACTTTTCATCATGGATGCCTCGCCAGATCGACAGTCGATAGATAGATAGATAGATAGCACCACCACTCCTTTGCCATGACCTAAGACAAATTATATTATTATTTATTTATCGACTTGACTTTTTTGTTTTGTTTTGTTTTTGGTCGTGTCACACCGATTTGTCAACAGAATAATAATAATTTTAAAAAATAGCAATTTAAAAAACAAAACAAAAACCGGAAGTGTATGTGGGCCAGCCATCGCCTCCTTTAGTTCGTGCCAAGCATCCGATTCAGTCAGTCCTCAGTTCAGGGCTTGTTGACTTTTGGGCATATAGTTTTTGGCATAGTAATGAAAGAAATTATTGCATGGTCATAATATTTGAAGACAGCCCGTTTAGATTTCGACATCCTATATTATGTTAATATTGTGAGTAATGCCCATAAATAAATAAATAAATAAATAAATAAATAAATAAATAAATAAATAAATATTTTTTAATGGAGTGTGTCGTGACCGAGCCATAGCCCCCGTTAGAACATGCCAAACAGCTGATCAGTCAGCCCTACAGCTTGTTGGTATTTATTATCACAATATTTTGACACAGTGATGCGGGAATTTCTTAGTAGTAGTAGTAGTAGTAGTAGTAGTAGTAGTAGTAGTAGTAGTAGTAGAAGTATAGTAGTAGTAGTAGTAGTAGTAGTTAGTAGTGTAGTAGTAGTAGTAGTATAGTAGTAGTAGTAGTAGTAGTAGTAGTAGTAGATAGTAGTAGTATAGTAGTAGTAGTTGTAGTAGTAGTAGTAGTAGTAGTAGTAGTAGTAGTAGTAGTAGAAGTAGTAGTATTAGTAGTAGTAGTAATAGTAGTAGTAGTAGTAGTAGTAGTAGTAGTAGTAGTAGTAGTAGTAGTAGTAGTAGTAGTAGTAGTAGTAGTAGTAGTAGTAGAAGTAGTAGTAGTAAGCTTCGCAGTCTGAATGACGCTTGCTGAGAATTGTGTGATTCAGTCATGGTCGATGAGTATAGCTGCTCTCTCCATCCATGTTGTTAAGTGTTTCCATTGGTCACGGTCCTGGGCCAGAGTTTCGAGGCTGTCAAGATCTTGTTGTGACTTTAGTACGGAGGGCACTGCAGTATTTCTTAGTTCTTCAGGGATTAATTCGGCCTCATCTGAATCCATACATTTCTGATATGTAGAGAGATCCTGGTTCTTAGCGACACCTGACAATGCCATGTATTGATTTATTTTTTCAATCATCTGTGTTAAAATAGAGTAATGCTCCTAATCGACAGACAGGAGTGATTGCTTCGAGTGAGAGTCAAGTACTTTTGTTGGCTATGGTTGGAGGTCACTACAATCAATCAATATGTAGGTTACATATTATTTCTAAGTAAAAAGGGTTATGTCAGTGTAATGTAGACTCGCGTTTAGCTTGAGGGATTGTAAGAGGTTTGAATAGGGCAAAGAGGCCGTGAGGTCACGCCTCCTACTCTTCCGGTTCCAAATTCACTGGAGGTAATAAGTCTGTATCAAGACCTTTGGGAAGAATAATAATGAATAGGTTGCATATTGAATCACAAGGTATCTATTTTAGTATCAGGGTGTATAGATAGTATGCGCTTGGCTAAGAAGCTCATAACATTGCCATCCGGAAGTATAACGGACCAACACACAAAACTGTGTGTATCCATGAACGTTTATAGTCAGGTTAATACAGTTCAGTGAGCATTGCTCATAAACGCGGATGGCAAAAAAACAATAACAAAGACCTGTGTGACGTCATCTTCGAACTATCTATAGGCACATTATTAGAATTACGAGACGTACCAGAGTGAATAAAGGTGATCTTTATTGACGACCAGCATTATATATTTAGACTCTGAAACCAGAAGATCAATTAAACAAGGTATGTATCCAATACCCCGAAGAGTGGTTTTACACTTCCAATGAAATTGGAACCAGTTTATTGACATCACGCTTTTGTTTACTGTTGTATCGACGACTGAAGTTCAAACAGATGTCTCCTTCTTCTAGAAACCTGATTTTAACATACCCTATATCCATGTAATGAAAAGAGCGTTGAATTAAAACCGAAACATTTCAAAGACGATCTTTGTAGATTGTATATTATTGACCAAATTCTCTGAATGAAACGCACATCTCTCTCTCTCTCTCTCTCTCTCTCTCTCTCTCTCTCTCTCTCTCGCTCTCGCTCTCTCTCCCTCTCTATTTATATATATATATATATATATATATATATATATATGTGTGTGTGTGTGTGTGAGTGTGTGTGTGTGTTTATCTCTCTCTTTCTGAATGCGTGTGTGTGTTTATCTCTCTCTGTCTCTATCTCCCTCTCTATCACTCTCTCTCTCTCTTTCTCTCTCTCTCTCACTCTCTCTTTACCTCTCTCTCTCATTCTCTCTCTCTACCTCTCTCTCTATCTCTCTCTCTCTCTCTCGCTCTCTTGCTCTCCCTCTCCCTCTCCCTCACTCCCTCTCTCTTCCTCACTCTATTTCGCTCTTCCTCCTCTCTCTCTCTCTCTCTCTCTCTCTCTCTCTCTCTCTCTCTCACACACACACACACACACACATTCACTCACTCACTCTCGTAGTATAATATATATCGTGGTCACCATTGATCTTCAGCTTCTTATAAATTATTTGTAATAAAGCGTCATTGGTAAAGGCGTCTGTCGTAAAGATTTCTTATTCCCCTGTTTACGTGCATCAATATCATCGAGTGCCTCGCATCCTATCCTGCCCTCTCTATCGTTCGTTCGTTGCCCTGATGGTCTCCACATTACTTCTTCCTTGTGTCCAGTTCCCAATGGTGTCAACCAATTTCATCCTCTATCGTCATAATATTGATTGTTATCCATCCATTATTCAAAATGTCGCCAGCTTCTTCTTATCTATCGCATCTCGTCCCTGACCTGTGAATTACACAGCCGCCAATAATAGGGTTCCCGAGGTCATTGGTGTTTTAGATCCGTGTTAAAGTTTAACTATGTTTTTATGTTGTTTTTTAAAAAGTTTTACGGCGCTTGCAACACATTAACTCACTCAATCCTAGAGAGTTTTGCTCCTTTTCGAAATTGGAAAATAACATATTAAAAATGAGCGTGTACATAGATAGTTTTATTCAACTATCATTAACATGCAAAAACTAAAAGCATTCGCTTTGATACAACGCCTATAATTTGTCACCAAAACAAATAGGCATGGGGTAAAAGTAACTCTGGTAAACTAAGGATATAGACGGTGTTAGGGTTGAGTGTGTTAAGGTCATATCAGCGTCAGTAAAAAGGAAGGAAATGGGATAGTAAAAAGTATAGAATTACAATTAAAGCACCCAAGAAAAAGACAGACACAGGGGAATTGGTTCAAATAGGAAACAGATGTAGATTCCAAGGTCATACCACCGTTGTACTTAGTTTGAGATCACCTATGAGTCAGGAGAGTTGAAAGTTTTACATATTTGGGATACATTATTACATCTGATGGTAGATCCACCCATGAAATTAAAAGAAGAATTGCTTTAGCAAAGAACAGATATAATCAATTAAAGCAAATCATGAACAACCACAACATTGAGATGGCAACAAAACTCCGGGTAATGAAATCATACGTGTGGTCTGTGCTTCATTATGGCAGCGAGTGTTGGAAGATTAACAAAGAATGTGAGCGTAGAATAACTGCAGTCGAAATTTGGTTTTATAGACGCATTCTTAGAATCTCATGGAAAGATAAAATAAAAAACGAGGAGGTATTAAAAGAAATTGGAGTACGACCAACTTTGGTAAACACCGTCAGAAAAAGACAGTTAAAATTTCTCGGACATATTTACAGAAAAAACGGAATTGAAAAGATTGTACATACGGGTTAAGTTGCTGGGAAGAAAAGAAGAGGGTAGATTACATTGACAATCTGAACGGATTGATTGGTGGAGGAGGAACAGGAATCGAGCTATTGAATAGATCTGAGGACAGATATGGTTGGTGGGACATGATCGCCGATGTCTGCAACAGGCCTGGCACTTGATGATGATAAGTCTCATCCGAACACAAGCACAAGATCGAACACAGAGGAATACACTCAAATGTTCACATTATATATTCAAAATAACATATAATAATACATAAGAGAGAGATGATTTACACGGAAAAAAAATATCATCTCCCAAAACAATAACTATGTATTTGACTGCTTTCCTCCCAGCCAAGGACTCCGGCCAGGGCCAGGACGAAACCAAGTAACCTCATTCCAAGACAAAGACGGAAAGCAAATTGGAAAACAGCTATAAGGGGATAGAAGAAACGGGGAGTCCCACCCTGCCCACTATGGGAGGCCAGGAACCCCACCTAGAAGTTTAACTATCTTTATAGACCAAATAAGCAGACAAAAAAATAACATTTTTGTCCGATTGGAACTTGGATCTGACCTTTTGGGGGTCACATAGAGGTCAAACAAAGTGAAATTATGGTTAAATTCAGAACTCCCATAATATCATGAATTTGATAACTTGCAAATAACCAAAAAAACTTTAATAGTAATAGGATCCAAATATATCACCTAAGAAAAATTAATTAAAATCATACATTATTTCAAGGTGTTGTTGCCCTTTATTTACTTCTTCTTTCTAAAAAGAGCACGATTTTCCGGAATATCACTTAAACTGTTAAGAAATGTATAACTTGTAAAGATAAGAAATAACAGCTCATACAGAGAATAACATTATTTCCAAATTTCAAATAAATTGGATCATGGTTAATGGAGTTATCACTTCTATAGGGAATGAGATTAGCGGAAGAGTAGCGTCCCTTGATTGGACGTCACCCATAGTCTGTGACGTCACCGGGGGAAAAGTTATGAGAGAGAGAACGTCATGTTGGTTGTGCGCATGCGTCTCTCGTCCTCGCGGACCGCGAGGACGAGAGACGCATGCGCACTACCAACATTGCTATCTATAAACTTTTTAAAGTTTGAGCCATATTATATTGCAAACGATGAAAAGATCAAAGTAATTCGTCATTGTGAGAAAACCGTTTGGTCAATCATTATCGGTATTCAAAATTCGTAATGTCACTTAAAAAATAAAACCCGCATACAAAAAAATCACTGCACCCCATTTCGTAACTGCAGAATTTTGAAATATTCCGTGCTCACGGGACTTGGAACGGACTATAGATAGTTCGAAGATGACGTCACTCAGGTCTTTGTTATTGCTTTTTTTTTTTGCCATCCGCGTTTATGAGTAATGCTCACTGAACTGTATTAACCCGACTATAAACGTTCATGGATACACATAGTTTTGTGTGTTGGTCTGTTATACTTCCGGATGGCAATGTTATGAGCTTCTTAGCCAAGCGCATACTATCTATAAACGTTCATGGATACACATAGTTTTGTGTGTTGGTCCGTTATACTTCCGGATGGCAATGTTATGAGCTTCTTAGCCAAGCGCATACTATCTATATAGGATATTTTCAGCATACGTCTCAATACCCACATCTCAGCCGCTTCTATTTTCATTGCAGTGCTGTGTTGTATGTCCATGCCTTACACCCATATAATATAATATTGGTTTTATATAGCACTGTAAGATTTTTATTTTGGTGGGCATAGCCCTCGGTTTGTGGGCATTGGTCTCATATAAATAGTATGAAGTTGACGTCATTCAGGTCTTTGTTATTGCTTTTTGCCATCCGCGTTTATGAGCAATTCTCACTAAACTGTATTAACCAGACTATAAAAGTTCATGGTTACACATAGTTTTGTGTGTTGGTCCGTTCTTCTTCCGGATAGCAATATTGTGAGCTTCTTTGCCGGGCGCATTCTATCTATACAGAAGGAATGGGAACGATCTATATTCATGTTTTCGTCCAACTTCGTCATCAATCACATGATTTATTCTGCCGCTGTTTTAAAAAACACAGTACCTATATGCAATGGTAACCAAATGGCACATACTGTATAGGGAAGAGTAGCGTCCCTTGATTGGACGTCATCTTACAGAGAGAACGTCAATTTGGTTTTGAAGTGTCTCAGGCCGCTTTCACCGGAAGCGAGGACGAGAGATGCATGCGCACAACCAACATGACGTTCTCTCTCTAAGAACTTTTCCGCCGGTGACGTCACAGACTATGGGTGACGTCCAATCAATGGACGCTACTCTTCCGCTAATCTCATTCCTACTCTTTAAAAAAACGTCATATTCGTTCTATCTTAAGATAGTAGAAAACATAATCATGGCAACTTTATTACGATACCAAATGATTTCGTATTTATGTCTTAGTTTGATGTTCCTTCCTCAACGTGAGTAGTTTACGTGCAGTGATGTTTTTTAAAGAAGAAATTCTATTTGTGACCCTTCGCCTCAAAACAGTATTAAGTCGGGTTGGTTAAGATGTTGAAAATTGAATTTATAGCCAGAAATATCAGACTTGTGTTGAGTTTTTATGATTTATTGAGGAGAATGACAACCATATCTTAAGTACCTAATGCCAACGATTTATATTTTTGACCAGTTTAACATATACTTCAGCTTTTAAGCATCTGGTTCGTTCCGACATAAAACCGTTTTGAGACGATGGGTCACATTTCATTAATGATGGGTGGACTCTCTCTCTCTCTCTCTCTCTCTCTCTTTCTCTCTCTCTCTCTCTCTTTGCGTGTGAGTGTGTGTGTATGTAAGTGTGTCCTCACTCTCTCTCCTTCTATCTCCGGTCGCTCTCTCTCTCTCTCTCTCTCGCTCTCTCTCTCTCTCTCTTTCTCACTCTCTCTCTCTCTTTCTCTTTCTCACTCTCTCTCTCTCTTTCTCTTTCTCTCTCTCTCTCTCTCTCTCTCTCTCTCTTTCTCACTCTCTCTCTCTTTCTCTTTCTCTCTCTCTCTCTCTCTCTCTCTCTCTTTCTCACTCTCTCTCTCTTTCTCTTTCTCTTTCTCACTCTCTCTCTCTTTCTCTTTCTCACTCTCTCTCTCTTTCTCTTTCTCACTCTCTCTCTCTCTCTCTCTCTCTCTCTCTTTCTCTTTCTCACTCTCTCTCTTTCTCTTTCTCACTCTCTCTCTCTTTCTCTTTCTCACTCTCTCTCTCTTTCTCTTTCTAAACTCTCTCTCTCCCTCTCTCTCTCTCTCTCTCGCTCTTTCTCACTCTCTCTCTCTTTCTCTTTCTCACTCTCTCTCTTTCTCTTTCTCACTCTCTCTCTCTCTCTCTCTCTCTCTCTCTCTTCTCTTCTCTTCTTATCTATCATTATCTCTCTCTCTTTCTCTTCCTTTTTTTCTCTTTCTCCTCTCTTATTCTCTCTCTCTCTCTCTCTATCTATCTATCTATCTATCTCTCTCTCTCTCTCTCTCTCTCTCTCTCTCTCTCTCTCTCTCTCTCTCTCTCTCTCTCTCAGCCTGACACAAAAACCCCAGCCTTCGTTAACTTATAGCCTGACACTAAAACCCCATTTTGACGTCATTTTTAGGTTATATTTAACAAGTGTGTATGAAAGGTGCCAGACAAAGCAAAAAAGAAAAATACAAGAAAAAAAAGCATCCCATCTACCTCGACCTGTAACCGAAAGTGCGGCTATGTGGTCTTGTGGTATGACACTCGCTTTCGGATCGGAAGGTCCTGGGTTCGAGCCTCGCTCGGCGCATAGTTGAGTCCTTGGAGAAGGCTCTTTAATCACATTCTCTCACCGCACTCAGGTGTAAAATGAATGTCTCTGTCCGAAAAAAATGTAATATCGCCTAACAGGCGGCACGTCCCGTCCTAAATGTTAAATGTTGCTGTAGGCCAGGGACCCCTTGTAAAGCGCATTGAGCACATTTAGTGGATATTGCGCTATATAAAAGCTCAATTTAATTAATTTAATTTAATTTTAATTAAAAGATCTGAGGTTCGATCCCCAGTCGAGGTAGGCTGATTTTTTGGGACGTTTTTTTTTTCTTGTATGTTTTTCCTTGCCTTGTCTGACACCTTTCATACACACGTGTTCACGTCTTTGTTGAAACAACCATTTCTAATCGTTATTGATCCTATGCCCGCTCCACACTTTTCTGAATAGCAAGAAAAGGGTTAAAAGATATTCCATTCGGAAGACAAGAAAATAAGCGTCCGATCTTTAAAAACACAATGAAGTGCGGCTATATGGTCTAGTGGTATGACATTCGCTTTCGGATCGAAAGGTCCTGGGTTCAAGCCTCGCTCGGCGCATTGTTGAGTCCTTGGAGAAGGCTCTTTACTCACATTCTCTCCCCGTACTCAGGTGTAAAATGAGTACCTGGCCGTTAACAGCGTTGTCTCTGTCCCAAAAATTTGAAATATCGCCTGACAGGCGTCATGTCTCGTCCTACATGTTATGTGTTGCTGTTGACCACGGACCCCTTGTAAAGCGCTTTGAGCACGTTTAGTGGATATTGCGATATATAAAAGCTCAAGTTTGTTTTTGTTTTTTTCAAGCTCAAGTATTTTTTAACATCTTTTCCTCAATATATAACTTTGTAAAAAAAAAATAATAAAACAAAAAAGATTTAACTCATCGTCTAAAACACATTATATCGGTGTGAACTCGTGTGCAAATAACACCAGAAGCAAGTCTGATGGCTAGACACAATCATGGGCTTGTTTTAACAGTGTTGTGTTAATGGACAATGTTTTGGCGTCCGTTTGAGAGTATAGCCGTGACAACAACGTCAATGAGACAATTACAATAGGGGTGTCAATAATCTGACGTCACGTCCGCCCAGCAACGAGCAGCTCGGTTCTAAACAAGGAAAATCAGTACTTTATATATGACCCATCGTCTCAAAATGGTATTATGTCGGAA
>NC_088366.1:56920673-56930673 GCF_034508935.2 Berghia stephanieae | reverse complement strand
AGTTGATTTGTTGTTGTTGTTGTTGTTGTTGTTGTTGTTGTTGTTGTTCTATTGATAAAACATTTTAAACCGCTGGCTTATGATGAATATGGCTTTTTTATTGGGGGAAGGGAGGGGTTCTTTTGTTGTTTTAAAATTATTTTTTTTAAATTGAGCTCAAAGCGCTTTACAAGGGGTCGCTGGTCAACAGCAACATTTAACATGTAGGACGGAACATAACGCCTGTTAGGCGATATTACAATTTTTTCGGACAAAGACAGCGCTGTTAACGGCCAGGTACTCATTTTACACCTGAGTACGGTGAGAGAAATGAGTAAAGAGCCTTTTCCAAAGACTCGACTATGCGCTTAGCGCGAGGCTCGAACCCAGGACCTTCCAATCGGAAAGCGAGGGTCATACCACTAGTTTTGTTTTTATTTTGTGTTTTGTGTGTGTGTGTGTGTGTGTGTGTGTGTGCGTGTGTGTGTGTGTGTGTGTTTTTTTTTATATGTTTGTTTGTTTTTGTCTGTTTGTTTGATACTGGTTTTCTGGGTGGGGTTCCTGACCTCCCATAGTGGGCAGGGAGGTACTTCCTATGTCTTCTATTCTTCTACATCTGGTTTCCAACATGCTTTCTGTCTTTGTCTTGGAATGAGATTACTTGGTTTTGTCCTGGTCCTGGCCGGATGCCCTGGCTGAGAGGGAAACAGTCAAATGTTTAGTTAGTTTTGGGAGATATTTTTTTTTCCTTGTAAATCATCTCTGTTATGCACTGTATTATGTTTTCTCTATATTATAAATGGTTTGTAAAACATTTGAGTGTATTCCTCTTAATGGGCATGCGCACAACCAACATGACGTTCTCTCTCTAATAACTTTTCCGCCGGTGACGTCACAGACTATGGGTGACGTCCAATCAAGGGACGCTACTCTTCCGCTAATCTCATTCCCCATTAAAGACGCATTTTTTTTTAACAGAAGCTTGGAAGCGGATACCACACGCAGATTTACAACAAACGTTACTCAATTACAATACACACACTACGAGTACATCCTTCACAGGTTAAAAGTGCCTAACATTGGTTTTGATATGTTGAACTGTATCACTGGTTACAAATATAGATCTATATAATCTATGGATAGAACAAAGATGACGTCACTCAGGCCTTTGTTATTGTTTTTTTTTTTTTTTTTGCCATCCGAGTTTATGAGTAGTTCTCACTAAACTGTATTAACCTGACTATAAACGTTCATGGTTACACACAGTTTTGTGTGTTGGTCCGTTTTACTTCCGGATGGCAATGTTATGAGCTTCTTAGCCAAGCGCATACTATCTTATAGTATGCGCTTGGCTAAGAAGCTCATAACATTGCCATAGATAGTATGCGCTTGGCTAAGAAGCTCATAATATTGCCATAGATAGTATGCGCTTGGCTAAGAAGCTCATAACATTGCCATAGATAGTATGCGCTTGGCTAAGAAGCTCATAATATTGCCATCCGGAAGTATAACGGACCAACACACAAAACGGTGTGTGTCCATGAACGTTTATAGTCAGGTTAATACAGTTTAGTGAACATCACTCATAAACGCGGATGGCAAAAAACAATAACAAAGACGTAAGTGACGTCAACTTCGAACTATCTATAACCAGCTGGCGAATGTTGTGAGTATTTTATCTAATCACATAACATCAATACCGACCTATCCTCTTTCATTACATTTCTTATATATATTATATATTATATAGACCCTATATATATTTAACTAGGTATATCATAAAACGAGACATTAATTAATGGTGAAAATGAGAAACCTTTTAAAATCCAACAAACCCAAAGAATCCCAATAAGGATACTTTATGACGTCATCAATTGCCATTTTATCTCGTTACTATAATTGAATAAGAGTGATTTTAAAAGACTCGAGGGGTTTTTCCATTATATAATTGTGACCCTCCGTCTCAAAACGGTATTATGTCGGGATGAATAGGACTCCAAAAAGTGAATGTGTAAATAAAATGATAAGAAATAGATCCTTCGCGTTTATTGCAATGCAAGAAACAGGATTTATTTTCCACCATGGCGAACTTAAATTGAACCCAAATCTCATATTTGTGTCTATAAATTTAATTTTCATCATCTAGTCCATCCCGACATAATACCGCTTTGACACGGTGAGTCACAATTGTGACCCTTGATGAAGTCTTACTCATACCCTTTACCCCATTTATAAATTGTTTGTTAAAATGAGTGTGTCGCATCATGTTCTATCAATTCATTAATAACCATTAGTAACAACCTATAACAAACAGGATGTTTTGTACCAATACCACCACCATCATCATCATCATCATCATCATCATCATCATCATCATCATCATCATCATCATCATCATCATCCATCGTGGCTTGTGCTCTTGAGCACGTTGCCGATCAGCTGTCTCCACGAATGACGAATGACGATCATCTGCAGTGCGCGTGAAATCTGTGTTGCTTTTTAAATCACTTTTGGCCATTCTTAGGTTATTTAGATATGTCATTATGTCGCGTCTATGTAGGAGAGTGGCAAGTAGGAGTAGACAGATAGGAGTCAGATAGTTTCCCCATAGACAGTTATCTGGGACCGCTTGTTTAAGGAATAGGTAGTAGAAGTAGTTATATAGGGATGGGTAGGTTCAGAAGGTAAGTACTAATCCCCGTAAACGCAGAAGTACTTTAATATGAATCAACAGAATTGCCTCATACAATAACAAGTTAACATATAATTAGCCAAAGAATAATAGTGCTGGTTTTAATTCATTAAATTTAGGCTATGGGTAATTTCATCCAGTATCACAAAGTATTCATTTTTTTGTAAGGGTGCTTATCTGGTTGAATGTGACTGGTGGCGGCGCTAAGGTTTCTTCTGTTTGGATGGAGAAGGTGCCGTTCCCATTCCAATTGTCTCAGTGGATCACTTGTTTGATTCCACTCTATATCCACTTGTAGCTAATAGATATTTATTTGTTCTCCAGATGCATGATTGGTCGGTACCCCGATCTGTGAAAATACCGGAGCAAATCTTTCACTAGATGCAACAAATTTTATATTCCTTATGAATAGTGATGTGAGGGATTTCAGTTGATATCCTTGGCATCACCACTGCTTTAAGTTGTGTTAGTCAGTAATTTAATTAACGGGACATATGAAAGTTAGTGGGATGAGGAAAGATAAGTATCATGAGAGCATAATAATCAATACATATAAATGCTGAATAGAACTATCGTGTATTAGCGATAGCACATTGGTAAATGTAATTCTTGCAATGTAATTCATCCATTTGGAAGGCATACATACATATACAATAATATATACATATATAAATATATAGATAAAGATAGTGAATGAAATATTTTGTTATGTTGTTACTGGTAAGAAGATTAAATAGGAAAGAGCGAGATGTCTCTTTTTTTTTTGTTTATATATTATTATATTTCTCACGGGATTTAGTGAATCACAAGGAACCAATGATATTTCAGGATTTGGCCTTGCCTGTGTTTTTTTACTGGTGCTTTTCATGAGACCTATCGTATTCTGCTTGTCATCGTTGTTGGCGTCTTGTAATCTTGAGTAATCCTAATTGTGTTCAATTTTTATGCCTGCTAACCACGGCGGTCAAACCACACGGCTCTATCTCTATCACTACGTGTGAATTAATGCAGCGTCAATGTAACGTCGATTTCGTAGCTATAGCAGATGGCCTTGCAATTATGCCTAGGGCAATAACAATTAACATATGGGCGACGCTGTGAGAATATGTATTGATTTGTTTACAATTCTGGGAAAGTCAAGAAGGGTTCGAAATAGATCACTACACATTCTTTGTCTTCTCTAGCTCAGCGGCAGTAGCCTATCTCAAGAGTTCTAATAAATATCAAAAGTACATATAGGTATCTATGTCCCTGTGCATTATTATCATATTAGCAGTTGATTTTCTTGATTTATTGACGTTTTCGTTTGTTGTGTATAGTTTTTTAACACTTCGATTCCTCTCAAACAGTTGTGTTGGTCATAACAGTAAACTGATTTGATTTATGACTTTATGTGGTAGAATAACTCTTGAGGATAAGATTTTATTGACCAGTAAAAACTAAAAACCAATATTGTGTATGATTTCAATATCTCAATTTACTATCAATCTGCCTATAAAGTATGACCTCTTTACAAGAAAAAAAATCAATGACCCAACAAGGTTACTGGACATGCTACAAATATTGCAGGATCAATCACCAATTACAACTAACACTAAGCACTGGTACTGTTAAATTAAATGATTTGCTCAAACAGACGGACACAGTATGCGGACAAAAGAGGATTACAAATTATGAGGGCATATAGTTTATTCCAAGTAGCGACCTTATTCTCCTTATTGAATAACTACATTTGAAACGAACCACACTGTCCATACAGATTATATAGAATAATCCCCATTCATCCAAGAATGCACATTTAGTCATTGTCTTATAAAGTTATCTGATATACCACTGAACTCCAGTCAGTCAAATATAGAGATAAAACAATTGAATAACAGCCAGAGTCAAATCAGTATAACACCACCGGCATACCACAGCAAGATCATTTAATTTTTGGGAAATCACAATATATATATCTGGACGCTTCAGTCTATAAAAATTTAACACATTCACTAGTGCACAAAAGGAGAACTTGAACTTACATTATATTACTTATTCAATGTTAAAGAGGAATGGACGTCGATGTGGAACCAAGGCAGCCCCAGGGGAGGCGACATCATACCCGACCATAGCACTCTAGAGTGTATAGATAGCATTGTACCCGACCCAACAGAAAGAACACCTGGCTTTCTCAGCAATAGCCTAAAATGCTGGGTCACCTCCAACCGCATTTTGACAGGACATGGCAGAACCGCAGCTAACATGCATAGATGGAATCTGAAAGAATCAGATGCATGCCGTCATTGCCAAGGAGGCCCTGAGACAATGGACCACATCGTCATCCACTGCCCAGTGACAAGCCTATCAGGAGGCTACGAGACAGCCTATAAGGCAGGAAAAGAATTTGAAGAATGGATCAAAAGATTCAAAATAGAGGTGTAGCCATTCGATACTACTACTTATTCAACATTTAAAAAATAAGAGTAATTGAGATGGATCTCAATTACCCTAAAAACATTGACACCTATATGACACTATAAAGTCGGCATTTCCTGAGACAACCACACAAAAGCAGTATAAATGTTCAAACAATAATGCCTTACATTCATAAAAAATATATTTTGACTTGAATCGTAAGGGATTTAATTATAGAAAAAAGTCATCAAGCCATTAAAAAGTTGGCTTATTTCAAATATGCCCAAAACTGCATAATCAGTTAAACGCTTTAAAAAATAAGATTAATAATATTTTCGTCTAATCGTTTATATTTTCTTCCTATACTGATATTTGGACATAATTCATGGCATGGAGAGAAAATGAGGATCTCACAAGTCATGCCAAATAAGAATTTTACAATTAAAAAATCATATCTTTTAAGATTTTACTGCCCGGACAACAAAACTTGGCATGTGTCAAGATCATCATTTTTACTTTATAATTATGTTGTTTCAATCATTTTCTGTCGCTGGGAATCAAATTATTAATATGCAAATTACAACAAATTAATTTAATTGATAGCTCAAAAACCAGTAAATTGACACCTCTCTTATGAGCAGCCTTAAGAGGATAATACGTTATTATTAACATACAAACGAAATAGTGAAAATGGAGAGGCTTCGTATGTACCAATACCCTCATGCTTTGTTACTGTTTGATATTATAATGACTTGATTCACCTATGAAGCATGGCTTAAGGCCAATGCTATCTATACAGAGAGTGCTATGCTTAAGGCACATATGGCATCCACCAGAAATCTCCAATTTTTTCGGTGGCTGTACTCCAGGACAGGCCAGGCCTGTCCCTTTATTTCTTTTCCCATGGTCCTTCGCCACGTTTCTTTTGGTCTCTCCCTCTTTCTCTTCCCATCTGCTTTCCAGGCAGAGCCATCTTCTTCTTCTTTTTTTTTATAGGGAATGAGATTAGCGGAAGAGTAGCGTCCCTTGATTGGACGTCACCCATAGTATGTGACGTCACCGACGGAAAAGTTATTAGAGAGACGCATGCGCACAACCAACATGACGTTCTCTCTCTAATAACTTTTCCGCCGGTGGCAGCAGCCTCTTATGGTTCACACTATTATGTTATGACGATCGACCCAATCAGCAAAGTCCGGTCCGCATTCGTGCACCGTCACAAACCCGCTTGGTAGCATCGTCACAACCGGCGTCACAGACTATGGGTGACGTCCAATCAAGGGACGCTACTCTTCCGCTAATCTCATTCCCTATTTGGCTTTCAATGTTAATGCAGTCGGCTTTCTTTAATAGATCCACTGTTTTTATTGTTTTAGGTCAAAATATGTTGAAAAGCCTCTTCAGACACTTGTTTTGAAAGGTTTCTAGTTTTTGTATTATGGAAGATGATGTTATTTTCCAGCTTTCACTTCCGGAAAGCAGTACACTTAAGATATTGGTTTTGTATATTTTCAGCTTAGACTTTCTGTTAATTTGTTTATTGGATGGGTATAATAGTACGTAATAGGGAATGAGATTAGCGGAAGAGTAGCGTCCCTTGATTGGACGTCACCTTACAGAGAGAACGTCAATTTGGTTTTGAAGTGTCTCAAGCCGCTTTCACCGGAAGCGAGGACGAGAGACGCATGCGCACAACCAAATGACGTTCTCTCTCTAATAACTTTTTCCGCCGGTGACGTCACAGACTATGGGTGACGTCCAATCACGGGACGCTACTCTTCCGCTAATCTCATTCCCAAAAGTAAGATTCTTCAACTCTTGTGTTTTAAATTTCAAACTCGTTACCAATACACGCTCCCAAAGGTCACACAGCAGTGGCATTGAGGAGCTTGTTCGAATTTTCACACACGGGACTCCAGCCAAGAATCTTATTTATGTTATGTATTTAGTTAAAATACTCTCAGTATCCAGCAGCCGGATATAACGTACCAACAAAATTATGTGCAAGAGTTAACGTTTATTTTCTGATTGACAGAAGCAAGTGAGAACTAATAAATTAAAATGGCTGTATAAAAACAATAACAAAGAGATGAATGACGTCAATATCATTCCTTCTGTGGTCTTTATCCCTAATGGAAATATCTAATTCTAAAATTGGTTTCCAAATTCAATTTTCGATGCCAGATTCATCCTGACGACATAAATAGATTTGAGACGAGAGGACGCACGTTATAACTAATTATTATTCTATATTCTATTTATAGGATGGCATTTGTTGATTAGTGCGCATGGGTTAATGAAGAGAAGTAAAAACGAAAAAAACTGTGTGTGTCCGTCTCTCTCTCTCTCTCTCTCTCTCTCTCTCTCTCTCTCTCTCTCTCTCTCTCTCTCTCTCTCTCTCTCTCCCCCTCTCTCTCTCTCTCAGTAAGAGGAGACACTGGGTGACTGCGAATCGGCTTCGGTCGAGGAGCTGCCTCACGGCCAGTGCGTTTCATCGGTAGGGTCTTTCTACCTGTCCAACATGTACTTGCTGTGGGCAAGAACCTGAGACGGCAGAGCATCTAGTCGAACGGTGTGTTGTGACGATGCTACCCGACGGGTTTGCGACGGTGCACGAATGCGGACCAGACTTTGCTGATTGGGTCGATCGTCATAACATAGATAGAAGTGTGAAAACCATAAGAGGCTGCTGCTCTCTCATCAGGTGATTTTTCATGAAGTTTTGGTCAGATGTATGGGAAAGGTATCCAACAACTTTTATCAAATTTCATACGTTATCAACTTGCTTAGCTGTATAACATATTTAGAAGTGAAATTAAGCTTTGGTATTTCCCGAAGATGTACAAAAAGGGTTGGTTTAATCATTTATGACAAGAACTCATTTTTTATTTTTAAAAATTGACCTCTAACTAAACTTGGCAATATCTCAGTTCAAACCTTTTCATCGTCCTATTGAATATGTCATTTACTGTAACACATATGAAAATATTTCGTGCAAAACTTCTCTTCATCAAATGTGACCCTTCGCCTCAAACGGTATTAAGTCGGGTTGGTTAAGATGTTGAAAATTGAATTTATAGCCAGAAATATCAGAAATATCATGAAATATCAATTTATATTTTTCACCAGTTTAACATTTTCTTCGGCTTTTAAGCATCTGGTTCGTTCCAACATAATACCGTTTTGAGACGATGGGTCACAAATGGTATCACCGAAACGAAAGAAAAAGACAAAACAGTGAATAAGCGGAAAAAAACTATCAATCTGGCTAACAGTAAAAGAGAATCCAGAATACTCTTCAATAGTCGTAACCTCACTTCCTTCCTAATGACGCATGGTAACTTAGTAACAATGGCTCTAAACTATCGGAACAATGGCGGACGCCCGTAAGAAATATTTCGCCGGCGAGCATAAAAGGTATCCAGAGGGGAAAAAATCCATAAATTTGATCATGTTTTGACTTGTACACATTCTGATCACAAGACATATGAAAAGTTCTAGCCAGCATGAAAAATAAAAAGTAATGATTTTCTTTGTTTAGAACCAAGATGGCCGCCGTTTCCAGGCAGCGTGACATCAGACTATTGAATCGTATTAAAGGACAAAGGAAAGAATATGAAAAACTGAAAACTGACAGGCCATGTAAAATGCAAATCAAAGCAGATAAACAAGTCAGGCTAAAAAGGAAATATAACATAAATTTATTTGACCGTTGCAATGACCTGTCAAAGGAAATGTATGAAAATTTGAATACAATGAAACAAAAACAGTTCAAGCCTAACCAAATGTGACCCTTCGTCTCGAAACGGTATTATGTCGGAATGAATTGGACCCCGAAAAGTGACTTTAGAATTAAATTGTTAGTAAATACCAATATTTGAGCATTTGCAATTGCGAGAAATTGTCTTCATTCTCTAACATAACAAATCGAAGCAAACCCCAAGTTTCATGTTTTTGTCAATAAATTATTATTTTTTTGCACCCAAGTCATCCCGACATAATACCGTTTAGAGACGGTGGGTCACAAATGGAAATATCAAAGACTCACGAGTTTTTTAGGTTGTTTTTTTTTTCTTTTTGGACACAAAATTAATATATTGTAGCTCAAGCCATCTTTAAGGCATCAAAGCATCACTCCGTCATCTTGCCGTTTTTAGATAATTGGTCACAATCGACGCGCACTTATTTGCAGGTCTGGTAACCTAATTCCTTGTAGGCTCATTGTTGTAATAGAAAGAAATCTCAAAAACAAATGACGCAAAATATTGTCCATTATAACAATGTTAAACTAAGCCCATAAGTGGGTTCGGATGTTAGAGCAGACCTGCACATATGTACACGTCTGTCACAATTATGTAACCGTGATAAAATTAAATGTCCTCTCTCCTGAAATATTATCCGACTTTAATGTCATTGGTACTTATAAAAATAAGCCTTTAACACTCACTGTGTTGCAGGCTCTGGAAGATATACAAATGCCCAGAGGAATGGATGCAACAATTAAACAAAAAAAAAAACAAAAAAAAATTTAAATAGAAAATTGAGCTTTTATATAGCGCAATATCTACTAAATGTGCTCAAAGCGCTTTACAAAGGGTCCCTGGTCAACAGCAACGTTTAACATGTAGGACGAGACATGACGCCTGTTAGGCGATATTACAATTTTTCGGACAAAGACAACGCTGTTAACGGCCAGGTACTCATTTTACACCTGAGTTCGGTGAGAGAATGTGAGTAAAGAGTCTTTTCCAAGGAGCCAACTATGCGTCGAGCGAGGCTCGAACCCAGGACCATCCGATCCGAAAGCGAGTGTCATACCACTAGACCACAAAGCCGCACAATAAATTGTAATGTAACATAAATCAGGAAACACAAAGGAGGGCAGTCACTCATTAGTCATGCTTTGTAAAATGATGCTCGGTGTCATCCTAG
>NC_088366.1:56895673-56918173 GCF_034508935.2 Berghia stephanieae | reverse complement strand
TTGTTTTTTTTTTTTTTTTTGTTTTTTTTTTTCATTGGGACATAAGACTAGTTGTCTGACAACGATAGAACAAGTAGGTAATTGGATTCAGTAGTCTGATGTCACGCCGCCCGGCAACGGCGGCCATCTTGGTTCTAAACAAAGAAAATCATTACTTTTTATTCTTCATGCTGGCTAGAACTTTTCATATGTCTTGTGATCAGAATGTGTAAAAGTCAAAACATGATCAAATTTATGTTGTTTTTTTTTTCCCTCTGGATACGCTTTTATGCTCGCCGGAGAAATATTTCATACGGGCGTCCGCCATTGTTCCGATAGTTTAGAGCCAGTGTTACTAAGTTACCATGCGTCATTAGGAAGGAAGTGACGTTACGACTGTTGAAGAGTATTAATGCTCATTTGGCTACATTAAGTGACATGATTCAATACGTAGACTTTGCGTGAGACTTCGCGTGAGACTTTGCGTGAGACTTTGCGTGAGACTTTGCGTGAGACTTTGCGTGGAAGGTGAACAGAGAAAAAAAAACATTGAGCTTTTATATAGCCACTAAACATGCTCAAAGCGCTTTACAGGGGTCCCTGGCTAACAGCAACACTTAACATGTAGGACGAGACATGACGCCTGTTAGGCGATATTACAATTTTTCCGTACAGAGACAACGCTGTTGACGGCCAAGTACTCATTTTACACCTGAGTATGGTGAGAGAATGTGAGTAAAGAGCCTTTTTCCGAGGAGTCACCTATGCGCCGAGCGAGGCTCGAACCCAGGACCTTCCGATCCGAAAGCGAGTAAGACGGCGAGGCACATTTTATTAAACAAATAAAGATACGGAGGAAAAACGCCAACTTTGAACTTATTGATTTTGTTTAAAAACTTATATATATAAAGCGCAATATCCACTTAACGTTTTCAAAGTGCTTTACAGGAGTTTCCTAGCCGACAGCGACACTAAACATATAGATAGAATGAAGTTGATGTCATTCGGGTCTTTGTTATTATTTTTTGCCATCCACGATTATGAGTAATTCTCATTAAACTGTAATAACCTGGCTATAAAAGTTCATGATTACACATAGTTTGTGTGTGTTGGTGCGTTATACTTAGGGATGGCAAGCGCATACCATCTATATACCATCTACACACGGGTCTTTGTTGTTCTTTTTTGCCATCCGTGTTTATGAGTAATGCTCACTGAACCGTATTAACCCGACTATAGATAGTTCGAAGATGACGTCACTCAGGTCTTTGTTGATGTTTTTTGCCATCCGCGTTTATGAGTAATGCTCACTGAACTGTCTTAACCCGACTATAAACTTTCAGAGATACACACAGTTTTGTGTGTTGGTCCGTTATACTTCCGGATGGCAATGTTATGAGCTTCTTAACCAAGCGCATACTATCTATAAATACCACACAGCATGACAAAGATGTCTGCTTTTCCAAAACGCTATGACTGGGACTGATTTTTTGGTCTCTCCCTTACTTTACCCTCCACAATAAGGAATGATATTAGCGGAAGAGTAGCGTCCTTTGATTGGACGTCACCCATAGTCTGTGACGTCACCGGCGGAAAAGTTCTTAGAGAGAGAAAGTCATGTTGGTTGTGCGCATGCGTCTCTCGTCCTCGCTAATCTCATTCCCTATACACTCTAGAAAAAAAAAATTCATGGTTGTCATGCCTCTTGATGTGTCAAATAAAATAGTCTAGTTTTAGTTTCTGTATCATCTCGATGAGATATATGGAATGAGATTAGCGGAAGAGTAGCGTCCCTTGATTGGACGTCACCTTACAGAGAGAACGTCAATATGGTTTTGAAATGTCTCAAGCCGCTTTCACCGGAAGCGAGGACGAGAGACGCAAGCGCACAACCAACATGACGTTCTCTCTCTAATAACTTTTCTCCGGTGACGTCACAGACTATGGGTGACGTCCAATCAAGGGACGCTACTCTTCCGCTAATCTCATTCCCTATAGCTCCTTTAATGCCCAGGGACTCTTTCACATTCTGGTTATTAGTTTCCTCGCTGTCCAGGAATGCGGAGAATGAATTTTTCGTAGCTTCTCATTTCAAATGTCAAAACTGTCTCTTAACTCTCGTTTTTCAGAATTTTCCCTGAAACATTACATGACCCAATACAAAATTGTGACCCACCGTATCAAAGCGGTATTATGTCGGGATCCACTCGGTAAGGGAAATTGAATTCATAGCCATAAATATCCAACTTGGGTTTAATTTCTGTACGTTATGCTGGAGTATAAAGACTGTTTCTTGCATTGCAAAAACATATAAGCTCCAATTTCTCATCATTCTATCTTTAAATTCACTTCTTGGGGTCTGAATCATCCCGACATAATACCGTTTTGAGACGGAGGGTCACAATTAGAGTCTTCTTCACTCAAACAGAAAAGCAACAAGTACATTCTATACTGTTAAACTAAATAAGCTCTACAACACAGTGTCAAGTTTTTATAGCTATGGCAACAGCAGCCTCTTATGGTTTTCACATGTTATGACGATCGACCCAATCAGCAAAGTCCGCCAGCATTCGTGCACCGTCACAAACCCGCCGGGTAGCATCGTCACAACACACCGTTCGACTAGATGCTCTGCCGTCTCAGGTTCTTGCCCACAGCGGGTACATGTTGGACAGGTAGAAAGACACGGGAGGGCAAAGGTGTAAATCCCGGTTGACCGTCACGAGACCATCCCGGGTATCGAGCCAACGAGCCACATGAGCTGCTCGCCCCGGTGTGTGACTAAATTGATCCAACCCGGTGCCCGAATAGCAGCCGCTATCCAGGGCGCCACACTACTTCGATATAGCTATGGCGAAAGTTTTTCTTGAAATGATGTGATATACAAAAGAAATTAGAATGGTAAATTTGTTGATTTATATCGTAACGAGTGTGACGATTTTTTATGGGTGGTAAGGAGAGGGTTAATAAGTCGAACAGCGGTAAAATTTGTGACCCTTCGCCTCAAAACGGTATTAAGTCGGGTTGGTTAAGGTGTTGAAAATTGAATTTATAGCCAGAAATATCAGATTTGTGTTGAGATTATATGATTTATTGAGGAGAATGACAACCATATTTTAGGATGCTAATACCAACAATTTATATTGTTGACCAGTTTAACATTAAATTCGGCTTTTGAGCATCCGGTTCGTTCCGACATAATACCGTTTTGAGACGATGGGTCACATTTCTAGACTGAAAACTCAGACGTAAACATCACTCAAGGGGGGTAATCAAAATTTTAAAAATTTTAAACTGGACATCCGTGGTTTTCCCCCCTGTTATTCTTCAAATGGATTTTATCACTACTTTTGAAATATTATGAATCGAGTGGAGATGAGGCTCAAGGTTAGCCTATGAAGGCATTACGTACACTGCAGCGTGGCTCAGCGGTACGGTCTTTGCTTCGTACCCGAAAGGTACCGAGTTCGATCATCCGCCGTTGCGCTGTGTGGCCTTGAGCAAGTCACCTCGCCCACCTAGCTCAATTTGTGGCGCTGCACTGCGGCTAACGCCTGGGTTATTTCAGTCTTCCCTTGGAATAGACCCTGGAGACAGATTTTCCCTATGGGATGAATAAAGGGAATTATATCTATTATCGATGATCAACCATGTAATCCTAGAGACATGCAGTGCGGCTATGTGGTCTAGTGGTATGACACTCGCTTTCGGATCGGAAGGTCGTGGGTTCGAGCCTCGCGTTCGGCGCATAGTTGAGTCCTTGGAGAATGCTCTTTACTCACATTCCCTCACCGTACTCAGGTGTAAAACGAGTACCTGGCCGTTAACAGCGTTGTCTTTGTCCAAACAAAAATTTGTAATATCCCCTACCAGGCGCCATGTCCCGTTCTAAATGTTACGTCTTGCTCTTGGCCAGGGACCCCTTGTAAAGCGCTTTGAGCACTTTAGTGGATATTGCGCTATATAAAAGCTCAAGTTTTTGGGGTTTTGTTTTTAAATATTCTTAAAAGGTGATAGGACTCAGGACTCGAACCCACCAGGACCATCCGGTCCGAGAGCGAGTGTCACACCACAAGACCACATAGTCGCCCAAAGATGTCCACTTTTAAAAACCTCTGTGACTGTTAGAATTACGTCCAAAATCTTCAATATGGAATTTTTGCCTTGTGTTTATTAAAACACTCGTGAAATCAAAAGTTCTTAATACGTTTTTTTTTTTTTATTTTTTTTTTTTTTTTGGAAAAATTGAATAATTGTGACCCTTCGTCTCGAAACGGTATTATGTCGGAATGAATTGGACCCCGAAAAGTGACTTTAGAATTAAATTGTTAGTAAATTCCAATATTTGAGAATTTGCATTGCGAGAAATTGTCTTCATTCTCTAACATGACAAATCGAAACAAACCCCAAGTTTCATGTTTTTGTCAATACATTCATTTTTTTTTGCACCCAAGTCATCCCGACATAATACCGTTTAGAGACGGTGGGTCACAATTGGGTTTGATTGAGATAAAATTTCAAACTTGAATGATTTATCGACTGGCCCCTGTGGGCTTCTAAATTTTTCCGGGTTTGTTTTTTTTCTCGCGCCCGATATTATTATGTGGAACTGGAACTGCAAAATTTTGGTTTATTTCTCACGAGGTAAATCATAATATGTGACCCATCGTCTCAAAACCGCATCATGTTGGAACGAACCAGATGCTTAAAAGCTGAAGTAAATATTAAACTGGTCAAAAATATAAATTGTTGGCATTAGCACCTTAAAATATGGTTGTTATTCTCCTCAGTAAATCATATAAACTCAACACAAGTCGGATATTTCTGACTATAAATTCAATTTTCAACATCTTAACCAACCCGACGTAATACCGTTTTGAGGCGAAGGGTCACAATGAGACTCGGCAAGGACTTAGAGATCTGAACACCAAGTGTGTATGAAACGTGACATACAACGCAATTAGCAATGACTATGAAAATTTTTGTTTTCTATTTTTGTAGGAAATACTACTCTTAAATCAAAGCCCTATCTCCACTGAGTAAAAATCTTTTTGAATTTTGGAAATCCATTTATATAACAAAGTTATGCAGTTTCAAATGTGTCATTTATTTGGATGACTCACAAAGAGAAAAAAATACGGAAAATATGGGACGCTTTTTCTGCGTTTTATTCTGGTTTGTGGCTGTATCTCGCTTAATACGTGGAATAAGATATCAAAACTTGGCAATTTTATGGCAAAAATATCAGAAAATATAATGAAGACATCAGAAAAGTTCTAACTTGTATAGTTTTAGAGCTGTATGGCTAGGGTCAACTATAATTTTGTTTTAAAATATACATACTATTGATCATTTGGAACTTTTCCGAAGTGTAATTTTGTGTCTACAACCACTGGCGGTCGGTCAATAGAGCGAAGTTGTTTTGTGCCGCCCTATATTTTCCGTAGATTAGCATGTCAACCAAACAAAAAACTTCAATTTTAAAATTTTGATAAAATTAAAAATTTAGCACATACTGCTTTTTGTTTTGAATTTAATATTTGATGACTCGTGCGTCGCTCCGCGAAGGTAGCGTCAAATCGGCACGTTTCATCTTTCCCCCGTTGCCTGCGCGGGGTGACAATGAGCGGAGGGTGTGGTGTGGTGGGGAAGTTTGTTTTTTTTTTTTTTTGTTTATATGAGCCAGTATTCGTTTGGCCGTCCTGTCCTTACCCTATACTCTGTTGTACCTTGAAGAAAGTTAGTTACCACTCCCCAATCTCCCTCCACCCTCCCTCCCCAACTAACTATTGTCTTTCACTGCTAAAATAATTAGGCCAAGACGGCCAATCTAGCGATGCACGCCCTGAGGTCCTACTTGGGATAAATTAAAACCATATCAGTTTTATCACTGAAAGAAGAGGCTTTGCTTCACTTAGATATACGGATGAAGAGAATGGCAATAAATATATATTTTATCATTGTTGGTTTTGCTTAAATATATATTAAATATCAAAAAGAACAGTAAACAAAGTATGCACCGAGAAGAGCCCCATGGTAGTATAAATAAAAATCCCTGACCCCACGGAATCCTTCATCCCCGCACACTCCCAACGATCCCTACTCAACTTGTATTGTGTGCATTGTCTAATAATAGTATAATTATAAAGATGTCGCTGATTGTGTGTGAAGTTAACAAGTGCTTTGCGTTTGGAATTAAATGTGGATTTTTAAATTCAATTATTCTAAAGTTGTGTGTCATACCGTTAGTATTCAGAGAAAATGTATTATCGCTGTTTTCATTGTTTATGAAACCTACCTGTTTTTTATCTTGAATCATTTTATTTTAAAAAGTTATTTCTGTAGTTTGTAACCAATCATGAATCATGTTGATTTTGTAATTGAAAATCGATTCCGACACTTATCCCCTCAAGAGAAAATAGTGGTAAAAGATTTAGGCCCACACAAACCAGTGAATTTTAACTTAGTTTCTAACACACCGCGCAGACAGCGCCGATTTAATAATGATTATTTTTAAAAATGTTGAATGACTTACTGCCAGTGAAAGCCGTAAAACGCTTCATTGTTTTTATTGCTTGATTTTTGGTGATGTATGCTATAACGGACAACAGGAGGATTCAGTGATATTGCACACATCTCTCAGGCACTGAATAAACATTCTGAATCAAATAGCCATGTCACAGATGCTGTTAAATATAAACTTTTCAACGTTGTAGATATAAGAAATCAGTTGGAAACAGGACATGCTGCGTCTGTGAGTCGTTATAATGAACAGATGAAAGTTAACAGACAAGTTTTGTCCAAGATAATTGATGCTCTTTTGTGAGTACGTCTCGTTAATATTCTAACACACACACACACATACACGCACACACAAATACACGCACATATGCAAACAATTGCAATACCCCCCTCCACACACACACACACACACACACACACATACACACACACACACACACACACACACACACACATACAAAGTAGGTCAAATTAAGTTAAATTAACTAGACCAATAAAATTTGATTCTGTATTTCGGATTTGTGCCGCCTTAAATACAATGTGACCAACCGCCCCTGTCTACAACCCATACAAATGACACGAAAATGCCTGCTAAATTATTATCAATCAGTCCCATGAGACCATGGCTTATGTTATTTCTAGTATTTATTAGAGAGAGAGAGAGAGAGAGAGAGAGAGAGAGAGAGAGAGAGAGAGAGAGTTAATCTATTATCCCTATGACATAACAATGAAACAATGCCTTAATTTTAAAAAAGCGCGCGAGGATTTGTGTCGACAGTCATCGCGAACAATGTGCCAGATGGCCACGTGTGTGGCCAAATATATAATTTTGCTTCTTTTATTAAATTTTATTCATCTATTTTTGTCTCAGTGACAGTTATCCTAGTCTACTCAATTTTCTGTTTGTTAAAATTTAGTTCATTTTAAGTGGGCCAGTCTTAAAAGTGAAAGCCATATGATTTTCTATTTAGCCACTCCTGAAGTCGAATTTGGTCAGGTTAATGTCTGGCCATCTGGCAGACTTGCCTCGCTCACGTCATTTTCGTGTCGCGCGATGGTGGAGCTAAATGGCCGTCTCCATATTTTCACTCATTGAAATGCAAATTGGGTTGATGTTTTGTGAGAATACGGAAAAAGTACTTATCATTATCCAATGAAATTTTACAAACAAA
Organism: Berghia stephanieae; assembly: GCF_034508935.2. NCBI lineage: Eukaryota > Metazoa > Mollusca > Gastropoda > Nudibranchia > Aeolidiidae > Berghia > Berghia stephanieae. The sequence continues at coordinate 56,910,500 of NC_088366.1, read as the reverse complement.
AAGAAGAAATGTTCATGTATTACCTTGTCAGCGACAAAACCTACACGCCCGGTAGTTTTAGAAATATTTTACTCCAAAAAGTAAAAATCTATTTTTAACGGTCTTCTAGTAATCGTACGAGTTTTGTCGCTTGACATAATCTAAAATGACCTCTTTTCTAACTGTGTGCCAACTTTCAGTCATATTCATCGATAAACAGCTTCGTAATTAATTTTTTAAAAAGCATGTACGGAACGGCTTCGTCCTATATTTTGCCGCGAATTTGGGCACTTTGTGAGCGAAAAAGAGGCCCAAAGATTTGTGCGGGATAGTCCTTGCTAAAGGAATGACCTCATCGGCCCAGTGCTGGAGATCCAAATGGCATCTAATCACTTTAAATTCTTTTTTTTTTTTTTGGTTTAAAAAAAAAAAAAGAGCTTTTATTCAGCGTATTATCCATTAACGTGCTCAAAGCGCTTTACAAGGGGTCCCTGGTCAACAGCAACATTTAACATTTAGGACGAAACTTGACGCCTGTTAAGGGGATATTACTTTTTTTTCGGACAGAGACAACGCTGTTAACGGCCAGGTACTCATTTTACACCTGAGTACGGTGAGAGAATGTGCGTAAAAAGTCTTATCCAAGGACTCAACTATGCGCCGAGCGCTTGCGATCCATTACTGTTTTTTTCTGCTCCAGTATAAAATGAAGAGAATTAGATACTCAAAAACTCCTAGATTTACAATCAAAAAGCATACGAGAAAAGGCAAGACAAAGGGGAATGGTTTAAATGGGAACATATGTAGATTCCAAGAGCATACGATCGGTATATTTAGTTAGAGATCACCCAAAAGTCTCATCCAGACAAAAGCATAACATTCCACTAAGAGGAATACCCTCAAGTGTTTACAAAGCATATATGACCCACCGTATCGAATCAGTATTATGTCGGGATCTACTCGGTAAGGGAAATTGAATTCATAGCCACAAATGTCCAACTTGGGTTTAATTTATGTACGTTATGCTGGAGTATAAAGACTCTTTCTTGCATTGCAAAAACTTTTAAGCTCCAATTTCTCATCATTCTATCTCTAAATTCACTTCTTGGGGTCTGGATTATCCCGACATAATAAGAGAGAGCTGATTTACCAGGAAACTAACAATCATCTCCCACAACTATAACTATACATTTGGTTGTTTTCCTCCTAGCCAAGGACTCCGATCAGGGTCTGAACACAATTGGATTCAGTAGTCTGATGTCACGCCGCCCGGCAACGGCGGCCATCTTGGTTCTAAACAAAGAAAATCATTACTTTTTAATCTTCATGCTGGCTAGAACTTTTCATATGCCTTGTGATCAGAATGTGTAAAAGTCAAAACATGATCAAATTTATAGGGGTTTTTTTCCTCTGGATACGCTTTTATGCTCGCTGGAGATATATTTCATACGGCGTCCGCCATTGTTCCGATAGTTTAGAGCCAGTGTTACTAAGTTACCATGCGCCATTAGGAAGGAAGTGACGTTACGACTGTTGAAGAGTATTAAGTCATCTCATTCCAAGACAAAAACAGAAATCAAGTTGGAAACAGTCATAAGGCGATAGAATACACAGCAAGCACTGGCGGTCGGTCAATAGAGCGAAGTTGTTTTGTGCCGCCCTATATTTTCCGTAGATTAGCATGTCAACCAAACAAAAAACTTCAATTTTAAAATTTTGATAAAATTAAAAATTTAGCACATACTGCTTTTTGTTTTGAATTTAATATTTGATGACTCGTGCGTCGCTCCGCGAAGGTAGCGTCAAATCGGCACGTTTCATCTTTCCCCCGTTGCCTGCGCGGGGTGACAATGAGCGGAGGGTGTGGTGTGGTGGGGAAGTTTGTTTTTTGTTTTTTTTTTGTTTATATGAGCCAGTATTCGTTTGGCCGTCTTGTCCTTACCCTATACTCTGTTGTACCTTGAAGAAAGTTAGTTACCACTCCCCAATCTCCCTCCACCCTCCTCCCCAACTAACTATTGTCTTTCACTGCTAAAATAATTAGGCCAAGACGGCCAATCTAGCGATGCACGCCCTGAGGTCCTACTTGGGATAAATTAAAACCATATCAGTTTTATCACTGAAAGAAGAGGCTTTGCTTCACTTAGATATACGGATGAAGAGAATGGCAATAAATATATATTTTATCATTGTTGGTTTTGCTTAAATATATATTAATATCAAAAAGAACAGTAAACAAAGTATGCACCGAGAAGAGCCCCATGGTAGTATAAATAAAAATCCCTGACCCACGGAATCCTTCATCCCCGCACATTTCCAACGATCCCTACTCAACTTGTATTGTGTGCATTGTCTAATAATAGTATAATTATAAAGATGTCGCTGATTGTGTGTGAAGTTAACAAGTGCTTTGCGTTTGGAATTAAATGTGGATTTTAAATTCAATTATTCTAAAGTTGTGTGTCATACCGTTAGTATTCAGAGAAAATGTATTATCGCTGTTTTCATTGTTTATGAAACCTACCTGTTTTTATCTTGAATCATTTTATTTTAAAAAGTTATTTCTGTAGTTTGTAACCAATCATGAATCATGTTGATTTTTTAATTGAAAATCGATTCCGACACTTATCCCCTCAAGAGAAAATAGTGGTGAAAGATTTAGGCCCACACAAACCAGTGAATTTTAACTTAGTTTCTAACACACCGCGCAGACAGCGCCGATTTAATAATGATTAATTTTTAAAATGTTGAATGACTTACTGCCAGTGAAAGCCGTAAAACGCTTCATTGTTTTTATTGCTTGATTTTTGGTGATGTATGCTATAACGGACAACAGAATTCAGTGATATTCAACATCTTCATGCTGCTGAAAACTTTTCAATAGCCTTGTGATCAGATGCTGTAAAATCAAACATGATCAAGTTGTATAGGTATTATTTTTGGAACGCTTATGCTCGTCTGGAGTATAATGAACAGAGAAAGTTACGCCAGTTTTGTCCGATAGTTTGAGCCTTTTGTTACTTAATTCTAACCACCCATTAGAAACAATACTTACGACTATGAAAAAATTAATATCCATCCAATTCACACACACACAAAACACACAAATCAAGTGTGTGAAAACTAGTCATAAATTGCGATTTGAGTCTAACAGACCAACGCCACTGGCGGTCGGTCAATAGAGCGAAGTTGTTTTGTGCCGCCCTATATTTTCCGTAGATTAGCATGTCAACCAAACAAAAAACTTCAATTTTAAAATTTTGATAAAATTAAAAATTTAGCACATACTGCTTTTTGTTTTGAATTTAATATTTGATGACTCGTGCGTCGCTCCGCGAAGGTAGCGTCAAATCGGCACGTTTCATCTTTCCCCCGTTGCCTGCGCGGGTGACAATGAGCGGAGGGTGTGGTGTGGTGGGGAAGTTTGTTTTTTTTTTTTTTTTTTTTATATGAGCCAGTATTCGTTTGGCCGTCTGTCCTTACCCTATACTCTGTTGTACCTTGAAGAAAGTTAGTTACCACTCCCCAATCTCCCTCCACCCTCCCTCCCCAACTAACTATTGTCTTTCACTGCTAAAATAATTAGGCCAAGACGGCCAATCTAGCGATGCACGCCCTGAGGTCCTACTTGGGATAAATTAAAACCATATCAGTTTTATCACTGAAAGAAGAGGCTTTGCTTCACTTAGATATACGGATGAAGAGAATGGCAATAAATATATATTTTATCATTGTTGGTTTTGCTTAAATATATATTAAATATCAAAAAGAACAGTAAACAAAGTATGCACCGAGAAGAGCCCCATGGTAGTATAAATAAAAATCCCTGACCCCACGGAATCCTTCATCCCCGCACATTTCCAACGATCCCTACTCAACTTGTATTGTGTGCATTGTCTAATAATAGTATAATTATAAAGATGTCGCTGATTGTGTGTGAAGTTAACAAGTGCTTTGCGTTTGGAATTAAATGTGGATTTTTAAATTCAATTATTCTAAAGTTGTGTGTCATACCGTTAGTATTCAGAGAAAATGTATTATCGCTGTTTTCATTGTTTATGAAACCTACCTGTTTTTATCTTGAATCATTTTATTTTAAAAAGTTATTTCTGTAGTTTGTAACCAATCATGAATCATGTTGATTTTTAATTGAAAATCGATTCCGACACTTATCCCCTCAAGAGAAAATAGTGGTGAAAGATTTAGGCCCACACAAACCAGTGAATTTTAACTTAGTTTCTAACACACCGCGCAGACAGCGCCGATTTAATAATGATTAATTTTTAAAATGTTGAATGACTTACTGCCAGTGAAAGCCGTAAAACGCTTCATTGTTTTTATTGCTTGATTTTTGGTGATGTATGCTATAACGGACAACAGGAGGATTCAGTGATATTGCACACATCTCTCAGGCACTGAATAAACATTCTGAATCAAATAGCCATGTCACAGATGCTGTTAAATATAAACTTTTCAACGTTGTAGATATAAGAAATCAGTTGGAAACAGGACATGCTGCGTCTGTGAGTCGTTATAATGAACAGATGAAAGTTAACAGACAAGTTTTGTCCAAGATAATTGATGCTCTTTTGTGAGTACGTCTCGTTAATATTCTAACACACACACACATACACGCACACACAAATACACGCACATATGCAAACAATTGCAATACCCCCCTCCACACACACACACACACACACACACATACACACACACACACACACACACACACACACATACAAAGTAGGTCAAGTTAAGTTAAATTAACTAGACCAATAAAATTTGATTCTGTATTTCGGATTTGTGCCGCCTTAAATACAATGTGACCAACCGCCCCTGCACTGGCGGTCGGTCAATAGAGCGAAGTTGTTTTGTGCCGCCCTATATTTTCCGTAGAGTAGTATGTCAACCAAACAAAAAACTTCAATTTTAAAATTTTGATAAAATTAAAAATTTAGCACATACTGCTTTTTGTTTTGAATTTAATATTTGATGACTCGTGCGTCGCTCCGCGAAGGTAGCGTCAAATCGGCACGTTTCATCTTTCTCCCGTTGCCTGCGCGGGGTGACAATGAGCGGAGGGTGTGGTGTGGTGGGGAAGTTTTTTTTTTTTTGTTTTTTTTTATATGAGCCAGTATTCGTTTGGCCGTCCTGTCCTTACCCTATACTCTGTTGTACCTTGAAGAAAGTTAGTTACCACTCCCCAATCTCCCTCCACCCTCCCTCCCCAACTAACTATTGTCTTTCACTGCTAAAATAATTAGGCCAAGACGGCCAATCTAGCGATGCACGCCCTGAGGTCCTACTTGGGATAAATTAAAACCATATCAGTTTTTATCACTGAAAGAAGAGGCTTTGCTTCACTTAGATATACGGATGAAGAGAATGGCAATAAATATATATTTTATCATTGTTGGTTTTGCTTAAATATATATTAAATATCAAAAAGAACAGTAAACAAAGTATGCACCGAGAAGAGCCCCATGGTAGTATAAATAAAAATCCCTGACCCCACGGAATCCTTCATCCCCGCACATTCCCAACGATCCCTACTCAACTTGTATTGTGTGCATTGTCTAATAATAGTATAATTATAAAGATGTCGCTGATTGTGTGTGAAGTTAACAAGTGCTTTGCGTTTGGAATTAAATGTGGATTTTTAAATTCAATTATTCTAAAGTTGTGTGTCATACCGTTAGTATTCAGAGAAAATGTATTATCGCTGTTTTCATTGTTTATGAACCTACCTGTTTTTATCTTGAATCATTTTATTTTAAAAAGTTATTTCTGTAGTTTGTAACCAATCATGAATCATGTTGATTTTTTAATTGAAAATCGATTCCGACACTTATCCCCTCAAGAGAAAATAGTGGTGAAAGATTTAGGCCCACACAAACCAGTGAATTTTAACTTAGTTTCTAACACACCGCGCAGACAGCGCCGTTTAATAATGATTATCTTTAAAAATGTTGAATGACTTACTGCCAGTGAAAGCCGTAAAACGCTTCATTGTTTTTATTGCTTGATTTTTGGTGATGTATGCTATAACGGACAACAGGAGGATTCAGTGATATTGCACACATCTCTCAGGCACTGAATAAACATTCTGAATCAAATAGCCATGTCACAGATGCTGTTAAATATAAACTTTTCAACGTTGTAGATATAAGAAATCAGTTGGAAACAGGACATGCTGCGTCTGTGAGTCGTTATAATGAACAGATGAAAGTTAACAGACAAGTTTTGTCCAAGATAATTGATGCTCTTTTGTGAGTACGTCTCGTTAATATTCTAACACACACACACATATACGCACACACAAATACACGCACATATGCAAACAATTGCAATACCCCCCTCCACACACACACACACACACACACACACATACACACACACACACACACACACACACACATACAAAGTAGGTCAAATTAAGTTAAATTAACTAGACCAATAAAATTTGATTCTGTATTTCGGATTTGTGCCGCCTTAAATACAATGTGACCAACCGCCCCTGACAGCAAGTGACCTGCCCACCAGGAGATTGTTTTGTTTTGTTTGTTTTTAAGTGTTTTACGGCGCTTGTAACACATTTAGGTTATATCAGCGCCAGCAAAAAGGAAGAAAATGGGATAGTAAAAAGTTATAGAATCACAATTAAAGCACCCAAGAGAAAGTAAGACATAGGGGAATTGGTTCAAATGGGGAACAGATGTAGATTCCTAGAGCACACCACCAATGTTCTTAGTTTGAGATCACTTATAAGTCTCATCCGGACACAAGCACAAAATCCAACAAAGAGGAACATACTCAAATGCTTACATTATACATTCAAAATAACAAATATAATAATACATAACAGAGAGATGATTTACAAGGAAAAAAATATCATCTCCCAAAACAATAACTATGCATTTGACTGTTTCCCTCCCAGCTAGGACTCCGGACAGAGTCAGGACAAAACCAAGTAATCTCATTCCAAGACAAAGACAGAAATCATGTTGGAAAACAGATATAAGGGGATAGAAGACAGAATATGTACCTCCCTGCCCACTATGGGAGGCCAGGAACCCCACCCAGAAGGCTGCTTTTGGTCGACCGAGTCAAGGAAAGGGCAAGGACAAAACCAAGTAACCTCATTCCAAGAAAAAGACAGAAAGCATGTTGGAAAACAGATATAAGGGGATAGAAGACATAGTAAGAGCCTCCATGCCCACTATGGGAGATAGTCTTAAGGGAACAGAAGACAGCAATTGGATTCAGTAGTCTGATGTCACGCCGCCCGGCAACGGCGGCCATCTTGGTTCTAAACAAAGAAAATAATTACTTTTTATTCTTCATGCTGGCTAGAACTTTTCATATGCCTTGTGATCAGAATGTGTAAAAGTCAAAACATGATCAAATTTATGTGTTTTTTTTTCCTCTGAATACGCTTTTATGCTCGCCGGGGAAATATTTCATAAGGGCGTCCGCCATTGCTCCGATAGTTTAGAGCCAGTGTTACTAGGTTACCATGCGTCATTAGGAAGGAAGTGACGTTACGACTGTTGAAGAGTATTGACCTCCCTTAAAACAAAACAAACAAAAACAAAAAAAGAAACCCAAGACACGAGTGACGAGATTGAATGTTTATTCAGAGTACAACACCTAATGCTGCCATACCCAGACAATCAATATAATAGGCATATCGATACAAAGCAAATATAACAATATAATACAAATAACATGCAATCTAACACCTCAAAACGATATTACATCGGAATCGTTAAGATGCTATCGATAAGAAATTTATGTTAGATCAAAAATAATTGTTAATAATTATTTTATTTTTTAACTTGGGTTAAGTTCTTATGCTTTACTGAGGACATCGAATATCATAATTTTTAAAAGTTAGGTACACAAAATAAACCACTATAATTCCTCAGCTGTGGTCATTTTAACTTTAAAACTTAACTTCGGAATAGGGTTCATACCGATATAACACCGTTTTGAGGCGATGGGTCTCGCACACATACACACACATCGTTATGGTCAGTTCACTAGTTTCATGCCAAAGTAAATATAAAGAACTAACAAACCTTTTCACCCCGTACCTGTTACAAAATCATAATATCGTCATATCGTATCAAAAATAATATAAGAAATATCGATCTATGCAAATCGATATAATATTCAAGACGGTGATGGTGATTCTATTATTATTTCTGTTTCTGTCAAAGTCGAAATACCGTGTATATGTTGAAATACTACACTGCTCTACTCAGATTTGAAGAATTTTATAAGTTATAAATAGTTTGAAGATGACGTCACTCTGGTCTTTGTTATTGTTTATTGCCATCCACGTTATGAGTAATACTCACTAAACGGTTGTATCCAGACTATAAAAGTTCATGATTACACATAGTTTTGTGTGTTGGTTCGTTATACTTCCGGATGGCAAGGTTATGAACTTCTTAGCCATACACATACTATCTACAAGCAGACGTGCCTGTTGTTCGGAAAAAATCGAAGAATTACGACATTTTGACTCCAATTTCAGAACTTCTATGAGTCGTCAACACTTATTGAATGTGAAAGTTGATGCCAGACTACATCATTTTAAGGATTTTGACGTGTTGTTATTTGTGTTTTTTTTTTTAAATTCTCGTGAGGGTAAATTGTTGCTTTTTTTTTTTTTTTAAAGAAAACTATAGCGACTACAATTTTTATCTCCTCAAAATTACGAATTTTTATATTTTTCAAGTTGGTAGGTCTGGTTAGTTATAGGTCGTGTTTGACCGATTGGTTTTCTCGTCAAAATGAGAAGTGGGAAAACAAATGACTTTTGTCAAAGTAACAATAAACTTTTAAGTAAAACATTGATATTAATATCTGTCAAGCTTTGTCACATCTGGTTTTTGTTTTGTTTTTGTTGCTTGCGTTTTGTATTTGTTTTGTTTTGTTTTGTTTTGTTTTCCTTTTTGTTTTTATAATTTTATTAAATTTGGTGGGTATGTCTGTATGTGCGTGTACATGTTTGTTAGTTATTAAGAGTTTAATAATCCGTGAGATAATACGACTCGGCGTCAGAACTAAATATTGTGAGTTAAAACACACGTACTTTTGCACACATAACAGTATCATCAAAACAAATAAAACATAATATATCGAGCAAAGAGATCATTGGTCACATGAGTTTTGTCATTGTTGTTTGTTTTTGTTTTGTTTTGTTTTGTTTTTTTGTTTTTTTGGGGGGGAGGGGAGGGGGTGATAAGGAGGGTTTTTTGTGGTGGGGGAGGGACGTCAGTATCTCCTTTTTTTGTCTACTTTATTATTTTTCCACAAAATAAAATGTTTCAGCTGAGTTGATCAAATAATTATTGTAGTTTAAGTAATCATAAGACGAATAACATTGACAACGAGATTGACGTTTTATTTGGTTTTACAAGATTTAAACAGAGTATGGAAGGAGACGGATGTAAATCATTGGACGAGTATGTGAGATAAAGAAAACCAATAAACAGATTTAAGTTGAAATCAATTCAAAACAAAAGTATTGCACCGTGTTAGTGTATAGATGACGAATGAGTCAGATGGAAAAAAAAGGGAAATGAAAATTTTTTAAAGAGGTAAAATTGAGACGAAGAGAAAGAATGACAGTAAGAAAGAAAAAAAACAAAAAAAAAAACAAAAAAAGCACCCAAAAAACTTGAAAGCGGAAACAGTTCACAATAGTAATAACGGTACTCGGTTTATTTTCTGTGGTTCTATAATTATTTTTATAATTAATTTTATTTTTTATTTTTTATTTTTAAAGACCACGGGGGGGAAAAAATCAACATTAACTCATATCTGTGCATCAATCTTGCATTATATCAGGAAGTATTGGATGAAGATAAATTCATATTCATACATTGGGGGGGGGGGGGGGGGGGGGGGGGGGATCGCTCTTCTAAATGGAAAAGTATATTTTTTTTATTATTCAGTTATAGTTTCACTAAAAATTTTATAATTTAGTTTTTAAATTCAATTTTGAGCTTTAGGTCCTAACTCTCATATAATACGGGGGTGGGGGGAGGGGGGGGGGGGGGATCACTCTTCTAAAAGGAAAAGTATATTTTTAATTATTCAGTTTTAGGTTCACGAAAAACTTTTTATAATTTAGATTTTAAATTCAATTTTCAGCTTTAGGTCCACACTCTGATATAGTAAAAGGGGGGGGGGGGGGGATCACTCTTCTAAATGGAAAAGTATAATTTTATTCAGTTTTAGTATCACAAAAAAAAAAAATTATAAATTCAATTTCCAGCTTTAGGTCCACACACTTGATAAAGTACAGGATTGAAATGGGGGGTCGAGTTTACAGTATAGTCAGAATGCATATTGTCCAGATAGGTTACAGTGAATGACATAATCAGTCGGATGGTGAAAAGGTTTGAACTGAGATATTGCCAAGTTTAGTTAGAAGATCAATTTTCAAAATCAAAAATGAGTTCTTGTCGTAAATGATTAAATCAACCCTTTTTGTACATCTTCGGGGAAATATCAAAGCTTAATTTCACTTCTAAATATTTTTTTTCCAGCTAGTCAAGTTAAAAAAGTATGAAATTTGAGAAAAGTTGCTGGATATCTTTCCCATATATCTGACCATAACTTCATGAAAAATCACCCGGCTCTGGGGAGCATATTATTTCATGAAATGCAAAAAAAAATGCAAATCCAAAATGTTCACCTTCCGACTGATTATGTCATGCACTGACACATTTATTGTATATATATTTATGATGACAATAGACAATATTAATGAAAACATAGATATACACAGTAGAGTTTTAAAAAAGCACATTTTAAGCATTGAAAAAAATAAAAATAAAAAAAAAAAGTTCACAGGAATTTAGCAAAAGTTTAGCAAAGCAAAATATAAAATGGATAAAGATTAAAATAAAATGAATAAAAAGCTGCCACATACAAGGCACTCCAAATTTAAATCGTGTATAAAAGGTTATTTCAGCGTTTTAAAATAAAAATGCTAATGGAATTTGTTATCTTTTAAATTTTTACTTTTCATGCACCATCAATTATATTTATATCAACAAGCATTATGTATTCAATGTTAAGGAATTAAACGACAACAAGAACAACAACAACAACAACAACAACACGCATACAATCTGGCCTTAATCCCCTTGTAAAGCGCTTTGAGCATGTTTAGTTAGTGGATATTGCGCTACACAACTGTCAAACATTGTTTTTCTCCAAAACCTTCTGTCTGATCCTTGGGTCAGCATATTGGTTTAGTTGAAATAAAATTTGGGGGTAAAAGTAAAAGACACATCAATGGTCAGTGGATCAAACCTCTGAAGTCTTGATTGTCACAATCAGTGGATCAAAAACTCTGAAGTCTTGATTTTCACGATCAGCGGATCAAAACCTCTGAAGTCTTGATTGTCACAATCAGTGGATCAAAAACTCTGGAGTCTTGATTTTCACGATCGGCGGATCAAAAACTCTGAAGTCTTGATTGTCACAATCAGTGGATCAAAAACTCTGAAGTCTTGATTGTCACAATCAGTGGATCAAAAACTCTGAAGTCTTGATTTTCACGATCGGCGGATCAAAACCTCTGAAGTCTTGATTTTCACGATCGGCGGATCAAAACCTCTGAAGTCTTGATTTTCACGATCGGTGGATCAAAACCTCTGAAGTCTTGATTGTCACAATCAGTGGATCAAAAACTCTGAAGTCTTGATTTTCACGATCGGCGGATCAAAACTCTGAAGTCTTGATTTTCACGATCGGCGGATCAAAAACTCTGAAGTCTACCTACATACGAGCTTTGCGCACCAATTTTTGATTTAATTTTGGGGTGGATCAGATCTCTGATGTTATCAAAATCGAGACTTAAATTTAAATTTAAATGGAGCTTTATATAGCGCAATATCCACTAAATGTGCTCAAAGCGCTTTACAAGGGGTCCCTGGTCAACAGCAACATTTAACATGTAGGCCGGGACATGCCGCCTGTTAGACGATATTACAATTTTTCGGACAAAGACAACGCTGTTAACGGCGGTTAAGGTACTCAATTTACACCTGAGTACAGTGAGAGAAAGTGAGTAAAGAGCCTTTTCCAAGGACTCAACTATGCGCCGAGCGCAAGGGTCGAACCCAGGACCTTCCGATCCGAAAGCGAGTGTCATACCACAAGACCACATAGCCGCACAAGGATACTTCGGGTTTGATCCACCAGTTATCGATATGGATGATAAATTTACACAAATTGACGAAGAGTATTTTCGATTCAGCATGGCAAGTAACGACAACAGAGTGGCAATGTAATTTAATTTTTAACCAGGACTCACAAATGATACAATATGTGACCCTCCATCTCAAAACGGTATTATGTCAGGATGATTCAGACCCCAAGAAGTGAATTTAGAGATAGAATGATGAGAATTGGAGCTTAGAAGTTTTTGCAATGCAAGAAATAGTCTTTATACTCCAGCATAACGTACAGAAATTAAACCCAAGTTGGATATTTATGGCTATGAATTCAATTTCCCTTACCGAGTGGATCCCGACATAATACCGATTCGATACGGTGGGTCACATATTATAGCTTAGTAGAGAATCTTTCATCTGAAATTGTTTTTGACAATAATGAACACCACATGAAACTTATCTTTAAAAACCTATAGAATGTATAGCTTGAGAACATTTTTTATTGTTATTGTTGCATCAAAATGTGAAACTGTGAAAGAAAATCGTTTGGATATATATATATATATGATAATTTTTTTTCTTAAGGTGCCACAATCCGTAATTGGTAAGCATTTATTTTTTATTACAAATAAGATAACAATACACAGAAATCTCCTGCCTGATAATATTTTTCAGTGACGTGTTGAACTGGTGCATCACATTCATTTATGCATTGTTGTTAGCATAGCATATGAAGCAAATCTTGAGACACTTTTTCACTCTCACGCACTCACCCATACATCACATACACATATTCACATATAAGCACAAAATAACCTGAGTACCAAATTAAAGCTACAGTTAACGCGGTCAAACATATAAAAAACAAATAATAATCTTTTAAAATATTAATAAAGCGTACACTATAGTAAAATTGTAATTGTATGTTCAAAAGAACTTTTTTTTTTTTTTTTTTAAATGGAGAAGAAGATAAGGACAAATATTGAAGCATAACCCAAAAGATTCATGATAATTTATAATTATTTTCACCTTTGTTTGTTTGTTTGTTTTTAAGGGTTTTACGGCGCTTGCAACACATTAAGGTCGTATCAGCACCAGTAAAAAGGAAGAAAATGGGATGGTAAAAAGTGCTAGAATTACAATTAAAGCACAAAAGAAAAGGTAAGACAAAGGGGAATTGGTTCAAATAGGGAACAGATGTAGATTCCAAGAGCACACCACATCCCAAGGACCTCGAATAGCAACTAGCTTGGATCAAGGGAGAGGATTTAAAACCCTGTTTCTTGCTTTTTTTGTTTGATTGATTTGATCAACGGAGTGGAATTAAAACCCTGTTTCTTCTTATTATTATTTTTTTTTTTGGATCAATGAAAAGGATTAAAACACCCTGTTGTTTGTTTTTCAAATGTTTTAAACGGTTGTGTCCGACTGGTTTTCATAGTAAACAAAACAATAGCTCTCAGAGTCCCCACCACCAATTCAATGTATCAAATGTCCACATTGGTTACTTGATCAACCCAGAACGTCGTTGTCTTCTCCTTATTATTATTATTATCATTATTATTATTATTATTATTATTATTATTATTATTATTATTATTATTATTATTATCATTATCATTATTTTATTATTATCATTATCATTATTATTGTTATTATTATTATTATTATTATTATTATTATTATTATTATTATTATTATTATTATTATTATTATTATTATTATTATTATTATTATTAATATTATTATTATTATTTTTATTATTATCATTATCATTATTATTATTATTATTATTATTATTATTATTAATCTTTCTAGACAAGGAGACTGATTGTAAATAAAACATAATAATAACTCAAGTAAAATCAAATACATATAAAAGTTGTTTGTTTTCGTTTTTTGTGGAGTTTCAATAACTCATGTGTTCTCCTTACTCTTACTCTTCCTCTTCTTACTGTCCAAAGTGGACAAACTTTTTTTTTAAAACATTGAAAATCAAATTGTATAATATTAAGTATTACACAGTGTGTAAGTGTATTATTCTGTCTTTTGTGATGCTGTTTGTTTGTTTGTTTTATTTTTGTCTTGTCTTGTCTTGTTTCAGGTTGCTTTTTTTTTTCTTCTTCTTCTTCTTTTAATCGTATTGTCTCTTAAATATAACCTCAAAAGGTGAGATCACAAGATTATAAGCGCGGTCCGACGACTTGAGTCTGCCATTTGCCCACTGCATGCAATCATATGTTAATTGGATGTCACCGAGATGAAAAACATGATGTATTATTAGTTATTATAGTAGTAGTTAGTTTTGTTTGTTTTTAAGGGTTTTACTGCTCTTGCCCTAGCAGCAGTAGGAGTAGTAGGTGTAGTAGTAATAGAAGTGGTTGTCATCGTCATTGTCGTCGTCGTCATTGTTGTTTTCATCATCATCATCATCATCATCAACATCATCATCATCATCATGATCATCATTATTATTATTATTATTATTATTATTATTATTATTATTATTATTATTATTATTATTATTATTATCATTATTATTATTATTATTATTATTATTATTATTATTATTATTATTATTATTATTATTATTATTATTATTATTATTATTATTATTATTATTATCATTATTATTATCATTA
>NC_088366.1:56834610-56895575 GCF_034508935.2 Berghia stephanieae | reverse complement strand
AAAAATACTGTTTCTCCAGATAAAACCGGTTAATTCTAATGTGTCCGAATGGATCAGGCAAAATTTTTGTTGTCAAAATAATTCGTCATTAATCTTATAATATTAATCAGATTACAAACTGGTCCAGACAGGATATTTTCATGATTCCATACGCGTCATGGACAAATTGTATTTTGTTTCCTCGTACTGATTACAGATTTATGCTTAAACGACAGTCCAGAAATAGTTCATAATATTTACCCTTCATGTGCCGGGGTGATTTTGATAATACTTATAATAATAATAATAATAATAATAATAATAATAATAATAATAATAATAATAATAATAATAATAATAATAATAATAATAATGATGATGATGATGATGATGAATATGATGATGATGATGATGATGATCAGGATGATGATGATGATGATGATGATGATGATGATGATGATGATGATGATAAGGAGAAGAAGAATTATAATAATAATAATAATAATAATAATAATAATAATAATAATAATAATAATAATAATAATAATAATAATAATAATAATAATAATAAATAAAAATAATAATAATAATAATAATAATAATAATAATAATAATAATAATAATAATAATAATAATAATAATAATAGTAATAATAATAATAATAATAATGATGATGATGATGATGATGATGATGATGATGATGATGATGATGATGATGATGATGATGATAATAATACTACCAGGAAGAGAACACCTTCTTCCCCCCCCCCCCCCAAGTTCCTCCCTCTATTGACATCATCAACAACAACCTAGCGGGTACTGACCGAAAGGTTGACATCATTATGAAAAAAACATATTTAAATATTTGGCCAGAAAAAGTCATCCTTCAAATATCGATCGATTTAAATAACCCTCGTCTTGGCAAAAACTCTCAAACCTAGGACTTCCCGAAGTTCCAGGTTTTAGAGTTTTTGCCAAGATGAGGGTCATTTAAATCGATCGATATTTGAAGGACGAGTTTTTCTGGCCAAATTATTAAATATGGGTTTTTCCAGAGTACGGCAAAAAGGGCGTTGACCATTATCATCCATTATTAATAAGATTATAATGGCATTGACTTTTCAGTACTATCTAAATGTGACCCATCGTCTCAAAACGGTATTATGTCGGAACGAACCAGATGCTTAAAATCTGAAGTAAATGTTAAACTGGTCAAAAATATAAATTGTTGGCATTAGCACCTTGAAAAATGGTTGTTATTCTCCTCAATAAATCATATAAACTCAACACAAGTCTCATATATCCGGCTATAAATTCAATTTTCAACATCTTAACCAACCTGACTTAATTCCGTTTTGAGGTATAGATAGTATGCAGATGACGTCACTCGGGCCTTTGTTATTGTTTTTTGTCATCCGCGTTTGTGAGTTGTTCTCACTAAACTGTTTCAACCAGACTATAAAAGTTCATGGTTACACAGAGTTTGTGTGTTGGTCCGTTATAGATAGAATGAAGATGACGTCACTCAAGCCTTTGTTATTGTATTTTGCCATCCGCGTTTGTGGCGATTCTCACTAAACTGTATCAACCACACTATAAAAGTTCATGGTTACGCACAGTTTTGTGTGTTGGTCCGTTATATTTCCGGATGGCAATGTTATGAGCTTATTAGCCAAGCGCATACTATCTATACTTCCGGATGGCAGTGTTGTGAACTCCTTGGCCAAGCGCATTCTATCTATATAGATAGTATGCGCTTGACTAAGAAACTCACAACATCCGGAAGTATAACGGACCAACACACAAAACATAAAAAATTTTTTTCTCTATTGTCTTCTGGCACTTTTCTATTCACTTCATATCTTGTTGTTACCAACATAAGTGCCTGCTCCACTCACTTTTCTGAATTAAAAATTCACCCCATACACCGGAGCATACTCAATGTCTCAATCGTTTCTATGTTATATGTTTGTGTTGAGAATATTGGCTATTAAGCTTAACTGCTGGTCAAAATTATTCGCGATGGTGGTGTACGAACGAATCGGCGGTCTCAAGAAGTGGGTGAGAGAGGGATCTAGTAATGACTTTGAGTTTGAAACGAATATTTTTGTGTTCGTGGATAGCTCACACGGTAGAGCCACGCTCTCACCTGCCAGGCGGAGTTGTCGTACCAATAAGGTCGCAGGTTCAAACCCCACCACCGCCGCGAAAAAAAATTTTTATTCTCTATTGTCTTCTGGCACTTTTCTATTCACTTCATATCTTGTTGTTACCAACATAAGTGCCTGCTCCACTCACTTTTCTGAATTAAAAATTCACCCCATACACCGGAACATACTCAATGTCTCAATCGTTTCTATGTTATATGTTTGTGTTGAGAATATTGGCTATTAAGCTTAACTGCTGGTCAAAATTATTCGCGATGGTGGTGTACGAACGAATCGGCGGTCTCAAGAAGTGGGTGAGAGAGGGATCTAGTAATGACTTTGAGTTTGAAACGAATATTTTTGTGTTCGTGGATAGCTCACACGGTAGAGCCACGCTCTCACCTGCCAGGCGGAGTTGTCGTACCAATAAGGTCGCAGGTTCAAACCCCACCACCGCCGCGAAAAAAAAAAAAAAAAAAAAAAAAAAAAAAAAAAAAAAAAAAATTTTATTCTCTATTGTCTTCTGGCACTTTTCTATTCACTTCATATCTTGTTGTTACCAACATAAGTGCCTGCTCCACTCACTTTTCTGAATTAAAAATTCACCCCTATAGATAGTATGCGCTTGGCTAAGAAGTTCGTAATATTGCCATCCGGAAGTATAAAGGACCAACACACAAAACTGTGTGTATCCATGAACGTTTATAGATAGAATGTGCTTGGCCAATGAGTTCACAACATTGCCATCCGGAAGTAGAACGGACCAACACACAAACTCTATGTAACCATGAACTTTTATAGTCTTGTTAATACAGTTTAGTGAGAACAACTCACAAACGCGGATGGCAAAAACAATAACAAAAGCCTGAGTGACGTCATCTGCATACTATCTATAGTCGGGTTAAAACAGTTCAGTAAGCATTACTCATATACGCGGATGGCAAAAAACAATAACAAAACCTGAGTGACGTCATCTTCGAACTATCTATAGGCTTCAACAGCCGTAACGTACTTCCCTCGTAATGACGCATAGTACTTTGTAACTGGTTCTAAACTATTGGGACAATGGTGGACCCTTATATGAAATACTTCGACGAGCATAAAAATAGGTATATCCAGAGGAGAAAAACATTATAAATCGAATCATGTTTTTGACTTTTATACATTCCAATCACACGACAAGTGAAAAAGTTCTATCCAGCATATGAAGAAAAAAAAGAGGACCAATTTTCTTCTTTTTAGAACCAAGCTGCTCGTTGTTGGCACGGACGTGACATCAGACTATTGAATCTAATTAACTCATAAACGCAGATGGCAAAAAAAAAAAAAATTTAAACAATAAGAAAGACCCGAGTGACGTCAACTTCAATCTATCTGTACGCGGTTGTTGACCGAAAAGTTGGCCTCATTATGAAGAAATGGCATTGACCGTATAGATAGAATGCGGTTGGCCAAGGAGTTCACAACATTGCCATCCGGAAGTATAACGGACCAACACACAAACTCTGTGTAACCATGAACTTTTATAGTCTGGTTAATACAGTTTAATGAGAACAACTCACAAACGCGGATGGCAAAAACAATAACAAAGGCCTGAGTGACGTCATCTGCATACTATCTATATCATCCCTTTGTAATAGATCATAATGGGAATGATTGACATTCGCAGAAATCTCGGTAAATACGCGATCCTTGTTTACTATTCACGAACCGTGTGGTTTGTTATCGATATTTTGAAAACAGACAGAAATGGTCTTTGTTGTGTTAATTAGACGTACAGGCGTACAGACGTTTCGTATACGGTCCCGGCAGATTCCCACAAATAGGCTTCAACAGTCCTGACGTCACTTCCCTCGTAATGACGTATAGTAACATAAAAAAACTCCCTTTATTAATCCCCATGGGGAAATTTGTCTTTAGGGTCTATTCCAAGGGAAGACTGGAATAACCCAGGCGTCAGCCGCAGTGCAGCGCCGCAAAGTGAACTGGGGCTAGGTGACTTGCTCAAGGCCACACAACGCAGCGGCGGGTGATCGAACTCGTTACCTTTTGGGTACGAAGCAAAGACCATACCGCTGAGCCACGCTGCCCCCTAAACTGGTTCTATCTTAACCATCGGAACAATGGCGGATGCCCTTCTGAAATACTTCCCCGACGAGCATAAATGTATATCCAGAGGAGAAAAACATTATAAATCTGATCATGTTTTGACTTTTATACATTCTGATCATAATATGACATGTGAAAAAGTTCTAGCCAGCATGAAGAATAAAAAAGCATCGATTTCCTTTGTTTGTTTAGAACCAAGCTGCTCGTTGCTGGGCGGACGTGACATCAGACTATTGAATCTTATTGTGGATAATGAATGCACCTAAAACTCACGAAAACTGACCGTGTTAACCAGGAATTTCTATTTCGTCAGACGGATGTCCTTAACTTCCGCCCAACCTCCTGGTATCAGGAGCCGCCTGATAACGTGGCCTTCGTAAAGTTATGGCCTGACACCGTAGCCATCGTTATGTTATCGATAGTTCGAAGATGACGTCACTCTGGTCTTTGTTTTTGTGTTTTGCCATCCGCGTTTATGAGTAATGCTCACTGAAGTGTATTAACCCGACTATAAACGTTCATGGATACACACAGTTTTGTGTGTTGGTCCGTTATACTTCCGGATGGCAATGTTATGAGCTTCTTAGCCAAGCGCATACTATCTATAGCCTGACAATGAAATCCAAAAGGACTGGCAGTTTGACGTCATTAGTGAGTTGTCTTTAGTAGAGCTCATGGAAACAAGTCATTTCAATTGGTTGAGCTATTGAATTCAACTCACGATTTGTTTTCTTTTGGAGCAAAAGACTGGCATTTTGACGTCATTTTTTGGTCAGTGTCAGGCCATAACTTTACGAAGGCCATGCTGAGACCGTTTCATAATATCAATTATCAGCACTTCGGTCATCCCGACATAATAGCGTTTTAATAATAATAATAATGATAATAATAATAATAATAATAATAATAATAATAATAATAATAATAATAATAATAATAATAATAATAATAATAATAATAATAATAATAATAATAATAATAATAATAAATAACAATAATAATAATAATATAATAATAATAATAATAATAATAATAATAAAGTTTATTTGTATAGTGCCCAATCCCGTTGACAAAACAGCTCTAGGCCACAAAATTGTAAAACCTCATTAAAAACATTTTGTACATACATCCATTTATACAAGCGCGCACACACACACACACACACACACACACACACACACATCCTCACAAAGACACACACATTCACCAAAACGTGCATATGCATACAGAGACGAAAAATATCTGTTAACTTGAAATCATTTCAGGGCATTTAACAATAATGACGGATGAAGGGAGATTATAATATTATGTTTTACCTATTGAGAAGGTGGGTCACATTTATTGTCATTTTAAGAGATTAAAATCACTAGTTTAACAAATTCGGCTATGTGGTCTTGTGGTATGACATTCACTTTCGGATCGGAAGGTCCTGAGTTCGAGCTCAGATCGGGCATAGTGGAGTCCTTGGAAAAGGCTCTTTATTCACATTCTCTCACCGTACTCGGGTGTAAAATGTGTACCTGGCCGTTAACAGCGTTGTCTCTGTCGGAAAAAAATGTTATATCGTCTAACAGGCGTCATGCCTCGTTCTACATGTTAAGTGTTGCTGTTGGTCAAAGTCCCTTTGTAAAGCGCTTTGAGCACATTTAGTGGATATTGCGCGGTATAAAAAGCTTTTTAAAAAGCTGAATTCAATGTTATTTTAAGATTAAAATCACTAATTTAACAGTTGGTTTACTCCGATTTTATAATATAATGTAAATGCTGCTCGAAGCTCGAAGAAATAAATAACAGTATGAAATTGAATGGCTCGAACCTAGGACCTTCCGATCCTAAAGCGAGTGTCATACCACTAGACCACATAGCCGCAAAAGGAAAAATTAACGAACAAAATAAATAGTTTTCAAATTTTCAAACACACAAATTCCTCACCGACCATAGACAATGATAAGTTGTTTCAAAATTCCAAATCACCAAAGAGTAAGACTAGAGAGTGGAGGGGAGATAGAGGGAATTGGGAGGGGGTAGAGTTGAGGAGAGGATGGTAGGGGGAGAGAGGGATGAGAAAGGTAAGAATAAGGAGAGAGAGGGGGGGGTAGGGGAGAAGTGGGGAGAGAGAGACACAGATATATATATATATATATATATATATATATATATATATATATATATATATATATATATATTAGAGATTTCCAATAGATTAGCGTCTTATCCAAAGGATAGCAAGCACACCGGGATAGATTCATGCTCCAATGGCCATATTGCTCTGAAGGACTACTTTTTAAATATTAAAAGTAAATTGTGGGAGGGGAGGGAGAGGAGACAGGTGAGTGATATGAATGGAGAAAAGAGGCGGGAGGAGGGGTAGTGGAAGTAAAGAGGAAAAGAAAGAGAGAGGGATGAGATAGAGAAAAGGAAAGAGAGAGAGAGAGAGAGAGAGAGGTGGGAGGAGTAGACATGAAAAAGAGGGAAAGTCAAGGAGAGAAAGAAAGAAAGAGAGAGAGAGAGAGAGAGAGAGAGAGAGAGAGAGAGAGAGAGAGACAGACAGACAGACAGACAGACAGACAGAAAGAAAAAGAAAGAGACTGGGAAGAAAGAGAGAGAGAGAGAGAGAGTCAGAGAGACAAGCACACACATACACACACACATACATACACACACGCACACACACATACACGGACATAAAGAACACACGTAGAGGATAATATATCATAATAACAATGTCATAAATAAACGTGTGTATAACACTTTTGAAGTCTGCCAGGATCAATTTTAATCAAATCTTGTCAATAAACCTTAAATATTATTAAAACTTTGTCTGAGTTACACATCAAAAATACCAAAATCCAGATTTGCCGAAATGAGTCAGCAAAATGTGAAGTAAAATTTTAATCATAAGATACCATCGCCTATATATATATATAGAATGTATAGAAGAATGTTGAGGGTATCATGGACAGACAGGTGTACGAACGAGGAAATGTTGGAGAAGGTGAGAAAGGGAAGAATACTGATCGATAACATCAGAAAGAGGCAGTTACGCTTTCTGAGACATGCGTGGAGAAGAGACGGAATAGAAAAGTTGGTAACATCTGGGATGATCGAAGGAAAGAGAGCTAGAGGTAGACAAAGAATGACTTATCTAAATAACCTAAGAATGGCCAAATGTGACTTTAAAAAGCAACACAGATTTCATGCGCACCGCAGAGGATCGTGATTCGTGGAGATTTCTGACCGGTAACGTGCTCAAGAGCACAAGCCATGATGATAATCGTCGCCTAGGCATTCCATGAAGGAAAATAGATAATAAATCAAACAAGATGTCTGATGTCAACAGGAATCACCCATGTTGTCCAAGTGAGCAAATTGGGGGTTAATAATCTTGCTCAAGGAAGAAAAAAAACAAAAGTGCCTGAAACGGGACTTGAACCCGAGACCTTCCGAGTCACAGTGCAATGCCTTAACCACTCGGCCACTTCGCCATCCATAGTGAAATAAAGGGAGTAAAAATGACTCTTATAAATGATACAACAGAAAGGAAACAACGTTTCGGCCTTTGGCCTTCTTCAAGTAGACGAGAAAAGGAAATATGTTATATTACATTTGCACTATAGTTAAAACATTATAGGTAAAAATGTCTCTGTGTGTGTGTGTGTGTGTGTGTGTGTGTGTGTGTGTGTGTGCATGCAAGGGAAGGAGAGAGAGAGAGATAGAGAGAGAGAGTGAGTGAGTGAGAGAGAGAGTGAGTGAGTGAGAGAGAGAGAGATAGAGAGAGAGAGAGAGAGAGAGAGAGAGAGAGATAGGGAGAGGGACGGAGAAAGAAATAGTGAAATAGAGCGACAATGATATGAAGTAAAGAGATGAAATGTAAACCTAGATCAAAGCTATATAAGCCAAGCATAAGATAGGGGATGGGAGGTGGGGATGGGGGGGGGCGGGCAGAGAGAAAGAAAGAGAGACAGAGAGACAGAGAGAGACAGAGAGCAAAAGAGAGAGCGAGAGAGAGGAAGACAGAGAGAGACAGAGAGAAAGAGAGAGAGAACGGGAGAGGAAGAGTGCGTTTCAAAGTTATATTTAAAATGATGGAAAGATATAGACTATAAAACAACACTAAGTGACCTAAATTAAAAATAGCTTAACCCAATTCAATTATTAAGCAGTCCCCCCCCCCTCTCCCTCTCTCTCGGTCTCTCTCTCTCTCTCTCTCTCTCCTCTCTCTCTCTCTCTCTCCTCTCTCCTCTCTCCTCCTCTCTCCCTCTCTCCTCTCTCCTCCCTCTCTCTCTCCCTCCTCTCTCTCTCTCTCCTCTCTCTCTCTCTTCTCCCTCTCTCTCTCTCCCTCTCTCTCTCTCTCTCTCTCTCTCTCTCTCCCTCTCCTCTCTTCCTCCTCTCTCCTCTCATCTCTCTCTCTCTCCCTCTCTATCTCTCCCTCTCTCTCACTCTCTCCCTCTCTTCATTAATAATGGTAGCACGTCTGACCGGTAATCAGAAGGTCTGAGGTTCGACCCCCAGTCGAAGTCGACTGGTTTTCTTGAATTTTTATTTCTTGCTTTGTATGGCACCTTTCATACACACTTATTGTTCAGTTCTTTATCTCATTCATGATGTTTGCTGATTGTCTTGCTTGTGCTGGTATAGATAGAACGAAGATGACGTCAAACAGGCCTTTGTTATTGTTTTTGTTTTTTGCCATCCGCGTTTGTGAGTTGTTCTCACTAAACTGTATTAACCCGACAATAAACGTTCATGGATACACACAGTTTTGTGTGTTGGTCCGTTATACTTCCGGATGGCAATGTTGTGAACTCCTTGGCCAAGCGCATTCTATCTATAGATAGTTCGAAGATGACGTCACTCAGGCCTTTGTTATTGTTTTTGCCATCCGCGTTTGTGAGTTGTTCTCACTAAACTGTATTAACCCGACTATAAAAGTTCATGGTTACACATAGTTTTGTGTGTTGGTCCGTTATACTTCCGGGTGGCAATGTTGTGAACTCCTTGGCCAAGCGCATTCTATCTATACCTGCCTAAATTGTATTTTGTCTGTCGAACAGTTCGTCGAATTTTGTTCAACTTTCTTTGGGGTTTGTTGGCTTGGGGTTTGTGTTTTTTTTTTTTTTTGTTTGATTGTTTGTTGGGGGTTTTTTTTGGTTTGTTTTTTGGGGTTTTTTTTAAAGCTTCCCTTTCATAAAGTTCCACATAATAATATGTGACCCTTCGTGTCGAAACGGTATTATGTCGGAATGAATTGGACCCCGAAAAGTTACTTTAGAATTAAATTGATAGTAAATACCAATTTTTGAGCTCTTGCATTGTGAGAAATTGTCTTCATTCTCTCACATAACAAATCGAAACAAACCCCAAGTTTCATGTTTTTGTCAATAAATTCAATTTTTTTGCACCCAAGTCATCCCGACATAATACCGTTCAGAGGCGGATTTATGTCACGTGACGCAGCTGGTAGCGACGGGTTCATCAGCCTTACATTTGAATCGTTTAGGAACACAGATATTTATTGATTGTCGAGCTCTGTGTGCTGAGGTGGGGCAGGGAGGGGGGGGGGGGGGGGGGGTGCGATAGCTCACTCGGTAGATAGACCACTCGCTTCACACGCAAAGGGACCGAGATTGATCCCGCTGGGTGCAGTCGAGATTTTTTTCTCCCCCCCCCCCCTCCCACCCCTTGTCCACCCACCCACCAGTTATTGAGTGAGTAGCTGGATCTGTTAGATCTGGCGGAAATTAGGGCTTTGCGATAGACTAGCGTCCTATCCAAATGATAGCAAGCAATTGCTATTGTCCGTTTAACACTATGGAAACCGGGATAAATTATGGCTCCATGAGCCCAATGGCTCTGAAAGGATTATTATGTACTGACGCGTCATCAAACTGATAGAATATCAACACTTGATTATTCTGATTCAGAATTAACAGAATGAAAATTTACCTAAATAATAAATATTAGATATTGTTTTGTGACATGTAATTTAAAGCGCCAAGAGCATCATTGTTGAGGATACCGCGCGCTCTATAAGAGTCTATTATTATCATTATTATTATTATTATTATTATTATTATTATTATTATTATTATTATTATTATTATTATTATTATTATCATTATTATTATTATTATTATTATATCATTATTATTATTATTATTATTATTATTATTATTATTATTATTATTATTATTATTTTATTATTATATCATTATTATTATTATTATTATTATTATTATATTATTATTATTATATTATATATTATTATTATTATTATTATTATTATTATTATTATTATTATATTATTATTATTATTATTATTATTATTATTTATTTTTATATTATTATTATTATTATTATTATTATTATTATTATTATTATTATTACTATTATTTTTATTATTATTATTATTATTATTATTATTATTATTAATTATTATTATTATTATTATATTATTTATTATTATATTATTATTTATTTATTATTATTATTATTATTATTATTATTATTATTTATTATTATTATTATTATTATTATTATTATTATTATTATTATTATTATTATTATTATTATTATTATTATTATTATATTATTTTATTATTATTATTATATTATTATTATTATTATTATTATTATTATTATTTATTATTATTATTATTATTATATTATTTATTATTATTATTATTATTATTTATTATTATATTATTATTTTATTATTATATTATTATTATTATTTTATTATTATTATTATTATTATTATTATATTATTATTATTATTATATTATTATTATATTATTAATAGGTTCAAAATATCCGAAACCTGATGTAAGAGGCCTGAGCTGAGTCATTCGCTGATTCGTATAAGCTCAGTTTTTCTGCCACTAATTATATTTTTAAAAATAATGAAAATAACTGAAGGCTGGTTTTACAAAACTCGTTAAGTTGATTTTTCTACTTTTTTGGGATTTTCCATCCATGAGATAAATTGAAATGAAAACTTTATTTTAACTCAATCAACCCTTTTAAAAAATTGAACTTTTATATAGGGCAATATCCACTAAACGTGCTCAAAGCACTTTACAAGAACCCTAACACCGACTATATACGTAGTTTACCCGGTGTTACTTTTACCCCATGCCTATTTATTACATTTTCTGAGACAAATTATAGGCGTAGAATGTTCTTAATTTTTACATGTTTATGATAGTTGAATAAAACTCAACTATACGCCAAACGCGAGGCTCGAACCCAGGACCTTCCGGTCGGAAAGGGAGTGTCATACCACTAGACCACATAGCCGCACTATATGTTGTGCAACGAGGTTTGATCCGCCGACCATCATTTTGTACCAACCTGTTTGCAGTCAGTTGTTGCTCCTGACTTGTGTCAAGAAAGGCATGTGATACATCAACAGAAAGAAAAAATGGTCTTAAGAATACACACACACACAGACACACACACACACACACACACACACACACACACACACACACACCACGTACCAGTATGTTTTCTCTTATGTGAGATAATAGCAAATAAAAACTGTCTAGTTTCTTTTGTAAATATATATATATATATATATATATATATATATATATTATATATATATATATATATAACTAATTATTCATTTAATTAGTTATTTTATTATTTATATATTTATTATTTTATCTATATCTTATCTATTGTCTTTTTATTTATCAACTTATCTATATTCTACACCTACATTGCTTTCACTTTTCCCACTTGAGAAGACACTGGCACACGTGTTGCTTCAAGAATAATGAATTGTTCATGGCACTGCACTCATCCATAAAGCCAAGAATTATAATGTCACATAATAGAAATATATCTAGTCCATCTTTTGTTTCACAACACATCACGTCACAACTAATGAAATTGAAAGCATGACATAATGACATCTAATTAAGAATTAGTCACATAACGTCACAACTAATGAAATTGAAAGCATGACATAATGACATCTAATTAAGAATTAGTTAGTAATAGGCAAGAAAGGTGGTGACATCACACCCTCTACTCTTTTGGTTCCTAAGTCATTGGAAGAGTGCATGTAACCAGTTCTTCGGAGTACCGAGTACCGTCAACTGGGGCTACTTAGGCCACCAGGGGTAACTTAGGCCACTTACTGAAAACAAGATTGCTTATTTTAAAATATAAATTTCATGTAGCTTTTATCTTTTAAATAATTAGAACCCAATAGATCTAATAAACACTCATGAATTTACTTTTTAAAAAGCAACCTTTTTTTTTATTCTTCTAAGTGGCCTAAGTAACCCCGGTTGACGGTATTAGTAATGAATAGGTTACATAATGCGGCTATGTGGTCTAGTGGTATGACATTCGCTTTCGGATCGGAAGGTCCTGGGTTCGAGCCTCGCGCTCGGCGCATAGTTGAGTCCTTGGAAAAGGCTCTTTACTCACATTCTCTCACCGTACTCAGGTGTAAAATGAGTACCTGGCCGTTAACAGCGTTGTCTTTTTCCGAAAAATTGTAATATCGCCTAACAGGCGTCATGTCTCGTCCTAAATGTTAAATGTTGCTGTTGACCAGGGACCCCTTGTAAAGCGCTTTGAGCACATTTAGTGGATATTGCGCTATATAAAGCTCAAGCTCAATTGCATAACCGTGGCTTAACTATTTCAGGGGCAGGATGTATAGTATAGTATAGTACAGGCAGATTCTTTGGATTATGGGACGTAAAAGAAGAAAACAGTAAGGGCTGCCTGAAGCCGGTGATCGTAAAATACTAACGAAAGAGTGAAAATGGAAAGGCTTCGTATGGGAACAAAACAGACAATGGACGTTTCGGGTACAAACCCTTCGTCAGCACAACAATACACAATTAAACGTGTAAAACAAATAAAATATAATGAAAAATAAAAGTACAGACGATACAAGTTATTTTTCATTATATTTTATTTGTTTTACACGTTTAATTGTGTATTGTTGTGCTGACGAAGGGTTTGTACCCGAAACGTCCATTGTCTGTTTTGTTCCCATACGAAGCCTTTCCATTTTCACTCTTTCGTTATTATGGAACGTAAAAGAGTGATGATGGATGCTCTTTATTGACGACCAGCATTTACTAAGACTAAAAAATAATAATAATTAATTGAGCTATTATATAGCGCAATAGCCACTAAACGATGTCAAAGCGCTTTACAAGGGGTCCCTGACCAACAGCAACATGTAACGTTTAGAACGAGACACACGACTGTTGAGCGATATTACATTTTTTTCCGTCAGAGACAACGCTGTTAACGGCCAGGTACTCATTTTACACTTGAGTACAGTGAGAGAATGTGAGTAAAGAGCCCTTTCCAGGGACTCAACTATGCGCCGAGCGAGGCTCGAACTCAGGACCTTCCAACCCGAAAGCGAGTGTCATACCACTTGACCACATAGCCGCACAATAAGATACCCCAGAACTCCTGTAAAACTATGCGCCGAGCGAGGCTCGAACTCGAGACCTTCCAACCCGAAAGCGAGTGTCATACCACTTGACCACATAGCCGCACAATAAGATAACCCAGAACTTCTGAAAAACTATGCGCCGAGCGAGGCGCGAACTCGAGACCTTCCAACCCGAAAGCGAGTGTCATACCACTTGACCACATTGCCGCACAATAAGATACCAGAACTCCTGAAAAACTATGCGCCGAGCGAGGCTCGAACTCGGGACCTTCCAACCCGAAAGCGAGTGTCATACCACTTGACCACATAGCCGCACAATAAGATACCCCAGAATTCCTGACACTAGAAGATGGATTACCCAAGGTATTTATCCAGTATCCAGTCCTCCAGAAGAGTGGATAGTTTCACACTTCCAATGAAATAGGAACCAGTTTGTTGTCTGTTTGTTGTTTTGTTTTTTTTTTTTACATCACACTTTTCTTCCCTGTTATTGTCAAATTCACGCGCACGGCGAGCAAGATAAAAAAGTCCAACGGACCTCCCTCCGTATTTCGATTGGATGACCTGACTGACTGGCGCAACTGGCGACTGTCTGGCCAATGCACACGTATAACATTCGCCAACGACAATTGTAAAAAAAAAAAGAAAAGAAAAAACTAAGAAAAAACAAACAGAAAAATCGACAGAAGGGGCTAACAGCCAGTTATCACCAGCAGCATTGTCACAACACACACACACACACACACACACACACACACACACACACACACGACAAACACACCCACACAATCAGATGTTTTGTTGATGGTGGAGATGAGAGCAGGGTGAGAGGTGTTCGTTCGTGATGGTCGGTGAGCCGCCGACCGCCGATGTCCACAATAGACGATGTCGTGGACTTTTCATCATGAATGCCTCGCCAGATCGACAGTCGGTAGATAGATAGATACCACCACCACTCCTTTGCCGTGACCTAAGACAAATTATATTATTATTTATTTATCGACTTGACTTTTTTGTTTTGTTTTGTTTTTGATTGTGTCACGCCGATTTGTCAACAGAATAATAATGATAAAAAAAAATACCAATTTTAAAAATAAAACAAAAACCGGAAGTGTATGTGGGCCAGCCATCGCCTCCTTTAGTTCGTGCCAAGCATCCGTTTCAGTCAGTCCTCAGTTCAGGGCTTATTGACTTTTGGGCATATAGTTTTTGGCATAGTAATGAAAGAAATTATTGCATGGTCATAATATTTGAAGACAACCCGTTTAGATTTCGACATCCTATATTATGTTAATATTGTGAGTAATGCTCATAAATAAATAAATAAATAAATAAATAAATAAATATTTTTTAATGGAGTGTGTCGTGACCGAGCCATAGCCCCCGTTAGAACATGCCAAACAGCTGATCAGTCAGCCCTACAGCTTGTTGGTATTTATTAGCACAATATTTTGACACAGTGATGCGGGAATTTCTTAGTAGTAGTAGTAGTAGTAATAATAATAATAGTAGTAGTAGTAGTAGTAGTAGTAGTAGTAGTAGTAGTAGTAGTAGTAGTAGTAGTAGTAGTAGTAGTAGTAGTAGTAGTAGATAGTAAGCTTCGCAGTCTGAATGACGCTTGCTGAGAATTGTGTGATTCAGTCATGGTCGATGAGTATAGCTGCTCTCTCCATCCATGCTGTTAATTGTTTCCATTGGTCACGGTCCTGGGCCAGAGTTTCGAGGCTGTCAAGATCTTGTTGTGACTTTAGTACGGAGGGCACTGCAGTATTTCTTAGTTCTTCAGGGATTAATTCGGCCTCATCTGAATCCATACATTTCTGATATGTAGAGCGATCCTGGTTCTTAGTGACACCTGACAATACCATGTATTGACTTATTGTTTCAATCATCTGTGTTAATATTGTGAGTAATGTTCCTAATCGACAGACAGGGGTGATTGCTTCGAGTGAGAGTCAAGTACTTCAGTTGGCTATGGTTGGAGGTCACTACAATCAATCAATATGTAGGTTACATATTTCTTTAAAAAATGTTTTAATTGAGTTTTTATATAGCGCAATATCCACTAAACGTGCTCAAAGCGCTTTACAAGGGGTCCCTGGCCGACAGCAACATATAACATTTAGGACAAGACATGACGCCTGTAAGGCGATATTATAATTTTTGCGGACAGAGACAACGCTGTTGAGGGCCAGGTACTCATTTTACACCTTAGTACGGTGAGAGAATGTGAGTAAAGATCCTTTTCTAAGGACTCAACTATGCGCCGAGCGAGGCTCGAACCCAGGACCTTCCGATCCGAAAGCGAGTGTCATACCACAAGACCACATAGCCGCACAATTTCTAACTAAAAATGCGTTATGTCAGGGTAATGTAGACTCGCGTTTAGCTTGAGGGATTGTAAAAGGTTTGAATAGGGCAAAGAGATCGTGAGGTCACGCCTTCTACTCTTCCGGTTCCAAATTCACTGAAGGTAATAAGTCTGTAACAAGACCTTTGGGAAGAATAATAATGAATAGGTTGCATATTGAATCATAAGGTATCTATTTTAGTATCAGTGTGTATAGGCACATTATTAGAATTACGGGACGTAACAGGGTGAATATGTCTGATCTTTATTGACGACCAGCATTATATATTTAGACTCCATTTGAAACCAGAAGATCAATTAAACAAGGTATGTATCCAATACCCCGGAAGAGTGGTTTTACACTTCCAATGAAATTGGAACCAGTTTATTGACATCACGCTTTTGTTTACTGTTGTATCGACGACTGAAGTTCAAACAGATGTCTCCTTCTTCTAGAAACCTGATTTTAACATACCCTATATCCATGTAATGAAAAAAGCGTTGAATTAAAACCGAAACATTTCAAAGACGATCTTTGTAGATTGTATATTATGGACCAAATTCTCTGAATGAAACGCACATCTCTCTCTCTCTCTCTCTCTCTCTCTCTCTCTCTCTCTCTCTCTCTCTCTCTCTCTCTCTCTCTCTCTCGCTCTCTCTCCCTCTCTATTTATATATATATATATATATATATATATATATATATATATAGATATATATGTGTGTGTGTGTGTGTGTGAGTGAGTGTGTGTGTGTGTTTATCTCTCTCTTTCTGAATGCGTGTGTGTTTATCTCTCTCTGTCTCTCTCCCTCTCTATCACTCTCTCTCTCTTTCTCTCTCTCTCATTCTCTCTTTACCTCTCTCTCTCTCTCTCTCATTCTCTACCTCTCTCTCTCTCTCGCTCTCTTGCTCTCCCTCTCCCTCTCCCTCACTCCCTCTCTCTTCCTCACTCTATTTCGCTCTTCCTCCTCTCTCTCTCTCTCTCTCTCTCTCTCTCTCTCTCTCTCTCTCACACACACACACACACACACACACACACATACACACACACTCACTCTCGTAGAATAATATATATCGTGGTCACCATTGATCTTCAGCTTCTTATAAATTATTTGTAATAAAGCGTCATTGGTAAAGGCGTCTGTCGTAAAGATGTCTTATTTCCCCTGTTTACGTGCATCAATATCATCAAGTGCCTCGCATCCTATCCTGCCCTCTCTATCGTTCGTTCGTTGCCCTGATGGTCTTCACATTACTTCTTCCTTGTGTCCAGTTCCCAATGGTGTCAACCAATTTTATCCTCTATCGTCATAATATTGATTGTTATCCATCTATTATTCATAATGTCGCCAGCTTCTTCTCTATCGCATCTAGTCCCTGACCTCATTACACAGCCGCCAATAATAGGGTCCTCGAGGTCACTGGTGTTTTAAATCCGTGTTAAAGTTTAACTATGTGTTTATGTTGTTTGTTTTTTTTTTAAGTTTTACGGCGCTTGCAACACATTAACTCACTCAATCCTAGAGATTTTTGCTCCTTTTCGAAATTGGAAAATAACATATTAAAAATGAGCGTATACATAGATAGTTTTATTCAACTATCATTAACATGCAAAAACTAAAAGCATTCGCTTTGATACTACGCCTATAATTTGTCTCCAAAACAAATAGGCATGGGGTAAAAGTAACTCAGGTAAACTACGGATATAGTCGGTGTTAGGGTTGAGTGAGTTAAGGTCATATCAGCGCCAGTAAAAAGGAAGGAAACGGGATAGTAAAAAGTATAGAATTACAATTAAAGCACCCAAGAAAAAGACAGACAACGGGGAATTGGCTCAAATAGGAAACAGGTGTAGATTCCAAGGTCATACCACCGTTGTACTTAGTTTGAGATCACCTATGAGTCAGGAGAGTTGAAAGTTTTACATATTTGGGATACATTATTACATCTGATGGTAGATCCACCCATGAAATTAAAAGAAGAATTGCTTTAGCAAAGAACACATATAATCAATTAAAGCAAATCATGAACAACCACAGTATTGAGATGGCAACAAAATTCCGGGTAATGAAATCATACGTGTGATCTGTGTTTCTTTATGGCAGCGAGTGTTGGAAGATTAACAAAGAATGTGAACGTAGAATAACTGCAGTCGAAATTTGGTTTTATAGACGCATTCTTAGAATCTTATGGAAAGATAAAATTAAAAAACGAGGAGGTATTAAAAGAAATTGGAGTACGACCAACTTTGGTAAACACCATCAGAAAAAGGCACTTAAAATTTCTCGGACATATTTACAGAAAAAACGGAATTGAAAAGATTGCACTTACGGGTAAAGTTGCTGGGAAGAAAAGAAGAGGGAGACAGAGGATAGATTACATTGACAATCTGAACGGATGGATTGGTGGAGGAGGAACAGGAATCGAGCTATTGAGAAGATCGGAGGACAGATATGGTTGGAGGGACATGATCGCCGATGTCTGCAACAGGCCTGGCACTTGATGATGATAAGTCTCATCCGAACACAAGCACAAGATCGAACACAGAGGAATACACTCAAATGTTCACATTATATATTAAAAATAACATAAAATAATACATAAGAGAGAGATGATTTACACGGGAAAAAAAATTGTATTTAACTGCTTTCCTCCCTGCCAAGGACTCCGGCCAGGGCCAGGACGAAACCAAGTAACCTCATTCAAAGACAAATACGGAAATCAAATTGGAAAACAGCTATAAGGGGACAGAAGACACAGTGAGTCCCACCCTGTCCACTATGGGAGGTCAGGAACCCCACCTAGAAGTTTAACTCTCTTTATAGACCAAATAAGCAGACAAAAAATAACATTTTTGTCCGATTGGAACTTGGATCTGACCTTTTGGCGGTCACATAGAGGTCAAACAAGGTGAAATTATGGTTATATTCAGAACTCGCATAATATCATGAAATTGATAACTTGCAAATAACCAAAAAAAAACAAACCTTTAATAGTAATAGGATCCAAATATATCACCTAAGAAAATTATTAAAAATCATACATTATTTCAAGGAGTTATTTACGTCTTCTTTCTAAAAAGAGCACGATTTTCCGGAATATCACTTAAACTGTTAAGAAATTTATAACTTGTAAAGAGAAGAAATAACAGCTCATACAGAGAA
Organism: Berghia stephanieae; assembly: GCF_034508935.2. Lineage (NCBI taxonomy): Eukaryota > Metazoa > Mollusca > Gastropoda > Nudibranchia > Aeolidiidae > Berghia > Berghia stephanieae. The sequence goes on along the minus strand of NC_088366.1, from coordinate 56,876,386 downwards.
TAACATTATTTCCGAATTGCAAATAAATTGGGTTATGGTTAATGGAGTTATCGCTTCTATAGGGAATGAGATTAGCGGAATAGTAGCGTCCCTTGATTGGACGTCACCCATAGTCTGTGACATCACCGGCGGAAAAGTTATTAGAGAGAGAACGTCATGTTGGTTGTGCGCATGCGTACAACCAACATTGCTATCTATAAACTTTTTAAAGTTTGAGTCATATTTATATTGCAAACGATGAAAAGATCAAAGTAATTCGTCATTGTGAGAAAACCGTTCGGTCAATCATTTTCGGTATTCAAAATTCGTAATGTCACTTAAAAAATAAAATCCGCATACAAAAAAAATCACTGCACCCCATTTCGTAACTGCAGGATTTTGAAATATTCCGTGCTCACGGGACTTGGAACGGACTATAGATAGTATGCAGATGACGTCACTCAGGCCTTTGTTATTGTTTTTGCCATCCGCATTTGTGAGTTGTTCTCACTAAACTGTATTAACCAGACAATAAAAGTTCATTGTTACACAGAGTTTGTGTGTTGGTCGGTTATACTTCCGGATGGCAATGTTGTGAACTCCTTGGCCAAGCGCATTCTATCTATAGATAGTTCGAAGATGACGTCACTCAGGTCTTTGTTATTGTTTTTTTTTTTTTTTTTTTTTTTTTTTTTTTTTTTTTGCCATCCGCGTTTATGAGTAATGCTCACTGAACTGTATTAACCCGACTATAAACGTTCATGGATCCACACAGTTTTGTGTGTTGGTCCGTTATACTTCCGGATGGCAATGTTATGAGCTTCTTAGACAAGCGCATACTATCTATAAACGTTCATGGATACACATAGTTTTGTGTGTTGGTCCGTTATACTTCCGGATGGCAATGTTATGAGCTTCTTAGCCAACCGCATACTATCTATATAGGATATTTTCAGCATACGTCTCAATAACCACATCTCAACCGCTTCTATTTTCATTGCAGTGCTGTGCTGTATGTCCATGGCTAACACCCATATATAATAATATTGGTTTTATGTAGCACTGTAAGATTTTTATTATGGTGGGCATAGCCCTCGGTTTGTGAGCATTGGTCTCATATAAATAGTATGAAGTTGACGTCATTCAGGTCTTTGTTATTGCTTTTTGCCACCCGTGTTTATGAGTAATTCTCACTAAACTGTATTAATTAGACTATAAAAGTTCATGGTTACACATAGTTTTGTGTGTTGGTCCGTTATACTTCCGGATAGGAATATTGTGAGCTTCTTTGCCAGGCGCATTCTATCAATAGATAGAATGCGCTTGGCCAAGGAGTTCACAACATTGCCATCCGGAAGTATAACGGACCAACACACAAACTCTGTGTAAACATGAACTTTTATAGATAGAACGAAGATGACGTCAATCAGGTCTTTGTTATTGTTTTTGCCATCCACAGTTATGTGAACTTCTCAAAAAACTGTATGAACCAGACTTTAAAAGTTCATGGTTACACATAGTTTTGTGTGTTGGTCCTTCACACTTCCGGATGGCAATGTTGTGAGTTTCTTAGCCAAGCGCATACTATCTATAGTCTGGTTAATACCGTTTAGTGAGAACAACTCACAAACGCGGATGGCAAAAACAATAACAAAGGCCTGAGTGACGTCATCTGCATACTATCTATACAGAAGGAATGGGAACGATCTATATTCAAGTTTTCGTCCAACTTAGTCATCAATCACATGATTTATTCTGCCGTTGTTTTAAAAAACACAGTACCTATATGCAATGGTAACCAAATGGCACATACTGTATAGGGAATGAGATTAGCGGAAGAGTAGCGTCCCTTGATTGGACGTCACCTTACAGAGATAACGTCAATTTGGTTTTGAAGTGTCTCAAGCCGCTTTCACCGGAAGCGAGGACGACTGACGCATGCGCACAACCAACACGACGTTCTCTCTCTAATAACTTTTCCGCCGGTGAAGTCACAGACTATGGGTGACATCCAATCAAGGGACGCTACTCTTCCGCTAATCTCATTCCCTATTCTTTAATAAAACGTCATATTATTTCTATCTTAATATAGTAGAAACCATAATCGCGGCAACTTTATTACGATACCAAATGATTTCGTATTTATGTCTTAGTTTGATGTTCCTTCCTCAACGTGAGTAGTTTACGTGCAGTGATGGTTTTTAAAGAAGGAATTTTGCTATCCCATTCTATTTATTCATTAATGATCGATGGACTCTCACTCTATCTTCTCACTCTCTCACTCTCCGTCTATCTCCCGTCTCTCTCTCTCTCTCTCTCTCTCTCTCTCTCTTTCTCTCTTTCTCTCTCTCTCTCCCTCTCTCTCTCTCTCTCTCTCTCTCTCTCTCTCTCTCTCTCTTTGTGTGTGTGTGTGTGTATGTATGTGTGTCCTCACTCTCTCTTCTCACTCTCTCACTCTCCGTCTATCTCCCGTCTCTCTCTCTCTCTCTTTCTCTCTCTCCCTCTCTCTCTCTCTCTCTCTCTCTCACACACACACACACACATACACACACACTCACTCTCGTAGAATAATATATATCGTGGTCACCATTGATCTTCAGCTTCTTATAAATTATTTGTAATAAAGCGTCATTGGTAAAGGCGTCTGTCGTAAAGATGTCTTATTCCCCTGTTTACGTGCATCAATATCATCAAGTGCCTCGCATCCTATCCTGCCCTCTCTATCGTTCGTTCGTTGCCCTGATGGTCTTCACATTACTTCTTCCTTGTGTCCAGTTCCCAATGGTGTCAACCAATTTTATCCTCTATCGTCATAATATTGATTGTTATCCATCTATTATTCATAATGTCGCCAGCTTCTTCTCTATCGCATCTAGTCCCTGACCTCATTACACAGCCGCCAATAATAGGGTCCTCGAGGTCACTGGTGTTTTAAATCCGTGTTAAAGTTTAACTATGTGTTTATGTTGTTTGTTTTTTTTTAAGTTTTACGGCGCTTGCAACACATTAACTCACTCAATCCTAGAGATTTTTGCTCCTTTTCGAAATTGGAAAATAACATATTAAAAATGAGCGTATACATAGATAGTTTTATTCAACTATCATTAACATGCAAAAACTAAAAGCATTCGCTTTGATACTACGCCTATAATTTGTCTCCAAAACAAATAGGCATGGGGTAAAAGTAACTCAGGTAAACTACGGATATAGTCGGTGTTAGGGTTGAGTGAGTTAAGGTCATATCAGCGCCAGTAAAAAGGAAGGAAATGGGATAGTAAAAAGTATAGAATTACAATTAAAGCACCCAAGAAAAAGACAGACAACGGGGAATTGGCTCAAATAGGAAACAGGTGTAGATTCCAAGGTCATACCACCGTTGTACTTAGTTTGAGATCACCTATGAGTCAGGAGAGATGAAAGTTTTACATATTTGGGATACATTATTACATCTGATGGTAGATCCACCCATGAAATTAAAAGAAGAATTGCTTTAGCAAAGAACACATATAATCAATTAAAGCAAATCATGAACAACCACAGTATTGAGATGGCAACAAAATTCCGGGTAATGAAATCATACGTGTGATCTGTGTTTCTTTATGGCAGCGAGTGTTGGAAGATTAACAAAGAATGTGAACGTAGAATAACTGCAGTCGAAATTTGGTTTTATAGACGCATTCTTAGAATCTTATGGAAAGATAAAATTAAAAAACGAGGAGGTATTAAAAGAAATTGGAGTACGACCAACTTTGGTAAACACCATCAGAAAAAGGCACTTAAAATTTCTCGGACATATTTACAGAAAAAACGGAATTGAAAAGATTGCACTTACGGGTAAAGTTGCTGGGAAGAAAAGAAGAGGGAGACAGAGGATAGATTACATTGACAATCTGAACGGATGGATTGGTGGAGGAGGAACAGGAATCGAGCTATTGAGAAGATCGGAGGACAGATATGGTTGGAGGGACATGATCGCCGATGTCTGCAACAGGCCTGGCACTTGATGATGATAAGTCTCATCCGAACACAAGCACAAGATCGAACACAGAGGAATACACTCAAATGTTCACATTATATATTAAAAATAACATAAAATAATACATAAGAGAGAGATGATTTACAAGGGAAAAAAATTGTATTTAACTGCTTTCCTCCCTGCCAAGGACTCCGGCCAGGGCCAGGACGAAACCAAGTAACCTCATTCAAAGACAAAGACGGAAATCAAATTGGAAAACAGCTATAAGGGGACAGAAGACACAGTGAGTCCCACCCTGTCCACTATGGGAGGTCAGGAACCCCACCTAGAAGTTTAACTCTCTTTATAGACCAAATAAGCAGACAAAAAATAACATTTTTGTCCGATTGGAACTTGGATCTGACCTTTTGGCGGTCACATAGAGGTCAAACAAGGTGAAATTATGGTTATATTCAGAACTCGCATAATATCATGAAATTGATAACTTGCAAATAACCAAAAAAAACAAACCTTTAATAGTAATAGGATCCAAATATATCACCTAAGAAAATTATTAAAAATCATACATTATTTCAAGGAGTTATTTACGTCTTCTTTCTAAAAAGAGCACGATTTTCCGGAATATCACTTAAACTGTTAAGAAATTTATAACTTGTAAAGAGAAGAAATAACAGCTCATACAGAGAATAACATTATTTCCGAATTGCAAATAAATTGGGTTATGGTTAATGGAGTTATCGCTTCTATAGGGAATGAGATTAGCGGAATAGTAGCGTCCCTTGATTGGACGTCACCCATAGTCTGTGACATCACCGGCGGAAAAGTTATTAGAGAGAGAACGTCATGTTGGTTGTGCGCATGCGTACAACCAACATTGCTATCTATAAACTTTTTAAAGTTTGAGTCATATTTATATTGCAAACGATGAAAAGATCAAAGTAATTCGTCATTGTGAGAAAACCGTTCGGTCAATCATTTTCGGTATTCAAAATTCGTAATGTCACTTAAAAAATAAAACCCGCATACAAAAAAAATCACTGCACCCCATTTCGTAACTGCAGGATTTTGAAATATTCCGTGCTCACGGGACTTGGAACGGACTATAGATAGTATGCAGATGACGTCACTCAGGCCTTTGTTATTGTTTTTGCCATCCGCATTTGTGAGTTGTTCTCACTAAACTGTATTAACCAGACAATAAAAGTTCATTGTTACACAGAGTTTGTGTGTTGGTCGGTTATACTTCCGGATGGCAATGTTGTGAACTCCTTGGCCAAGCGCATTCTATCTATAGTCTGGTTAATACCGTTTAGTGAAAACAACTCACAAACGCGGATGGCAAAAACAATAACAAAGGCCTGAGTGACGTCATCTGCATACTATCTATACAGAAGGAATGGGAACGATCTATATTCAAGTTTTCGTCCAACTTAGTCATCAATCACATGATTTATTCTGCCGTTGTTTTAAAAAAAACACAGTACCTATATGCAATGGTAACCAAATGGCACATACTGTATAGGGAATGAGATTAGCGGAAGAGTAGCGTCCCTTGATTGGACGTCACCTTACAGAGATAACGTCAATTTGGTTTTGAAGTGTCTCAAGCCGCTTTCACCGGAAGCGAGGACGACTGACGCATGCGCACAACCAACACGACGTTCTCTCTCTAATAACTTTTCCGCCGGTGAAGTCACAGACTATGGGTGACATCCAATCAAGGGACGCTACTCTTCCGCTAATCTCATTCCCTATTCTTTAATAAAACGTCATATTATTTCTATCTTAATATAGTAGAAACCATAATCGCGGCAACTTTATTACGATACCAAATGATTTCGTATTTATGTCTTAGTTTGATGTTCCTTCCTCAACGTGAGTAGTTTACGTGCAGTGATGGTTTTTAAAGAAGGAATTTTGCTATCCCATTCTATTTATTCATTAATGATCGATGGACTCTCACTCTATCTTCTCACTCTCTCACTCTCCGTCTATCTCCCGTCTCTCTCTCTCTCTCTCTCTCTCTCTCTCTCTCTCTCTCTCTCTCTCTCTCTTTCTCTCTTTCTCTCTCTCTCTCCCTCTCTCTCTCTCTCTCTCTCTCTCTCTCTTTGTGTGTGTGTGTGTGTGTATGTATGTGTGTCCTCACTCTCTCTTCTCACTCTCTCACTCTCCGTCTATCTCCCGTCTCTCTCTCTCTCTTTCTCTCTCTCTCCCTCTCTCTCTCTCTCTCTCTCTCTCTCTCTCTCTTTCTTTATTTTCTTCCCTTTCTCTTTCGCTCTGTCTCTCTCTCTCTCTCTCTCTCTCTCTCTCTCTCTCTCTCTCTCTCTCTCTCTCTCTCTCTCTCTCTCTCTCTCCTCTTCTTTTCTCTTCTTATCTTTCATTATCTCTCTTTCTCTTCCTTTTTTTCTCTTTCTCCTCTCTTATTCTCTCTCTCTCTCTCTCTCTATATATATATATATATATATATATATATATATATATATATCAGCCTGACACTAAAGCCACAGCCTTCGTTAACTTATAGCCTGTCACAAATATCACAGCCTTCGTTAACTTATAGCCTGACACTAAAACCACAGCCTTCGTTAACTTATAGCCTGACACTAAAACCACAGCCTTCGTTAACTTATAGCCTGACACTAAAACCACAGCCTTCGTTAACTTATAGCCTGACACTAAAACCCCATTTTGACGTCATTTTTAGGTTATATTTAACAAATGTGTATGAAAGGTGCCAGACAAAACAAAAAAGAAAAATACAAGAAAAAAAAAAAGCATCCCATCTACCTCGACCTGTAACCGAAAGTGCGGCTATGTGGTCTTGTGGTATGACACTCGCTTTCGGATCGGAAGGTCTTGGGTTCGAGCCTCGCTCGGCGCATAGTTGAGTCCTTGGAGAAGGCTCTTTAATCACATTCTCTCACCGCACTCATGTGTAAAATGAGTACCTGGCTGTTAACATCGTTGTCTCTGTCCGAAAAAATTGTAATATCGCCTGATAGGCGGCACGTCCCGTCCTAAATGTTAAATGTTGCTGTAGGCCAGGGACCCCTTGTAAAGCGCATTGAGCACATTTAGTGGATATTGCGCTATATAAAAGCTCAATTTAATTAATTTAATTTAATTTTAATTAAAAGGTCTGAGGTTCGATCCCCAGTCGAGGTAGACTGATTTTTTGGGATGTTTTTTTATTTTTCTTGTATGTTTTTCCTTGCCTTGTCTGACACCTTTCATATACACGCGTTTCCGTCTTTGTTGAAACAACCATTCTAATCGTTATTGATGCTATGCCGGCTCCACACTTTTCTGAATAGCAAGAAAAGGGTTAAAAGATATTCCATTCGGAAGACAAGAAAATAAGCCACCGATCTTTAAAAATACAATGAAGTATTTTTTTAACATCTTTTCCTCAATATAGACTATAACTTTGTAAAAAAAAATAATTTTTAAATAAAAAAAAAAGATATGACTCATCGTCTAAAACGTATTATAGATAGAACAAAGATGACGTCACTCAAGCCTTTGTTATTGATTTTGCCATCCGCATTTGTGAGTTGTTCTCACTAAACTGTATTAACCAGACTATAAAAGTTCATGGTTACACAGGGTTTTGTGTGTTGGTCCGTTATACTTCCGGATGGCAATGTTGTGAACTCCTAGGCCAAGCGCATACTATCTATATCGATGTGAACTCGTGTGCAAATAACACCAGAAGCAAGTCGGATGGCTAGACACAATCATGGGCTTGTTTTAACAGGGTTGTGCTAATGGACAATGTTTTGGCGTCCGTCTGAGAGTATATCCATGACAACAATGTCAATGAGACAATTACAATAGGGGTGTCAATAATCTGACGTCACGTCCGCCCAGCAACGAGCAGCTTGGTTCTAAACAAGGAAAATAAGTACTTTATATGTGATCCATCGTCTCAAAACGGTATTATGTCGGAACGAACCAGATGCTTAAAAGCCGAAGTAAAAGTTAACTGGTCAAAAATATAAATTGTTGTCATTAGCACCCTAAAATATGGTATCCATTCTCTTCAATAAATCATATAAACTCAACACAAGTCGGATATTTCTGGCTATAAATTCAATTTTCAACATCTTAACCAACCAGACTTAATACCGTTTTGAGGCGAAGGGTCACCTATTCTCCATGCTGGCTAGAACTTTTTCACATGTCTTGTGATCAGAATGTATAAAAGTCAAAACATGATCAGAGTTCTAGTGTTATTCTCCTTTGGATACACTTTTACTTATATGCTCGTCAGAGAATTATTTCATGAGGGCGTCCGCCATTGTTCTGATTGTTTAGAACTAGTTACTAAGTTACTATGTGTCATTACGAGGGAGGACTGTTGAAGCCTATTCGGTAATCAGACCTGCTAATGAATGAATGAATATGGCTGCGCTGTCTCTGTGGACGTTTGCCGTGAATGTGTGTGTGTTACTTCGCGTGTGTCAGTCTGTTTCTAGTATCCAGTTAGTAATTGTGACCCTCCGTCTCAAAAGGGTATTATGTCTGGATGATTCAGACCCCAAGAAGTGAATTTAGAGATAGAATGATGAGAAATTGGAGCTTAGAAGTTTTTGCAATGCAAGAAATAGTCTTTATACTCCACCAGAACGTACAGAAATGAAACCCAAGTTGGATATTTGTGGCTATGAATTCAATTTCCCTTACCGAGTGGATCCCGACATAATACCGCTTTGATACGGTGGGTCACAATTTGTTTCCATACATCTCTGTCCAGTGCAAGTGTTCGTCGTTTTTTAATGTCATCGTGTGTACTATGGGCTGAGGCACTTGGATGATTCCTTGTGTTCTTGAAATCAGTTCTTCGGTTGTTTCTAAATATATTTGATATTTTTTTTGAGATCTTGATTCAATGTTGTTGGAAGTAAAGTTGGTGTACGCCCTCTGTATTTGGCTCCTTGTTTGAAGTAATGATCCATCGAAATTTGTGCTGGATTATTTCCATTTCGTCGGAGAAAGTGTCTGAACAGTTTCCATCTTTGTTTCTTTATTTACGTACTGACTGGTTGTACTCTGCATCTGTCATATCCATCCTCATTACTGATTTTGTCTGGCCAATGTACCCCAATAACTCGTCTCAATTGTTTGCGATGTAGAGATTCCAGGGTGTCCTAATTATTTTTTGTCAGACCCCACGTACCACAGTTATACATAAGAACTGGCAGCACTAGCGCTTCGTAAAGACGTATTCTTTTATTTTCATTAATTATGTTCGTCATGTTCCAAACGTTGTGTCGTTCTCTGAATGCAGTTTGAGCTAGCATTTTTCTCCGTTTGATGTCTTCATTCTCATTAATTAATTTTCCGAGTTTTCTTACACTCTTCCATTCCGCTTGTTTCTTGTTAACCACTGTAATTTCTGTTTTGGATTCATTGACCTTTAGATTCCAATGTCGAAGAGTATTTGACATTATTGGTATGTGCTGCTTCGTCAGGTCTGCTGTATCAAATAATAATATTATGATATCAACATCGTCTGCGTAGTTCAGTTCGCGGGTAAGGATTTGAGGAATAGGGAGTTTTTGTCTTAATTCTTTTAGTACTGCTTCCAAATATACGGTAAAAAGGATTGGGCTCAGACTGTCTCCTTGGGTAGTTCCCAGTGATGTTAATAGTGAAACTGTTTCCATTCTGTAAACGCAAGTGTTGTGTTTGCCAGCAGTGATCTTATTAGTCGGATATGATCTTTTTCGAGAAATGATTTTAGTACATTCAAAAGTTTTGTTCTACAGAGTGTATCAAAGGCAGAGCGCATGTCAATGCCCAATATAGTGAACTCTTCCTTGTATTTTTCAGTTCTGGCTTTCAACCACATGTGAGCCCATACATTGTCACTGGTACTCCTATCTTTTCTGACATCCGCGGTGACATATTATATTCACCCACCTTTGATCTTATTCTGTTGAGTGTTAATACGCTGTGCAGTTTTCTAAGTGTTGAAAGAAGAACAATAATAGGTCACCTGCTAATAGGCGCCTTTTGATAGAGAAAATCCCGATACAAAAGAAAAGTGAATTGGAAGTTTAAAATGATGAAAACCATGAATTCTTTAGGTAACTCTGTCAATAATAATAATGATAATAATAATAATAGTAATAATAATAATAATAATAATAATAATAATAATAAAAATAATAATAATAATAAATAACAATAATAATAATAACAATAACAATAATAATAATAATAATAATAATAATAATAATATAATAATAATAATAATAATAATAATAATAATAATAATAATAATAATAGATGACATTTTTATAGCGCATTTTCAAAATCATATAAAGTTCAACATTGATTGTAAAAAATATTTTTTTCAAAATTATGACATTGCATTTACTCTACGTAATAAACTTGACCCACATTTCATAATATTTTGGACTGCAAATTCAATTGTCGGCATCGACGTGTGAATACATACAGGTCTGACATCTGAATCCACTTATTGGGCCTGGATTAACATTGTTGTAATGGACAATATTTTGCATCATGTTATGATATTTATTCCATTACAACAATGAGCCCATGAGGAATTGGGGTATCAGACCTGCCAGTAAGTGCACGTAGGTCGGCATCCGTTTTATGCGGAAGTAATACTGTTGGATACTAAAGAAAATTCTGGATGCCAGGCTCTTGAGATGAAATCGCTGAACTAGCAGTCTGGCAGTCTAGTATTCATAAGTACGAATGCCAGATTATTTTAACATAAAATTATGCCAAACAAGTTTTTTAAATGCCGAATGTTCTGCGGAAAATGCTAAGTGATGTTAATCATCACTTGTGCTAAAATTTACATTAATCTGTATTTGTGACCCTTCCCCTCAAAACGGTATTAAGTCGGGTTGGTTAAGATGTTGAAAATTGAATTTATAGCCAGATATATCAGACTTGTGTTGAGTTTATATGATGTATTGAGGAGAATGACAACCATATTTTAAGGTGCTAATGCCAACAATTTATATTTTTGACCAGTTTAACATTTACTTCAGCTTTTAAGCATCTGGTTCGTTCCGACATAATACCGTTTTGAGACGATGGGTCACATTTTCTTATCTTACGGTCATGAAAGTTTAATCTTGTTTCATCAATTCAGTTAAAATTTAATAAATTCCTTCCCTCATTTTGTATTTGTATATTAAATTAGGTAAATTTAAATTAATTTTGAAAACGTGCCAAAAACAATGCCAAAATGCCAAAATCACATTTGGCATTTTAAACTCCAAACTGACAATTTTGATCTCAAGGACTCTCGCGGGGTGATGTGAATAACGGAAGTAGTTACTACGTCTGATTCGATGTGGGGCCGGCGTATCCCAAAATAGTACACCAAAGCTTTCTTCACAATTTTTGAATCTTTTCTTTCTTTCTTTCTTTTTTTTTTTTTTCCTTTGTTTTGTTTTCGTTTTGGATTGGTTATTTTTTGTTTTGTTTTTTTTTTAAATAAGAGTCCTTTTCGGTTCTGAGACAAGCCAACGTGACTGTCCAGACAAAAGCCTAAGTAAATCTTGAGTTAAGACTTGGTATAGCTCTATATCCTTGACTGGAGATTAATGGTGAACGTGTGCAGGAGGCTGATGGGAAGAGGGGGATGCGGGTGGGGGGGGGGGGGGGGGGGGGGAGAGGAGGGGAGAGAGAGAGGGGGGGGGGGAACTGAGGACTCGTAGAAATGTGAAGTATGCCAGCATTGTTGTTAACTGAATCGTCAGATCAAAGTGACTATCAAACGGAATAAAAGAAGTGTCTGGAACATTTTAAAATATCTTTTTTTTTTTAAAGAAAAAAAGAACAATCTGAAGAAATCGCTTGTTATAATATTGTGGGTATTTATAATTCAGAAAAGTGAGTGGAGCAGGCACTTATGTTGGTAACAACAAAAGATGAAGTGAGTAGAAAAGTGCCAGAAGACAATAGAGAATAAAAATTTTCGCGGCGGTGGTGTGGGTTTGAACATGCGACTTTATTGGTACGACAACTCCGCCTAGGTTTGAACCTGCGACCTTATTGGTACGACAACTCCGCCGCGAAAATTTTTACTCTCTATTGTCTTCTGGCACTTTTCTACTCACTTTATCTCTCAATATTGTGGGTAGGAATTTCCCAGTTGATTTGTTGTTGTTGTTGTTGTTGTTGTTGTTGTTGTTGTTGTTGTTGTTGTTGTTGTTGTTATTGTTGTTGTTGTTGTTGTTGTTGTTGTTCTATTGATAACACATTTTTTAACCGCTGGCTTATGATGAATATGGCTTATTTATTGGGGGAGGGCAGGGGTTCTTTTGTTGTTTTAATTTTTTTTTTTTTTAAATTGAGCTCAAAGCGCTTTACAAGGGTTAACTGCCAGGTACTCATTTTACATCTGAGCACGATGAGAGTAAGTGAGTATAGAGCGTTTTCCAAAGACTCAACTATGCGCCGAGCGCGAGGCTGAACCCAAGACCTTCCAATCGGAAAGCGAGGGTCATACAACTAGTTTTGTTTTTTGTTTTGTTTTGTGTGTGTTTTTTTTTTTTTATATGTTTGTTTGTTTTTGTCTGTTTGTTTAATACTGGTTTTCTGGGTGGGGTTCCTGACCTCCCATAGTGGGCAGGGAGGTACTTCCTGTGTCTTCTATTCTTCTACATCTGGTTTCCAACATGCTTTCTGTCTTTGTCTTTGAATGATATTACTTGGTTTTGTCCTGGTCCTGGACGGATGCCCTGGCTGAGAGGGAAACAGTCGAATGTATAGTTAGTTTTGGGAGATGATATCTTTTTCCTTGTAAATCATCTCTCTGTTATGCACTGTATTATGTTTTCTTTATATTATATATGATTTGTAAAACATTTGAGTGTGTTCCTCTTTGTGCGGACCTCTTCTTGTGTCTGGATGAGACTTTTAATGATCTGAAACTAAGTATTTTGATAGTGTGCTCTTGGAATCTACACCTGTTTCTTATTTGAACCAATTCCCCTTTGTCTTCCCTTTTCTTGGGGGCTTTAATTGTAATTCTACAACTTTTAACTGTCCCATTTTCTTCCTTTTTACTGGCGCTGATATGACCTAAATGTGTTGCAAGCGCCGTAAAACCCTTAAAAACAAACAAACAACATAATACTGGTTACTATCTATATATCTATATAAACAAAACAAAGTGCGTCTGAATGCATGTGTATGTGTGTCTGTGTGTGTGTATGTGTGTGTGTGTGTGTGTGTGTCGACTACTGGGAGAACCAGACTATTGCCTGCTATAAAAATACTCTTCAACAGTCGTAACGTCACTTCCTTCCTAATGACGCATGGTATTTTAGTAACACTGGCTCTAAACAATCGGAACAATGGCGGACGCCCGTATAAAATATTTCCCCGGCGAGCATAAAGGGTATCCAGAGGGGAAAAAAACCCATAAATTTGATCATGTTTTGACTTTTACACATTCTGATCACAAGGCATATGAAAAGTTCTGGCCAGCATGAAGAATAAAAATTAATGATTTTCGTTGTTTAGAACCAAGATGGCCGCCATTGCCGGGCAGCGTGACATCAGACTACTGAATCCAATTAGCCAGTTTGTCAACATTTTTATCCTTTTGATGCAGGGCGTCGAGATTTTTTGCGATTTAGGTCGACTTTTTAATTTAATGCCGTATAGGGAATGAGATTAGCGGAAGAGTAGCGTCCCTTGATTGGACGTCACCGAGGACGAGAGACGCATGCGCACAACCAACATGACGTTCTCTCTCAAATAACTTTTCCGCCGGTGACGTCACAGACTATGGGTGACGTCAAATCAAGGGACGCTACTCTTCCGCTAATCTCATTCCCTATAAAAGACGCATTTTTTAAACAGAAGCTTGGAAAGAGATACAACACGCAGATTTACAACAAACGTTACACAATTACAATACACACACTACGAGTACATCCTTCACAGGTTAAAAGTGCCTAACATTGGTTTTGATATGTTGAAATGTATCACTGGTTACAAATATAGATCTATATAATCTATGGATAGAACAAAGATGACGTCACTTAGGCCTTTGTTATTGTTTTTTTTTTTTTTTTTTGCCATCCGAGTTTATGAGTAGTTCTCACTAAACTGTATTAACCTGACTATAAACGTTCATGGTTACACACAGTTTTGTGTGTTGGTCCGTTATACTTCCGGATGGCAATGTTATGAGCTTCTTAGCCAAGCGCATACTATCTAATAGTATGTGCTTGGCTAAGAAGCTCATAACATTGCCATAGATAGTATGCGCTTGGCTAAGAAGCTCATAACATTGCCATAGATAGTATGCGCTTGGCTAAGAAGCTCATAACATTGCCATAGATAGTATGCGCTTGGCTAAGAAGCTCATAATATTGCCATAGATAGTATGCGCTTGGCTAAGAAGCTCATAATATTGCCATAGATAGTATGCGCTTGGCTAAGAAGCTCATAACATTGCCATAGATAGTATGCGCTTGGCTAAGAAGCTCATAACATTGCCATAGATAGTATGCGCTTGGCTAAGAAGCTCATAATATTGCCATCCGGAAGTATAACGGACCAACACACAAAACGGTGTGTGTCCATGAACGTTTATAGTCAGGTTAATACAGTTTAGTGAACATCACTCATAAACGCGGATGGCAAAAAAACAATAACAAAGACGTAAGTGACGTCAACTTCGAACTATCTATAACCAGCTGGCGAATGTTGTGAGTATTTTATCTAAACACATAACATCAATACCGACCTATCCTCTTTCATTACATTTCTTATATATATATATATATATATATATATATATATATATATATATATATATATATATATATATATATATAGACCCTATATATATTTAACTAGGTATATCATAAAACGAGACAATAATTAATGGTGAAAATGAGAAACCTTTTAAAATCCAACAAACCCAAAGAATCCCAATAAGGCTACTTTATGATGTCATCAATTGCCATTTTATCTCGTTACAATAATTGAATAAGAGTGATTTTAAAAGACTCGGAGGGGTTTTTCCATTATATAATTGTGACCCACCGTCTCAAAACGGTATTATGTCGGGATGATAGGACTCCAAAAAGTGAATGTGTAAATAAAATGATAAGAAATAGAACCTTCGCGTTTATTGCAATGCAAGAAACAGGATTTATTTTCCACCATGGCAGCAGCTTCTTATGGTTCACACTATTATGTTATGACGATCGACCCAATCAGCAAAGTCTGGTCCGCATTTGTGCACCGTCGCGAGCCCGCCTGGTAGCATCGTCACAACACACCTTTCAACTAGATGCTCTGCCGTCTCGGGTTCTTGCCCACAGCGTGGACATATTGGACAGGAAGTTAGACCCCACCGATGTAACGCACTTGCCGTTAGGCAGCTCCTCGACCGAAGCCGATTCGCAGCTACCCAGTGTCTCCTCTTACTGGTATCAAAGCCTGGCAACTTCTCACCAAGCTTAGAGGAGTGTAGGTCCCCGCCCCCACGAGGGATTGAATTCGTCCAAACCGACTTCCATCTCGTATGTGCAGCTCTGTTCGTAGTCAGGGATTCTGCGTACAAGGGTTGCCGGGACTTATTTTGGCTCGAAACGGGGGCACCGTCCATTATGCGCATGAGAGGGGTATCCCCATTCCCTCTCTCTTTGATCTTACTCAGCCAGTTTCCCGTAATCGTCTCCCTCCGGACATCGGGGGGCTGGATCGCTGCCATTATCGGGCCCCATTCTCTAGGAGTTGTTGCTAGCGTTCCCGACACTATGTGCATCGACTTGCGAAGTTTTACATCCACCATGGCGAACTTAAATTGAACCCAAATCTCATAGTTGTGTCTATAAATTTAATTTTCATCATCTAGTCCATTCCGACATAATACCGCTTTGACACGGTGAGTCACAATTGGGTCCTGTAAGGAAGTCTTACTCATACCCTTTACCCCATTTATAAATTGTTTGTTAAAATGAGTGTGTTGCATCATGTTCTATCAATTCATTAATAACCATTAGTAACAACCTATAACAAACAGGATGTTTTGTACCAATACCTTCATCATCATCATCATCATCATCATCATCATCATCATCATCATCATCATCATCATCATCCATCGTGGCTTGTGCTCTTGAGCACGTCATTCTTTTGGTCATTCTTAGGTTATTTAGATATCGGTGTGTAGTTGCCTAACAGGCAAGACGTGTTTTTGTTGTTGTGACATTTCTCTTCAATTTTTACCGATTTCAAGGATTTACACGTCTTATTTCAATTCAATTTTTATTCAAGGATTTTTGTACAACACGTAAGATACCATTGTGATATTGCTTTAATTATATTTTATACGGTTTTGACATCATTTTTATCGAAATTGTTTCGGACTATTTTACAATGTTTCACCAAGACCCCGCCATTTTTACTCGTTCTCACAACCAATTTTTACTGTCGGCTGTCGTTGGACTTTTATTCACCCTGCGCTTTTATTGTTTACAAATTGAAAACACACATTCCGACCTCAAACGTGAACACCATTACAATCAACAAAAGATTGTCTGTAAACGTGGTGGTCGACGTAAACAACATGTAATTGAAACAACAGTCCCGCGACGTCCAGTGAACTGTCATCGTTCAACTCGACCACCACAGACGTTAACAAAAATATTGACAAATGACACAAGACCAAGTCATGGAAATCATAACATTTGTATTGGCCATATTAACGCACAGTCATCGAGAAACAAGACATTCGATATAATCGATGTCATAGATCAACACGATATCGATATTCTATATATAACTGAATCATGGTTGCGTCAGTTCGGTGATGAACCTATAATGAAAGAAATGACACCTCCCGGCTACAAGATGGAATCGTTCCCAAGAAATGGACGATCAGGAGGGGGGATCGCCATCATATACAAACACGCTCTTTCGTCTAAAATACAAAACAGGCCAATTTCGTTCAAAAGTTTCGAGTGTGTCCAAACCACATTGACCTACCCTCAAATTTCATTTTTAATCACTTGTATCTACAGACCACCCCAAGCAAAAAGAACAAACTGAGACAGAATGATTTTGCTGACGAATTTTCAGATTTTGTATCAAAAGACACATCAAATAAGCGAAAAATTTATATCGGCGATTTTAATATTCAGTTTGATGTTGATCAGAATAGTCTCGTTAAAATTATAAAAAATATGCTGAATGAACATGGCCTCACTCAGTTAGTGACCTCTCCAACTCAAAGATTGAGGCACATCTTGGACTGGTTCATCATTGACACAACCTCGCTTGTTGAATCAATTAAAAATATCAAAAAAGAAATTTCAGACCACAATCTGATTCTGGCAACTCTCAAATGCATCAAAGAGAAAGCAAAGAAAGTCAAGATAGTGTCTAGGGATACAAAAAAAATAGACATTAGTTCCTTCAAAAACAATCTGTCAGAAGAACTAGGAAGAATGGATATACCATCAGCACAGAAAACAGACGAGGTACTGCGCAACGTCATCGACAGGCATGCGCCAAAGACAACTAGAATAATAAATTCCAGGAAACCGTCTCCGTGGTTTAACCAGAGTGAAAAAACTGCCAAAAGGGAAAAAAGGAATGCAGAGGCATCGTGGAGAAAATCGGGCCTTGAGATTGACCGGCTGATATATATAGCAAAAAAGCATAAGTATAAAACCACCTGCAAAAGAGCAAAAAGAAACTATTATAACACAAAACTGTCATCAGTGAGGGACACTAAGGAATTTTTCTCTGTTTCAAAGGAACTTTTAGGGGAAGAAAAGGGCATGTGTCTACCCACTAATATCCCGGTAGAAAAGCAGCCGGATGCATTTTCAGATTTCTTTTCGGGAAAAATATCGAAAATTCGGAACAATTTGCACCTCGTGCAAAATGAAGATATAAATTTCCACCCTTTTTCGGGTTCACAGGGATTCTCTTGTTTTAAAGAAACAACTGAAGAAGAAATTTCTAAAATAATTTTTTCATCTTCCTCGAAGTCATGTGATTTAGATCCTTTACCAACTAATATTTTGAAATTATGTCTTCCTGAATTGTTACCTTGCATAACTTATATTATAAATCAGTCACTTATCTCAGGACAAGTCCCAGATATCTATAAACATGCAATTGTAAAGCCTCTCATAAAAAAGCAAAATCTCAATGTAAATGACCTTAGTAACTACCGTCCCGTCTCAAATCTGCCATTTCTTTCTAAAATCCTTGAAAAAGTTGTACTCAGACGTCTTTCACAACATCTCCATGAAAACAATCTATGGGAAAAATTTCAATCAGCTTATCGTTCTTACCACAGCACAGAAACTGCTCTGTGCTGTGTTGCGAGTGATTTGCTTGATGTTTTAGATAAAGGTTCTGTTTCTCTTCTGACATTGTTAGACCTTTCG
This sequence comes from Berghia stephanieae, assembly GCF_034508935.2. Classification (NCBI taxonomy): domain Eukaryota; kingdom Metazoa; phylum Mollusca; class Gastropoda; order Nudibranchia; family Aeolidiidae; genus Berghia; species Berghia stephanieae. Next base: position 56,858,008 of record NC_088366.1, on the reverse strand, counting down.
GCGGCGTTTGATACTATTGATCACGGTATTCTCATTAAACGACTTAATATAACCTTTGGCTTGTCTGGGACTGTCTTGCAGTGGTTTGAATCTTATTTAGATGGCAGAAAGCAACAGGTTATGATTTTAGATAAACTTTCTCGTCAACATACATTGTCTTTTGATGTTCCTCAAGGCTCTGTTTTGGGTCCAATTCTTTTTGTTTTGTATACTTCTCCATTATCTAATGTCATCACTGGTCATGGGCTGCGCTATCATCTCTATGCAGATGATACGCAACTTTATGCTACTGATAAAACTAAAAATCTCGAAAATATTGTGAAACGTGTGGAAGAATGTGTGACGGATGTGAAAGAGTGGATGGATGCAAACAAGTTGAAAATGAATGAGTCAAAAACAGAAGTGATGATTGTGGGAAATAGAGGGCAGTTGAAGGTGAATGATGGTCTTGAGGTGTTGATTGGGGGTGAAAAGATCAAAGTTTCAAAGACTGTGAAAAATTTGGGTGTCTATTTTGATTCAGAAATGAAAATGTCAGCTCACATTTCTGCTCTCTGTAAATCTTTATACTTTCAATTGAAGAAAATCAGTTCGATCCGTCAGTATATTGCAATTGGAACATGTAAAACATTGGTTGTTTCCCTCATTTTTTCGAAACTAGACTATTGTAACTCGCTGCTTGTCAACTTGCCTCAGGCTTCTATTAAACAATTGCAACTACTGCAAAACAGTGCAGCAAGATTAGTTTTTGGCAAAAAAAAATTTGATCATGCAACCCCTTTGTTGGCCTCTCTCCACTGGTTGCCCATTGAAAAGCGCACATATTACAAAGCAGCGTGTCTTGTTTATAAGTGTTTGGCTGGTATAGCACCGGCATATCTCACAGATCACGTGGTCATGTGTAAATTTGAAAATTACACTTTAAGATCATGTAATGACCAAACGAAAATTTCGGAAAAAAGATCAAGAACAAAATTTGGTGATAGATCGTTTGCTTGTTTCGGCCCCAAGATTTGGAATGAACTACCACGTGGTCTGAGGGAGTGCAAGTCTTTACCTACTTTTAAAAAGAATCTCAAGACACATTTTTACTGTATTTGTTTTTCTTGACTCTATATGAATCCTTGATTTGGCTATGAATTGTTATTGTTGTTATTATTTTATTTTTTTATTTTTTCACTTAAAATTGATATTTATATTGTAAAGTGCCCAGAGCTTGTGTTTTACACGAGAATGAGCGCTATATAAATGTGTATTATTATTATTATTATTATTATTATTATTATTATTATTATTATTATTATTATTATTATTATTATTATTATTATTATTATTATTATTATTATGTCATTATGTCGCGTCTATGTAGGAGAGTGGCAAGTAGGAGTAGACAGATAGGAGTCAGATAGTTTCCCCATAGACAGTTATCTGGGACCGCTTGTTTAAGGGATAGGTAGTAGAAGTAGTTATATAGGGATAGGTAGGTTCAGAAGGTAAGTACTAATCCCCGTTAACGCAGAAGTACTTTAATATGAATCAACAGAATTGCCTCATACAATTACAAGTTAACATATAATTAGCCAAAGAATAATAGTGCTGGTTTTAATTCATTAAATTTAGGCTATGGGTAATTTCATCCCGTATCACAAAGTATTCATTTTTTTGTAAGGGTGATTATCTGGTTGGATGTGACTGGTGGCGGCGCTAAGGTTTCTTCTGTTTGGATGGAGAAGGTGCCGTTCCCGTTCCAATTGTCTCAGTGGATCACTTGTTTGATTCCACTTGTAGCTAATAGATATTTACGTGTTCTCCAGATGCATGATTGGTCGGTACCCCGATCTGTGAAAATACCGGAGCAAATCTTTGACTAGATGCAACAATTTTTATATTCCTTATGAATAGTGATGTTGTGAGGGATTTCAATTAATATCCTTGGCATCGCCACTGCTTTAAGTTGTGTTAGTCAGTAATTTAATTAACGGGACACATGAAAGTTAGTGGGATCAGGAAAGATAAGTATCATGAGAGCATAATAATCAATACATATAAATGCTGAATAGAATTATCGTGTATTAGCGATAGTAGATTGATAAATGTAATTCGGGTAATGTAATTTATCCATTTGGAAGGCATACATACATATACAATAATATATACATATATAAATATATAGATAAAGATAGTGAATGAAATATTTTGTTATGTTGTTACTGGTAAGAAGATTAAATAGGAAAGAGCGAGATGTCTCATTTTTTTTTGTTTATATATTATTATATTTCTCACGGGATTTAGTGAATCACAAGGAACCAATGATATTTCAGGATTTGGCCTTGCCTGTGTTTTTTTACAGGTGGTTTTCTTGAGACCAATCGCATTCTGCGTGTCATCGTTGTTAGCGTCTTTGTAATCTTGAGTAATCCTAATTGTGTCCAATTTTTATGCCTGCTAACCACGGCGGTCAAACCACACGGCTCTATCTCTATCACTACGTGTGAATTAACGCAGCGTCAATGTAGCGTCAATTTCGTAGCTATAGCAGATGGCCTTGCAATTATGCCTAGGGCAATAACAATTAACATATGGGCGACGCTGTGAGAATATGTATTGATTTGTTTACAATCCTGGGGAAAGTTCAGAAGGGTTCGAAATAGATCACTACACATTCTTTGTCTTCCTCTAGCTCTCTTTCCTTCAGTCATCCCAGATGTTACCAACTTTTCTATTCTGTCTCTTCTCCACACATGTCCTAGAAACCGTAACTGCCTCGTCTTTCTGATGGTATCGATCAACATTCTTCCCTTTCTCACCTTCTCCAACACTTCCTCGTTCGTATACTTGTCTCTCTATGATATCCTCATCATTCTTTGATACATCCGCATCTCAAATGCCTCTCACCTCCTCGCACATTCTTTGTCAAGCGTCGACGTTTCACAACCGTATAAAAGGGTACTTATATCATATGTTTCCACTACTTTCATTCTGGTCTTCAACTTTAAGTTGCTGTTTGACAGAACTGGTCGTATTTTATGAAATACGTTTTTTGCCATTGCTATTTTTTGTTTTATATCCTCTATGCCACGTGCGTCACAGGTAATGATAGAGCACTGCGTGGAATCAGCGATATTTTAGATCAAGTGAATAGAAAAGTGCCAGAAGACTACAGAGAATAAAAAAAATTTTCGGCGGTTGATAGGTTTTTAACCCGCGACCTTATTGGTACGACAACTCCGCCTGGCCGGTGAGAGCGTGACTCTACCGTATGAGCTATCCACGAACCCAAAAAAAATCCGTATCAAACTCAGGTCATTCATTGCTAGATCCCTCTCTCACCGACTACTGGAGGTAGCGGGTACAACACACACAACCACAGCGAAGTTAGTCGGCCAGCAGTTAAGCTTAATAGCCAATATTCTCAACACAAACATATAACATAGAAACAATTGAGACATTGAGTATGCTCCGGTATATGGGGTGAATTTTTAATTCAGAAAAGTGAGTATTATTTGTTTTATATCCTCTATGCCACGTGCGTCACGGGTAATGATAGAGCACTGCGTGGAATCAGCGATATTTTAGATGGAACTCCGAAGGGGCCATTAACCCTCCCTGCTAGCTACCTGCTTGAGGCCATTGGATTTCAACTGGTATCAGGCAGTGCCGTGTCCAATGGGGGCAATTATGGATATTTATTGTCTTATAATATGTCTGTATAGCGGGAAAACAATAACAGACTCTTTCACTTTATTATTTTGATTTGAAAAATCAATTGTCTTTCTAAACATCAGTGAAAATTTGACATTCTTGTGGTTAATCGTTTTCTTTAAATATCACAAATTGTGGATCTAATTTTAAGTGCTTGTAAATTATGGTGCACTTAAATAAAAAAAATTGTTATTCAAAACTCAGCGGCAGTAGCCTATCTCAAGAGTTCTAATAAATATCAAAAGTACATATAGGTATCTATGTCCCTGTGCATTATTATCATATTAGCAGTTGATTTTCTTGATTTATTCACGTTTTCGTTTGTTCTGTATATTTTTTTTACCACTTCCGTTCCTCACAAACAGTTGTGTTGGTCATAACAGTAAACTGATTTGATTTATGTCATTATGTGGTAAAATAACTCATGAGGATAAGATTTCATTGACCAGTAAAAACTAAAAACCAATATTGTGTATGATGTCAATATCTCAATTTACTATCAATCTGCCTATAAAGTATGACTTCTTTACAAGAAAAAAATCAATCACCCAACAAGGTTACTGGACATGCTACAAATATTGGAGGATCAATCATCAATTACAACTAACACTAGGCACTGGTACAGTTAAATGATTTGCTCAAACAGACGGACACAGTATGTGGACAAAAGAGGATTACAAATTATGAGGTCATATAGTTTATTCCAAGTCGTAACCTTTTTCTCCTTATTGACTAACTGCATTCAAAACGAACACATTGTCCATACAGGTTATATATAATCATCTCCTTTCATCCAAGAATACACATTTAGTCATTGTCTAATAAAGTCATCTGATATACCACTGAACTCCAGTCAGTCAAATTTAAAGATAAAACAATTGAATAACAGTCAGAGTCAAATCAGTATAACACCACTGGCATACCACAGCAAGATCATTTAATTTTTGGGAAATCACTGCCATATATATCTGGACGCTTCAGTCTATAAAAAGTTAACACATTCACTTGTGCACAAAAGGAGAACTTGAACGTACATTATATTACTTATTCAACATTTAAAAAATAAGAGTAATTGAGATGGATCTCAATTACCCTAAAAACATTGACACCTATATGACACTATAAAGTCGGCATTTCCTGAGACAACCCCACAAAAGCAGTATAAATGTTCAAACAATAATGCCTTACATTCATAAAAAATATATTTTGACTTGAATCGTAAGGGATTTAAGTATAGAAAAAAGTCATCAAGCCATTAAAAAGTTGGCTTATTTCAAATATGCCCAAAACTGCATAATCAGTTAAACGCTTTAAAAAATAAGATTAATAATATTTTCGTCTAATCGTTTATATTTTCTTCCTATACTGATATTTGGACATAATTCATGGCATGGAGAGAAAATGAGGATCTCACAAGTCATGCCGATTAAGAATTTTACAATAAAAAAATCATATCTTTTAAGATTTTACTGCCCGGACAACAAAACTTGGCATGTGTCAAGATCATCATTTTTACTTTATAATTATGTTGTTTCAATCATTTTCTGTCGCTGGGAATCAAAATATTAATATGCAAATTACAACAAATTAATTTAATTGATAGCTCAAAAACCAGTAAATTGACACCTCTCTTATGAGCAGCCTTAAGAGGATAATACGTTATTATTAACCTACTAAAGAGTGAAAATGGAGAGGGTTCGTATGGGAACAAAACAGCTCTGTTTTGTTCCCATACGAAGCTTTTCCATTTTCACTCTTTCGTTAGTATTTTACGATCACCGGCTTCAAGCAGCCCTTACCGTTATTATTAACCATAGCATATGATGAAAGAAACCCTTGCTTTGCTTGTGGCGAGATAATAATTTTCATATATTCATGTTAGCAACTGAGCAATACCATGAAATATTGCAGGAATTAATAACCATCAGCGGCATCACAGATTCCCCCTGACCGCTACCTGTTCCACCGGTGTGCTGACCTCACTAATGGAGTCGAGTTGACCTAGAACTAAAATACCACTCAGAGGGGAATAGTGCCTAAATTATATTTAAATGTCTTTACTCGTTTGATGGTCTCTCCTTTGCTTGACCGATACGAAACCACTCTCAAATTCTTTCCTTTTCTTATTTGTGTCACCAATTCCCTCATGCTTTGTTACTGTTTGATATTATAATGACTTGATTCGCCTATGAAGCATGGCTTAAGGCACATATGGCATCCACCAGAAATCTCCAATTTTGTCGGTGGCTGTACTCCAGGACAGGCCTATCTCCTATATTTCTTTTCCCCATGGTCCTTCGCCACGTTTCTTTTGGTCTCTCCCTCTTTCTCTTCCCATCTGCTGTCCAGGCAGAGCCATCTTCTTCTTCTCTTTTTTATAGGGAATGAGATTAGCGGAAGAGTAGCGTCCCTTGATTGGACGTCACCCATAGTCTGTGACGTCACCGGCGGAAAAGTTATTAGAGAGAGAACGTCATGTTAGTTGTGCGCATGCGTCTCTCGTCCTCGAAGCCGAAGACTATGGGTGACGTCCAATCAAGGGACGCTATTCTTCCGCTGATCTCATTCCCAAAAGTAAGATTCTTCAACTCTTGTGTTTGAAATTTCAAACTCGTTACCAATATACGCTCCCAAAGAACACACAGCAGTGGCATTGAGGAGCTTGTTCGAATTTTCAAACACGGGAGTCCAGCCAATAATCTTATTTATGCTATGTATTTAGTTAAAATACTCACAGTATCCAGCAGCCGGATATAACGACCAACAAAATTATGTGCAAGAGTTAACGTTTATTTTCTGATTGATAGAAGCAAGTGAGAACTAATAAATTAAAATGGCTGTATAAAAACAATAACAAAGAGATGAATGACGTCAATATCATTCCTTCTGTGGTCTTTATCCCTAATGGAAATATCTAATTCTAAAATTGGTTTCTAAATTCAATTTTCGATGCCAGATTCATCCTGACGACATAAATAGATTTGAGACGAGAGGACGCACGTTATAATTAATTATTATTCTATATTCTATTTATAGGATGGCATTTGTTGATTTGTGCGCATGGGTTAATGAAGAGAAGTAAAAACAAAAAAAAAACTGTGTGTGTCCGTCTCTCTCTCTCTCTCTCTCTCTCTCTCTCTCTCTCTCTCTCTCTCTCTCCCTCTCTCTCTCAGTAAGAGGAGACACTGGGTGACTGCGAATCGGCTTCGGTCGAGGAGCTGCCTCACGGCCAGTGCGTTTCATCGGTAGGGTCTTTCTACCTGTCCAACATGTACTTGCTGTGGGCAAGAACCTGAGACGGCAGAGCATCTAGTCGAACGGTGTGTTGTGACGATGCTACCCGGCGGGTTTGCGACGGTGCACGAATGCGGACCAGACTTTGCTGATTGGGTCGATCGTCATAACATAGAAGTGTGAAAACCATAAGAGGCTGCTGCTCTCTCATCAGGTGATTTTACATGAAGTTTTGGTCAGATGTATGGGAAAGGTATCCAACAACTTTTATCAAATTTCATACGTTATCAACTTGCTTAGCTGTATAACATATTTAGAAGTGAAATTAAGCTTTGGTATTTCCCGAAGATGTACAAAAAGGGTTGGTTTAATCATTTATGACAAGAACTCATTTTTGATTTGTTTAAATTGACCTCTAACTAAACTTGGCAATATCTCAGTTCAAACCTTTTCATCGTCCTATTGAATATGTCATTTACTGTAACACATATGAAAATATTTCGTGCAAAACTTCTCTTCATCAAATGTGACCCTTCGCCTCAAAACGGTATTAAGTCGGGTTGGTTAAGATGTTGAAAATTGAATTTATAGCCAGAAATATCAGACTTGTGTTGAGTTTATATGATTTATTGAGGAGAATGACAACCATATTTTAAGGTGCTAATGCCAACAATTTATATTTTTCACCAGTTTAACATTTTCTTCGGCTTTTAAGCATCTGGTTCGTTCCGACATAGTACCGTTTTGAGACGATGGGTCACAAATGGTATCACCGAAACGAAAGAAAAAGACAAAACCGTGAATAAGCGGAAAAAAACTATCAATCTGGCTAACAGTAAAAGAGAATCCAGAATACTCTTCAATAGTCGTAACCTCACTTCCTTCCTAATGACGCATGGTAACTTAGTAACACTGGCTCTAAACTATCGGAACAATGGCGGACGCCCGTAAGAAATATTTCGCCGGCGAGCATAAAGGGTATCCAGAGGGGAAAAAATCCATAAATTTGATCATGTTTTGACTTGTACACATTCTGATCACAAGACATATGAAAAGTTCTAGCCAGCATGAAAAATAAAAAGTAATGATTTTCTTTGTTTAGAACCAAGATGGCCGCCGTTGCCAGGCAGCGTGACATCAGACTATTGAATCGTATTTAAGGACAAAGGAAAGAATATGAAAAACTGAAAACTGATAGGCCATGTAAAATGCAAATCAAAGCAGATAAACAAGCCAGGCTAAAAAGGAAATGTTGTAACATAAATTTATTTGACCGTTGCAATGACCTGTCAAAGGAAATGTATGAAAATTTGAATACAATGAAACAAAAACAGTTCAAGCCTAACCAAATATGACCATTCGTCTCGAAACGGTATTATGTCGGAATGAATTGGACCCCGAAAAGTGACTTTAGAATTAAATTGTTAGTAAATACCAATATTTGAGCTTTTGCATTGCGAGAAATTGTCTTCATACTCTAACATAACAAATCGAAGCAAACCCCAAATTTCATGTTTTTGTCAATAAATTATTATTTTTTTGCACCCAAGTCTTCCCGACATAATACCGTTTAGAGACGGTGGGTCACAAATGGAAATATCAAAGACTCACGAGTTTTTTAGGTTGTTTTTTTTTCTTTCTGGACACAAAATTATATATTGTAGCTCAAGCCATCTTTATGGCATCAAAGCATCACTCCGTCATCTTGCCGTTTTTAGATAATTGGTCACAATCGACGTGCAGTTATTTGCAGGTCTGGTAACCTAATTCCTTGTAGGCTCATTGTTGTAATAGAAAGAAATCTCAAAAACAAATGACGCAAAATATTGTCCATTATAACAATGTTAAACTAGGCCCATAAGTGGGTTCGGATGTTAGAGCAGACCTGCACATATGTACACGTCTGTCACAATTATGTAACCGTGATAAGATTAAATGGCGTCCTCTCTCCTGAAATATTATCCGACTTGAATGTCATTGGTACTTATAAAAATAAGCCTTTAACACTCACTGTTTTGCAGGCTCTGGGAGATATGCAATTGTCCAGAGGAATGGATGCAACAATAAAAAATAAATAAATAAATAAAAAAATTTTTTTTAAAATAAGAAATTGAGCTTTTATATAGCGCAATATCCACTAAATGTGCTCAAAGCGCTTTACAAAGGGTCCCTTGTCAACAGCAACATTTGTCATGTAGGACGGGACATGACGCCTGTTAGGCGATATTACAATTTTTCGGACAAAGCCAACGCTGTTAACGGCCAGGTACTCATTTTACACCTGAGTTCGGTGAGAGAATGTGAGTAAATAGTCTTTTCCAAGGACTCATCTATGCGTTGAGCGAGGCTCGAACCCAGGACCTTCCGATCAGAAAGCGAGTGTCATACCACTAGACCACATAGCCGCACAATAAATTGTAATGTAACATAAATCAGGAGACACAAAGGAGGGCAGCGACAACTAAAGCATGTCACTCATTAGTCATGCTTTGTAAAATGATGCTCGGTGTCATCCTAGAAAGATTGATAGCAAAAATAGAAACGGAACTAGCAGATGAACATCAGACCAGGAAGAAGTAATGTGGAGACATGCGCTTCGCACTTCCAGTCATCATAGACCACTCTGTCTTGTCAAAAACTCCCAAACCTGTGACTTCACTGAAGTATTTCAAGGGTGATGGTGACGATGAAAGAAGAAGAAGAAAAAGAAGAAGAAGAGGAAGAAGAAGAAGAAGAAGAAGAAGAAGAAGAAGAAGAAGAAGAAGAAGAAGAAGAAGAAGAAGAAGAAGAAGAAGAAGAAGAAGAAGAAGAAGAAGAAGAAGAAGAAGAAGAAGAAGAAGAAGAAGAAGAAGAAGAAGAAGAAGAAGAAGAAGAAGAAGAAAGAAAGAAAGAAAGAAAGAAAGAAAGAAAGAAAGAAAGAAAGAAGAATAACAATAATTGTTTTTAAGTGTTTGTTGGGATTTTTTTCCCCTCTTTCTTTCTTGTCACGTGATCACTAGGAAATAGGAAGTCGTTGGGAGAAAGGTGAGAGACAATGTCAACGGAGGAGTATGGCGGACTTGCCAGGGTGTTTTATGTCATGACTGTCGACATAATAATAATAGATAATTAGTTTCATATTCTATGTTCAGCTGATTCCATTGTGCCGAGCGTTGGGTGTAATTTGTAAATTGACGGGATAGCCGTTACAGCCTTTATACTTGTAATCCACGTTTTAAATTATGTCACACCGTCACATCAATGGAAACTTGAAAAATGATGACGGCTTGTGTCTAGTTTCCTCGTGAGTGGAACTGGGAAGAAAATTAATGACAATTTCTTTCTCTTTATTTTTTTTATTTTTTTTTGGTAGATATTTTGAGTGGATGTTTGTTTTCAAGATATTCTGGCCAAAGACAATCTCAAATGTGACCCTTCGTCTCGAAACGGTATTATGTCGGAATGAATTGGAACCCGAAAAGTGACTTTAGAATTAAATTGATAGTAAATACCAATATTTGAGCTTTTGCATTGTGAGAAATTGTCTTCATTCTCTAACATAACAAATCGAAACAAACTCCAAGTTTCATGTTTTTGTCAATAAATTCATTTTTTTTGCAGCCAAGTCATCCCGACATAATACCGTTTAGAGACGGTGGGTCACAAATGAGGACCTGAGAGCGAGAGCTGAAGTAGAGTCACTGGAGAGTCTCATTAAAAGGAGAGGATGGCAATGGTTGGGGTATGTCTGTCGCAGACCTGATGAAAAACTGATAATATTAAGGTAGGCTCTGCGATGGACAGAGGAAAGAGGAAGTGAGGCCGCCCCCCCCCCCCCCCCTCTCCAAAGGAGACTTGGAGGCGTACCGTTGAGAGGGACCTAATAGCTGCTCACAGGTGGAGATCACGTGCACGGCCTCAAGTGCCAGCAGGCCGTGGCCTTCTTAAAGTTATGGCCTGACACTGACCAAAAAATGACGTCAAAATGCCAGTCTTTGGCCACAAAAGAAAACAAATCGTGAGTTGTATTCAATAGTTCAACCAATGAAATAACTTGTTACCATGAGCTCTACTAACGACAACTCACTAGACGGTGCAAAAAACAAATAATGACGTCAAGCTGCCAGTCCTTTTGGATTTCAGTGTCAGGTTATAACATAACGATGGCCACGAGCAGGCCCGGAGAGGATTGAGTGAGTGAATTTGTTTTGTTTTGATTTATATGTTTTGTGTTTTGCAATGTGGTCTTGTGGTATGGCATTCGCTTTCAGATCGGAAGGTCCTGGGTTCGAGCCTCGCTCGGGGGATAGTTGAGTCCTTAGATTAGGCTCTTTACACATTCTCTCACCGTATTCGGGTATACAAAGACTATCCGGCGTTAACTGCGTTGTCTCTGTCCGAAAAAAAAATGTAATATCACTGACAGGCGTCATGTCACGTCCTCCATGTTAAGTGTAGCTGTTGGCCTGGGACCTCTTGTAAAGCACGTTGAGTACATTTAGTGGATATTGCGCTAAAGGCAATGAGATTAGCGGAATAGTGGTGTCCCTTGATTGAATGCCACCGGTGGAGAAGTTCTTTTTAAACAAACCAACTACAAGCCAAGCGCTCCAAATAAAAAAAAATATTATTCATATTTCTTTACAAAAATGCATAACGTTGATTATGATATGCATTTTTGTACAGAAATATGAATAATAATTTTTTTTATTTGGAGCGCTTGGCTTGTAGTTGGTTTGTTTACAAATAACTTCTCCACCGGTAACTTCCAATCAAGGGACGCTACTCTTCCGCTAATCTCATTCTCTATAATATGTCTTTTTAAAGCATCAAGTTTTGTTTCGGTGGGTTTGGGTTTTTTTGGGTTTTTTTTTTTTTTTTTGGTTTTTTTGTTTTGTTTTTTTTTCATTGGGACATAAGACTAGTTGTCCGACAACGATAGAACAAGTAGGTAATTGGATTCAGTAGTCTGATGTCACGCCGCCCGGCAACGGCGGCCATCTTGGTTCTAAACAAAGAAAATCATTACTTTTTATTCTTCATGCTGGCTAGAACTTTTCATATGTCTTGTGATCAGAATGTGTAAAAGTCAAAACATGATCAAATTTATGTTGTTTTTTTTTCCCTCTGGATACGCTTTTATGCTCGCCGGAGAAATATTTCATAAGGGCGTCCGCCATTGTTCCGATAGTTTAGAGCCAGTGTTACTAAGTTACCATGCGTCATTAGGAAGGAAGTGACGTTACGACTGTTGAAGAGTATTAATGCTCATTTGGCTACATTAAGTGACATGATTCAATACGTAGACTTTGCGTGAGACTTTGCGTGGAAGGTGAACAGAGAAAAAAAAACATTGAGCTTTTATATAGCTATTAAACGTGCTCAAAGCGCTTTACACTGGGTCCCTGGCCAACAGCAACACTTAACATGTAGGACGAGACATGACGCCTTTAGGCGATATTACAATTTTTCCGTACAGAGACAACGCTGTTGACGACCAAGTACTCATTTTACACCTGAGTATGGTGAGAGAATGTGAGTAAAGAGCCTTTTTCCGAGGAGTCACCTATGCGCCGAGCGAGGCTCGAACCCAGGACCTTCCGATCCGAAAGCGAGTAAGACGGCGAGGCACATTTTATTAAACAAATAAAGATACGGAGGAAAAACGCCAACTTTGAACTTATTGATGTTGTTTTTTAAAAATTATATATATAAAGCGCAATATCCACTTAACGTTTTCAAAGTGCTTTACAGGAGTTTCCTAGCCGACAGCGACACTAAACATATAGTTAGAATGAAGTTGACGTCATTCGGGTCTTTGTTATTATTTTTTGCCATCCACGATTATGAGTAATTCTCATTAAACTGTAATAACCTGGCTATAAAAGTTCATGATTACACATAGTTTGTGTGTGTGGGTCTGTTATACTTAGGGATGGCAAGCGCATACCATCTATATACCATATACACACGGGTCTTTGTTGTTCTTTTTTGCCATCCGTGTTTATGAGTAATGCTCACTGAACTGTATTAACCCGACTATAGATAGTTCGAAGATGACGTCACTCAGGTCTTTGTTGATGTTTTTTGCCATCCGCGTTTATGAGTAATGCTCACTGATGTGTATTAACCCGACTATAAACTTTCAGGGATACACACAGTTTTGTGTGTTGGTTCGTTATACTTCCGGATGGCAATGTTATGAGCTTCTTAGCCAACCGCATACTATCTATAAACGTTCATGGATACACACAGTTTTGTGTGTTGGTCCGTTATACTTCCGGATGGCAATGTTATGAGCTTCTTAACCAAGTGCATACTATCTATAAATACCACACAGCATGACAAAGATGTCTGCTTGTCCAAAACGCTGTGACTTGACTGCCTTTTTGGTCTCCCTCTCCCTTACTTTACCCTCCACAATAGGGAATGAGATTGGCGGAAGAGTAGCGTCCCTTGATTGGACGTCACCCATAGTCTGTGACGCATGCACACAACCAACATGACGTTCTCTCTCTAATAACTTTTCCGCCGGTGACGTCACAGACTATGGGTGACGTCCAATCAAGAGACGCTACTCTTCCGCTAATCTCATTCCCTATAGCTCCTTTAATGCCCAGGGACTCTTTCACATTCTGGTTATTAGTTTCCTCGCTGTCCAGGAATGCGGATAATTTTTCGTAGCTTCTCATTCGTGACCCACCGTATCAAAGCGGTATTATGTCGGGATCCGCTCGGTAAGGGAAATTGAATTCATAGCCACAAATATCCAACTTGGGTTTAATTTCTGTACGTTATGCTGGAGTATAAAGACTATTTCTTGCATTGAAACAAACATCTAAGCTCCAATTTCTCATCATTCTATATCTAAATTCACTTCTTGGGGTCTGAATCATCCCGACATAATGAGACGGAGGGTCACAATTAGAGTCTTCTTCACTCAAGCAGAAAAGCAACAAGTACATTCTATACTGTTAAACTAAATAAGCTCTACAACACAGTGTCAAGTTTTTATAGCTATGGCAGCAGCCTCTTATGGTTTTCACACTACTATGTTATGACGATCGACCCAAGGGAGCGTTCACATATTACGTCATCAGCTAGGGGGGGAGGGGGGGTCTACAAAATGTTGACATGTGTTGATATGGGGGGGGGGGGGGGGGCAGACCCAAGATGATGTCATCAAAACATAGGCAAATTAAGCCTATTTCAAAGTTTTTTCCTTTCAAAACAGCTAAAGATAAATTGCTATGATGAGTATTGCCCATCTCTCAAGAAACAAAATGGGAAAGGGGTATCACTTCTCAAAAGGCGAACTTGCCCTAAATGTTCATTGTATCACTCCTCGATCACAGCAATGAAAGACCATTCACGAAAATGCGGCATACATGAAGAACAGCAAATGGGAGAAAGTGATGACGATGAAGATGAAATTGATGATACTATTTATAGTACATTGCCAGAGGTCCAAGGCAGAAACATTTTTGAATCAATTAATTTTATGTTTGGAAATTGAAACAGAAATTCATTCCACTAAAAGACTAATATGCTATAAAATAATTTGCCTCCTATACTATTTTAAATGACACTTTCTGAATTTTTTTTAATAGCACCTGCACCAAGTAGCCTAATTTAAATAATGTTTGTTAGATTTTATCTTTGCAAATTTAAATTTTATGTCCCCATTGTATCGTAAAACATAAATTATCAACAGTTTCTGAAATTAATAAAATGTCTGAATGTGTTTTATCAAACGTTGATAATCAATGTTTATGGTTTGAAAAACGAATAATAAATATTGTGAAATTAAAGTTATCTTTTAGTTTTTATCAAATTAGATGACGTCATCATCTGTTGGGGGGGGGTCAGGTCAATGATGACAAGTGATGACTTGGGGGAGGGGGGGGGGGGTCTAAAAAGGGCAAATTTTTGATGACGAAATATGTGAACGCTCCCCAATCAGCAAAGTCCGCCAGCATTCGTGCACCGTCACAAACCCGCCGGGTAGCATCGTCACACACACCGTTCGACTAGATGCTCTGCCGTCTCAGGTTCTTGCCCAAAGCAAGGTACATGTTGGACAGGTTGAGAAACACGGGAGGGCAAAGGTGTAAATCCCGGTTGACCGTCACGAGACCATCCCGGGTTATCAGTCACAGAGGTTTTGAAAAGTGGACATCTTTGGAGACTATGTGGTCTTGTGGTGTGACACTCGCCCTCGGACCGGATGGTCCTGGTGGGTTCGAGTCCTGAGTCCTATCACCTTTTAAGAATATTTTTATAACATGTCTCTTGGATTACATGGTTGATCATCAATAATAGATATGTGACCCACCGTATCGAATCGGTATTATTTCGGGATCCACTCGGTAAGGGAAATTGAATTCATAGCCACATCCCGCCAACGAGCCACATGAGCTGCTCGCCCCGGTGTGTGACTAAATTTGATCCAACCCGGTGCCCGAATAGCAGCCGCTATCCCGGGCGCCACACTACTTCGATATATATATATATATATATATATATATATATATATATATATATATATATATATATATATATATATATATATGGCGAAAGCTTTTCTTTAAATTATGTGATATACAAAAGAAATTAGAATGGTAAATTTGTTGATTTATATCGTAACGAGTGTGACGATTATTTTAATGGGTGGTAAGGAGAGGGTTAATAAGTCGAACAGCGGTAAAATGTATAGACTGAAGACTCAGACTTAAACATTACTCATGGGTAATCAAAATTTTAAAAATTTTAAACTGGACATCCGTGGTTTTCCCCCTTGTTATTCTTCAAATGGATTTTATCACTACTTTTGAAATATTATGAATCGAGTGGAGATGAGTCTCAAGGTAAGCCTATGACGGTATTACGTACACTGCAGCGTGGCTCAGCAGTACGGTCTTTGCTTCGTCCTCGAAAGGTACCGAGTTCGATCATCCGCCGCTGTGTGGCCTTGAGCAAGTCACCTCGCCCACCTAGCTCAATTTGTGGCGCTGCACTGCGGCTGGCGCCTGGGTTATTTCAGTCTTCCCTTGGAATAAACCCTGGAGACAAATTTCCCCTGTGGGATTAATAAAGGGAATTATATGTGACCCTCCGTCTCAAAACGGTATTATGTCGGGATGATTCAGATCCCAAGAAGTGAATTTAGAGATAGAATGATGAGAAATTGGAGCTTAGACGTTTTTGCAATGCAAGAAATAGTCTTTATACTCCGGCATAACGTACAGAAATTAAACCCAAGTTGGATATTTGTGGCTATGAATTCAATTTCCCTTACCGAGTGGATCCCGAAATAATACCGATTCGATACGGTGGGTCACATATCTATTATTGATGATCAACCATGTAATCCAAGAGACATGTTATAAAAATATTCTTAAAAGGTGATAGGACTCAGGACTCGAACCCACCAGGACCATCCGGTCCGAGGGCGAGTGTCACACCACAAGACCACATAGTCGCCCAAAGATGTCCACTTTTCAAAACCTCTGTGACTGAGAATTACGTCCAAAATCTTCAATATGGAATTTTTGCTTACATTATACATTCAAAATAACAAATATAATATACATAACAGAGAGATGATTTACAAAACAATAACTATGCATTTGACTGTTTCCCTCCCAGCGAGGACTCCGGCCAGAGCCAGGACAAACCCAAGTAATCTCATTCCAAGACAATGACAGAAAGCATGTTGGAAAACAGATATAAGGGGATAGAAGACACAGTATGTACCTCCCTGCCCACTATGGGAGGTCAGGATCCCCACCCAGAAGGCGGCTTTTGGTCGACCGAGTCAAGGCCAGGGCCAGGACAAAACCAAGTAACCTCATTCCAAGACAATGACAAAAAGCATGTTGGAAATAAGGGGATAGAAGACATAGTAAGAGCCTCCCTGCCCACTATGGGAGATAATTGTAACGGAACAGAAGACACAGCAAGTGATCTCCCTTAAAACAAAACAAAAAAAAACAAAAAAACAAAAAAACAAAAAAAAAAAAAGAAAGAAACCAAAGACACGAGTGACGAGATTGAATGTTTATTCAGAGTACAACACCTAATGCTGCCATACCCAGACAATCAATATAATAGACATATCGATACAAAGCAAATATAACAATATAATACAAATAATATGCGATCTAACACCTCAAAACGATATTACATCGGAATCGTTAAGATGCTATCGATTAGAAATCTATGTAGATCAAAAATAATTGTTAATAATTATTTTATTTTTTAACTTGGGTTAAGTTCTTATACTTTACTGAGGACATTGAATATCATAATTTTTAAAAGTTAGGTACGCAAAATAAACCACTATAATTCCTCAGCTGTGGTCATTTTAACTTTAAAACTTAACTTCGGAATAGTGTTCATACCGATATAACACCGTTTTGAGGCGATGGGTCTCGCACACATACACACACATCGTTATGGTCAGTTCAATCGTTTCATGCCAAAGTAAATATAAAGAACTAACAAACCTTTTCACCCCGTCCCTGTTACAAAATCATAATATCGTCATATCGTATCAAAAATAATATAAGAAATATCGATCTATGCAAATCGATATAATATTCAAGACGGTGATGGTGATTCTATTATTATTTCTGTTTCTGTCAAAGTCGAAATACCGTGTATATGTTGAAATACTACACTGCTCTACTCAGATTTGAAGAATTTTATAAGTTATAGATAGTATGAAGATGACGTCACTCTGGTCTTTGTTATTGTTTTTTGCCATCCACGTTATGAGTAATACTCACTAAACGGTTGTATCCAGACTATAAAAGTCCATGATTACACATAGTTTTGTGTGTTGGTTCGTTATACTTCCGGATGGCAATGTTATGAACTTCTTAGCCATGCGCATACTATCTACAGGCAGACGTGCCTGTTGTTCGGAAAAAATCGTAGAATTACGCCATTTTGACTACAATTTCAGAATTTCTATGAGTCATCAACACTTATTGAATGTGAAAGTTGATGCCAGACTACATATGTGACCCATCGTCTCAAAACGGTATTATGTCGGAACGAACCAGATGCTTAAAAGCCGAAATAAATGTTAAGCTGGTCAAAAATACAAATTGTTGGCATTAATTAACACCCTAAAATAGGGTATCCATTCTCTTCAATAAATCATACAAACTCAACACAAGTCTGATTTTTCTGGCTATAAATTCAATTTTCAACATCTTAACCATCCCGACTTAATACCGATTTGAGGCGGAGGGTCACATATTTCTAAGGATTTTGACGTGTGTTTTTTTTTTTTTTTTTGTTTTTTTTAAAAATTCTCGTGAGGGTAAATTGTTGCTTTTTTTTTTTTTTTAAAGAAAACTATAGCGACTACAATTTTTATCTCCTCAAAATTACGAATTTTTATATTTTTCAAGTTGGTAGGTCTGGTTAGTTATAGGTCGTGTTTGACCGATTGGTTTTCTCGTCAAAATGAGAAGTGGGAAAACAAATGACTTTTGTCAAAGTAACAATAAACTTTTAAGTAAAACATTGATATTAATATCTGTCAAGCTTTGTCACATCTGGTTTTTGTTTTGTTTTTGTTGCTTGCGTTTTGTATTTTGTTTTGTTTTGTTTTGTTTTCCTTTTTGTTTTTATAATTTTATTAAATTTGGTGGGTATGTCTGTATGTGCGTGTACATGTTTGTTAGTTATTAAGAGTTTAATAATCCGTGAGATAATACGACTCGGCGTCAGAACTAAATATTGTGAGTTAAAACACACGTACTTTTGCACACATAACAGTATCATCAAAACAAATAAAACATAATATATCGAGCAAAGAGATCATTGGTCACATGAGTTTTGTCATTGTTGTTTGTTTTTGTTTTGTTTTGTTTTGTTTTTTTGTTTTTTTTGGGGGGGAGGGGAGGGGGTGATAAGGAGGGTTTTTTGTGGTGGGGGGTGGGACGTCAGTATCTCCTTTTTTTGTCTACTATATTATTTTTCCACAAAATAAAATGTTTCAGCTGAGTTGATCAAATAATTATTGTAGTTTAAGTAATCATAAGACGAATAACATTGACAACGAGATTGACGTTTTATTTGGTTTTACAAGATTTAAACAGAGTATGGAAGGAGACGGATGTAAATCATTGGACGAGTATGTGAGATAAAGAAAACCAATAAACAGATTTAAGTTGAAATCAATTCAAAACAAAAGTATTGCACCGTGTTAGTGTATAGATGACGAATGAGTCAGATGGAAAAAAAAAGGGAAATGAAAATTTTTTAAAGAGGTAAAATTGAGACGAAGAGAAAGAATGACAGTAAGAAAGAAAAAAAAAAAATAAAATAAAAAAAAGCACCCAAAAAACTTGAAAGCGGAAACAGTTCACAATAGTAATAACGGTACTCGGTTTATTTTCTGTGGTTCTATAATTATTTTTATAATTAATTTTATTTTTTATTTTTTATTTTTAAAGACCACGGGGGGAAAAAAATCAACATTTACTCATATCTGTGCATCAATCTTGCATTATATCAGGAAGTATTGGATGAAGATAAATTCATATTCATACATTGGGGGGGGGGGGGGGGGGGGGGGGGATCGCTCTTCTAAATGGAAAAGTATATTTTTTTATTATTCAGTTATAGTTTCACTAAAAATTTTATAATTTAGTTCATATAATACGGGGGTGGGGGGAGGGGGGGGATCACTCTTCTAAAAGGAAAAGTATATTTTTAATTATTCAGTTTTAGTTTCACGAAAAACTTTTTATAATTTAGATTTTAAATTCAATTTTCAGCTTTAGGTCCACACTCTGATATAGTAAAAGGGGGGGGGGATCACTCTTCTAAATGGAAAAGTATAATTTTATTCAGTTTTAGTATCACAAAAAAAAAATTATAAATTCAATTTCCAGCTTTAGGTCCACACACTTGATAAAGTACAGGATTGAAATGGGGGGTCGAGTTTACGGTATAGTCAGAATGCATATTGTCCAGATAGGTTACAGTGAATGACATAATCAGTCGGATGGTGAAAAGGTTTGAACTGAGATATTGCCAAGTTTAGTTAGAAGATCAATTTTCAAAATCAAAAATGAGTTCTTGTCGTAAATGATTAAATCAACCCTTTTTGTACATCTTCGGGGAAATATCAAAGCTTAATTTCACTTCTAAATATTTTTTTTCCAGCTAGTCAAGTTAAAAAAGTATGAAATTTGAGAAAAGTTGCTGGATATCTTTCCCATATATATGACCATAACTTCATGAAAAATCACCCGGCTCTGGGGAGCATATTATTTCATGAAATGCAAAAAAAAAAAATGCAAATCCAAAATGTTCACCTTCCGACTGATTATGTCATGCACTGACACATTAATTGTATATATATTTATGATGACAATAGACAATATTAATGAAAACATAGATATACACAGTAGAGTTTTAAAAAAGCACATTTTAAGCATTGAAAAAAATAAAAATAAAAAAAGAGTTCACAGGAATTTAGCAAAAGTTTAGCAAAGCAAAATATAAAATGGATAAAGATTAAAATAAAATGACTAAAAAGCTGCCACATACAAGGCACTCCAAATTTAAATCGTGTATAAAAGGTTATTTCAGCGTTTTAAAATAAAAATGCTAATGGAATTTGTTATCTTTTAAATTTTTACTTTTCATGCAGCATCAATTATATTTATATCAACAAGCATTATGTATTCAATGTTAAGGAATTAAACGACAACAAGAACAACAACAACAACAACAACAACAACAACAACAACACGCATACAATCTGGCCTTAATCCCCTTGTAAAGCGCTTTGAGCATGTTTAGTTAGTGGATATTGCGCTACACAACTGTCAAACATTGTTTTTCTCCAAAACCTTCTGTCTGATCCTTGGGTCAGCATATTGGTTTAGTTGAAATAAAATTTGGGGGTAAAAGTAAAAGACACATCAATGGTCAGTGGATCAAAACCTCTGAAGTCTTGATTTTCACGATCGGAGGATCAAACCTCTGAAGTCTTGATTTTCACGATCCGAGGATCAAACCTCTGAAATGTTGATTTTCACGATCGGCGGATCAAAAACTCTTAAGTCTACATACGAGCTTTGTGCACCAATTTTTTATTTAATTTTGGGGTGGATCAGATCTCTGATGAGAGAGAGAGAGAGAGAGAGAGAGAGAGAGAGAGAGAGAGAGAGAGAGAGAGAGAGAGAGAGAGAATGAGAGAGAGAGAGAGAGAAAATAAGTAGGAGTGAAATATCTGTTCAATGTTACAGTTATCATATAACGTTATAACAAGTGTAACTAAATGACAAATTGCCATATTTATGGACAATAAAGATCTATTGTTATTATTATTATTATTATTATTATTATTATTATTATTATTATTATTATTATTATTATTATTATTATTATTATTATTATCATTATTATTATTAAATTCGAGACTTCAGGTTTGATCCACCAGTTATCGATATGTATGATAAATTTACACAAATTGACGAAGAGTATTTTCGATTCAGCATGGCAAGTAACTTCAACAGAGTGGCATTGTAATTTAATTTTTAACCAGGACTCACAAATGATACAATATTATAACTTAGTAGTGAATCTTTCATCTGAAATTGTTTTTGAAATAATGTACACCACATGAAACTTATCTTTGTTTTTTGGGGGTTTTTTTTAAAGTGTTTTACGGCGCTTGCAAAACATTAAGGTCATATCAGCGCCAGTAAAAAGGAAGAAAATGAGATAGTAAAAAGTTCTCGAATTACAATTAAAGCACACAAGAAAAAGTAAGACATAGGGGAACTGGGTACAAATAGGGATCAGATGTAGATTCCAAGAGCATACCACCAATGTACTTAGTTTGAGATCACCTATAAGTCTCATCTGGACACAAACACAAAATCCTACAAAGAGGAATACACTCAAATGCTTACATTATATATACATTGAAGATAACAAATATAATAAAACATAACAGAGAGATGATTTACAAGGAAAAAAATATCATCTCCCACAACAATAACTATACATTTGACTGTTTCCCTCCCAGCCAGAACTCCGACGAGGGCCAGGACAAAACCAAGCAATCTCATTCCAAGACAAAGACAGAAAGCATGTTGGAAAACAGATATTAAGGGGATAGAAGACACAGTATGTACCCCCATGCTCACTATGGGAGAGTGGCATTGTAATTTAATTTTTAACCAGGACTCACAAATGATACAATATTATAACTTAGTAGTGAATCTTTCTTCATCTATCAAATTGTTTTTGAAATAATGAACACCACATGAAACTTATCTTTAAAAACCTATAGATTGTATAGCTTGAGAACATTTTTTATTGTTATTGTTGCATCAAAATGTGAAACTGTGAAAGAAAATCGTTTGGATAAATATATGATAATTTTTTTTCTCTTAAGGTGCCACAATCCGTAATTGGTAAGCATTTATTTTTTATAACAAATAAGATAACAATACAAGCAAATCTCCTGCCTGATAATATTTTTCAGTGACGTATTTAGCAGGTGCATCACATTCATTTATGCATTGTTGTTAGCATAGCATATGAAGCAAATCTTGAGACACTTTTTCACTCTCACACACTCACCCATAGATCACATACACATATTCACATATGTGACCCTCCGTCTCAAAACGGTATTATGTCGGGATGATTCAGACCCCAAGAAGTGATTTTTGAGATAGAATGATGAGAAATTGGAGCTTAGAAGTTTTTGCAATGCAAGAAATAGTCTTTATACTCCAGCATAATGTACAGAAATTAAACCCAAGTTGGATATTTGTGGCTATGAATTCAATTTCCCTTACCGAGTGGATCCCGACATAATACCGCTTTGATACGGTGGGTCACATATAAGCTTAAAATAACCTGAGTACCAAATATTAAAGCTACTATTTACGCTGTCAAACATGTAAAAACAAATAATAATCTTTTAAAATATTAATAAAGTGTACACTATAGTAAACTTGTATGTTCAAAAGAACTTCTTTTTTTTTTTAAGCGGAGAAGAATAAAAAGACAAATATTGAAGCATAACCCAAAAGATTCATGATAATTTATAATTATTTTCACCTTTCATCCCATGAACCTCGAATAGCAACTAGCTTGGATCAAGGGACAGGATTTAAAATCCTGTTTCTTGCTTTTTTTTTTTTTTTGTTTGATTTAATCAACGGAGTGGAATTAAAACCCTGTTTCTTGCTTTTTTTGTCAACGGAGTGGAATTGAAACCTTGTTTCTTATTATTATTATTTTATTTTGTTTTTTGGATCAATGAAAAGGATGAAAACACCCTGTTGTTTGTTTTTCAAATGTTTTAAACGGTTGTGTCCGACTAGTTTTCATAGTAAACAATAGTATTCTCCTTATTATTATTATTATTATTATTATTATTATTTTATTATTATTATTATTATTATTATTATTATTATTATTATTTTTTTTT
>NC_088366.1:56822110-56829610 GCF_034508935.2 Berghia stephanieae | reverse complement strand
CTACATCATGGTGCAAGACCGAAGGGCTAGAGCTCAGGTGGTCGCTGGTTCGGATAACTAATTGTTTTGTTTTGTTTTATTTTTAAGGGTTTTACGACGCTTGCAACACATTTAGGTTATATCAGCGCCAGTAAAAAGGAAGAAAATGGGATAGTAAAAAGTTCTAGAATTACAATTAAAGCACCCAAGAAAAAGTAAGACAAAGGGGAACTGAGAACAAATAGGGATCAGATGTAGATTCCAAGAGCATACCACCAATGTACTTAGTTTGAAATCACCTACAAGTCTCATCAAGACACAAGCACAAAATCCAACAAAGAGGAACACACTCAAATGCTTACATTATACATTCAAAATAAAAATAATAATACATAACAGAGAGATGATTTACAAGGAAAAAAATATCATCTCCCAAAACAATAACTATGCATTTGACTGTTTCCCTCCCAGCTAGGACTCCGGACAGAGCCAGGACAAAATCAAGTCATCTCATTCCAAGACAAAGACAGAAAGCATGTTGGAAAACAGATATAAGGGGATAGAAGACACAGTATGTACCTCCCTGCCCGCTATGGGAGGTCAGGATCCCCACCCAGTCGGATAACTAAGTAAGTAATATAGTTTACAAAGACAAATAAAGTAACAATTCCAGGTTTCCTCTTAAATTGTAACATTGGAATATTGGACAATGAACTTGGCATTAAATATTTTGAATGTCTTGAGTAATTAAAGTCTTTCCACTTTGTTGGTAAAGGAGGAATATGAAATATCCACATTAGTTATTATTTTTTTATTCCTTTTTTTTTTTTTTTCGTTATTAAAATTGGAGCTTAAATCCAAAATCTTTAATCTTTATTTGTATATCAAAGGGGTAAGACTCTTACCATGCAGGTCCCAATGAAGTGATTTTGAGAAAAACAAGATAAGAATGACCTAACTTTGAATTAATTGATCATGCGTGTATAGATCACATAATGGGGTTGTGGTTAATCTCTGTAGGTCACAAGGGTAGGGGAGAGGTTGAACTTTAATCTAAGCCAAAACAAAATAATTTTACCTCACATGGTGCTTGCGCAGCAAGACTTAGACACCCTTGATATATGTTACAAAAAATTTTTTAATGAATATAATTCAATGCTACGAATTCTAAGGTCACTAGGTTTTTTTTTTTTTAAAGTGAATTTGCTTCGTGATACAGAAAATAAAATGTTTTTTGACAACCATTGATAGCCTTAAAACAACCAGTAGCGTACAACACAATATCGTCAATGATGTACAACATACAAGAAAGATAATTAATATCAATAACTATTATCGTCATCATCATCATTGTAATTACGAGGAGTAAAAAAAAAAATAGAATTATCAATTATTCATGTCATCAACAATAAATAATGTTCATTGTATACAAAAAAGAAAGAAAACATTCGCATATTCCTTCCTCCATTGTTTATCATTCAAAATTGTCCTCATGTCCATCATGCATAATACAACTATTTCAAAATTATGACGGTTAACCCTCATCTAAGCGCAGGCACTAAAAAAAAACTTTAAAAACTAGACAAGCTTGAAACATTAACACAGTTAATTAATACAATCAGCCAATCAAAATTTTAAAAATAAAATTTAAACAAACTTAAAAAGAAGGGAAAAAAAGTTGTCCAAATTAAAATTCCTTCAAATCTAGTTTTATATTCATTTTAACTTATTTTTTTCACTCTATCTCCTAACTTTACAAAAATAAACACATTTCTTTTCTGTCATAAACAATGCATGACAATCTAATGCTCTCATCTAGTCCTTAATGCCGTAGGGTATTTTGTACTAAAATCTCATAGCAAAAATGGAAATGTAAACTGTTTCGTGATTCTGAAAATTCCAATTCAACAACAATAATAATATTGAGCTTATAATTTACGAGGAGAGAAGGGAGATAATAACAGAGGATATGTGGTACAGTTACTTGTAGATCTTTATTTACAAGGAATTTTTGTTTTAATTTTGACGAACTTGTAAGCACGTAACATCAAGTAGCAAAAATGGTTTGTTTGTTTTTAAGAGTTCTATGCACTTGCCAAACTTTTAAGTCATTTCAGCGGCGGTAAAAAGAAAGAAGATGAAAAGGTCAAAAAGAACTAGATAGCATTAATTTTTCAACTTTTAAATTTTAAACTACCAAGTATTAGTCCATTTTTTAAAAACATATTAGCCAAAAGTATTTGTAAAATGCTTATTGGCTTTGATGCAACCTGGATCTGGAAATTTGTTTTAAAAAAACGAAAAGACAATAAAATCCATTTTTTAAAAAACAGAAATCTTGGTTAAGCCAGAAATCTTGCACTGACAAAAATCACTGAATAAATCTCTTTATTGTTGGTTTCACATAATGAGGGTTTTGAATAATGGCCGTCAGGCCTAATGTCTTCACAATACTGTGCCAGAATATCTTAAAAAATCACATTTTTTCATTTTGCACACGCTATATATGACAATCGTCATTAATCTTTGATGGAAAAATCCGATAATGAAATTTGCTAAACATTCCTTCACATTTTCAATATTGGCTATATATGATTGTCTGACATTAAAGGAGTTGTCAAATCTTTATTTCAAATTCTCATTTGAAAAAGAAAAATATGAAAAATATGAAAAATAATAATCTGCTTCCTTATCAAAATAATCTGTGGTTTTTATTTCACATTTATATTTCAATATCAATAATTTAAAATATTCCTTTTTTGTTTGTAACTTATAAAGCTTCATTGAGCATTGATTGTAAATGGATAATATACTCAATTCAATACATTACATTAAAATAAACAATGCTTTTGCTCTTAAATACCCAAAACACCAAACTTAAAAAAAAAAAACACAGTAAAAACACTTACATAGCTGTACAATTTAAAAAACATTGTTTTCATGAGTGAGCATCAACATCAATAACTGAAATTCAATGTTTACATTGAACCGACTCCCCTTAACTGATGAATATCATGGTGACCAACATCAATAACTGAAATTCAATGTTTACACTGAACCAATTCCCCTAAAAATGATTAAATGATGAATATTATGGTGACCGACATCAATAACTGAAATTCAATGTTTACACTGAACCGATTCCCCTAAAAATGATTAAATGATGAATATCGTGGTGACCGACATCAATAACTGAAATTCAATGTTTACACTGAACCGATTCCCCTAAAAATGATTAAATGATGAATATTGTGGTGACCGACATCAATAACTGAAATTCAATGTTTACACTGAACCGATTCCCCTAAAAATGATTAAATGATGAATATCGGGGTGATCGACATCAATAACTGAAATTCAATGTTTACACTGAACCGAATCACCTTTAATAATTAAATGATGAATATCGTGGTGATCGACATCAATAACAGAAACTCAATGTTTACACTGAACCGAATCCCCTGTACAAATCCTAAAACCAATGTGACCATAAGATTTTGGTTTTCTTATGCCAGATATCACCGACATTAATTGTTAACATTACTTATAAGTACCAATACCTTATGATTAATCGTTATCCTTTAATATTCACATGAAAAATTCACCGTAAAACCAACTGCACTTATTCCACCTATTTCATCAGTTAAGGGGAAGAAGTGTACACGTGGTGATGCAGCTAAAGAAGGATTTATAGTGGAGCAACACTCTTCACATTTCCTCAAGTGAGTACTAATACACCTCCCAGTGCAATGTGGCCTTAGGCTATGTCAAATTAATGCACATTTAATGCTGGTAAAATATTCAACTTTTCCCTAACTCCCTTCTGATTTTACAATAAATGTCTTGAATATTGACTAAAATATAAATTTTTTAAAAATATATAATTCAGACATAGTGATGAAATAAAATATCAGATGGGTGAACATCTGATCTGTATTCTTGACGGACAAAATTTTTATATTGCTGACTAGCATGGTTTCATAATGCTTAGGATTTGATTTTTCTTTTCTGTAGTGTCCAGAACGCTATCAAATGGAGAAGCTTCAGGGCAAAACTTTATTCTAGGGGAAAACTTTGCCTCTTGGATCGCAGTCTTATTCCAGTATATTTGATT
Source organism: Berghia stephanieae (assembly GCF_034508935.2). Lineage (NCBI taxonomy): Eukaryota > Metazoa > Mollusca > Gastropoda > Nudibranchia > Aeolidiidae > Berghia > Berghia stephanieae. The sequence goes on along the minus strand of NC_088366.1, from coordinate 56,825,517 downwards.
TTGTGTGGCATCTATTTCCTTCAATTAAAAAAAAAAAATCATATATCCCTACCAAGGTGTAAAATTAAGGAGCAGGCACGCAGGCATCCATACAGGATAAATATCTGAAAAAGTGTGTACGAGAGAAAGGCAAGAAAGAAAAATATAAAAACAAAACAAAAAATCACAAAATAAGACCAAAAAAAAAAATAGCCTGTCTCGACTGGTGGGGATCGAACCTTAGATCTCCTGGTTACCAGTCAGATGTGCTACCATTACACCATCGAGGTTATCCGATAGTAGTTGGGGACGATTCAATGCCTATAATCTTCACACACTTTTTCAGATCTTTATCCCTAATCATTAAAGATCCCACCAAAAGAGTGCCTGCATTCAATAACGCCAGGAAATACTGGATTTCCTCAATCCGCCTCTTAACTGGACATAGCAGAACTGATCAAATATGTGCAGATGGAAACTTGGAAACAGTGATACCTGCCAGAAATGTCAGGCAGCCCCAGAGACCAGCGATCACATCGTCCTCCACTGTCAAGTCACTAAACTTGAAGGTGGCTACGAAACCATTCTTAGGGCAAAGGAAGACTTTAGAAGCTGGGTTGACGAACTACATTTGGTGGTGTAGCCATACACTACTACTACTACTACTACTACTACTACTACTACTACTACTACTACTACTACTACTACTACTACTACTACTACTACTACTATCCCTAATGAGAAAAAAAAAATCTGAAGCAAAGCTAAGAATACTCATCATATTGTTCTAAATCTCCAAATCCAAAGAGACAGTTGTTACCCCATCTAGAAGAACTAAAAGGTTGTTTGACCCAAACGTCTGATAAAAAACCAAATCCTTTCTATTCTATCTGTCTTCCTTCTGTTTGATGTTTCCCTTTCTATCAGTCTTCCTTCTGTTTGATGTTTCCCTTTCTATCAGTCTTCCTTCTGTTTGATGTTTCCCTTTCTATCAGTCTTCCTTTTGTTTGATGTTTCCAATACGAATGGTCTGCCTTGTATACTTGATCATCGTGTCCGGACTTCTGTACAGGAACATCAGCTTGGCGTACAGATCCTCCTCCATCTGGAAGTCTTTCATCTCCCGCACCAAGTAAAGGTCGAGGCACAGGACCATGACCTTATCCACGTCCGGCAACTCTCGGAACATGATGGTCAGGTACTGGTTGGTCGTGCTTATCCTCAACAACCGGCCAATCAAGAGAATGAAAGAGATGTAGAGTCCAATAATGCTGGTGGGTTGAGACAGGGAGAGAAAAGAGGGAAAAGAGATTTAAAATAATGAATTAGGTATTTTTTTAAACTTTGAATAAATTGACCTTCGTCATAATAATGATGATTTAAAGTACATATTATCCTATATTGACTATTCACCAAATTTTTTCAACCATTAACCAAATTTGCGATATTTTCCATTGAAACAGAAGCTAAAAGATGCATATCATTCAAATTTGGAAGAGAGATGAAAAGGAGAATAAAGATAAAGATATGATTAACTTCAATCAATAACAATAAAACAATGTATTTAAAAAGAAGAAAGAAAGAAACAAAAGATACAAGTATTTCGATATTTACAGAATGTTAAATGTGATGTCAGATATGATGTCAACTTGATATTATTACTTCATTGAACTCAAAACGAAAAGAAAATGCAACATATCGTATTTAAGTACACTTCATAAAGTTTTGATGACCTTTCCTCTTTATTGTCAAACAAGTGTTACTGCCACCATCAACATCATCACCATTATTATTACAATCATCACATCAATATTATTACATTACAATTAGTAAACAGATGTTGATGGAAAACTTTTAACAGTTCTTTGGAGATTAATGAATCAAAATACATTATAAAAATTATGGTACTGAAAAAGGATCGTAAAGCAATTTTTTAAAACTCTCTTTTTAAGTTACACTTGGATAAGCAACTTTTTGGCATTTAAACAAAAAAGTCAAAACTAAAATATTTCAATTCGAAATTTCAGCCAGGTAATTTTTAATTGGAGAGGGGGATGGAGCAAATTAAATTCTAACCAATTCGAAAAACAAAAAGCGTGAACATCAAAACTGTTTTTTTTATAAATTCAATTAAAACATCAACCTTTGAGAAAAAGTAAACAAATAAACACGAACTCTGATTTGAAACCAATAAATGTTTTGTTTGAATAAAAGAAAAATAATGCAGATCTCTTAACACATGGAGAGATCAATTTAAACGTTTTAACTTCAATTTGTTTACCAAAATATTTTTGTGAATCCGTCTCCATTTTAGTCATTAACAAATTTGAGCCTCCGTGTTCCGTGAGATTATTAAACCAGTTCAGAATGGATAATATAATATTGTAAAAAAACAGTAAGTGCATAGCAATATTAATCTACAGTCACAATCACAATAATTTCATAGACTGAATGGGGTTGACGTCATTCTGCTTTATACTATTTATTATTAAACCGCCAGGTGGGTGATTAGTTCTCACTACATTTTCTTGATCCGGCTATAAATATTTACGTTTACACATTGATTTGTGTGTAGGTACGATTTATCTGGCAGGAGAACTATCGTTACATGCTACGTGGTATGATATCTTTCATAAATGCTTTAAACATTATGTGAAATTAATTTTATCTCCGACCTCCATGTTGTAATTCACATGTTATATCTAAGGACAATATTGATAAACAATGGGGGGTTTTTTGGGGTTTTTTTTTAATTTTCTGTTAATCTCAAGCAAGAGCTCTAATATTGGCGGCGATAAATAACCTTTTATGTTATGATGTGCTTAGACTAGAGCAGACCTGCCAACCTTTCACATTCCAAAAGTGGAATCAGAATGTCTGAAAATAGGAATTTGAGACAAAAAATAGGAATTTCACCTCTTTCACCCCCCCCCCCCCCCCCCCCCCCGCCTCTTTGCTCTTTTTTATTCTTACCATTATCATCATTTTTGAAAATCGGAATTTTAGAGACAATGGCGGAATAATACAAAAAGGAAGTGTGAAAATAGGAACGATTCCGCCAAAAGCGGAAGGGTTGGCAGGTATGACTAGAGTCACATTTTTGTTCAACCAAATTTCACACTGCCTCATAACACAAGAAAATCATGTTTCCCCAGAGAATCTGATGAAGCCTTCTGCTGGACTTGTCCAAAACTGACCCTAGTCCATTCTTTTAATATTGCGGAACTTAAGAAATATGTGCCCTTCCATCTCAAAGCGAATTACGTAGGTATGAACGAAGTTCTGGACTTTCAATTTATTGAACAAAAATGAGTTCTGGGCCTTCAATTTATTAAACAAAAGTGAATATAACAGCTTCAAAAATGAACGAAATACCAAACACGGTATGTTTCATTTTTTTGTTTACATTCCAAGATCTTAGTACAGAA
>NC_088366.1:56794610-56817110 GCF_034508935.2 Berghia stephanieae | reverse complement strand
AAATAAATAAATGAATAAATAATTTATTCCTATTTAATAATTAATTTTAAAAAATAAATAAATAAACAAATAAGTCCACCAATCCTACAAAAGTAGTATAAATTGAACCAATGGTATCGTTTCTTTCATCAGAACATTCAATTGACCCTAGGGGTATGTGTGTGTGTGTGTGTGGGGGGGGGGGGGGGGGGGGGGTTATTTTAATTGAGATTTTGCGCCGAATTCGAATATGTCGCTTTGTCTTAGCTTGTCATTCTCATGCTGCCTCAATCAGGTGTCAGCCATTTTGTGACGGAAATACGAATACAGCCTCAGCGCTGAAAGAGTTGTTAAGGAGCACATATGAAAATATTTTGTGCAAAGCTTCTCTTCATTAAATGGCATCACCCTTAAATCATAGAAATGGATATGTGTTACAGTGAATGACAAAATCAGTCGGATGGTGAAAAGGTTTGAACTGAGATATTGCCAAGTTTAGTTAGAATGTCAATTTTTATCAAAATTGATTTCTTGTCATAAATGATTAAATCAACCTTTTTTTTTACATCTTCGTGAAATATCAAAGCTTAATTTCACTTCAAAATATTTTTTACAGCTATTCAAGTTGAATAAGTATGAAATTTGAGAAAAGTTGCAGGATACATACATACATACATCCATACATCCCATACATCTGACCATAACTTCATGAATATCGTTAACTGTTTTTGTTTTTATGTTTTTAAGGGTTTTACGGCGCTTGCAACACATTTAGGTCATATCAGCGCCAGTAAAAAGGAAGAAAATGGGATAGTAAAAAGTTCTAGAATTACAATTAAAGCACAAAAGAAAAGGCAAGACAAAGGGGATTTGGTTCAAATAGGAAACAGATGTAGATTCCAAGAGCACACCATCAAAGTACTTAGTTTGAGATCACCTAAATGTCTCATCCAGACAAGCACAGGTCCCAACTAAGAGGAATACACTCAAATGTTTACCAATCATATAATATAATATGTAAACTAAACAATACAATGCATAACAGAGAGATGATTTACAAGGAACAAAATATCATCTCCCAAAACTATAACTATACATTCGACTGTTTCCCTCCGGCCAAGGAACTCCGGCAAGGATCAGGACAAAACTAAATAATCTCATTCCAAGACAACGACCGGAAACAATTGGAAAACGGGTATGGGGGGATAGAAGACACAGAATGTACCTCCCTGCCCACTATGGGAGGTCAGGATCCCCACCCAGATATCGTTAACTCACAGATTAAAACTACATCAGCAAAAGTTATGTGGGAGAAGAAAGTCAAACATTAAAATGCTCTGGGGAGCATATTCTTTCAGAAAATTCAAAAAATTGCAAATCCCTGTAAGTCAAAGACAGATCCAATGTGGCCTCTGGAATGGACAGTGCGGCTATGTGGTCTAGTGGTATGACACTCACTTTTGGATCGGAAGGTCCTGGGTTCAAGCCTCGCTCAGCACATAGTTGGAGTCCTTGGAAAAGGCTCTTTACTCACATTCTCTCACCGTACTCAGGTGTAAAATGAGTATCTGGTCGTTAACAGCGTTGTCTCTGTCCGAAAAAAATTTAAATATCGCCTCACAGACGTCAAGTCCCGTCCTAGATGTTAAGTGTTGCTGTTGGCCAGGGACCTCTTGTAAAGCGCCTTGAGCATGTTTAGTGATATTGTGCTATATAAAAGCTCAATTAAAATAGTGACAATTTTACATCAAGGTATCTTCTTCTTCTTCTTCATTCCTCTGATGGACATCTATGGCTGCAGTCCGATATCTGCTATGAAGTCTGTGGTCCGCTTTAGGTCCTCAGCCTCACCATAGAGCTTTGTGTTGAGTGTTGTAGGGGTGACCCTTGCACTGATATGCACTGAAAGAAATCAAGGTATATCCTGTACTACTCACCTCTTAAACAAGATGTCCACTGTGAGATCCAGAGATGTGGTCAAGGAGTTGTTGGACAGATCCTCTACCAGTGTTTTCTGACTAATCGGGCTGATACCCCAGATGCCCAGAGAATGGCCATCCGCCTCTACCAGAGTGACATCGGATGGTTCGAATCCACTGAGGAATGCAAACGCTCTCTGAAATATAAATTAAAATAATTAGCAGTGTGACGAGTATAAACAAACAACAAGTTTGAATCCGTAAATCTGACTTGATTAATGTTATTTTTAAAACGACTGCCAACCTACAAAAAAACAAAACAACCCAGAATAGATAGAACAAAGTTGACATCACTGGGGTCTTTTTTTTCTTTTTTTTTTTTGCCATCCATGTTTATGAGTATTTCTCACTTAACTGTATTATCCAGACTATAAAAGTTCATAGTTACACATAGTTTTTTGTGTTGGTCCGTTATACTTCCCGGTGGCAATGTTGTGAGGTTCTTAGCCAAGTGCATATTCTCTATAGGACTTAATGAAAGGATTTTGATTTGTTTGTTGTTGTTTTTAAGGGGTTAAAAAAAAAAAAATACTTAAATTCCCTTTATTCATCCCATAGGGGAAATTTGTCTTTAGGGTCTATTCCAAGGGAAGACTGGAATAACCCAGGCGTCAGCCGCAGTGCAGCGCCGCAAATTGAGCTAGGGCGAGGTGACTTGCTCAAGGCCACACAACGCAGCAGTTAATTGAACTCGGTACCTTTCGGGTATGAAGCAAAGACCGTACCGCTGAGCCATGCTGCCCCCTTTACAGCGCTTGCAATACATTAAGGTCATATCCGCGCCAGTAAAAAGGAAGGAACAACGCTTTCACAAATCTTTAACTTCAACTTACCCGGTCCTTGGAAAAGTAATTTTTCAGGCTGCTATACTCCGCGGCAGTCAGAGGTTTAATGTTGGGGCTGAGGGTCGTGGTTTTAAACAGGGGCTGGTATCCGCCCACTCCGATAGTCAGCTGCATCTCGGTGGGTGGATTGGCCAGGAAGACAGAGTTGAAGAAGGAAAAGAAGACGAGTGGGAACCAGATGATGAAGATAATGACTACCAAAAGGAGTCCTCCGACAACGTATTTGGGTACTGTGCCTTTCTTGATGGACCGCTGTGTTGGGTATTTCTGAGGATGTACAAGATATATGAGGTGATTGTTTATGTTTTTAAGGGTTTTACGGCTCTTGCAACACATTTAGGTCATATCAACGCCAGTAAAAAGGAAGAAAATGGGATAGTAAAAATTTCTAGAATTACAATTTAAGCATACAAGAAAGGGTAAGACGAAGGGGAATTGTACAAATAAGGAATTGGTGTAGATTCCAAGAGCATACCATCAATGTACTTAGTTCTCATCTAGATACGAACACAGGTCCCCACAAAGAAGAATACACTCAAATTCTTACATTATAAATTCAAAATAACAAATATAGTAATACATAACAGAGAGATGATTTACAAGGAAAAAATATCATCTCCCAAAACAATAACTATGCATTTGACTGTTTCCCTCCCAGCTAGGACTCTGGTCAGGGCCAGGTCAAAACCAAGTAATCTAATTCCAAGACAAAGACAGAAAGCATGTTGGAAAACAGATATAGGGGGATAGAAGACACAGTATGTACCTCCCTGCCCACTATGGGAGGTCAGGAACCCCACCCAGATATATAAATATATTATTATATAATATATATATATATATATATATATATATATATATATATATATATATGAGGTGAAAACCAGCAGCTTGAGGATGTTAAATTTTTTATAGATGCATGTTAAAAATTTACTTTTATTTGCCTCACTGTGGTCTAGTGGTATGACACTCTCTTTCAGATTGGAAGGTCCTGGGTGTTTGAGTCCCGCTCTGAGTTGAGCAGTGCTTCGTTGGGTGCTTTGAAAAGGCTCTTTACTCACATTCTCTCACTGTACTCAGGTGTAAAATTAGAACCTGGTCATTAACAGCATTGCCTTTGTTGGAAAAAAAAATGTAATATCGCCTAACAGGCGTCAAGTCTCATCCTACATGTTAAGTGTACCTTTTGGCTAGGGACCCCTTGTAAAGTGCTTTGATATATATATATACCATATATATATATATATATAATAAATGCATTAACACTATACCCTTCAAACTCCACATAAAACGGCCATTTCCATTACCAAAAAAAAAAACGTACATTTCTGCATTTCTGTGACTTGTAGTTTATTTCCCCAAATTTTAAGCAAGTTATACGAGTGGTAGATTTACATCATATAACTCCCCTCTTTCAACTCTTCATTACTAATTTGATACACATAAAAAAAAAGAATTAAAAAATAAAAACAAAATAAACACATAAAAACTCTTTTTTTTTTTTTACGATAAATACTATGCTACTAGTGTGCATCTTGCGTGAGTGTGTCTATGACAATATTGTATTGTTATAAATGTGTAACCAAATAACAAATTGCCACTTTTTTGGGGACAATAAAGATATATTATTATTATTATTATTAAACTTGGAATTTTATGAAAGTGGAAAGATATGGGTAAAAGCACTTCAGCATATACAACTTTTCTTTGGTTACCTTTTCAATCTCCCTCCAGCATTTCAGAACAAAGATATTGGCATAGATGTCCTCCATTTGTAGCCATGAGCCAATGGCAAGCGTTGAGTCAGTCCAGATCCAATCCATCAAGGCACGCAACTCCAACAAAAATGGAATGGCCAGGAATCTTTTTTGTGGGGAGGGAAAGGGAGAATGGTCGGTAGAGAGAGAGAAAAAAAATGGTAAGATGCAAATATCTATTTGAGGGCCATATCCATAAAAGGAATTGTTGCCATCAAAAAAGTTCGTTTTCTTTTGCTTTGCTTTGATTTCATTTTTTGTTGTTTTTGTTTTTTTTGTTTTTTCGTTGGGGTTTGTTTGTTTTGTTTGTTTTGTTTGTTTTTTTTGGTTATATTTTGTTTTGTGTTTTTTGGAGTTTTTTGGGTTTTTTTGTTTTGTTTTGTTTTTTTTTTTTTTTGGGGGGGGGGGGAGTTCTTTCTTTTCTTTTTATTTTTTTTTCTTTGGTTGGGGGGGGGGGGGGGGGGGGGGAGAGAGTTGGGTTGTTTTTGTTTTTGTTTTTTAATTTTAGATTCTTACGACAATTTTGCTTAATGCAATAGTTACTGTTCTTCAGACAAAAACAAATTAAATTTCAGAACATAATAATAATTTTTTAAAAGATGCATTAATTAAATACAGCAATGGGCTTATGGAGAATATAATAAGAGTATTCATTTGATCCAAATTAGCATAATTTATGCAACAATAGACAGATAAAAAGTGACCTAGATGATACTGTTTTTTTTGAGTTCAGCAGTTTCAAGGCATCTTCAGAATTATTTTATTGGGTTCATGTTGTTTGTTTCCTTCTTTTTTCTTTCTTCTTTATTTTTTCTAATATTCTTTTCTTCTTCTTTTTTTTTTTAAAGTTTGAGATCGATAATGTTTAATTTTAAGAACAAAGCGCATAACTAAAAATATAAAACAATGTCAGCTTGAAAAAAAAAAAAAAACATAACTGAACATCATGAACACCCTTAGAAAATATTTGATCCGAAAAGCATCTTATCACTCATCACTTACCCTTTGAATAAGAAGAGGTTGAGATAACCGTATTTCTTTGTCAAGAAGTTACCCAAGATGCGATTTGGGTAACCACATCGAATCTGATAGGCAGAGAGTCCGAAGTAAATACACTTGATGAAATACCAGATTTGAGCAGCGATGTTCATGTAAAAACTCCTGAGGAGGTTAAAAATTGTGTGTTACAAGTCAAATTGAGACTAAAGAAACAGTGGCCAAATTTTAGATATCATTTCTTATTTCTTTGTTCAATTCATCCTAAAAGTTTATATTCTTGAGCAAAACTTTAGAATTTATATAGCGCAATATCCACTAGATGTGCTCAAAGCCTTTACAAGATGGCCTTAGTCAACAGCACCACTTAATATTAATATGTAGGATGAGAGATGACGTCTGTTGGGTGATATTACAATTTTTTTTCAAAAGAGACAATGCTGTTAATGGACAGGTAATCATTTTATACCTGAGTATGGTGAGAAAATGTGAGTAAAGAGCCTTTTCCAAAGACTCAAATATATATACCAATGAGAGCGGGGCTCAAACCGTGGGCTTTCAAGTCCAAAGGCGAGTTTCACACCACAAGACCACACAGCTCCACAAAATAGCTATAGCACAGAGTGGCACAACCAAAGGGAAAGATACAAGTTATGCTTTGTAGGTCATGCAAGTCATTTCAGAGCTAATCATCATTTTCAATATGTAAGCTATTTAGCTTATTCCCCTAAAAGCACCATTGCTAACTCACTTTACCACCAGATCCCCTGTATAACACCCTTCAGTCTGTACCATTCATTGCCTTCAGTGAGGTGATCATTAACCTTAAAATGTTGATTCCAGTATTTCGTCTAACTTCACATTCATCCAAACTACTACTACTGCGCTGCTGCTGCTGCTGCTGCTGCTGCTGCTGCTACTGCTGCTACTACTACTACGATTACTACTACTACTACTACTACTACTACTACTACTACTACTACTACTACTACTACTAATACTACTACTACCACAACCACCATCATCATCACAAATATCATCATCACTACAGCCACTAATTCAACAACCACTCCCATTATTACGACTACATCCACCACACCACATCCTCATCACTGCCACAACTACTACAACCACTTCCACTACTACAACCACCACACCACATCCTCATCACTGCCACAGCTACTACAACCACTTCCACTACTACAACCACCACACCACATTCTCATCACTGCCACAGCTACTACAACCACTTCCACTACTACAACCACCACACCACATTCTCATCACTGCCACAGCTACTACAACCACCCACAACATTCTCATCACACTTGGCAGGTCTGCATTGCACATCCTTACCTTTTAGTGATGATGCACATCCTTACCTTTTAGTGATGATGCACATCCTTACCTTTTAGTGATGAGAGGTAGCAAGAAGAACATCCAGATGTGTATGGCGATGACCAGGAATATTTGGAAGATGAATTTACCCAGCACGAGCTTGCGCAGGAAGAGAGCGCGGTCGATGACGATGAAGATGAATTGGGTGATCAGCATGACCAGGAATGGTGCTGGAATCTGGGGAAGGAAAAAGAAAAAGAAAAAGAAAAAGAAAAGAAAAAAGAAAAAGATAAAGACAAAGAAAAAGAAAAGAAAAAAGATTGTGACCTGTCATCTCAAAATGGTTTTATGTAAAAATTGAATTTTGTAGTTTAAAAAATATATGATTTTGGATAGGTTTTTAATAATGATAATTGATGACGACGACGATGATGATATGATGATGATGATGATGATGATGATGATGATGATGATGATGATGATGATGATGATGATGATGATGATGATGATATGATGATGATGATGATGATGATGATGATGATGATGATGATGATGATGATGATGATGATGATGATGATGATGATGATATGATGATGATGATGATGATGAATGATGATGATGATGATGATGATGATGATGATGATGATGACGACGATGATGATAATAACAAAAATGATAATGATAATAATAATAATAATAATAATAATAATAATAATAATAATAATAATAATAATAATAATAATAATAATAATAATAATAATAATAATGATAGCAATAATAATAATAGCAATAATAATAATAATAATGATGATGATTAACAATCATACTTATGGGGGCAATTTAATACATGTAATCATGTTTTTTGGGGGTTTTCTATTCAAATAATTCATGATAGAAAGAATACCTTGTTGTCCTGAATGTAGCTGGCGACATCTCCTCCTCCTGCAGTTTCCTGTGAATGGGGAAAAATGGAAATGAGATGATGATGATGATGATGATGATGATGATGATGATGATGATGATGATGATGATGATGATGATGATGATGATGATGATGATGGTGATGATGATGATTTTGATGATGATGATGATGATGATGATGATGATGATGATGATGATGATGATGATGATGATGATGATGATGATGATGATGATGATGCATTGACATTGATGGTGACGTTGTAAGACAATTGGGCTACGTTGGTGAAAGAAAAAGGGGAAAAAAGAGAAAGAGAAAGAGAGAGAAAGAGAAAGAGAGAGAGAGAGAGAGAGAGAGAGAGAGAGAGAGAGAGAGAGAGAGAGAGAGAGACAGACAGACAGACAGACAGACAGACAGACAGTCAGACAGAGACATTAAGAGACAGACAGATTGACAGAGAGATAGATAGAGATAGATAGAGATAGAGAAAGAGAAAGAGAGAGAGAGAGAGAGAGAGAGAGAGAGAGAGAGAGAGAGAGAGAGAGAGAGAGAAAGAGAGAAAGAAAGAAAGTGAGAGACAGAGAGAGATAGAGACTGAGAGAGAGACAGACAGAGATAGAGAGAGATATGGAGAGAGAGAGAGAGAGAGATGGAGAGAGAGACAGAGAGGGAGACAATAGGACTAGGTTTTTTTTGAGTTATGACTTTACTCACAGCAGGTCCAAACGAGCTGAAACCAAATACCAGGACCAAGAAAAGGATGAAGTCACATCCAAACATCGGAGCGTAGACATCGACAGTGGCGTTGTAAGACGACTGGGTTACGTTGGTGAAAAACGTTGTGAACGGGCGAGTGATGTAAGCAATACTAAGGAGAAAAAAAAAAAATTTTTTAAGTGAAAATAAATTATATACTCTCTCCAAATCGAACACCTCCTCCATTCCCAGCATTTTGTCCGGAGATTACGGAGACATCCGGATTGTGGAATCAATCCCTAAAGTGTACAAGTAAAGAAGAAGAAAAATATCCGCCTCCAGGAAACCTGTCCGGATAATGGAGACATACGGATTGTGGATTCAATCCCTAAAGTGTACAACTAAAGAAGAAGAAAAATATCCGTCTCCAGGAAACCTGTCCGGATAATGGAGACATCCGGATTGTGGAGTTGTGGATCAAAAAGACGCGACTGTACATTATATTGTAACTCTTTGAGCGTTATTCGCATTTCCGTCACAAAACGACTGACACCTGATTGAGGAAGCATGAGAATGACAAGCTAAGACAAAGCGACATTCGAATGCGGTGAAAAAAAAATACCCCCCTAGGGCCAATTGAATGTTCTGATGAAAGAAATGATACCATTGATTAATTTTATAATACGTTTATAGAAAGTTGGATTGGATTACATTATTATTTTTAGTCTTTTAAGACCGGCCGCACTGTGCAGCCATTGGCCAGTAGAACAGATTCTGCACTAGCCGGTGCAGCCAATGGCGCTGAAAGAGTTAAAACATTTATGTCAGAGTGGACCAATTGACACTTAGACAACCACGCCTCTCCGACATTCGTCATAATGTGAACAATGACATTCATTGGTAAACATAGCATACGACACAGGCTTTACTATTGATGGTATGTGTTTAAATAAAATATCCACTGTTCTATTGCTTGATCAATAGAACCATCATAGAAAACTATGTGTAAACTTAAACGTTTACATTATGATCGAGAAAATCGTGTGATAACTAGTCCCCCATTTGGTAGTGATCAGATACAGGTCATTTTCATTCATGTTTTTGTTTATAAACAATCAACTATGTTTGTCCGAGCACGTGTGAAGGTGTGTCATAAATCCCATGTTTTGATTGGTCAAACATCTACTGGTTAATAGTCATAAAGATAAATTTAAGTAAAATTGACTAGAAATGTAGAAAAAATAAATAAATAAAAAAACTAAAATTTCTTTATTCATTCCTAAAGGGAAAATTTGTCTTTCAGGGAAGACTGGAATAAAGGGTGTCAGCCACACTGCAGCACTGCAAAGGATAGACTACGGTCAAAACATACAAGAACAGCTGCCAACATGCACAAATGGGGGCTCCAAGAATCACCAACATGCCCAAAGTGCAACCAAGCACCACAAGATGCAAACCACCTCGTACTAGATTGCCCAGAGACAAAACTTGAAGGGGGATTTGAAACCATCAACAAATGTGATGATGACTTCCGAACCTGGATTGACATCTTGAACATAGAAGTGTAGCCGAACGATACTACGACTACTGCAAAGTGATCTAGAGCAAAGTGACTTGCTCATGACAGGTAGTTGAAATCTGCAGCTTTTTTGGGGGGTACAGAGCAAAGACATTACCACTGAGCCAAGCTGCCCCATAAAATAATGTAAAGCACTGGGTATTTTATAATAGTGCCAATATCCATCTGTCTTTGTTCTCGTCCTTCTGGGTTCAATACATGCTGCATTATGATGCAAAGCAAGGGTTTGTATTGGAAACACATACCCTTGTAGAAAATATAAACTTGAGCTTTAAACTTGGGCTTTTATATAGGGAATGAGATTAGCGGAAGAGTAGCGTCCCTTGATTGGACATCACCTTACAGAGAGAATGTCAACATGGTTTTGCGCATGCATCTCTCTCGCCCTCACTTTCGGTGAAGTGTCTCCGGAAGTGAGGACTAGAGATGCATGCGCACAACCAACATGACGTTCTCTCTCTAATAACTTTGCCGCCGGTGACGTCCAATCAAGGGAAGCTACTCTTTGGCTAATCACATTCCCTATAGCGCAATATCCACTAAACGTGCTCAATGCGCTTTACAAAGGGTCTCCCTGACCAACAGCAACAGGTAACATGTAGAACGGGACATAACGCCTGTTAGGCGATATTACAATTATTTTCTGGACAGAGAGAACGCTGTTAACGGCTCGGTACTCATTTTACACCTAATTTCGGTGACAGAATGTGAGTAAAGAGCCCTTTCCAAGGACTCAACTATGCGCCGAGCGAGGCTCGAACCCAGGACCTTCCCATCCAAAAGCGAGTGTCATACCAATAGACCACATAGCCGCACAAGAGAATATAAGCATTAAGTTGTCCCGACTACCAAGTAACCTCTGTGGTGTAATGGTAGAATGTCTGACTATCAATTAGGAGGTCTAAGGTTCAATCCCTTGCTGATTTTTGGGATTGATTTTTTCTTGTATTTTTCTGTATACTTTATCTGGCACTGTTTCATACACACTGTAATGTCGTCGCCAAGTGTATTGTATTGATATTGTTTTATCAATAATAATAATTATATTTAAGTCAAACCTCAAGGAACAACACAACAAGATTGTTAGATGATAATCGGAAAAAGGTTCTATTCAACTCAAACTAAAAACAATGTGCAGTGTAGCCAGTTTGGCAGTTTACAACTAAACGTTAAATAAATACAACTAAACTTATTAATCGATATATTACACACACCTTATCCTATTTTTATATAAATATATCCATCCACAATGCTGGGGGTCCCAATAGCTCAGTTGTTAGAGTACTCGCTTCACACGAAAAGGAACCGAGATCGATCCCGGGTAGTGCAGTCGAGATTTTTTTTTTTTTTTTTTACCCCCCTGTCCATCCAGCAGTGAATGAGTAGCTGAGTTTCGTTAGATTTGGGGTGGAAAGTACTTTGTAATAGACTAGCATCCTATCAAAAGGATAGCAAGCAATTGCTATTGTCCTATGTATGCTATAGAAACTGGTATAAACTCCGGCTTCATGTACCAAATATCTATGAAGGACTACTTAATTTACTGTGCTGAATGGCACTTTACAGCAGCAATCCACAATAATAATAAAAATAGTAAGGATACAGACCTGCCAACCTTCCCAGAATAAAAAGTGTATTCTATGATCCTAAAAAGTGTATTTTTTAGCAAAAAAGTGTATTTTGTCCGCATGTGTGGAAAATAAAAGTGCGCAAAATACAAAAATTTATATAAAAGCTAACATCAAACCCAAATCAAAAATAAACTCCGATCTTCATCATTCAAACATTCGTTTGCAGCAATCACTAGTAATTACAAAATTATCGGTTTATCGAGAAACTAAAACTTAATGACCATTTTAAATCAAAATATTACAACAACAAAAATCGTACTAAATCCTTTGGAATCGTATCCACGTATTAAAAAAATCGTACTAAAATACGATTAATCGTGCTGGTTGGCAGGTCTGAGGATAAGGTCTAAATCCTTTGGAATCGTATCCACGTATTTGAGTCCAAAAATCGTACTAAAATACGATTAATCGTACTGGTTGGCAGGTCTGAGGATAAGGTCTAAATCCTTTGGAATCGTATCCACGTATTTGAGTCCAAAAATCGTACTAAAATACGATTAATCGTGCTGGTTGGCAGGTCTGAGGATAAGGTCAGGCCTGAATACACATTTTTACTTACCCTTGAACCAGTTTTTTTTTCGATTTCCTTTCCTCATCAACACTCTTGCCTTGCTGATCCTCAGACTCTTCATTCGTGTCCTCCATCTTGCTATGGTCCTTTTGAGAGGAATATACACATTTTTTATAAAAAGTTAATTAACAACGACGATCACTCACATTTATATAGCGCTTAACCAAGGTTTAACCATTCTCTCAACTTAAGAATTTATATAGCGCAATATCCACTAGATGAAAAATAGGCTTTGAGCACGTTTAGTGGATATTGCGCTATATAAAAGCTCTTTTTTTAATTTTTTTTTTTTTAGATGTGCTCAAAACCTTTACAAAAGGGCCTTAGCCAACAGCACCACTTAATATGTAGGATGAGAGATGACGTCTGTTGGGTGATATTATAATTTTTTTCAAAAGAGACAACGCTGTTAATGGACAGGTAATCATTTTATACATGAGTATGGTGAGAAAATGTGAGTAAAGAGCCTTTTCCAAGGACTCAAATATATATACCAATGAGAGCGGGGCTCAAACCATGGGCTTTCAAGTCCAAAGGTGAGTTTCACACCACAAGACCACACAGCTGCACTCACTTCACAATGCAATGGGACCGAAGCCGATCCTGGATTGCTGTGTTTTCTTTTTCTGACCCCTCTGATCATCCTGCAGTGATTGGGTAGCTGGGTCTATTAAAGGGTTAATGGAAAGTATTCTGCAATAAACTAGCATCCTATCCAACGACTAGCTAGCAATCAGCTATTGTCTGTTTATCGGTATAGAAACTGGGATAAACTCCTGTTCCAAAGGCCTTGTGTATAGGAAATGAGATTAGCGGAAGAGTAGCATCCCTTGATTGGACGTCACCCATAGTCTGTGACGTCACCGGCGGAAAAGTTATAAGAGAGAGAACGTCATGTTGGTTGTGCGCATGCGTCTCTCGTCCTCGCTTCCGATGAAAGCGGCGTGAGACATTTCAAAACCAAATTGATGTTCTCTCTGTAAGGTGACGTCCAATCAAGGGACGCTACTCTTCCGCTAATGTCATTCCCTATTTGAAGGATTGCGTTTAAACAAATGATAAACAAATATCACATTTATACAGTGTTTGTCCCAGGTTTAACCATGCTCCAAATGAATAATGTACTCGCCTCACAGGCAAAGGGACCGAGATCAATCCCGGACTGTAGTAGATATTTTCCTGACCCCCCTGTCCACCCAACAGTGATTGATTGGGTAGCTGGGTCTATTAGGGCTAATGGAAAGTATTCTGCAATAAACACTAGCATCCTACCCAAAGATCAGCTAGCAATCAGCTATTGTTTGTTTAACAGTTTAGAAACCGGGATAAACTCCTATCTCAATAAGTCTAATGGATTTGAAAAAAAACTACTTTTAAACAAACAATAAACCAATAATAACAAATAATAACAAATAATAAACCAATATCACATTTATATAGCGATTATCCAAAGCTCAACACTGCTCCAAATGGATTTCAACATTCATTTCTTCCAATCAGCTGAATACATTTAACATCTAAAAAGCAACACAATACTTTCTTCTTCTTCTTAATCTTCTTCAAATGAACCCACTGTCTCAGCCAGACTTGAGTATAACTTTTGACTTTTGTCTAGACAAAGATAACATTTTTTGACAATATGAGGACTTTGTTTGATAAAAACAACATTTTTTGACAATATAAGGACTTTGTCTTGACAAAGATAACATTGTTTGACAACATCAGGACTTTGTCTAGACAAAGATAACATTGTTTGACAACATGAAGACTTTGTCTAGACAAAGATAACATTGTTTGACAATATGAGGACTTTGTCTAGACAAAGATAACATTTTTTGACAATACAAGGACTTTGTCTAGACAAAGATAACATTGTTTGACAACATGAGGACTTTGTCTAGACAAAAATATCATTTTTTGACAACATAACGACTTTGTCTAGACAAAGATAACATTTTTTAACAACATGAGGACTTTGTCTAGACAAAAATATCATTTTTTGACAACACGAGGAATCCACAGGTCCCAGTCTAATAAAAAAGGGCAACCATGAACAAAAATCCTTATTTATAAATAATCTATTGATGGGGAGATATTTATGTGTTAATAAAAAAATTAAATAAAATTTTTTACAAAATAAAAATTATTTTAAAAATTATAATAAATAAAATAAAAAATAAATTAATGTTTTTTTTAATAAAAAAAAAAAAATAATAATAATAATAATAATAATAATAATAATAATAATATAATAATAATAATAATAATAATAATAATAATAATAATAATAATAATAATATAATAATAGTAATAGTAATAATAATAATAAAATAATAATAATAATAATATAATAATAATAATAATAATAATATAAAATAATAATAATATAATAATATAATAATAATAATAATAAATAAATAATAAATAAACAAATAAATAAATAAATAAGTAAATAATAAATAAATAAATGAATAAATAAAATCAATCAATTGATGAAAACAAACAAGAGATCCTGCTGAATATTCATCTTTCCTATTTGTTGTTAAAAAATTTTTTATTAAATCCACAATAAATGGCTCATCCCATTAATTAATATGTTTGTCCGTGTTTACAAACTGTAAACGATCCATCAAATCCATAGGTAATACGTTTGTCCGTGTTTACAAACTGTAAACGATCCATCAAATCCATAGGTAATATGTTTGTCCGTGTTTACAAACTGTAAACAATCCATCAAATCCATAGGTAATACGTTTGTCCGTGTTTACAAACTGTAAACGATCCATCAAATCCATAGGTCTCTTCTTTCCTAAACTGTATTTCTGTTTCTAAGCAGTCAGTGACTCTGCACATATTTTTAACTTTTTCTGGGTGTGGATCAGGTTTTTTTTTTAAACGTTTAAGCAACTGGAACCCCCGATTTTTGTCTCAAGAGTGCGTTTGTTCTAGCTCACCTGGCTGTCATGAGTCAAGTGTTTCTCCTTAAGGCCAGCTGCTTCTAAATCAGCACTTATGTCGGCTGCATCTCTCCAGAGTCCATATTTCTGGTGACAAAGTAAGGGAATAAATTAAAGCAGACCTGTCAACTTGAAATGTAAAAAAATCGTAGTTTTCAAAGAGAAGAAATAGAAGTCACTATAATTAACTTTCCAAATTAATATTTTACATTTATCAGTATTAAATATGTCTTCAAAACCCTGAATAGATGCTTTGTGGCATCAAAGTTTTCTTTATATCACATTGTAATGAATCAAAATGTCTATTTATTTCTATTGTTGAAGCCAAAAATTCGTATTTTTACCATTTTTTCGTAGTAGTTGGCACGTCTGTTAAAGGCATAATAAATATGACGAAGTTGACATCACTCAACTCTTTGTTATAAATCATATCAACTAAGCTATAAACGTTAAAGGTTACACATAGTTTTGTGTGTTGGGATGATATATCCGGCTGGCAGACATGAGTATTTTACCAAAACACATTGCAACAATAAAAAAATATATTTTGTTGAATTTTCATAATATTGAAAGTCGACAGGTACAGGTATATAGAATTATCCTACTATAACAAAACTGATAAGGTAAATGATAAAATAGCAAATGATCAAATTAAATGAGAGCAAATGGTCTTTTTGTGCGACTTTGCGCTCTCTCTCTCTCTCTCTCTCGCTCTCTCTCTCTCTCTCTCTCTCTCTCTCTCTCTCTCTCTCTCTCTCTCTCTCTCTCTCTCTCTCTCTCTCTGTCTCTCTATCTCCCTCTGTCTCCCATTCTTTCTTTCTCAATGGCCAGCAAATGACATCAAAAGTACCTCCTTACCCTTAAAATTGACCTGTGTAAGAATAACGCCAGAAGCAAGGCAATGTCCACGTTGGCGTAATTGTCCCTCTTTTCAATGCCGATGATGCGGGGAGGGAAAAACGGACTCTCCTCGTACACCCTGTCGTTCCAGGGGAAGAATCCAAACTGGAACAGGTATTTTACCACAACGATGGCCTGGTACAAGACAAGAGAATGAAACAAAATATATCATCATAGTCATAATCGATTTGAATGAAGGAATTAATAGATTTTAATTAATCAAAAGAATTGTTTACATTCTGTACTACTGATAGGGGGGGGAAAAAAAAAACAAAAAAACTTGAGCTTTTAAATAGCGCAATATCCACTAAACGTGCTCAGGCGATATTACAAATTTTTGGGACAGAGACAACGCTGTTAACAGCCAGGTACTCATTTTACACCTGAGTACGGTGAGAGAATGTGAGTAAAGAGCCTTCTCCAAGGACTCAACTATGTGCCGAGAGAGGCTCGAACCCAGGACCTTCCGATCCGAAAGTGAGTGTCATACCACTAGACCACATAGCCGCACAATTCCTATTCTTATTCTATTTCATTTGCCAGTTCTCTATTCCCTTTATCTCTCACCAATTCATAGATTTAAAACGAGCAGATTCCAGAAGCAATGTGCAATTGTGTCAAGGGGGAGGGGAGGGAGGGGAAGAGAGAAATCCTGCCCTTCCGCACAGCATTGTTAGATGCCGTCACCTGGGACATTCCATGAAGAAATTTAAATAATCCATCAGACGTATGATGCCAACAGGAATCACCCATGTTGCCGAAAGCGAACAAGTTGGGGATTAATAATCTTGCCCAGGGGAAAAAAACAAAAAGGCTTGAAGTAGGACTCAAACCCGGGACTTTCCAG
The DNA here is from genome assembly GCF_034508935.2 of Berghia stephanieae. Classification (NCBI taxonomy): domain Eukaryota; kingdom Metazoa; phylum Mollusca; class Gastropoda; order Nudibranchia; family Aeolidiidae; genus Berghia; species Berghia stephanieae. Next base: position 56,800,116 of record NC_088366.1, on the reverse strand, counting down.
GTCACAGTGCAAGGGTGAGAGAACGAAATGATTGACCAAAATACAAGCAGAGGATCAATACTTTGGGAACGATTTACGGGCTGTGTAAATCTTACTTTCTTTTTTTTTTTTTTTTACATTAGTCCCTATCCCTATATAATGTTTTCTTACCTCGGTGTACGTGATAACAGTGACCCAAAAGGTTTTGGAGGGTCTTGGGACAGAGAGCATTCCCCACAGGAAAACCATGAGAGGAAGGGGCAGGGAAACGAGAGAGCCGTACATCATCTGGTTCAGAATCATCAGGAAGTAACACAGGACCTCTGACCTGGATATGAGCAAATTGCTGATGGCTTTTGCCAGCCGGTTGAATCGGTTCTTCTCTGAAACTTCTTCCTCTTCAATTTCCTCAAAGTCTATTTTTTCTAGGCGGTCCAAGCTGAATAAAAAATACAGTGTATGGGTAAATAGATGGGACATGAACAATATTTGATGATATAAATATTGCAGAACAGAAAGAGAATGTTTAAAAATATAGCTTTATTATAACTAACTATGTATCAAAAAGAAGAAAGAAGGAGAAAGAAGAAGTTTGTGGAGAGGAGAGCAAAGAGAGGCAGCAGAACCAAACACCAAACACAAAGTCAAACTACGTGTGCAGCAACTGCGGTAGAGACTGCCATGCAAGAATCGGTCTGCTGAATCACAACAAGACTGATGAGACCAAAGCCACACAGGGCACAAACCATCGTTTCTTGAGACGGAAGGATGCCTACTATATATGTATCAACATCACCACCACCACCATCACAACTGCCACTGGGATGAATTTATCTTGCTTTTTTTTTTTTAATTTTCTGCACGGCTAAAGGTACAAAGTAATTATCTAATCTCATTTTAAATGATGCATGTTGAAAAGGACAATTAAATTGAAAAATTTACTTTTTTTTAAATATAAAGACAACAAAGTTTAATTATGCTTTTTGTTTGTTTTTTATTGTATTTTGTTGGAGGTTTTTTGGCTTGTTTTTTTTTTCAACATGAATTTAATGTTTAAAAAACAAAAAACAAACCGAAATGAATTAAAAGCATCAAAATGTCATCACTGATATTCTAATTCTCACCAAATTCCTAAATCATATTATTGTTATATAGTGAGCAGAGAACTTTATTTTTTGCTGTGATATGTTGCTTATTAAATTTGTATCTAAATCAAAAAAAATAAGAAACGAGATGGGTACTGATCCCACAAAGTGCGGGTAAATGCAATAATTACCATGTAACATTTAAATACCGCTCACACTATTTGTTAATTTCAAATTACTCTAATGTGAAATAAACACGAACAAGATTGCAATGAGAATTAAGCTCTTTAGACATCTTACTTGAAAGATAGGCATATTAAGATCTGTATTGATGCTTAATGTTATTACTATCATAACAAAAAAACAGGGTAAACAATGTCCTGTTTTTCTTTCTTTCTTTTTTTTTTTTTGTTTTTTTTTGTTTTGTTTTTTTAAAGCACTTTGAGGTTTCGACGAAAGGCGCTATAGAAATATGCTTATTATTTATTATTATTATTATTATTATTATTATTATTATTATTATTATTATTATTATTATTATTATTATTATTATTATTATTATTATTATTATTATTATTATTTTATCATTATTATTATTATACCATATTGTGTATCATATCATTTCGTGTATAGGGTTATTTAGGTCAACTGACCTTTGGCTATTATGTCTATTTAAATTTAATCCTATTTACATCGGGAATTGATTATTTCTTTATTAAGCCTCATTTTGAATCTGCCCACTGAGCAGTATACTGTTCTAAAGTTTTACAATTCTGTTAATAATAAAAAAAAATTAATCTAATATGCGACTATGTGGTATTGTGGTATGACACTTGCTTTCGGAACAGAAAGTCCTGGGTCCGAGCTTCGCTCGATGAATAGTTTAGTCCTTGGAAAAGGCTCTTTACTCACATTCTCTCAACGTACTCAGGTGTAAAATGAGTACCTCTGTCTCTGTTGGGGAAAATATAGTATTATCACCTAACAGACGTCATGCCTCATTCTACATGTTACGTGTTGCTGTTGGTCAAGGACCTTTTGTAAAACGCTTTGAGCATGTGGATATTGCGCTATATATATAAAAGCTCAAGGTTTTTTTAATGCTAAATTTGTAAATGTGTATTGTGTAGTATTGTAAAATTCTAAATGAATCTAAATGAAACAAAACCACAACTCAAGAGCAAATTAAATGATAAACATTTCAAATTTAGTAGAGGTCAATCAATACTCATGAAAACAGTTACCTTGTTTGAAGCCTGAATCAAAAATTACATTTGTACAAATTTGAAGCAAATTTACTTTAGATATGATTGTAATGCAGTAAAGACATGTGCTGAAGAATGAATGATAGTGATGATGATGATGATGATGATGATGATGATGATGATGATGATGATGATGATGATGATGATGATGATGATGATGATGATGATGATGACTTTTTAAAATATATATATATACATATATAAATCAATGTGTGATGAAAGCAATTCACATCGCGTGATAAATGTATTTTAATTTATTATGGATTGAGTACAAGACTAAATTATCAACGAAATAAATGAATAATAAAATAATACATGACTATTTCTGTGCCATCTATTTGTACTTTTATATAGTAATGTATATATATGTTTTTATTGATTTTGTTTTTGGCTGAAGAAGGGTTTTGAGTCGAAAGAAACGTTTTGTGTTTAGTATTTTGTTCTTTTTTTTTAAGCTGTTATATTCACCTTTGTATTTTCTTTTGTTTTGTTTTTTTGTTTTTTTTTTTTTGTTTTTTTTTTTTTGTTTTTGGTCTTTGTTTTTTTTGTTTTTTGTTTTCTTGTTTTTTTATACATTCCACATCTTCTAGCAGCTAAGTACCAAAGCAACAAAATAATAACTTTACATGTTTTGCAGTTAGATAAATTGAAAAACAAGAGAAATATCGTGTCATTATTATGTCTAAAATGTCTGTTGATTGATGGACTGACTCGATTTCCATTGTGAACAAATATCCAAACAACATCTTCATTCCTCTTATCCCTCATAAAGTTTTATAATAACTGTGTGACTTGGTGACAAAGAGGTATGGGGTTTTTCGTCTTGTCACAAAAGTCAAGCAATGTTATGTATGGTCAGTGGCTGGATGGGTAACAATGATCGTGGAAAATTCTGGTCCCTTGGGTGAGACACTTAACACACAGTACCCCACAGGCAAAGGGTGTTAGTACAAAAAGGATGCCTGATGAAACACGGTGAAGGGGGGGGGGGGGGGGGGGGGGGGTGGGCTTACTAACAGTGACCAATTTGATAGAAATAAAATTTTCTATGATTAAAAAGATCTCGAAACACTGGAAACCTATAAATGAACATTCAGGCAGTAGCCACTATTGAGGAAACTACTAGCCACTATTGAGGAAACTACCAGCCACTATTGAGGAAACTACAGCATTTTGACAAGAGACATTATTGCAAATGGGAGTGTTGGGGGGGGGGGGGGGGGGGGTGGGGGGGGTGGTGGGGTAGTGGGGGGGGGGGGGGGGGGGGGGAGGCGGGGGATTAATAAAAAGTTGGAAAACATGATTCTCACCTCGCATAACTACCCAAGGCAGCAGTTGGAGTGTCCGGCACATCGTCTGCAAATGACATCTCAAGATGTACTGTGTCACTATAAAGTACATGATAAAAAAAAAAAAAAAAAAAAAATATATATATATATATATATATATTATATATATATATATACATATATAAATAACTGTTCTCCATCGCCCACATATAAACAAATAATAATATATAATAATATAATAATAATAATAATAATAATAATAATAATAATAATAATAATATAATAATAATAATAATAATAAATAATAATAATATAATAATAATAATAATAATAATAATAGTAATAATAATAATAATAAAAAAAATAATAATAATAATAATAATAATAATAATAATATAATAATAATAATAATAATAATAATAATAATAATAATATAATAATAATAATAATAATAATAATAATAATAATAATAATAATATAATATAAATATAATATAATAATAATAATAATAATAATAATAATAATAATAATATATAATAAATAATAATAATATAATATAATAATAATAATATAATAATATAATAAAATGATGAGATGATGACGATGATGATGATGATGAGGAGGATGATGATGATGACCCTTTGTAAAGTGCTTGGAGCACGATTAGTGGATATGGCGCTATATAAAAACTCAACAGCTCAATAGCAAAAACTTAACATGTAGTATGAGACATGATATTTGAAAGGCAATATTACTTTTTTTTCCCCCTCTGTTAACGACCAGGTACTCATTTTACACCCTGAGTATGGTGAGAGAATGTGAGTGAAGAGCCTATTCCAAGGACTCAACTATGCGCCACTCAGATTGAAACTCAAACCCAAGGACGATCTGATCCGAAGGTGATTGTCATACCCCAAGACCACATTGTCCTCCGCTGTCCAGTAACTAAACTTGAAGGTGGCTATGAAACAGTTCTTAGGGCAGAGGAAGACTTTAGAAGCTGGGTTGACCAATTTGGAGGTGTAGCCATAAGTTATTACTACTAGTGCTGGGTGGGTACCCGGGTACCCGTGGGTAATAAAGTTAAACCGGGTACTCGGGTAATAGCGGTGGGTAACGAGTACCCGCTTCAACAAATGGAAACCGAACTGAGAGTGATAATTGGATGTAATACAATTTTGATTTACATATTTACATTTACATGACATTTTTTCAAAAGATTTTCCTCCTTTATTTTTCAATTACATTGATTTTTTTTTTTTTTGTTTAATTTGTTTCAATTTTGGAATCAACAGATTAAGACTAATTAGTTCTTATCTTTTAAAGGAATCTCAGGTATTTGTTTTTTTTTTTGGTTTCATTGTAGTTAATTATCCTTGTTTATTACTTCAGTTTCGTTTCCTTTGTTGTAATAAATAATAAATAATAAATAAATTTAAAAAAAAACAATTTTAATAAAAATAAAAAACACACACAATAAAAAAATTTTGGGACAAAAAGTCACCCCTGCCGCGGGTACCCGGGTAATGATTTGGACGGGTAATCCCAGCACTGATTACTACTACTACTTCCACATAGCTGCACACACACACACACACACACACACACCAAAAAAAAATTACCTTCTTGCAGGGCTGCCAACCTCAATACTAGAAAAAGTGTAAGGTTCATTGTTTAAAAAGAGTAAGATATGGAGAAAAAAGTGTACAATTTGAAATTGGAACTCTTCAGTCATTTCACTCCCCTGGCGTTAGGAAACATTGGAGGTAAATAATTCTTGAAAAGTTTGAATGATTGAAAAACTTCAGAAACGTCAAGAAAATTTGAAAATAAAATTATAAAGCAATGCAAACAAACCTCTTAAATCTATCCGACAACAATTAATTGT
>NC_088366.1:56777110-56787110 GCF_034508935.2 Berghia stephanieae | reverse complement strand
TGCTCAAACGCTGCTGAGAGTAAACTGAGGTGGGAAAAACAGGGAAAAGCCAAAGAAAAATAAAATGGGATATTTGGCATCCCCGAAATATGCAATACAAACTATCAAGACGACACCATATTTTTTTTTCTGTTTCTCTTGGGTACGAACATCACCAGTAAACACTCAGTATGGCTGAGTCAGTCAGTTTATTAGAACTCTGATTGTCTTCCGTTACATGATGGGACTGCTGCACCACTGAGATGCCAAATGCATCCTTTCATCTGTCCTTACCTTGACACCAGATTGTTCTGAGCCTGCAGCGTGTCCTTGACATGTCTGAAATAGTGGGATGAGTAGATGCGTCGTTGCAGCAAAAGGAAAACAAAACACACAACGTCCCAAGCCAGACCAGCGTCGTCCCTCTCTACTGCACACGTTGCCTTGGATGCTGTTGAGGTTAGAGGAGAAATTTAAACGTTGCTTTATCAGTTTCTTACTAAGTCTTAGTTGAGCTTTTATATAGCGCAATATCCAGTACACATGCTCAAAGTGCTTTACAGCAGGTCCCAGGCCAACAGCAACATTTAACATTCAGGACGGGCCATAATGCCTGTGAGGCGATATTACAATTTTTTGGGACAGATGCAATGCTGTTAACAGCCAGGTACTCATTTTACACCTGAATAAGGTGAGAGAATGTGAGTAAAGAGCCTTCTCCAAGTACTCAACTATGCGCCGAATGAGGCTCAAACCCAGGACCTTCCTATCCAAAATTGAGTGTCATACCACTTGACCACATAGCCACACATAGTCCTTAAACACTGCAAACAAAAGTATCAATATTTTTTTTAATTAATGGATACATTAAACAAAATCTGCATCCATCTGCATTCGTAAATAATCCATTTAACAAATATTTGATATCAACAGGAATCATCATGTTTTCCAAGTGAGGAAATCAAAAGTTTATAATCTTGTTGAAGGGAAATACCTATAATTGACTAGCATTGAACTACTCATCCAAAGAGGAAAGGAGTCGAAATTGTGCCAAATGTAGATATTCAAAACATTAGCATTGTATTGTGTTAGTTACTTGTAATTAATTAATTCATTCATTCATTCATTCACTCACTCACTCACTCACTCACTCACTCACTCACTCACTCACTCACTCACTCACTCACTCACTCACTCACTCACTCACTCACTCGTTCCTTCGTTCGTTCATTCATTCGTTTGTTCGTTCGTTCGTTCGTTCATTCGTCCATTTGTTCATTCGTTCGTTCGTTCGTTCGTTCGTTTTTTCATTCGTTCGTTCGTTCATTCGTTCATTCATCATCCATTCATTCATTCATTCATTCATGTTTTTATCTATTTATTTATTTATTTATTTATTTATTTTATTTTTTAGCAAATGTCAGTGACAATCATCTGTATGGCAACTCAGGCTCTCGTGTAGGTGGAAACAATATCTAATGACCTTCAACTATTCCACTTTTATCATTATTTCTCCGTTTGTTACAAACTGTTGACTTTTCGCATTTATCATATTTTAATCAACATTCCCATCTTATCGTGTTTTGAACTTCAAAACGTATTAAAATATGAGAAATCATACTGGTTGGCAAGCCTGCTTTTATTTAAACAATAGGATTCAGTAGTCTGATGTCACTCCGCCAGGCAATGGCGGCCATCTTGGTTCTAAACAAAGAAAATCATTACTTTTTATTCTTCATGCTGGCTAGAACTTTTCATTCCCTTTTCATATGCCTTTTGATCAGAATGTGTAAAAGTCAAAACATGATCAAATTTATGTGTTTTTTTCCCTCTAGAAGCGTTTTTATGTTAGCCGCAGAAATATTTCATACGGGCGTCCGCCATTGTTCCGATAGTTTAGAGCCAGTGTTACTAAGTTACCATGCGTCATTAGGAAGGAAGTTACGTTACGACTATTGAATCCTATTACGTTTCAATCTTACCGGGAGGATCTTTTGCATTGGTTAGGAGACAGTTGATTCCAAATAACTGTACAAGCCAGCACATACTGTTGTCTATGACTTCGTTGATATATACACAACCAATCAGCTGTAAAAATTACCACAAGACATTTTGTGTTTAACACAAAACTTATTCTAACTGTATTTAATAATAATAATAATAATTATGTAAATCATTTATACTGCACCTATTTCAGATACAAACAACTCTAGGCACCTTTTCAATACAAACATCAAAGCTACAATAACAGGTCATAGGTCCACAAAACATGAATAAGACATTCATATCATGAAAAATAATCCATAAACAGAAACTGATTTTAATCGATCAAATATTTCCCTATAAAATAAGTCTTAATACTTGTCTTAAAATAGATAAATAACCCCAAGGGGAAATTTGTCTTTAAGGTCTATTCCAAGGGAAGATTGGAATAACCCAGGCATCAGCCGCAGAGCAGCGTCGCAAAGTGAGCTAGAGCGAGGTCACACAAGGCAGTGGCGGGTGATTGAACTCGGTACCTTTCGTGTAGGAAGCAAAGACCGTGTCACTGAGCCACGCTGCCCCCTATTGCATTTTCTTAAGGAAATTGGAGAGTTCCAAACAGAAATGTTATCTGGTTTACTTTTTGTACTTAGTAATTTGAATATCAGTCCTCAATTGTGTCACCTTGAATGTCTATGAAATTCATAAAATAATATTATAATAATAATATAATAATAATAATAATAATAATAATAATAATAATAATAATAATAATAATAATAATAATAATAATAATAATAATAATAATAAATATATAATATATAATATAATAATAATAATAATATATTAAATTAATAATAATAATAATAAATAATAATAATAATAAATAATAATAATTATAATAATAATAATAATAATAAAAAATAGATCTTTATTGTCCATAAATATGGCTATGTGTCATTTATTTACACTTGTTATAACGTTATATGATAACTATAACATTGAACAGATATTTCACTCCTACTAATTTTTTCTCTCTCTCTCTCTCTCTCTCTCTGTATAAATGATTTGCCGTGTAAAAAACTACAGAAACAATAATTTTGTGACAGGATATGTGAATCTCGTGGACAAAATCATAATACGACTGACAAAAATCAAATTTATTTTTGCATGAAGAACAAGAATCTTTAAAAAGTGCAACTTCAAAAAAAAATCATTTAAAAAAAAAAATTTTTAATATATGACTTTTGAGATATAAATTTTAACATTGAGTCATTTTTAACGGTACTTCAGAATTGCATGACCAAAATATTGTGTTTGAAGTTGTAATCCAAGTAAAAAAAACAATTATGTTAACAACTAACATTTCGGGTCTCCCTTTGCAAAAATAAAAGATTCAGCAGCATGTAAGAAACTTGGAACAAATGGATGGTGTTAAAAAAAAAAACCTGTAGATGATTTCTAGATTTATATTTTATCCTCAAAAGATTGATTGATTTTGATTTTAATGGTTTTACTGTGCTTGCAACACATTTAAGTTATATCAGCGCCAGTAAAAAGGAAGAAAATGGGATGGTAAAAGTTCTAGAATTACAATTAAAGCACCCAAGAGACAGTAAGACAAAGGGGAACTGGGAACAAATAGGGATTAGATGTAGATTCCAAGAGCATACCACCAATGGGCTTAGTTTGAGATCACCTTTAACTATAATAAGTCTCATCCGGACACGAGCACAAAATCCAACAAAGAGGAATACACTCAAATGCTTACATTATACATTCAAAATAACAAATATAACAATACATAACAGAGAGATGATTTGCAAGGGAAAAAATATCATCTCCCAAAACAATAACTATGCATTTGACTGTTTCCCTCCCAGTCAGGACTCCGGCCAGGGCCAGAAAAAAAAACCAAGTAATCTCATTCCGAGACAAAGACAGAAAGCATTTTGGAAAACAGATATAGGGGGATAGAAGACACAGTATGTACCTCCCTGCCCACTATGGGAGGTCAGGAACCCCACCCAGTATCCTCAAAAGCAAAACATTTACCTGCAGTAGAGCTTTCATGCACAAGACCAGGATGGTGTAGAATATGAGAATATTCCACCTGAAAATACAACCAAGGAAATTCATCATTAACTATATATACATATATATAAATATATATATATATATATATATCTATATATATATATTATATATATATATATATATATATACATATATAGAATACAAATTGTCACTCACATTTTTTTATGCCGAGACGATTCGTTTCTGTGTCTCTTTACACGTCCTCAGTCAGCGTAATCCTTAATAATGTCAGAATGATGAAGACTCATTTTACACCTGAGTACAGTGAGAGAAAGTGAGTAAAGAGCCTTTTCCACGGACTCAACTATGCGCCGAGCAAGGCTCAAACCCAGGAACTTCCAGTCAGAAAGCGAGTGTCATACCACTAAACCACATTGCCGCACAATATGTACGACCCTACCTGTCAATCGCAAAGGCCGGTAGACCAATCAATATGTGGTAGGTAGGCCATGAGAAAAAAGGTACCCAAACTTACATTCTCAACATTGTGCGCAGTGGCTTCAGGAAGAATTCCGACCCGTACCACATGAAACCAAAGACTGCGATGACATAGCCCAATGAAAAGATGTTGATGCGAGACACACCAGTGATGAAGACGATTGCCATGGTCACCCAGAACATATACTCAAACACAAAGACCTTGAAGCTATTCATGGTTGTTCTGAAGAATAGAAGAAAGAAAAAAAACAATTCAATCGACGCATTGTTTTGTTTGTAAAATAAAAACTTGAAGCTGTTCCTGTCACTGTCACTTCTTTTATTTTTACTTACTTAGTTCGTCTGAACTCAGGACCAGAATTTGCCATTTTTAAAACCAAATATAAAAAAAACTTGCTATATTTTAATGTCAAAATGGCAAAAGGAAATTGAGTTTAACAGGGGGATGGAGGCTTTCTTATCAAATCACATCATTCTTATTACATATATTATTTGTCTGAACTCAGGACCAGGATTGCCAATTTGCCATTTTTAAAACCAAATATAAAAAAAACTTGCTATATTTTAATGTCAAAATGGCAAAAGGAAATTGAGTTTAACAAGGGGTGGAGGCATTTTTCTTAAATCACATCATTCTTATTTGTTATTGCAAATGAGCACAAATTACTACAATCAATCAATTAATCAATTAATCAATCAATCAATCAATCAATCAATCAAATCAATCAATCAATCAATCAATCAAATCAAATCAAATCAAATCAATCAATCAATCAATTAATCAATCAATCAATCAAACCAATCAATCAATCAACCAATCAATCAATCAATCAATCAAACCAATCAATCAATAAATAAATTAATCAATCAATCAATTAATCAATCAATCAAATCAATCAAATCAATCAATCAATCAGATCTTACTGAGCCTCGGTGGTGAAATCATCCACAGGATTGGGAGCTTCCTCTTCCACATCGTTCAAGATGTCTTTGTTGTTGCCTCCCCCGTATTCTTCCATCTTGGCCGGTTTGTTCTCCAAGTAGAATGGGAACGACTGCAGGCACACAAGCAGAAACTGCAGGGTATCCACTGCGCATCGGAAGAAGAAAGAATGAGATTATTTTACAAACACTATAGTTTGAGGGTTGATCTGCTTGGAGGTCCTAAAAATTCAGTTAGTATAGCAAGCAGTCGCAAAGAGAGTGGTATTGATTCCGAGTGTAGTCAAAACTTTGTTCGGACCACCTCTCTGCTCACCCAGCAGTGATTGGGTAGCTGGGTCTGCTTGATCTGGTGGAAAGTATTTTGTGATAGACTTGTACCTATCTAAAGGATAGCAAGCAATTGCTAGTGTCTGTTTAATTATATAGAAATCAAGATGAACTCCGTCTCAATGGACCTTCTGACTCTGCAGACTATTTTAAAATTTTTTAAAATTAAAAAATTAAAACATTCCCTGTATTCATCATCCACTGGGGGAAATTTTTCTCTAGAGTCTATTCCAAGGGAAGACTGGAATAACCCAGGCGTCAGCCACAGCACAGCGCCCCAAATTGAGCTTGGGCAAGGTGACTTGCTCGAGGCTGCACAGCGCAGTGGCAAGTGATCAGTACCTTTCGGGTACGAAGCAAAGACCTTACCGCTGCGCCACGGTGACCCTGCTGACCCTAATTTGGAGAATCATCCAATTGGATTCAGTAGTCTGATGTCACGCTGCCCGGCAACGGCGGCCATCTTGGTTCTAAACAAAGAAAATCATTACTTTTTATTCTTCATTCTGGCTGGAACTTTTCATATGTCTTTTGACCAGAATGTGTAAAAGTCAAAACATGATCAAATTTATGTTTTTTTTCCTCTGGATACGCTTTTATGCTCGCCGGAGAAATATTTCATACGGGCGTCCGCCATTGTTCCGATAGTTTAGAGCCAGTGTTACTAAGTTACCATGCGTCATTAGGAAGGAAGTGACATTACGACCATTGAATCCTATTGGACCTCACTTTTTTCATTTTTTTATCATTAGTGATTGCAGTAAAGGTAATTTTCAGCAATTTGTTGGGTTCGCTATCTGACTAATCTATTATATTTTTGGGAAATAAACGGTTTTTTTATGATTAGTGATTGCAGTAAAGGTAATTTTCAGCAATTTGTTGGGTTCACTATCTGACTAATCTATTATATTTTGGGGAAATAAACGCTTTAGTAAGCCGATGACTCCTTGTTCATCCACTGAATCAGTCATCACCAGTATTTATAATTGACAAGAAGATGGTTTTCCTACATCATGAAAAAAACTCTTTCTCAATATTGCCTTTTTTGTATATACGACTGAGGAATTTTAGGTGTTTTCCTCTTATGGTTCTAAGGAGAGAAGAGTGTCTTATATCTGTTTGGTCCAATACTTCCTTGTAAAATATGATACTTTCAGTTAGAATATACATCTACTGAAAAGTAAATCAAAACTGCATTTCAATCCGCATTTGAAAAGGGAAAAGAAAATTTCTCTTTCAAAATAAATTGAAATCACGAGAATTCACATTTCTTACCGATGAGTTTTTGGGCCATGGGTGGTTGATTGTAATCAGGTAAGTACAACCAGATGCCGAGATTCTGACGGAGATGAACAACCCAGGGATATTCTATGGTTAAAAAAAAGAAAGGGAATACAAGACAAGGAAACGTTACAATAAAATCAAAATAAATCTTATTTCATTCCCTTTATTTACGTCCAAGATAAAAATGTGCAGCAAACTATCTCAAAACTCTTATTACCTCTTCTTCTTCTTCATCTTTCAGCTTATCCTGCATTTTGCAAGGTGCCATAATTGAATGCCACATCTCCATGCATTTTGGTTCAGAGCATCACCTTCCTCAAAATTCTATTACAACAGAGTGAATCGGATGCGAAAAAAATAATTTAAGATGATAATAAAAAAGTAAACTAATATAATGACAGCAAATTTTGGGGATTTTTTTTAATGATCTTCAGTTCTTTTTTGTTTTAGTTGTTTTGTTGGTTTTTGTTTTTTTTGTTGTTTTTTTTGTAATTTAAGAAAATATATTAACCAATTTACGGTTCTAAATGGAAACCAAGGACCTCTAGCAACTAGACAGGCAAGAAAATTACCTCAATGAAAAAACACAGTAAATATTCAAACTCCCAATACACACCCCTAAACAGAATCTGAGGACATCCAAAAACTGGACAGGCAATGAAATGTCCTCAATGAAAATCACATCATCGAAATTCAAACTCACGGATACACGCCCCCTCTGAAGAATCTGAGGACATCCAAAAACTGGACAGGCAAAATAATGGCCTCGTGGAGGGGAAAAAAAATGCACACACATATAGACTCAAACTCACCTATACATGCCCCTAACGGGAATCCGAGGACTTCCAAAAACTGGACGGGCAGCATAATGGCCAGGATAAGTTTGTACAAAGGCCACAACCTGCCGCAGTTGACTCGCTTCATGATGAGGAACCAGGCCATCAAGATGATGTATATGACAGAGACGGCGTCGACACGGACACTGATAGTGATGGCAGTCATGACAAAACAACACTGGGGAAGAAGAGCAGAGACGTAAAGTAGAATAAACCCTGGGAAAAAATCTCACCTTTATCGATATGGCGGCTATGTGGTCTAGTGGTATGACACTCGCTTTCGGATCGGAAGGTCCTGGGTTCGAGCCTCGCTCTGCACATAGTTGAGTCCTTGGAGAAGGCTCTTTATTCACATTCTCTCACTGTACTCAGGTGTAAAATGATTACCTGGCCGTTAACAGCGTTGTCTCTGTCCCAAAAAATTTGTAATATCGCCCGACAGGTGTCATGTCTCGTCCTACATGTTATGTGTTGCTGTTGGCCAGGGACCCCTTGTAAAGCACTTTGAGCACGTTAAGTGGATATAGCGCTATATAAAATCTCAAATTATACCTGGAACTGATCTCAGCCTCTTTGTGTGTGAAGCGTGCTCTACCAACTGAGCAATCGGGACCTCCAGTTCTTTGGGATTGGAGATACAAAAAATACTCATCACTTAGGGAACAGCTTGGACGGTAAATGACGGTAAACTCACCTCAAGCCCAAACTTGTAGAAAAAATAGTTCGCAAAGAATTTAATGCAATTCTTGACACTCTCGTCTGCCTTGGGGCGTGTCGTTTCTGGGAAGATGATGCCTTGTTTGGGACGTTCGTGATTAGGGTGATTGTAGTGCTGGCGCTGGTGATAACGGATGACGCTCTCAAAAGCAACCAGGAACATCAAGAGCAAATAAAGCTGTTGAAGAATACAACAACAAAAATATAGTTAATAGTAAAGCTAGAACAGTTGATGATGGCGATGATGATGATGATGATGATGATGATGATGATGATGATGATGATGATGATGATGATGATGGCGATGATGATGATGATGATGATGATGATGATGATGATGATGATGATGATGATGTGATATTAATAATAATAATAATAATAATAATAATAATAATAATAATAATAATAATAATAATAATAATAATAATAATAATAATAATAATAATAATTTAATAATAATAATTTATTATTATATTTATTATTATTATTATTATTATTATTATTATTATTATTATTATTATTATTATTATTATTATTATTATTATTATTATTATTATTATTATTATATTATTATTATTATTATTATTATTATTATTATTATTATTATTATTATTATTATTATTATTATTATTATCATTATTATTATTATTATTATTATTATTATTATTATTATTATTATTATTATTATTACTATTTATTATTTTACTATCATTACTATTATTATTATTATTATTATTATTATTATTATTATTATTATTATTATTATTATTATTATTATTATTATATTTAATTTATTATTATTATTATTATTATTATTATAAATTTCATTATTATTATCATCATAATCGTCATCATCATTATCATCATCATCATCATAATGACTGTCGATCAGTTACATACTTACTCTTTCGTAATGAACTAACGTCATGCCGGCAGTTTCTATTTTGGTGAGTCCAAACCAAACAGCGTTGTTCTCAATGGTGCTGTTACTTGATGGGGGGATTCCACTCGATGTTGGGACAACAGTGGTCGTGGTGATGGGGGTGGTGGTGGTTGTGGTTGTGGTGATATTGGGGTCATAAGTTGTTGCGTTAATGCTGCTGACATTGACTGGTGAGACAGTCATGTTTGGGGAAATAGTAGTAGATACTAAATTGGTCAGGTTGGCGACAGAGGCATTAAGGAAATCAGTACCATTGATTAGGAGGGATTTTCGAACGCCATCCACCGTCGCATTCTTTGGGTCTTTCTGTGAAATATCAACATGTGAACAATAGTATTCATATAGATCTAATACATCCATACATCCATACATTACCATATCATACAATACCATACATCCATACCATACCATACATCCATACATCCATACATTACCATATCATACAATACCA
>NC_088366.1:56719610-56767110 GCF_034508935.2 Berghia stephanieae | reverse complement strand
AAAAAAAGAAAAAAAACTCAATATCATTTTCAAACTTTATAAATAGTAATTTGCAAATCAACAAATATTATCTACATAAAAAAAAAAAGCAAAGTGTAATTGTGAAAAGTTGTGTACCAACGGAATCCATGAAGAAACTCAGTGAAGCAACAGTGGTATTCAACAACAACAAAAAAAAAACAATATCAACAAACAAAACAAAACATCTATCGGGCACAACAATCAATATCTTATAAGGAACGCTGTGCATTTTTTTTTTGTTTGCTTTATGTTTTTTGTTGTTTTTTTTTATTTTGTGTTCGTTTTCTCTTTTCTTTTCTTTTTTTTTTTTTTTGGGGGGGGGGGGAGTGGTAAAAATTCCAACATTAAAAAAGATTTGAAACTTTTCTTTTTCTTTTTTTGTATTTTTTTTTTTTTTTTTTTTTTGGAGATAAAGGAGTAGAATTCACATTGTTAATGGTAAAACACACAGTGTCCCTTCCTAAATTGACGGTGCGGTGCATCATCGTGTGTTAGTGTGTTAGTCATTCATTTCTCTATACACATGCAAGTAAAGTATCTTAAATCATTCACCTCGACGCATCCTTTTATTTCCCTGTCACTCTCATCTCGATTATCCATTTTACGATAACAATTAATTATACTACGTCTAACAGTACAGATAATCCAATTCTATTTTCATTCTTTCTACTACTACTACATACTTACCTGCCTACTATGAAATAGATTGTTACTTTTGCCTTCTCATATAAAGATCGGATTTATTGTGTACTTTTTTTTTTTAATTACAATTAGCTATTAATATTATAATGTAATGCAAGAGAGAAATCTACTTTTGAATCCAGTGAATGCACTCTTATAAGTTTTCCTGTGTTTTCTTCTCATAAAGACGGTCTGAATAGTTCAGTTCTTTATATTATTATTATTATTATTATTATTATTATTATTATTATTATTATTATTATTATTATTATTATTAATTATTTTATTATTATTATTATTATTATTATTATTATTATTATTATTATTATTATTATTATTATTATTATTATTATTATTATTATTATTATTATTATTATTATTATTATTATTATTATTATTATTATTATTAGTATTATTATTATTATTAGTATTATTATTATTTATCTTACACCGGTGCCTGTTCCTCTTTTAAAATGCTCTCTGTAACTTTAATACATTGCTCACTGTGAAATTTGTTAGTTACATCTTTGGCAAGTAATTATTTCCGGCTACCAAAAAAAAAATGATTTTAAATGTGTGATGGTCTGACAAAAGGTGTTGGACGTCGTACTGTTTTGTTGTTTGTTTTTTTTTAATGAGCAAAATAGGGCAGAGAAGTTGTGACATCACACCGACTCTTCCAGTTCCAAACTCATTGGAAGTGTTATGTAACCACTTCTTCCACAGGACTTATAACTTATAATAAATAGTTTATATATTTTTTAATAGTAAGGAGACAGAATTATTCTAGCAGCAGGATGTATGGGCATAGTCTTAGGATAACGGGAACGAAAAGAGCGATGTTGGATGATCTTTCGACGATCATTTATTTAGACTAGAAATAATAATAATAATAAAAATGGCATCACTCTGAAACCAGAAGATCAATTAAAAAAGCTATGTATCCAGTCCTCCGCAAGAGTAGTTTTACACTTTCAATGAAATTGGAACCAGTTTATTTTGACATCTTACTTTTGATCCACATAGGTTCAAAACAGGTTTTCTTTTTCCTCAAAAAAAAAAAACTGTCACTTTGTCCCTAATTCAGATATTTTGATAATTTAAATTACATTTTACTCAGCAAAGATTATTTCCGCGCATCTGCTTTGTCACTTTGTCCCTAATTCAAATATTTTGATAATTTAAATTACATTTTACTCAGCAAAAATTATTTCCGTGCATCTGCACTAATTTGAGAGATTCCAATGACGAAATGTCACGTTTTGTCAGACTGAACTGCCAACCCTTCATATTTTCCAAAAGTGGAATCAGAACCTCAAAAAATAGGGAATTTGAGACAAAAAATTAGAAATCTTTTAACAATGGGTAATTAATTCCACATCAAAATTACCACCGACTTTGCCACCAAACACATAAAGACAGTATTCTTGGCACGGCTGGCAAAACTACATACATGTATCACATGTATTAGGTAATGGAATGGGGAAGGGGGGGGGGGGGGGGGGGAGAGGAGTGCGATTAATTTTCCTACTTAGCTCCCTTTTGGCAATCATTTTTTGTTTTTAGTGCGATTAATTTTCCTACTTAGCTCCCTTTTGGCAATCATTTTTTTGTTTTTAATTCACCTTTTTAACCCCTCTTCATTTTTTTTTTTTTTTCTTTCTTCTTACCATTGAAACTCGGAATTTTTGGAGACATATGAATGGTGGAAGAGTGGGAAAGGAAAAGTGAAAATAGGAATGGGAAGGGTTGGCAGGTATGTTCAGGCCACACCAAAAAAAAAAAACAAAAACAAAAAAAAATCAGTTCATGGCTATTTATATAGTACAGTTTCTGATTTTCAAATCTTTCTGTTAAAGTTTTTTTTTTTTTTTTTTTTTCAATTTTCCAAACAAGTTAAACTCTCCTTACCAGCTTTTTTTTTTTTAGAATGTCCCCCGAAAATTCACACCCACCCAACACAAAAAAAAGACTTTTCTTACTCAAACAAAAAAGTAACAAGTGAGCTCTACAACACCGTGTTTAGTATTAATATTAATAGCTGTAATCAAATCATTTCTTTAAATTTTATGATGTACAAGAGAAATCAGAATGAGAAAACTGTCGGTTTCATCGTAACGAATGTGACGATTTACCTATGGGTGGTATGGAGAGTGTTAAAGGCTATCGAACTAATACATCTTTCCCTCATACAACTAATACATCTTTCCTTCATACAACTAATACATCTTTCCTTCATACAACTAATACATCTTTCCTTCATACAACTAATACATCTTTCCTTCATACAACTAACACATCTTTCCTTCATACAACTAATACATCTTTCCTTCATACAACTAATACATCTTTCCTTCATACAACTAATACATCTTTCCTTCATACCTATAAAAACTGTGGTGTGACTATCATAGCTTGGTCCTTGGCCGCCAAAAGGCACTGGGAAAGGGAAAGGGTTACAACAATAAACATCAAACATTCACCAAAACAAGGCAACAACATCTATTTCCTCATGCTCTGCGTGCACAAGCATCTCGTAAATACGTGCAATAGATAATATAATAGGATATTAGAACAAACACAAAAGAGAACCAAAATGTAAAATTCTTATAACATTTTTACTTAAAAGTGACATATGTTATACATTAAATAAAATAAAACAAAAGAACATAATTCATTTTATGATGTATCTTTTTTTTATGCTGCTACCTTTTGAGTTAAGAGCAACTCTGTAAATTTCTTCCATTTCTTAAAGATCAAGTTATATATCACTGTTCTGAATTTTATTTAAAGTCGAATCTTGGATCCATATTGTCAAATTAAATTCTATCAGGAACCCTACTATCTGGGAGCGCTGGGAAAAAAACATGGCAATTATTCATAGAGTAATTCATTTAAGGACATGGAAACATTGATTAATTAAAGTACAAAATGTGATTTTTTTAAAAGCATATCTAAAATATGATGACATAATTCTGAAATACAATAGTTGATCTTAAAATAATTGCATGACAAAAAAAAAAAAACAGACATAATAAAAGCTTGTGAACATGATAAAAACTTGTCATTGAATATGATAATACTAACACAGCGTACAAAGATGTACACACACACACACACACACACACACACACGCACACACATACACACAGAAACACATGCATACACATACACACATGATATCTTTAGGTTATGATTTTGATTCACACACAACTTTATGTTCATCCGATGTTTTACTGGTGTATCACCGCACTATGTGGTCAGAAAGAATATGTAATGAGTAAATAATTTATCTAATTTTCATTTTGCCTCAAGATGAATTCAATTTTTATCAGATGGCATTTGTATGAAGAAAAAAAACATTGTTTTTTATCATCATCATCATCATCATCATCATCATCATCATCATCATCATCATCATCATCATCATCATCATCATCATCATCACCACCATCATCTTTGCCATTGTTTTTATCATTGTTGTCCTCGACATCGCCATCACCATCATCACCACCCACATCACCACCACTACAATCATCATCAATCGCATAAATCCAAATAATAATAATAACAATACTAATAAAACATATCATCAAAAACATCATTGGTGTTTAATTCAAGAAACGGTGTATGATAACTAAAAATATTTCCTTTAAGGGCATATATTATGAATATAATTTGTTTTTTTTTAATTGGGAACAAAAACACGTGGCAGTTTATGCAGTAATATTCAAAGAAAGAGAAGATTAAAAACTCAAATTGGATAGGACAGTGGGGAAATCATAAATAATCAAGATTGTAAAATAAAGAAAGAAAGAGAAAAAAAAAAAAAAGAAAAAAGAAAAAAAACAAAAAAAAAGATAGCCTAATAACCATATTGAGGCAACCGACCACAGATATAAATAAGCATCAGAAACAGTGTCCCTTACGGACAATTGATAGATTTGTCCACTTTTAGCTCTTCAAAATAATAATATTGTGAATTACATTTGAGTTTGAGGCTATAACTGTAACACAGTGGTTGTCAACCTTTTTTGCTGAAGCAAAATTCCAGGGGAAAAAAAAAAGAAGAAAAAAAATTCCAGTGGCTCGAGATATCCCTGAGTAAGAATTACTATATACTGTCAATCATAGCACTTGTGTGATATCTTGAAGAATAGAATCCCTGGACTGTACTCACAGATCCCTAGAGTTCTGTAAGAATTACCGCCAATCATAGCATTTGTGTGATATATTGAAGAATAGAATCCCTGGACTGTACTCACAGATCCCTAGAGTTCTGTAAGAATTACCGCCAATCATAGCATTTGTGTGATATCTTGGAGAATAGAATCCCTGGACTGGACCGACAGATCCCTAGAGTTCTGCAAGAAATACTGCCAATCATAGCATTTGTGTGATATCTTGGAGAATAGAATCCCTGGACTGGACTCACAGATCCCTAGAGTTCTGTAAGAATTACCGCCAATCATAGCATTTGTGTGATATCTTGGAGAATAGAATCCCTGGACTGGACTGAGAGATCCCTAGAGTTCTACAGGAATTACAGCCAATCATAGCATTTGTGTGATATCTTGGAGTATAGAATCCCTGGACTGGACTCACAGATCCCTAGAGTTCTGCAAGAATTACTGCCAATCATAGCATTTGTCCGATATCTCACAGAATAGAATCCCTGGATCGGACTCACAGATCCCTAGAGTTCTACAAGAATTACCGTCAATCATAGCATTTGTGTGATATCTCACAGAATAGAATCCCTGGACTGGACTCACAGATACCTCGGATTCTACAGGAATTACTGCCAATCATAGCATTTGTGTGATATCTTGGAGAATAGAATCCCTGGACTGGACTCACATATCCCTAGAGTTCTGCAGGAATTACCGCCAATAATAGCATTTGTGTGATATCTTGGAGAATAGAATCCCTGGACTGGACTCATAGGTCCCTAGAGTTCTGTAAGAATTACTGCCAATCATAGCATTTGTGTGATATCTCACAGAACCCCTGGATTGGACTGGTGGGTCCCTATATTGTTCTGCAGAATCACAGTTGACAACCACTGCATTATTAATTAAAGGATTAAGGGGGGGAAAAAGGTATCCCTACAGTAAATTTTGAGGGAAAATAATATATATCTGAAGTGGTTCCAGACATCTTACGGATATCAAGCATGATCTAAATATAAATAATTTGCAAATTTATCATTGCATAAATGCGTTCAAAAATAAATTGACAACTGAGTCGACATTCCCAGAGCAATTAATTTATCGTGTCCATTAGGGAAAGAAAAAAAATGAAGAAGAGATTAAATTTTTTAAAAGCCTTGTGCTTTTATATAGTGCAATATCCACTAAACGTGCTCAAAGTGCTTTACAAGAGGTCCCTGACCAACAGCAACATGTAACATGTGAAACGAGACATGGCGCCTGTTAGGCGATATTACAATTTTTTTTAGACAGAGACAATGCTGTTAACGGCCACCTGAGTACGGTGAGAGAATGTGAGTAAAGAGCCTTTTCCAAGGACTCAACAATGCGTCGAGCGAGGCTTGAACCCAGAACCTTCCGATCCAAAAGCGAGTGTCATGCCAGTACACCACATAGCCGCACAAAAGTTTTTTAAAAAGTAAAAAATGAAAAAGAGATGAGAATGTCTGTAAATTTTGGACACCATAGATGGTGAAAGGAGAGTAAGGAGGAAAAAAAACAAATAAACATTCTATGAATCAGCAAGGAGGGAAAAAATCATTCTATGAATAAGGGGAGATTTTTTAAAGGTAGGAGACAAAAAAAATAGGAATTAAAATCAGAGAGATGATTTTGACTACGGAAATAAAATAGGGAATAGGAAAAAGAAAGATAATTCATTGATGAGGTGAGACAAATGAAGAAAAGAAAGAACAGAATATTGGTACTCATCTATTTGTCGAAGTAATGAGTTTGTAATTTAAAAAGGCATAACTGTAGGCTTTTTAATAACTTATGATTTTTTTTTAAATTTCAACGCTATTAATTTCTTTATCCACAAGGAAGTAAAAACCATTCTATGAAGTAAAGAACAATTTATTTATTTTTTAAGGTAAGGTGCATAAAATGGGGATTAAATTTATAGAAAAGATTTTAACTGCGGAAATGAAACAGGGAGTTGGAGAAAGAATAACAACTTATTGATGAGATGAGAAAGTAAAAGAAAAATCCAATAATTATTGCTGTTTATCTCTTTGTCATGAGAGTTCAGCGTAATGAGTTTTGTTTTTTTTAGAAAGCCTTAACCGTTGGTATTTTTAATAATGTCTTGATATAAAAATCAAATTTCGATATTGATTGACATCAATGTTTTTGTTTATTCATCATAACAACGCCACTTCCACATTATCTCATTCGTCTGTAGTGTTTCATTCATCCTGTTTTTTTGATAAGGGGGAACCCAAAACATCCACTTTATCTGTTTTCGTATATTAAATTGAAGCTTACATTCAATTTCACATTGTTATTCATTGTTATTTCAAAGAGCAATCAAGATATATTTTTTTTTAATTTGTGACACAATTAAAATGATTCAAATTGATTAAGAGATCAAACTCATTTTAAAAAATCAAAAGACAAAAACACAATAAACTTTTGAAATTTAATAGAAAAGGATAAAAAAAAAATAACTTTCGGTCATTTTAATTCCATCATGAAATCTATACCAGTCAGTTTAAAGGTTCTCTCATATTGAGTGAGTTTGTAACTTTTCCCATCCCTATTTTGTTTTCAGGAGAAAAATGGGAAGAAAAGACAGAGAAAACTGAAAAATTTCCAAAGAAAATGAAATGAAAAATATTGAAAAAGATATCAATAAAATAAAAAAGAGCCTGATATTTTTTTATCTTTTTTATCAGAAAAAAAAAAAAAAAAAGCTATAGAGCATAGGCATAGGCATTTCAAAAGAGTATTCCAACAAAATAATACAGTAAATAATAAATCATTTACCATCCAAGATAATACTCAACAAGACTTTTTTTTTTTTTTTAAATAATAAATTGAATAATGGAAATAGTAGTTTATTAGGAGGCGGATAAATAGTGGAAAAAAAAAAATCTATTTTTTTTTAAAAGTCAGCATGAGCTAGTTCCGTTCTGTTCAACCCGACGTGCACATATTTGCAGGTCTGATAACTGGACGCAATTATGGGCTTGTTTTAACGTTGTTGTTGTTGTAATGGACAACATTTTGCATTGGATTGAGAGTATTTCCATTATAACAACGATGAGATCATAACAATTTGGTTTATCAGACCTGTAAATAAGTTGCACGTCGGTTCAACCATATATTCGATAGTTTTTGTGCACCAAATTTTTTTCACAGAATTGGAGGAATCAATCAACTCACAAAAAAGGTCTTCCCAAGCAATTTCTTCGGGAGCAGCTGAAAGGACGGATGGAATGGGGATAATTATAAACAGAAGGAATAGGAATTTTGCTGAAAGGACGGATGGAATGGGGATAATTATAAACAGAAGGAATAGGAATTTTGCCAGGCGGGTGGTCAAGAATTTCAGCAATCACAGTCGGGACAAGTTATGGGTATTTAAAACGACAATGGTGTAGCATCTTTAACTTTTGAGTTTGAGCCCTCAAAATAAAGGCATGACATTGCTTGGTGTTTTATACAAATACTATGACTATCGACACCCGCTAAGTCATTTTCCTGATAGAAAATAAGTTAATGCGTTCAAGCAATCTCCTGGACGCAATAAAATCACCATGGAAAATTTGAAGCTTCGAGAGACTCGGGACATTGTTCTAAGAGCGGCTATGTCGTCTTGCTTTCGGATTGGGAAGGTCCTGGGTTCAAGCTTTGCTCGACGCATAGTTGAGTCCTTGGAAAAGACTCATTACTCACATTCTCTCACCATACTCAGGTGTAAAATGAGTACCTGGCAGCGTTGTCTTCGTCCGAAAAAATTGTAATATCGCCTAACAGGCATCATGTCACGTTCTACATGTTGCATGTTGCTGTTAGCCAGGGAACCATTGTAAGGCGCTTTGAGCATGTTAAGTGGATATTGCGCTATATAAAAGCTCAAGTTGCATTTTTTAAGAGGCAAATAAGACAAGTATTTTCCTCTTTAAGTTAACTAAATATTCGACCCCCCAAAAAAATGCAGTTTTAATCTGAATTATGAAAAAAGCGACTTAGCAAGTTTTGATAGTCAACTCCTCATATGTTATTACTTCTTGTAAAAGTGCATTGGTAGCTATTACCATTACCGGTATCATTACCACAATTCATATGTTCTGGTCATTGATGATTATAATATTAAACTAATACAGTGGACTTTCAAAACAGTGGCCATTCAAATTGTATCTATAATATTTCCAAGCACCTTTATTTAACATTGCAGTAGAAACATGGTAAAAGTAAAAATTCTTTAAAACAGAATTTAAAAGTCATCTCTTTCTGTTATATTTAGATGGTATGTAGAAAGAACCAATGGGGGATTTTTAAAATAAATAAATTAAAGTTGAAAAAGAATGGATACGCAAGTTTCATTATATACCACAGGTTTAATTACATCATTTTTGGAGTGTCACCTCACAGAATACATTTGCCCTAATTTACATTTTAAAAATAATTCCGTACCTCATCTTTTAAATGTTGTTGATAAGATGATAAAGTAATTTTTTTTTTAAATAATTTTATTAGGTATATTGCATGCCATATATGTTGTGCACCTTAAGCTATATTGTATGCATTATTATTTTTATTTTTTAAAATTATGATTATTATTATTATTATTATTATTATTATTATTATTATTATTATTATTATTATTATTATTATTATTATTATTATTATTATTATTATTATTATTATTATTATTATATTATTTTTATTATTATTATTATTATTATTATTATTAGAAACAAAAAAAAGAATATTCCTCAATTAACTATTGAAATTTTGTTGATCTCATAATAGTAAACTGCAGAATTTTCATTGCGATATATGAATTATGCCATGTGCAAATTAGAGACTTGATACGTCTTGAGATCCATCATGAGTTAAGGTCAGAAAAAGACCTTGCAGACCTACAGTCACTTGCAAAGAATAGAGACCAAAAGAGGGAACTCGTCAACAGAATTATAGAAGCTGCCAAGGAAAACGTCCTGTTGGGGCATGTCTGTCGCAGACCTGATGAAACACTGATAAGAAAGGCTCTAAGATGGACACCTCAAGGAAAGAGGAAGCGAGGCCGTCCCAAGGAGACTTGGAGACATACCGTAGAGAGGCACCTAAAAAACAGAGAGGTCTGTCCCTCAATACGGCCCCAAGAATAGCTGCAGACAGGACCAGGTGGAAATCCCTTGCATCGCCTCAAGTGTGCCAGAATGAGTGAATAAGGAAGGCGTCCCAGTTGGCTGATTAGAAGGCAGACGGACGGCAATAAGTAAGACTGTCATGTGCAAAATAGCGATGAGAAGCGCATTTCACGTTTGCTTCTTTGAGGTTGTAGTCAATTCTAATACAAGTACTTGATCAAGATTTTAAAAACCGATAAATAATCAAATGCGTTCAAGAAAGCAAAATAGATACACTTATTTATCTCGGCTTGATATGTTTGATTTGTGATAAAATAATAAAATAGGTTATAATTCTAGCCAGTTTCTGAAATCCTTCTTATGTAAAAGTCAATTTTCATAGTCATGATTGTTGGACAGCACTGCATACTTGAGAGAGAGAGAGAGAGAGAGAGAGAGAGAGAGAGAGAGAGAGAGAGAGAGAGAGAGAGAGAGAGAGAGAGAGAGAGATGCTGATCATTATATTTAAGGAGAAACTCCATTATTTTTTAGGACTGTCAGTCATTGAAACAAACTTAGATTTGAAATTTAAAAATTCTACTTCAAACTTCAATGAATGTCTTCAAGACTTATGTTGATAAGGAACTCCCTCATATGATGCATGACTATGGTGAATAAGCTTTCTTTGCTATGTGCAATTAGCAATGTAATTTATTCACTGAGCTTCAAATATACATGTATAAATGTATTAACATACTAATTGTATTTTATAAGTCTGTATATTGATGTATTCAAAAAATAGAACTGCCAGAAATTTGAGATTGCCTTATTAAGCATTTAAAGGCATTTTGCCAATTAGTTATGCATATCAATGATATATGCTAAAGAACATAGCTGGGTGTGTGGTTTCAAGCTTTGGCATAAATCGCATTTCAGCTGAAACAACTAGAGTTACATGGCAAATGCAACAAGGAGTATTTCAAAACAAAAAAAATTAAAATCTTTTAAGTCATTGATAAGTTTGAATTTTTCTTTAAAGCACAGATTATCGGTGACAAACATGACATGTGAGGATGGAGGGCTAAGCCAGTAAGTCAAATCACATTTCCCTTCTTAAAGTCTTTTTGTTTTCTTTTCCTGAGGTTTCCTTATTTTTTAATATTTTTTTTTTTAACAACACTTCGAAATTTGCTATTTATTCATTATGTAAATGTCTGTAAATCAGAATTTCTAATCAAAACAGTATATTTATTGATTAAATCGAAGTGACATCGTCATAAAAAATCTAAAACCTGAAGCTGTCTAAGTTTTTTGTTTTTTTTTTGTTGTTTTTTTTTTCTTCCTATTTATATTGACAGTATCTTAGAAGATTGATAATAGACAGCAATTATCAAATAGCGAGAAAAATTGAGAAGCTGTTGGAAAGACTTTGGAAATTCTCTAATTCGACACTCTGAATTTGTGACAATTTACTCTATTCCAATATATACTTCTTTTAATCTCATATTTGAAAGGGGAAAAAAAAAACAAAAAAAAACATTCGCGTTCTTTGAGATATAAAAGAAAACGAGCTTACCTGGAAAGAACAAAGAGTTGATTGAACACTCTAGTAATTACAAAAAAATTTAAAAAATTTAAACAAAAAAACAGAATTAAAAAGAGGAAAAAAAACATGAATTCATCATTTGTTTCATTACAAAGTGCCTCGTCCCTGTAAATATTTGGGTTTTTTATGTTCTGTACATTTCTTCTGAAATCTAAAATGTTCTAGGCTGGGCCCATCATTGCCTTGATGACAGACATCTTTAAAAACTAAATAAGCTCAATGTAACAGGTAATGCTCGTGAAAAAATTCATATGATAATCAGTGCTTAAATAGTAAATAAGTAAAATGCGCCTCGTGCCCCAACAAATGATGGGTGGTATATTGCCCTGTTAGTATCCTGGATCAATGACAGAATATGGAAAAATAAACAAGTTCTACTTCATGATGCTTTTACTTTCACCATAATAAAAATGTTGCTGCTCGAAGCTCGGAGGAATAAATAACTGTAATAATAATAAGGGAAATCCTCTACATGGCCCATTACTTGTCGTGGTGTGACGGCTTGGCTGCCATTTTGATCATCCAGAGGGCTTTACCAGCTGGAGCTCAGGCTCCTGTCAGCTTTCAACCATACTGGGCAGGCCAAAGGATGGATGCCGGACTAATTTGGGTGCAGTGAGCAGCAGAGGAGTCCTTTAAGCCGTGGAAGGCAGCTCATCTAGAAGAAGGACACTTCGACAACAAAACATGGGAGGATAGGTAGAATTCAACAGCCTTGGATGGCAGCCTATCTAGGAGTGAACCTCCAAAATAAATCCTGACCCTCCAGGTTTGGGGGTTGGTTGGACGTGGGGCTAACTACACCACTGGATCGAAAAACAATTGTTACAGAAAACAACAGTAGATCCAAAAAAAAAAAAAAATAAATAAATAAAAAGTTGGCCTTATATTCAACTGAAGCACCAAGAGGATAAGTAAGTAAGTAATAAAAGGGAATAGAAACATCAAGTCAAGACGATTCAATAGTCTGAGGTCACACCTCCCAGCAACGGCGGCCATATTGGTTCTAAACAAAGAAAATCATTACTTTTTATTTTTCATGCTGGCTAGAACTTTTCATATGCCTTGTGATCAGAATGTGTAAAAGTCAAAACATGATCAAATTTATGGGGTTTTTTTCTTCTGGATACCCTTTATGCTCGCCAGAGAAATATTTCATACGGGCGTCCGCCATTGTTCCGATAGTTTAGAGACAGTGTTACTAAGTTACCATGCGTCATTAGGAAGGAAGTGACGTTACGACTGTTGAAGAGTACTTACAAAGACAAATGATGTGGGCATTTCAGGGTTGCCCCTTTTTGTCAACAAAGCATGATGAATGAAACACTGAAGATGAATGAGAGGTGAGATGATGATGGCGTTGTTAATTAAGGCAAATGAATCCTCTCATCTTTCCTCTGTTTTCCCTTATTAAATTGAAACTTCCATTCCATTCAATTTCTTATGGTCATTTATTATGGAGAATGCGTCGTTTAAAAAAAAAACAAAAACAATTCAAATAAAAACAGAGACAGCTACAACCAAAGATAAAAGACAAGTCACCACATATTTCAGCCAAAAACAAACAATGAAAAAATGATACAGTGTCAATGTAACATAAAAGTCACACGAAAAATCCATGCAGGATATATATATATATATATATATATATATATATATATATATATATATATATATATATATATATATATATATATATATATATATATATATATATATATATATATACCACATACATTATAATCATGACCAAAAAATATGAGGGTAGGGATGATTAGGAGGGTGAACAAGATTAGGTTATCCCCTGTTATCTTTTTTTTAAAGTTTAAAATATTTTAAAACGCCTTAAGGAAGGGGTAAAAAAAACGGAACCAAAAAAATGGAGTTTTTTTTCCCCGTAAACAAAATGTGGAGGATAGAGCTGAATGAAATTTCCATTCAAAACATATAATTTGATCCTATTCCACATTTTTTAAATGAGATAAGAAGGGTGAAATTGTCTATTTTATACGAGGGAAATGTGGAGGAAGTATACTTTTAAAATATGATATGGGGGGGGGGGGGGGTGTAGGAAGTATACTTCAAAAAAATATTCTATAGGCAACAAGTGAAGGAATTATACTTTTTAAAATGTTCTTAAGGGGACAGGTGAAGGAAGTAAACGTCAACACTATACAATTCTATTTTAGGATGGTGGCAACCCTCATTGTGGAAAGTCATATGAAACAACTCCTTTAAAGATCAACATACTGGCTCAATCATATCCGAGAAAATCTTAAAAACCTGGGTTGGTTTTTGTTGTTTAACTTAACTTTATAGAAAAACCAAAATCTGAGAACTTAATATTTTGACCATTCAGTAATTACTAGTATTGTAAAGATATCCAGAAGCATTCATTCATTTATTCATTCATACATATATTCATTCATTCATTTCTTCATTCATTTGTTAGTTTGTTCATTCATTCATTCATTCATTCATTCATTCATTCATTCATTTTTTCATCCATTGATACATATTCATTAATTTATTCTTTCATCCAGTCATTCATTCCTTCATACATTCGTCCATTCATTCATTCTCTACCTCCTCCTCCAAATCCTCCTCTTATCCAAGATCGTTTTCATAAATATTGTTTGTAAAATATTTATAGAGCAAACAATGTTTCTAAACATCTAAAATTGTCATAATTATACCTTTTTTTAAAAAACAAGATTTGTATTCCACAGAGATAAAAAAATATTTTCCTTCACATTTTTGAGGCCAATTTGACATCATGTACAGGAGTTGTACCATACTTAGCAATCAACTAAACTCAAGTCTTAATATTAATAAAATTGCCTACAATACGATTCAATAGTCTGATGTCACGCCACCCGGCAACGGCGGCCATCTTGGTTCTAAACATAGAAAATCATTACTTTTTATTTTTCATGCTGGCGAGAACTTTTCATATGCCTTGTGATCAGAATGTGTAAAAGTCAAAACATGATCAAATTTATGTGGGTTTTTTTTTCCTCTGGATACGCTTTTATGCTCCTCTGAGAAATATTTTATACAGGCATCCGCCATTGTTCCAATAGTTTAGAGCCAGTGTTACTAAGTTACCATGAGTCATTAGGAAGGAAGTGACGTTACAACTGTTTAAGAGTATTATTGTTACTGAGTGTTAAAACAACATGCAACATCAATCTGCTAAATATGTATATGTTCCGTGTCCTGGGTGGCCATATAACATATGTTGTTATGTGACAACAATATGTGATTCGGTGTGGTGACCAATTGCATTGCGTACAGTGAATTCAGTTAAAACAGCCCATGTAATACGTAACAACAATTAACGGTTATACATAGTTAATATAACATTATATTTAGACAATATATAGAGAGAGGCAATATTAAAAACCAGTTCAGTTACACCAACAGCCCTTTATTATTGACAAAGAACACCAAAGAAAGGACCAAATGGATAGAGTAAAACCCAGGTTTAAAATATATATATATATATATATATATATATATATATATATATATATATATATATATATATATATATATATATATATATATATATATATATATATAGTTAAGGGTTGTTGGGTTTGTTTTTTTTTGTTTTTTTTTGGGGGGGGGGGTTAAAATAAAATAATGTAAAACAGGATTTGGTGAGAGGGAGGATTGGGTGAGTACACAATCATATAATAAGGGTTTGTCATATTCCCACAACTTCTTAAAGATTAGTCTTTGACAGTTACCTCCTAGTTCTAGAAAGTCGCTGGGTTCCTTGACTGTAAGAATAGTTTCATAGTAATAGAAATAAAATAATGTAAGTATTGGGAAAAAGTGAGCATAAGATTAGAACGTTTTAAATACAACAATCGCTTCATAAAAGCTGGTACAGTTGTCGATTCTTCCAAGAAAAAAAATAAATTAAGAAAATATTTTAAAAATGTAATTAAAAGTTTTAAAAAAGGTAAACATTTTTAAAACGGACAGTGCTGTGGAGTAATCATTATTAGATTGTGGTAATTTGTTTATATAAGAAACAGTGATGTTTATTAACATTGGCATCAATAAAACATCAATAAAGTTTATTTTACCGCATATTTCATTGAAGATATATGGGCAAAAAGGACATCTCTCAACCTGTTGGGTGGTTAGCTGTCTCTAGGTGGTGAATGATACAAAAGCATTGGGAGAATACCTATACCAAACAGAATCAAATTACTTATGATCTGGAATCTATATCTATAAACACATAGAGAAAACCCAGAAGTTCCAACAATGTCAATCAGTATGATCTGGAATCTATTTCTATAAACACATAGAGAAAACCCAGAAGTTCCAACAATGTCAATCAGTATGATCTGGAATCTATTTCTATAAACACATAGAGAAAACCCAGAATCTCCAACAATGTCAATCAGTATGATCTGGAATCTATTTCTATAAACACATAGAGAAAACCCAGAATCTCCCCACAATGTCAATCAGTAAGATCTGGCATCTATTTCTATAAACACATAGAGAAAACCCAGAATCTCCAACAATGTCAATCAGTAAGATCTGGAATCTATTTATATAAACACATATAGAAAACCCAGAATCTCCAACAATGTCAATCAGTATGATCTGGAATCTATTTCTATAAACACAAAGAGAAAACCCAGAATCTCCAACAATGTCAATCAGTAAGATCTGGAATCTATTTCTATAAACACATAGAGAAAACCCAGAATCTCCCCACAATGTCAATCAGTAAGATCTGGAATCTATTTCTATAAACATATAGAGAAAACCCAGAGTCTCCAACAATATCAATCAGCATGTATGGTAAATATTCCATTTTATCTGAAGTTCGGGTGAGGGGGGGGGGGTGCAGTGTGGTCCAGCAGAATGGTCATCACTTTGTACCTCCTGGAGACAGGGTCGACTCCTGCTCAGTGCAGCAATACTTGCAAGTCAAACCCTCCCTTAAGCTCATTTGCTGAGATATCTATCTCAATTTTCCTTTAAAATAATATGTCCTGAAGACACTTTTATTTTCGCATGAAGGGGAATAGAAGGAGTGGTTTTTAAATTTAATTTCCAAAGTATTCAAAGCACATTAAAATCATACAATGCATGTATCGTGTTGGAATGAAAGAATGGAATTTCACAAGTATTGATCTGAATATTTAAGTAATATGAAAATCCTGTAGCAGAAGCATTAAAATTTCAAATACAACAAAATATGTAGTGATAACACTTCGTAATGTAAATGACGGATGAAAAGTAGAAAATGGTTAGTATAAAGTGGAAAAAGGCTAATGCAATACATATTACGAGTCATATTCTTGGAGAGTTGGAAAAGTATACGAGAAGCATTTTTTCACCTTACCACTATACTAGACTCATCAGAGATATCTCTCAAAAATTCTTGATGAAAAAAATATTTTTCTTCAATTGAAAAACAAAACAAAATATATCTTTTTTATATGTGAAAGTAAATCTGTGACCCATCATCTCAAATCGGTATTATGTTAAATGTAATGTTCAGGAACTGGACATTGAATTTATAGCCACAATTATGAAACGTGGGGCTACTTTCTATTAATTACGGTGGAGAATAAATGCAATTTCTCACATTACAAAACACTCAAAAGTCATATTTCTCATTGTATAGATAGTATGCGCTTGGCTAAGAAGCTCACAACATTGTCATCCAGAAGTATAATGGACCAACACACAATACAATGTGTAACATTGAACGTTTATAGTCTGGTTAATACAGTTTAGTGAGAATTATCATAAACGTGGATGGCAAAAAGCAATAATAAAGACCTGAGTGACATCAACTTCATACTATCTATTGTTTCTATTTTCATTTTTCAGCGTCCCACTCATCCCAGACGGTGGGTCACAAATAATTTCAAAAAGACAGTCAAAAAGACTTGAGTCTAGAACTGTTGACCTGACAGGAATCTAGTATTGTAGCAAAGTGAAAAATCTCTCTCACAATTTCTGTTAATGGAAAAGATGGTGCTGCTGATGGATAGATAACTAGAGAGAATAACTCTAAGCTAAGCAAATTCATTGTCACTTCTTGATGCAAAGAGTTGGAAAGATAGAATGATAGATAAAATGTATGATAGTCCAACGCAATAGATATACATTCCAGCTGTTGCTTAACAAACTCGCATTTTACAAATCCTTGTCTCTAAAGAACTAATATTATTGAGTCCTGTTTTTTTCTGACATTGCTCATTGCTCCATCAATATAATGAACCATATTCTTCTTCTTCAAGTACCAAGTCTGTGCCAGACATCGGTGATCATGGTACGCCATTCATCTCTCTGATCAGATAACCTCAGAAAAAACTAATATTACTCTTCTCTTTCTTTGTCACCCAGCTGCTCAAACTATTCAAATAGGTTTTTCTTGGTCTACCTTTACTCTTTTTACCTTCTATCTTTCCTGTAAGATGTTCAATACATTTATGTTGATGTAGGTGCCCTCAAAGTTGCATTTGTCTTTTTCTTATTGTACGAATTAATAACCTTTTAGTTTCAGCTTGCTCTAATACTTATTCATTAGTTTTCTTCTCTGTCCATGTGATTCTTAACCTCCTTCTGAACCATCTAAGATTTTCAAATCTCATAAGAGTTAATTGCAAAAGAGTTGGGGTGTATTTTCAACAACAAAAGAAAACAACAATAAAACGGATTGATCTAAAACAAGTAAAGGGTAATAGAATAAGCATGGATTGTATTAACACTTAAAGACTCAGAATCAGAGCTGCGTACTACATACTTCAAAAAATTCGTCAAAGTAAGGATTTTTTGCTATATGTGCAAAACTACAAAAGATAAAAAATTTTCGTTTAAAATTACAAAAAAAGCGAAAGTAAATGACAAAGCACATAAATAGGATTCTAAAGCTTAAATTTATCCTGCAGATAGCAAATCTTTAATTAATTTTTCCCTCTTAGGACTTCGGCAATTTAGAATGTGAAGACAAGGTCTGCAGTAAAAGCAATAAGAATAGAAGGAACTAGAACTAGAGATTTTATATTATCAATCAAAGAACAGACACTTGAATGAGGTTTTCTGACAGAAATGGACTGTAACCTTTAAAGACGCAAAGAAATAATATAAAGCAACCAATTTTTTTTTTTTAAATAAGCTTTAAAAATAAATAAAGGATTATTTTTTTCACCTTTCATTTTCTTATTTTTGACGACAATAAAATAAAATTCTACACATCTAATGAAAGATAAATAAAGTGGTAATAAATTTTTAACCAAAATCCCTCAATAGAAAAATAAAACCAAAAAAAGGAAGTATGACAACAAAGAGATGTAAGGTAAAATAACAATAATAATTTTTTAAAAATATAATACAATTTTGCACAAGAGGTGAGTCCACTTAGCTACACATTATCAATGCCAGATAAGTCATATAAGTCATTGACATTATTATACGGATAATACACATTATAATCATTATCAATAATTAGACAAGTGACATTGTGGACAAAGCCTTCATACCATATCAAATCGGGATCGATATTTTATTTACGATGTGTTTGTGTGTGTATGATTGTGTGTGTATATATTTACGTGTGTTTGTGTGTGTGTGTGAGTAATATATTTATGTAGTGTGTATATGGATGTGTGTGTGTGTATGTGTGTGTGTGTGTGTGTGTGTGTGTGTAATTGGATGCGTGTGAGCTTTTGTTCGTATGTCCGAATCTGCAGTGTGTAATGCTTTTTACTGATGGTCAATGTGAAGAGCTTCGAAGCTTCGGCATAAGGGCTATATAAATGTATATTTATTATTGTTGTTATTATTATTATTATTATTATTATTATTATTATTATTATTATTATTATTATTATTATTATTATTATTATTATTATTATTATTAGTATTATTATTATTATTATATCTCAATAATTGGATGAATGATGGGTGAATAGGAAGTGTGGATTTCCTGAGAGGGGGGTTTGTTGACTTCGTTAAAGAGAGGACTTTAGAGATATGATTGTTGATGCCCACCATAGGCCTTGCTCTTGTTGATGGAGTGTTTAAATATTCGGTTTCTTGTTCTTTTGTATTTCATTTTTCGCTGGGTTTTTTCTGTTTGGTTTGTCTGACTGTTTTTCTTTTTTTTTCCTTTTCTTTTTTTTTTTTGTTTTTATTTATTTTATTTTTTTTTTTTTGGATGGAGGATGTTTTTGGTTGTTTATGTTTTTTTAGGGTGTTTTTTTTTTTTATTGTTTTATTTTTTTTTAAATGTTTCTCTTTTTCGTGGTCTGTTTTTGTGTAAGAGTATGTTTTTGTGAATGTTGGGTGTATATGTATGTCCGTGTGTGTATGTCTGTGTTTATGTATGTGTGTAAGTTGGTGTGTGTGGGTCTGTGTGTGTATGTGTGTCTGTGTGTGTATGTGTGTGTGTCTAATTTACCTTACCTTTTGCAAAGCACGTTCTCATTTAAAAAACATGTTAATATATTTGTTTTTCAAAATCAGAATCCAATTAACACCTATTTTGTTTGGATTTTTGGGGTTTTATAATTTTTGTGTATGTTTTTGTTTTGTTTTTTGCTTTTTGTTTGTTTGTTGGTTTGTTTCTTATTGTATTGAACAAATTGCAAAAAATAGAGTTGAAATCCCAAACCAATTAAGTAAGTGCATTTGCTTAGGACTTAAACATTGTGAGAGTGAATGAATGTCTTTGTAAAGCTTTGCCTATCACCAAAATGAAAAGAAAGAGCTGTAAAAAAAAATTTTTTATTTGTTTTTAAGTTGTGTGAAAATTGTATCACATTACTATGATATCACGAAACTTACGTAATCGCTTGAGTAACGAAGCTGGCCTCCCCTTTCTATCATGCAAGACGATTCCTGTCACATCACTGGATTGCACCATGGCTTCTTTGACAAACTGTCGCAGTGACAGGACAATCAAAAGAGTGTAAAACAACTGCAAACAAAGAGGAAAGGCAGAAAAATGAAGACATTTAGTTCATGAATGAATGAATTAATTAATTAATTAATCGATCATTTAAGGAAAAAAGAAAAGAATGGGTGAATGAATGAATGAATGAATGAATGAATGAATGAATGAATGAATGAATGAATGAATTTCAAAAATGATTTAATCAATTAATTAATTAGGGGAGGAATTAATGAATAAAAGATGGAAGGAAAGAAGGAAGAAAGGAAGGAGGGACATATTCTGCATGTAAAATTGTGGCTCTGACTAAAGATTTTGTTTGCTGTATATATATATATTTAATTACAGAGGAAGTGAGATAATATAATATTTCATTCTTTGTTTTCTTCATTCATACATCTTATGATATCATTTTTTTTAATTACACACTTTTCCACTTTTGTTTTTAGCATTATTCTGCTCGCTATTAATAGGTTGCAGGGTCAGTGAACTAGCCTCAAGTTGATCCCCTAAGTAGACAAGAGAAGAGAGTCCAGTCCACACAATAGGTAGTAAGTTTGAAAGCCATATTTTTCGTGTGGCTGGACGATTCAGTGCTTAGTGTGACTGCTCGTAGCATGCGTTGCACACACACACACACACACACACACTCTCTCTCTCTCTCTCTCTCTCTCTCTCTCTCTCTCTCTCTCTCTCTTCCTCTCTCTCTCTCTCTCTCTCTCTCTCTCTCTCTCTCTCTCTCCCTCTCTCTCTCAGCTATGCAACCTGGGATACAACAGACCATAAAGATAGTTCAAAAATAAAGTTTATTGTTTTTTGGGGAGTTTTTTCTGTTTTTTAATTGTACTTTACAATACACCAATGATAACTTTTAACTATTGGTCCCCCCTTCTAAAATATTTAAAATGAAAATGATGACATCCATTAACAATATTACCTGCAACAAGAGGTTGGGGAAAGGGTCCAAAAACTTTTTCATGCCAATTTCCTCAAGCTCGTAGCCTCCGACCATTGTCGGTAACTCTTTCTTTAGCTTCATGCAGAAGACATACTGAGCCAAAATGAGCCCTTCGGCGTAGAATAAAATGAACGGGGATGAGCGGAGGAACCACTTTCTGGAGTTGGGCATCATCCACAGGAAACAGGCAGCCAGCAGGAGGACGAACGTTAACCACGAATGGTAGGTGATGCTCCAAGCCTGTTTTTTTTTTTTTTTTTTTGTGTTTTTTTTTTTGTTTTTTTAAAAGAGATTATAAGGGTAAATGTGAAATGAAAATGTTGCTGCCTGAACCTCGAAGCAATATAAAAACAATAGGAAATTGAATGGAAGCTTCAATTTAATAAACAAAAACAGATTATGTGGACATTTCAGGTTTCTACTTTATGTTTTGTTTTTTATGTTTTTAACTCTTTCAGTGCTGAGGCTGTATTAGCATTTCCATCACAAAATGGCTGACACCTGATTGAGGCAGCATGAGAATGACAAGCTAAGACAAAGTGACATTCAAATTCAGCGCAAAATCTCAATTAAAAAATACCCCCCTAGGGCCAATTGAATGTTCTGATGAAAGAAATTATACCATTGATTCAATTTATAGTACTTTTGTAGAAAGTAGGACTGGATTACATTATTGTTTTTGCCTTTCAAGACTCGCTGCACTGTGCAGCTATTGGCCAGTAGAACAGATTCTACTCTGGCCGCACAGTGCGGCCAATGCGCTGAAAGAGTTAAGGGTTTTACAGCGCTTGGGACACACTTAGGTCATTTCAGCACCAGTAAAAAGGAAGAAAAAGGGATAGTCAAAAAAGTTGTAATAGATTTATCATTAAAAGCACAAGAGAAAAAGTAAGACAAAGGGAAAGGGGTCAAATAGTGAACAGATTTAGATTCCAACAGAACATTATCAGTGTACTTAGACGTAGTTTGAGATCACCTAAAAGTTTCCTCCAGACACAAACACAGGTCCCCACTAAGAGGAATACACTCAAATGTTTATAAATCATGATATATTTAAAAGAAAAAATCAAAAATGTTACAGTTCATAACAGAGAGATGATTTACAATGAAAAAAAAACAAAACTATAATTATACATTTGACTGCTTCTCTCCAAGTCAAAAACTCTGGCCAGGGCTAGGACAAAACTACGTCATCCGAATCCGAAACAAAACCAGAAAGAAACTCGGAAAACAGATTTAGGGGACAGAAGACATAGTGTGACCTCCTGCCCACCATGGGAGGTCAAAGGCTTCACCTAGGTTTCTCCTTTATCAACAAAACACGATGACTGAAAAACTATAAGATGAATGAGAGTTGTTTGTTTGTTTTTGTTTTTAAGGGTTTTACGGCGCTTGCAAACATTAAGGTCATATCAGCGCCAGTAACAAGGAAGAAAATGGGATAGTAAAAAGTTCTAGAATTACAATTAAAGCATCCAAGAATAAGACAGACAAAGGAGAATTAGTTCAAATGGGCAACAGATGTAGATTCCAAGAGCACACCATCAGTGTACTTAATTTGAGATCACCTAAAAGTCTCATCCAGACACAAGCCTAGGTCCCCACTAAGAGGAACACACTCAAATGTTTACGAATCATATATAATACATAAACAAAACATAATACAGAGCATAACAGAGAGATGATTTACAAGGAAAAAA
The DNA here is from genome assembly GCF_034508935.2 of Berghia stephanieae. Classification (NCBI taxonomy): domain Eukaryota; kingdom Metazoa; phylum Mollusca; class Gastropoda; order Nudibranchia; family Aeolidiidae; genus Berghia; species Berghia stephanieae. The sequence goes on along the minus strand of NC_088366.1, from coordinate 56,743,911 downwards.
ATATCATCTCCCACAAAACTAACTATACATTTGACTGTTTCCCTCCCAGCCAGGGTATCCGGCCAGGGCCAGGACAAAACCAAGTAATCTCATTCCATGACAAAGAAAGAAAGCATGTTGGAAAACAGACATAGGAGGATAGAAGACGCAGTAAGTGCCTCCCTGCCCACTATGGGAGGTCAGGATCCCCACCCAAAATGAGAGTTATAAGAACAGCGTTAAGGCGTCAAACCTTATCAACCCCTTAACATTAGATTGTACAAAAACCCTCATAAGAAAAAGAGGAGTAGAATGAAAACAGTTAAATATTGAAAATCTGTTCTGGTGTCCAAAAAAAACCAAAAAAACATACAATTTCAAGGGGAAACGCATGGAATTGTTACAGGGAAACGCATGGAATTGTTACAGGGAAACGCATGGAATTGTTACATACAGAGATGAGGAAAAAAGAATGCAATTATGAATTTTTTGGCAAATAATTGGCAACTCTGAATGGATAATGGAGATAAAGATGACTGAATCAATCAATCTATCAATAAATGAATGAATGGATGGGGATGATGATGATGATGATGATGATGATGATGATGATGATGATGATGATGATGATGATGATGATGATGATGATATAATGATGATGATGATGATGATGATGATGATGATGATGATGATGATGATGATGATGATGATATAATGATGATGATCATATGATGATGATGATGATGATGATGATGATGATGATGATGATGATGATGATGATGACGATGATGATGATGATGATGATATGATGGTGATAATATGATGATGATCATCATCATCATATGATGATGATGATGATGGTGATGATGATGATGATGATGATGATGATGATGATGATGATGATGATGATGATGATGATGATGATGATGATGATGATGGTGATAATAATAATGATGATGATGATGATAATAATAATGATGATGATGATGATAATAATAATGATGATGATGGTGATGATGATGATGATGATGATGATGATGATGATGATGATGATGATGATGATGATGATAATAATATTAATGATGATGATGATGATGATGATGATGATGATGATGATGATGATGATGATGATGATGATGATGATGATGATGACAACGATGGTGGTAATCTCCCATGTCTTCTTTATATTTATAACCATAAATCTTACCATCATCCCAATGAGAGATAAGACGTAACTCTGTTTCACCATGACCATCAGGAACGAGGCAAAGGCCGATCTCTTCAGGGGCTCTTCCCCTACTGGTTCCTGTACGAGTGGCCCCTCGTCCACACTGCTGGAATTCTTGTCATCTTCTTGATTCTTAATACCCCCGTATTGACCTCCAGAGGGTACTTCAGAGTCGACAAGTCTCTGGCAGATATGAAACGAGAAGAGAATGACATGAAGATTTTGGTAGCACAATCTTAAACTCTCTTTCAAATTTTTTTTTTTTTTTTTTTTTTTCGAAACTATTACGCATTCTTTTTTTTTACAATACTTTTTACAAACCATAGATACTTGTTTTGACTAACTTTATGTCCATTAATCGATATCAGTCGAATAATACTCTGCCTGGTGCTTTATTCCGAGTAAAAGAAAAAAGAAAATGTGAATGTGAAGCAATGTTAGGTGTTCGATAATCGATACACAACAAAAGACAAATGATTGTTAATAGTTAGGGTTTCCCCGTTTATAAAAAAACAAACGACAAAATTATAAGAAATTGGAACAAATGGACGGCATTTTTACTCCTGGACTGATAATATCTAGAAAAATGCATATGCAAACGCATATTACATCTACAACGTCACTTCATTTTTCTCTTCTGTTTTTCTCTCTTCTTTCTTTCTTCTTTTATTTTTTTTTTATTTTTTTTTTTTTTTAATTTTTCTTACTTCAGGATATTTTTTTTTTAATTTAAAATTAAAGGAGATGGATTCAAACAATTCAGTTTATTGGGGTTTTTTTTGTCTTTTTTTTTATTATTATTATTATAATTTAAAATACATCAATGATAACTTTTACTATTGGTACCCCTTCTAAAATATTTGAAATTAAAATTCCAAGCTACGATAACTTAAACGAAAAAATTTAATAATAACATAATTTCACCCATCACCTCCATCCTGTACTAGGTCAGGGTAAACCAGACAACGAAATATAACTTTGAAGTTAAAATGGCCAGATGTATGAACATGTTTGCTTTGGCAATGTAAGTAACTACACTAATTTCCCTCAATAAATCATATTAATTTAGCCCAAGTTTCATATTATTGACTAACTTTAAATCAAGCCTGCCTACTTGAAAATTTTAAAAATTCGTACTTTTTAGGAAATAAAAATTGTAGTCACCATAGTAAACATTAAAAAATCAGAAATTTATCCTACAAATGATTATTAGATAATGCTTCAAGATACTTAAAATTATGAATTCTGTAATCAACTTTCACTTTCAATAAGTTTTAATGACTAAGAGATGGCAATAAAGTTATGAAATTGGACCCAAAAATTTCGCAATTCTACGGATTTTGGGTAAAAGTTGGCAGGTCTATTTTAACCCTCTCCTTACAAACTACAGGAAAATGAGTCGCATTCGTTACGATGCAACCAACATTTAACCCTCTCCTTGCCAACTACAGGAAAATGAGTTGCATTCGTTACGATGCAACCAACAACTTTCTCATCTGATTATTCTTGTTTTTCATAAACTTTGAAGAAAATGTGTTTATTTATTATAGCCATAAAAACTTGACACAGTATTGTTGATTGAGCTCATTTTGCTGAACAATATTGTGCATAGAATGTACTTGTTAATCTTCTGTTTGAGTAAGAAAAATATATTTTTGTGTTGGGTGGATGCGAAGTTTTCGGGAAAATTCTGAAACTGGCCGGTAAGGAGAGGGTTAAAGTCAATATTCAGTAACATGATTTACCCTGACATAATAAAAACTGATTTGAGGTCGGGGGTCATATATTCCATCTCTAACACTGTGTTCCATTTTGAATAAATAAATGGCTCTATGAATATACTACAATATAATGTCATAATATTTGATGAGGAGGGATGGAAAGGAAATGGTAAAATTGCTGCAAAGAATAGGGAATGAATGAGATTAGCGGAAGAGTAGTGTCCCTTGATTGGATGTCACCCATAGTCTGTGACGTCACCGGCGACGGAAAAGTTATTAGAGAGAGAACGTCATGTTGGTTGTGCGCATGCGTCTCTCTCATCCTCGCTTCCGGTGAAAGCGGCTTGAGACACTTCAAAACGAAATTTGACGTTCTCTCTGTAAGGTGACGTCCAATCAAGGGACGCTACTCTTCCGCTAATCTCATTCCCTATAACATTCAATAAATCAGCAATGTGGACGATTAAGACCGTCATGTCTGTTCTCTTCCAATCTTGGATCAGAACGCTGTCTGGTATAAGATTACTTTTAATGAGATCGTGGTAATTATTTTTTTTTCTTTTAAGTATTGTTTCGTTTAATTTGTTTCATTTTTTTTTTTCATTATTGTAGTTGTTTTGTTGTTTGTTTGTTTTTTATATACTGTTCTTTTTTGTTTTAGGGATTTTTTAGGGGTTGTTTGTTTTTTTTGTTTTCTTTTGTTTTGTTTTCTTTTTTCTTCAGTGGGATTTTTTGTTTGTTTGTTTGGTTTGGGGTTTGTTTGGGTTTTTTGGGGGTTTTTTTGGGTTTTTTTTTTTTTTTTTTTTGTTTTGTTTTGTTTTGTGTTTTTTTTTGTTTTTTTTTTTTTTTTGGGGGGGGGGGTGGGGGGGCGGCTTTTTTCTCTCTATCTCTCTACTTTTAGGGAAAAGGGGATGGGAAATGAATACAAAATTGCAGTAGGTGGATGGCATCACCACCAGTGGTTTGTTTCTCCAAGTTTGGAGGAGAGCATGACATCCGACTTGAACCATCCACATCCCTGATTCCTTGTTCTTCTTCTATGTCACATGGACATATTTTTTTTTTAATAGATAAAATAAACTGAATTAATCCATTAAAAATTTATGATTCTCATTTTATATAAGTTATAAATATAGCATTACATATTCAAAATAACTTTAGAGAAACCCTTCCTTTTTTTATATATTTATATTTGTGATAAATTTTAGATTTTTTCCCTCAATTTTAACTATATATTTAAAAAGTAAAACAAAGAACGTATGATTAGAAAATGTTCCAAAGGGATGATAGGCATAACGAATGAGGCCTTTGGATTGGTGATATTTTTCATGGTAATTATGGTAACGTGTCGATATTTAGTGAATTTTAAAGATGGCAAGTTTTGGGATTATAAAACGATGACCAAGAGATGAATAAGGATACACTACGCCTATAGGAATTATAATCTCATTTAGCCATTGACTTTACATCTAAATATACATTAGATTTTTAAAGTAGCAAAATCTTACATTTACAAATTAATGATAAAGCAATAAAAAGGACAATTGTTTTTTCTTTTCATGGGATTGATAATATCATCTAGGCAGTAGCATTATATCAGAGTATATAGAACGGAACAGACATGCCGAGAGAGAGAGAGACAGAGAGAGAGAGAGAGAGAGAGAGAGAGAGAGAGAGAGAGAGAGAGAGAGAGAGAGAGAGAGAGAGAGAAACCTCTAATGTTAATTCTACTGTCAATTATAAAACAGTTTTGAGGCAGAAATATCAAATCATTTATATTTGAATAAAATAAAAAATGGCTATGAATTCACACTACTGCCATTTATAGTAAAATATAAAACTTTGAATAGATCTTTCCCTTTCAAAGAACAAACCTCTATGATGATTCTGACAAGAGTGAACGATGAACAAAAAAGTTCAAATGTTTGGATCAAGATCTGAACTAGTCTTCAAGATCAACTATTTCTGAGTGCAATGAAATATCTATAACGATAAGCATTGAAATGTACACTTCAATTTATTAAATGAAGAAATACTGTGGACGTTTCAGGTTTCCCCTTTATCAACAAAACACGATGAAGGATGAATGAGAAATGGAAAACCAGAAACGTCCACAGTATCTGTCTTCATTTAATAAAGTGAAGCTTACATTTCAATACTTATCGTTATTTTTTTCCTTTGAGCTTCAAGCAGAAAATTTTCATAAAATATCTATATATGATCGAGCTCTCTGTTGTTGCCATTTTTAGCTAATTCTATGTCAAGTATGTTTAATTTAGGTTCATTTTCTGATGTCAACAAAACTATTAATTTTATTTATTTATAATTGCCTCGAGAATTTTGACTATCTAGAAAACATCAACAAAAACAAAACAAAACCAAAAAAAATAGAGATAGAGAAATTGCAAAGAATCAAAAAGAGGAATAACTATTGAGTTTGTCCAGAATGAAAAAAAGAGTAATATTTAGTAAGCAGTGTGATATAGAAAGAGAGAAAAATAAATGGAAGGATATATGATCAACAAATGGTCAAAATGGTATTATGTCGGAACTGAACCCAATGCCTTAAACTTTGACTAAAAAAATTGAATTAAACAGATAAATAAATCACAAAACCTTGCTTAGCAAATAGGCATACGTGAGGCTTGTATTAAGATAACCTTAATCTTTCGGATTTTGTCATAATTTGTCACGGGAGTATTATTAATAAATAAATTAATTAATTAAATAAAATTCCCTTTATTCATCCACAAGGGGAAATTTGGCGCAGTGCAGTGCTGCAAAATAAGCTAGGGCAAGGTGACTTGCTCAAGGTCACACAACGAGGCGGGTAGTCAAACTCGTTACTTTTTGAATACGAAGCAAAGACCGTACCTCTGTGCCACGCTGTCTGCTGAATTGAATTTTAACTTATAAATTTAAGGCGGTAATACGGCACAGCTGTATTGTCTTTGCTTTATATCAAAAGGTACTGATTTCTGCGCAAGCCACTTCACCTTGAAAAGAAAAAAAAAAAAAGAGAGAGAGAGAGAGAGAGAGAGAGAGAGAGAGAGAGAGAGAGAGAGAGAGAGAGAGAGAGAGAGAGAGAGAGAGAGAGAGAGAGAGAAGAGAGAGAGAGAAAGGCAGAAATGTTGAATGCTTATTCATAAATCCAATCTACGGGGTATGAATTGATTTTTATTTTTTTTAGGCATATGAGCGATATATATAGGAAAAGAAACTATAAGTACAAAGATTAGACAAATGTTGAGATTAAGCAGTGATTCAATTGAATTTAAACAAGTTAAATGAATTTGTAACATTGGTGTGTAACTTCCATTATTAAATTATTAAACTTTTTCTTTTAAAAATAAAGCATAATTGTAATTGTTTTCATTCAATTTCTATTCTTCAAAAGTAAAATCACGTTTTATTAAAAATCTGTAATGAAAGGGTGCATAACATGTAATTTGTTAATAAAAAAATTAAAAGAAAAGAAAAGAGGAAAAGAACAAAACATGCAAACATTTACAAAAGGGGAAAAAGTCAACAACAACAAAAAGTGCAATCCACGATAAGTGAAAGTTTTAAAAATAACTACTATAATAACTAAGTGGTTGGACAACTAATGCACTAAAACTAATGAAACATTGTTTGAGACAGAGGAACTTGGATTTAACGAGGTCAATCTAATTGAGAATCTCTACTCGTTAAAGATGAGCTATCATTAAATGCACAGTTTCGATAGTAAAAATATTGTTTAGCTTTGGGGTTTTATATATATATTTATATTATATATATATATATATATATATATATATATAAATATTTTTCTTGTTGTAACCCAAGTTCCTCTGCTATGGTGGAGGTTAGGTGCTATTTATAGCTATTGTGATTGAAAGCTATTAATAAAGGAGTGCCGTGATATAGCAGAGAAAAGCAAAATGTTTCTTTATCTTTCTCCCTTTTTTTTTCTTTCTTTATTTTTTTAGCGAACCCAGACTTGCGAGAGGCTGGCAACATATTTTTCCACAATTCTTTTGATGAAGGCACGCTGTCTTGCTGGCAAAAAAAAACTACACACAACACATGTTAAAACAAAAACAATGTGTACAAAGTCGTGTTGTTCGAAGACAACTTTTATAAGCCTTAGACCTAGATGGTTACATATTGCAGGAAATTTTTGTGTTTTTAATGTTTAATTTCAAAACCCATCAAACAAAAGTGCTAAAATGAGGTAATTTGTTTTATGACGTACTGATAGCATTTTTTAAATAGAGCTTATGAGAAAATGAGTACTGCACAGTTTTCAAGATACTCCCTTTTTTCTTTTCTGTCTTTTAATTTTTCCTTCTTCTTCTTTCATTTTTGTGTTGTTTTTTGTGAGTTTTTTTGTTGTATTTTTATCATTTCAGATAGGTTGTTTGTGTATGACAAGGACAGAATGAAAGTAATTCTTTAAAATTAACATTACTTAAAACAAGAGCAATGAAGCAAGGCTTCCTGTGTAATTAAAAAAGTTAAGTCAGGTACAAAAGCAAGGCATTTAGTTTGCCTGGCATTACAACCTGATAAAAACGTTCCTAGATTCAATTAAACACTTTATCTAATTTTCTCCTCACTTGTAACAAAAATACAAATTTGACCGGAGAAAAATTTACTGGTAAAATGGAATTTAATCATCACAATCGAAGATGTTAAAATTAATTTCCCTAAAACAAATGATCTTTCTACATTTGTTTCATGTTCCACTTGTTTTTAATATACAATCTTTCATCAATTACGCTGTACAAATATCATGTTAGGGTAGTAGGGGGAAACAGAAGTAAAACCCTCTGCTGTTTCATGCGACTATTCAAATTCGTGTTTACTTCTTAAACGGTGTTCTTCCTAACAAAATGCTTTTCAAACAAAAACGTAAAGGAAAGAAAAAATAAATATTTCAAAATCAAAATGTGACCAGTGACAAAAACATGAAAAGCTGAAGAAAAAAATAAATAAATGCATGTCATAAAATCACATTGCTCTTCACAATCACGCCAAGACCACATATCATGGTTTTCGTATCCAATCAGAATTTCAAATTTCAAGACTGCCTTACTCACAATAACAAAATCAAAACAAAGTAGATGCAAAAAAAAAAAAAATACACATGGATATCAAATCGCTCCGTAAGGAATAGCCAGAACTTCCATTTAAATTCAAAATCTGACAATTTCTCTAATTTGAGACTTACAAAATCCACCTCAAGCTTTGGTTGTTTATCTGTTTTCTCACTTTTTTTTTCTTTTTCTTTTTTTTTTTTTTTTTTTTTTTTTAAATCTGGAAACTAAATAATACAATGTAGATCGCTGTTGTTTAGACTCCTCTCCAGTTCCACGGGGGCGAATTGTGTGTACCTCAGTGAAAATTGGCAGCAAAAGTTTTTATACACGTGTGCACGATTGTGAATGAATATATTGGTACAATTAGCATACACAGTGCACACTCATCGATTCTTCTCTTGGTTTGTGTTTGTTTTTGGGGTGTTTTTTGTCTTTTTGTTGTTTTTTTTTACATATTTTTTTTTTTCAAGACATGAGAAGAGGAGGGGAAGAAGAGGAGTAACACCACTGATTCATTAGACATTGCTGTGTACTAAACCCATCCAAGATTTGAAGTTGTAAAGTAAAAGTAACATCGTTGAAGTAATTAGCTGTACCAAAATAAATTCCAGTTCTTTTTTTATTTTATTTTTTTTTTGCACTTAAAATTGATAATTTATATTGTAAAGTGCCCAGAGCTTGTGTTTTACACGAGATTGAGCGCTGTATAAATGTGTATTATTATTATTATTATTATTATTATTATTAATATTATTTAGCTCTCTATGCCAGACTAAAATATTGATTATTCCGCTTTAGAGACCCACTTCTCCCTTGACCGATACTGATACCAAATCTTTGCCAGCATTGTTTATGAGAAGATCAACCACATTACATCTTCATTCCTAATGTTATTCATCAGATAACTTGGCACGCTTGTCGCAGGGTAATACTTTTTCCCCCCCACTATCCTGAAAAAAAATTTTTTTTTAAACACCCTAAACAGAGTAGGAGAGGGGAGAGGCTGGATTGAATATTTATTTCAACAATTTTTTTTTTTTTTCAATGTCAAATTCCAACAGAGGTTTAAAGGTTATTAGGGTGTGGTTGAGGCCACATCAAAAAGTTGTGAACAAGTTTGTATAATCTTTATCTTATAATGGTGCCTGCTCCTTAATTTCTTTAATTTGATATTATCAAAAAGTTGAGTGACTGACAAGTATTTTATTAAGACTATCGTGACCATCAACCACCAGTAAGTGAGGCAAGCACAGGATTGCACACAGAAGAGGAGAACGATTAGAGGAAGCTGTAGACTTAAATGAGGTTTTGACCTTTAAAAACAATGGATGTTGGAGGTGAATTTGCATTTGCTTTCCTTCATCCTTTATTATTGCAATTATTATATTTTTTTTCTATTTTATTTTTTTTTTATTTTTTTGTTTTTTTTATTTTATTTTTTTTAGTTTGCTTTGGTTTATTATTGATTTTGCTCTATTGATTTGTTAATTGGAAATTATATGTTAATGTATGAGTTATATTGGCAATTGACTACAAATAAACCTTTTCCTCCTTCATTCAATGGATGCTGTATTTAGCAAAACTATGTGTAGCGTTAAACGTTTATAAAATTTAGTGAGAACTACTCATAAAAACGGCTGGCTAAAAACAATAACAAAGCTCAATGAAGTCAATTTCATTCCTTCTATACAGCAGTTTTGAGAACAACCGCTCAATCTCTGAAATTATACGAAAACTCTGGCTTTTACCTTAAATGATTTCATTTTCATCACAAAGCTAAAACTGTTCGAGCTATTTTTTTGTTATTTTTTTTTCAATTTCAATAAAATTTATAAAATAAAAAAGGTGAAAGCGGTTGGCATTCCTTTTTCAGAACTTTGATGTAACAGTCCTTCTTTTTTTCATGAAAAATTCATATGAAATTCTGCGAGAACAAGGTTGCTCAAACATTTGCATATATATCTCCCTTGAATCGAAATGCTTATTGCATTATTGTTAGAAATGTTTCAGAATGTACAAATATATGATAAAAAATGAGGCATAAAGAGATTGCCTAGTGGTGTCAAAAGGATTTATATTTCAACGTTAAACTTTTTAAAAGTTACAATTTATTCTATCAGGCCCAGCAAATTGTATTAAATAAATTATTTTGTCCTTCCATCACCTCCAACATTCCATCAAAGCCTCAAATAAGGTAATTTTTCAATAAGAATTTGGTATCTCTTTTGTAAATTTGAGTGTAATGGGGTTGTAAGAAGTAGGGGGGTAGGAGGGTGCTCAAAAGATGTAGAGTGTTGTTAATACAATTGACAATTAACAACCCTATAAAAACATTTGAAATGCAATGGTAGCACAACTTCCTTTAAGATTCTCCAATTACAAGAAATAATATGGAAGTGAAAACCGGACCACTATACACAAGTTATGAATATCAATACTATACACACTGTCATGATGTCCATTTCTACCATCTGTAACAGAAAAATAAACAAGCTCTAAGTCTTTTTGTTTTGGTTTGGTTTCTTTCTTTTTTTTTCTGTTTTGTTTTTGTTTTTTGTTTGTTTTTTTTTTGGTTTTTTTTTTGTTGTTGTTTTGTTTTACCACCAGTTTATGTTTGATTTTTTATACGAACGAAAAACTACTAAATGAAATGTGAAAATAATCTTTTTAAAGCTGGTGTTGATGGAAAAATAGATATATTAATATTAATATATAGTGATTCTCTAGAAAGCGCATTTTTTCATAAACTTTTTTTTCCCAAAAAAAAGGGAAATCTCAGAAATGTCTACTGAAAAAGAATTGTCCCATTGTTAAGATGACACTCAGAGTGAGATCAAAGAGTTAAATCTTAAACCAGGTTATACATTTTTGAAGAGAGAAAACAAAAATTATTGGTAAAAACGTTTCAGCTAACATTGAGTTCTTTACAGACAAGGTAAACTCATGGTAGTTTACGATTCCTTTTGTAGTGTTATATTTCTAGTTGATGAGTATGGATCTTTGAAGCAAGCAATTAGATTAACTTTTCAAAAGTAGAACATTTTACATAGTTTGCCTTCGCATAATTCAGCATAATTCTATTCCATTCAACAGAATTCATAATCGGTCAACGATAAGAGGGAAAAACATGAGAACAAGTTAAGCATGTGTGTACACAATATCAAGAATAAAAAAGGGAACACAAAAGGCCATAGCTGTTTGCATCTCTGTTTGTTTGTTTGTTTGTTTGTTTGTTTGTTTGTTTGTTTGTTTGTTTGTTTGTTTGTTTGTTTGTTTGTTTGCTTGTAAGAAATGAACAGCATTTGCAACACACTCGTGGGTTACCATAAACGCATCAGGCAATATATAAGACAACAAAATAGGAGAGCAGAATAGAAAAGAATGCATTATATTCATCAATATTATTATGATTATATCCAAACGAATGCTTGCAAAACGTTTAAGTCAGACCAGATCCTAGGAAAAGGAAGATGGGACATAACATGAGGGACATTTACATAAGTTTAGTGAGAGCGTGTAAAAGGAAAACATTTTATCTAAGGACGATGATTTATGCAAATTTCACAACAATTATAAAAACAACAACAAAAAAAGGATGAAGATTTATTCTAATTTCACAACAATTATAAAAACAACAACAAAAAAAGGATGAAGATTTATTCTAATTTCACAACAATTATAACAACAACAACAACAAAAGGATGAAGATTTATTCTAATTTCACAACAATTATAAAAACAACAACAACAAAAGGATGAAGATTTATTCTAATTTCACAACAATTATAACAACAACGAATAAAACCTATCTTTCAGTTCAGGATTACAGAGATTATTTTAAATGTTTAATTTGACTGACTTAAGTTCTACAAATACAGGCAGACCAAGATGTGCTCAGTGGAATCCATTGCATGCAACGATTGGTGAGAGATAAGGTAAAAAAAATAAGTGTTTTATAATATAGATCCCATCACACTCAACAAATGAATTGATAAAATAAGCCACACCAAAATTTTCTGCCCTGTTAGTTGTGATTACAATTAAAGACATTTGGAAAGTTATCACACATCTAGAATAAGAACAGAAGAAAGAAAAATAACAATAGTAAAGTAAATGTGTAGTTGACAACAACAAAAATTTTAATATAATGACCAAAGTCCACGAAAATAAACCTTAAAAAAGTCAGATTGCTAAAAAAAATAAAATAAATAAAAACTTTTTTTTTTTAAATGATCAAAGACAAAATTGTTTTTGTTTGAAGACATCCTCTGACTATAACTCTTAAAAGATTTGCAATTACTTTGAAGCTCCTGACTGTTTTTATTATTTTCTTCTCAAAACAATTATGAAATGAAGAAGCCAAGAATAACATCTTTACATATAGGCAATCGGTTCAAGAGTGAGTGAGTGGTTTAGCAAGTGAAGAACGGGACAACAAGGCTACAACAATATTACAAAGACAATGAGTACTATCTATCGATCTGTACTTAGCTTTATAAATTTGGATTACAAGACTATCAAGTTGTGGGCTGACCCTTAACTCTTATTGTCAATTTCAATAGGGAAGAAAAGCTGTGACATCACACCTACTTTTCCAGTTCCAAAATCATTGGAAGTGTGTATGTAACCGGGAGGACAAATAATGAATAGGTTACATATTGAATCATAAGGAGGCATAACTATTTTAGTAGCAAGATCTATAGCAGATTCTTAGGATTACAGAACGTAAAAGAGAGAGGATTGATGATCTTTGTTAACGACTAGCATATATTTTGTAAAGCGCTTTGAGCATGTTTAATGGATATTGCGCTATATAAAAGCTCAAGTTTTTTATTTATATTCAGACTAGAAAATAAGATGTCATAACTCTGAAACCAAAAGATAAATAACACAGGGTATGTATTCAGCCCTCCGGAAGAGCGGTTTAACACTTCCAATGAAAATGGAACTAGATTCTTGACATCACACTTTGTTCGCTATTTTGATAGTTTTAGCACTAGGTATTCTTTTAAACAAAGGCCCAAAACTAATAGCTTGTGCTATCAAATTTATAAATAAGTATAAGTAAAGAACAACACAGTGTTAGGGGACGTAAATAATTTTTATGCTGTGGTTATTATTACTCCACACACACAAAAGCGGGATCGATCATATTCAGACGAGTGCGTCACTGTTGTCTCACCTCATCTTCTCCACCTTCTTCCTCTAATCCGATATCATAATTCGAGCCTGAGAACACCATACTTCCAGTCTGTTGTTGTAGCGGTAAGTCGTTTCGTTTGTTCAAAGACACGGGTCGTCGTCGTGTTGCAGCAGGCATTGTTGACGATGGCAACAGTCGGAATGATGAATGGAGTGATGGCAGTGGTGAAGGTGGTGGAGATGATAAATTGTGGTGGAGGTAGTTGAAGAGTTGGCAAGAGAACACGAGGTACGGTAGTAATAGTGGTGATGGAGTTGGAGCAACCAGCGGGTGAAGGCGAAAAAAAAAAAAATGATGAAAAATGGCATTTAAAAATCAGAATTAAATTATGAAGTGAGATTAATTAACGTGAAAAATCGATATTACAAAAGAAAAAGAAAAAAAAAGAAAATGCATTCTGAATGATATTTTTGGCAACTTGAAAAATAAATCAAAGAAAATGGAAAACTTAGCAAAACTTTTTTCCCTCGATTGTACACATGGGAATCTGAAGTAAATCAAATTTGACCAATAACTAATGAGACCTTAGAAATAAAAATGATCCAATTGTATTACTAAAATTGGAGTACTAAAACAAATTCGTCACTCATTGAATACATACATAAAAAACAAAACAGAAAAATGTGAATTTAAATTTCCACCACTTAACATTCACTATAGGAACCAATAGGTTTATTTAATTTGGTAGTGCACTTTACCGACACATAAATCGACATCAAATCTACTTAAAATCCAGAAAAAAAGTTCTAAATCTCAGAGTTGACAAAGCAGTATATATAGCATGAAGAGGAGATGGGAGAGTAAGGAGATCACTAAGGATGAAGGAGAAATACCTTATGAAAATTATTTGCACACAGATTTTTAGTCCGAAACGTTCAGTGTTAAGTATTGATGCTATGCGTTTAGTTTAAAAAACCGTTAACAGCAGTGTCTTTGTCCAAAAAATTGTAATATCGCCAAACAGGCGGCATGTCCCGTCCTACATGTTAAATGTTGCTGTTGACCAGGGACCCCTTGTAAAGCGCTTTGAGCACATGTAGTGGATATTGCGCGATAGAGAGCTCAACTATTATTATTTGCCTACGGTCGGACCCCAGCTGCCTTTACGTGTTTTGTATTGTTATTTATTGTTTTATTGATTCAAAGGGATTATATGAAGTGTTATCATTTTTTATTGTTTTTGTTGTTGGCTGACAGAGAGTTTTGAGCCTAAAACTAAAACTTTGTGAGCACGGAATCTTGTGAATTTTTATGAAGTTTATTCTTTCTTATTTTTTTTTTTGTTATAAACTGCTTCACTGATTCAAAGGGATCACACGAGGCACTATCATAATCATTGTTTTTTCTGTCAACCGACGAAGGGTTTTGAGCACAAAACATTAAGTATTAAGAATTTTCCTCTATTTTTTTCTTCTTTTTTTTTTTTGAAACAGCTATATTCTTTATTATCTAATAACTTTTTAGAATTATTTCGATTTTAAACTAAAAACAGCCACTTCCATTTCATTCTGATGGTGAGATTATGTTAGTTTGAGTCTTCACTACACTGTATTTTGTCAATGATGCATCATTCTCATTCAACAGACTCAATACTCATACCTGCCTACTTGAGAAATTTCAAATTCAGTAAGAAATACAAAATTCATCAGTAATGAATGGTCAAATTTCAGTAATACTAAAGCAAACCATAAACTTATCATGTTATATAGGCCTACTACTTAGGCTCGGCTGGGCATTGCCAATGACCCCCGCGATAATAATATGCTTATTGATGATCTACTTTCGACACTGCACTGTGTCTACCGATGAGGGTAACGTTTCCGTGTCCAGTCAATGACATCACTCGTCGCCAGCCAACAAGGCATTGAGATTATTTATTTTTTTTGTAGCATGCGGTAAATAATGGAAAAAAAAAATTATTTTTTTATTAATTTTTATTAATTTAACGTTGCGACCATTTGTATCAGTAATATTTCTTCTACTTCCGTAAGTCCGTAATTGTCCTTACACTTCCGTAACAATTACGGACGGTCCGTAATAATAGGCAGGTATGAATACTGTGTCCATGCTTTTAACATTTTGTTAATGCAACAAACAAACAAATTGTTTGTGATTTAATACAACCTCATGCCAAAAATATAGGATGGTTTCTACTTCCAATATATTTATGATCAATCTTGTGACCCATTATGTACCTATCACACAAACCATGCAAGAAAGAAATTCACCCATCAGATTGTTTCATCATCATCCATAAACACATGCGCACGCACATACACACACACATATAGATATGTATATATATATATATATATATATATATATATATATATATATATATATATACACGCACACACACGAACACACGCACACATACACGAGCAATGACTATCCCGCACAAATCTTTGGGTCTCTTTTTCGCTCCCGAAGTGCCCAAAAATCGCGACAAAATATGGGACGAAGCCGTTCCGTACATGCTATTTTAAAAAATGAATTACGACGCTGTTTATCATTGAATATGACTGAAAGTTGGCACACAGTTAGAAAAGAGGTCATTTTAGATTATGTCAAGCGACAAAACTCGTACGATTACCAGAAGACCGTTAAAAATAAATTTTTACTCTTTGGAGATAGGGCTTTGATTTAAGAGTAGTATTTCCTACAAAAATAGAAAACAAAAATTATCATAGTCATTGCTACATACACACATATACACACACATACACAGACACAAACATATACACACAAATACACAATCAATCACAGACACGCTGTCATGGGTTTGAAACTCAGCACGTTTTAAACTGCCGAAAGGCTCTTCTAGCATGCAGTGAGTAACAAAATTAGTGACAGAATGAAATGATACTTCAACCAAAGCCTTCTTTATATTATTATACCTCACTATCAATACAACGTTTGGGACCATCTTCCCACCACTGCACCTCACTATCAATACAACGTTTGGGACCATCTTCCCACCACTGCACCTCGCTATCAATACAACGTTTGGGACCATCTTCCCACCACTGCACCTCACTATCAATACAACGTTTGGGACCATCTTCCCACCATTGCACCTCACTATCAATACAACGTTTGGGACCATCTTCCCACCACTGCACCTCACTATCAATACAACGTTTGGGACCATCTTCCCACCACTGCACAAGTCAAGTACATAGAAATAACAAACGAGGTCACCACCATATTGAAATGGTGGCAGTCTGAAGTAAAAAAAAAATTGACACTGCATTTTGCTCACTCAACAAAATATGGGTGGTTCTTGTTGACATTAGACTCTGGTCAAAATTGATTTAAAAGGATGTGTAAAGAGCCAGATAAAACTGTAGCATAAATGTTTTTATTATTTTTGTCATTTTATCGTGTAGTAAGTAGTTGCAGATTCCAATTTTCCATCCATAGGCCAGTTTCAGATGACCACTTTTAGTAACAGTAAACAGGGCCACAGTGGGACGAAGTGGCTGAGTGGTGAAGGAAGGGCCCAGGTTCGAGCCCCGCTTAAGTCACTTTCATTTTTATCTTTGAGCAAGATTATTAACCCCCAATTTGCTCACTTGGACAACATGGGTGATTTCTGTTGACATCAGACATCTTGTTTGATGAATTATCTATATTTCTTTGTGGGACGTCTTGGTGATGATAAAATCTTATGATGTCGTGGTGGAAGGGCATAATTTTTTTTTTTTTTTTTTTAACAGGGCCACAGTGTACACAAACCAGATTTTTAAAAAGAAAGGAGATCCCACCTTATACCACAAGACATTCTTGAGTGTATTCAGTTTGCCATAAATTAGAAATGAAGTGGCAATTAGTTCTTTTACTTGTATGACCTAAAACATCAAAAAACTGCCGAAAGGCCCTAGCATGCATGCAGTGAGTAATGAAATTAGTGACTGAATGACACCACAATCAATGCCTTTTTTTTTTATACCTCACTGTCAATACAACGTTTGGGACCATCTTCCCACAACTGCAAATACATAGAAATAACAAATGGAGTCATCAATATTGACATGGCAATCCGATGGGCAAAAAAAGATTTGACACTACAATTTACTCACTTTACAGACACAGATGTTTTTTATCGACATTAAACTGTCAGAATAGATTAAAAAGGGGGGTGTACAGAGCAAGATTAAACTATATCATACAATTTTATTTTTAAAATTCAATTGTATGAGTGCCTGATACCAATTATTATCAATAGACCACCTTTGGTGCACAGTGTGCTGCACAAACCATATTTTGGAAAAAAAATGGGTCCCAGCCTATATTACAAGACATTCTTGAATGTATCGGATTTGCCATAAATTAAATCTGAAGTGCCAAACTCATTTACTTCCTTGTGAAATTTAAAACATTAAAAACTATCGAACGGCCCTGACATGCAGTGAGTTATAAAATTAGTGAATCTATGACACCGCAACCATGCCTTCTTTATACCTCACTGTCAATACAACGATTGGGACCATCTTCCCACCACTGCAAATACATAGAAATAACAAAAAGGATCATCATTATCTCTGTTATTTGTTTGTTTTTGTCTTTTTGTTTTGTTCTTTATTGTTTTGTTGTTGTTTTTTGCTGTTGAACTAATCTATAATTTAAACCTTGCATATAGAATCGATATCATGAAGTTTCAATTTGGTAACAAATATAATTTTTCATTAAAATTTATAACTTTTTACTGTTTTTCCTTCAAAATTTTGGTTGAAATATCCGAATTTGAAGACGAAAAAAAATCTGAATTTGGCCAGATTTCGACAAAAATAAAATTTGTTTAAGAGCCAAGTCATGGCCCTTTGTATTTATATCAAGTATATCAGCATGTAACATATATCTGTATTTGTGCTCTTCCGAGATTCCTGTGATAACTTTCACACATTTCCAATCAGCAACTAATAGGTAGCAATTTTCCATTTAATGGCTGCTGGTAGTGGAAAAAATCTTGTGACTGTGATTAGCTCATTAGCTAATTAGCTCATTATCTTCACCAACCAAAGCCTATACAACCGTGATATCTGTGATTAATATATTTAATATAATCTAAGAAGTGGTTGTAGAGTGATCAAGCGAAAGAAGGAAGGAAAGAAGCAGGTGGAGGAGGTGGTAAAAACGAAGGAAGAGTGAGAAAAAGAGAGGAGTATGAGGAAGTGGAGGAGTAGGAGAAGGAGAAGAAGAAAGAGGAAGAGGAGAGGGAGGAGGACGAGAAGGAGGAGAAAGAATAAGAACATGGATTGTATGGAGAAGGAGGAATACTAAAATTATCATTTGTTTAAAGATTACTAGAACTATTTTAGGGGAGTAGTTGCATCACAAGTAACATTCATTCATTATTAATTTATAATAGTGGATGATCAAAAACAGAACTGGGCGGAAATAAAATAGGCGATGGTGACGATGGCAATAAAATATGCATCAATTCACATTATTGTGTCAATGTTGTTGATGATGGCAATGATGACGAAGACGATGACGATGATGATGATGATGATGATGATGATGATGATGATGATGATGATGATGATGATGATGATGATGATGATAAAAACGATGCTAGAGGAGGAAGATACTAAAATGAAATCACTGGTCACATTTTCATTCAACATGCTATACTATACAAACTTGAAATTCCAAATTTTATTGATTGACACAGGCCTAAATTTACCTATAAAATGTCAACATAAAATTCCCTTTACCGGCGACACACAAAAAAAAAAGTTCTATCATTAATTAGACTTTCATTTGCATAGAGTAAAACAAATTATATTTCAAAGCCCATTGTAGAAATATTGAATGTTACTCTCTTTTCTTTTTCTCCTAAATTATTGTTTGCTTTCCTGGAAAAAAAAATTTGGATCTATAACTGTTGATCCCCGTTGAGTGGTAGTAAATTATTTCCAAAATAATTTATTTAAAATGTTTGGGTTTTTTTTAACAAAAGAAAAGCTAGAGTATCTTGTTTTTCCAGTTACATTGCGGACGCGGAAAATAAAACTAAATGAGCTGATAATCTGCCTTATTCTAAAAACATACAGGATAAATGACAACCAAAACAAAAAGATATTTTTTTAAAATCAAATAAGAAAAAAAAAAGAAAAAGAAATAATAAATTATTTTTTTAAAAATAAAATAATAATAATAATAATAATAATAATAATAATAATAATAATAATAATAATAATAATAATAATAATAATAATAATAATAATAATAATAATAATAATAACAATAACAACAATAATAATTTGGCAATCAACAGCCATTCCCTAAACCTGAAAAGTAAAATAAAATCCACATTAGCTGTTTTTTTCATGCATGCTCGACTACCAGTTGTAAAATTTAATTCCGATGAGATGGAAACTGAATATCCAGGCAAAAATTCTTTTACACTTTGATCAATATATACCAAAAAAAATTTTAATGAAAAAATTTTGAAAGCAAATCATGCAATTTTACCTTTATTTTTCTGGCTAAAAACTATTTTATGACAAATTTTTTTAAATTTTACAAGTTTCAAAGCTTTTATTTTTTTTTAAAGTATTATTTAAAAAATCTATATTCCATATTATATAAAGGGTATATATCGTGTGACTTTTAAAAAATGATACATATCTATAAAGATACTTTTTTATGCACTGTAAAGCTTGTTGGACACATGCAGTTTACTGCGTGGCGACACACATTCTGCGTGGCGACACATTTATACAAAACAGTAGACATTATAGACACGTGTGTAGTGTGTAGCACTTATTCCAAAAAAAAACAAAAAAACCAATGAATGTGGAAATGATGTGTTGCCAACCTCTGGAGCCTGGGATGTAGTCGGCCCTACCTGCCGCTCAGTGGACGCAACTGATTTCTGGGATGGGGAACGAGGAATTCTTTTTTTCTGAAGATGAAAAAGACAAAACAAAATATATAAATCTGAAATTCAAGCAAGTCTAAAAATATTTTTAAATTTTAAGATAAAGGACGGGTTTTCATTGTCAGCTAATAAAAAGTGGAAAAAAAAAAAAATTAATTAATTGTTTAAAAATAAAAGAATCAATGAATGATGGGGGGGGAAAAAACACAAGAAACGATGGAAGGCAGTAAAAGAATTGTTTTTTTTTTAAAGAGAGAAACAATAAAGAAAAGACTGGAATAAAGCTTTAATATTAAAGTCCTTCATGACAGTGACAGTGAAATGTTTACTTTAAAATATAAAAAATAAAATTTAAAACGCAAATTATCATCAGACAACAAACAAAAACATCATGATCTGAAAACAGAAGTATGTTTGGACTATTATATAATGTAATCTACTAGACTTAAGAGATTCTTCTGTTCCTTGTTGTTTTAATTTGCTAGGCAAAAAAAAAAACCAAAAAAACAAGCATAATCCTGTGACATGCAAGACTCATTTCCATACATATAAACAGTGCAATTTTTTTTTCTCTCTTCCTTATTCTTTCTCAGGTTGCCAAATGGGGACAGTGCTTATTTTATCAGGACAGTTGGCAGCTATGGATGAGTAGTAATAATAATAATAATAATAATAATAATAATAATAATAATAATAATAATAATAATAATAATAATAATAATAATAATAATAATAATAATAATAATAATAATAATAATAATAATAATAATAAATAATAATAATAATAATAATAAAATAATAATAATAATAATAATAATAATAATAATAATAATAATAATAATAATAATAATAATAATATAATAATAATAATAATAATAATAATAATAATAATAATAATAATAAAATAATAATAATAATAATAATAATAATAATAATAATAATAATAATAATAATAATAATAATAATAATAATAATAATAATAATAATAATAATAATAATAATAATAATAATAATAATAATAATAATTAATAATAATAATAATAATAATTAATAATAATAATAATAATAATAATAATAATAATAATAAATAATAATAATAATACTGCACACTTATAATAGCACCAACGTCTCATGCAATATGAGCTCTAGGCGCTTTACAAAAATAAAAGTATATTTAAATTTAACAATGACTGCAGCTATTAGATACAGACATATTCAATCAATATTTAAAACGCCATCAACATAGAAATACGTTTAAAATCAAGCAAAGAAATCTTTTCTAAAGTGAAGTGTCTTTAGGCTGCTTTTGAATGCCTCAAGGGATTCTGAGTTTCTAATCTCAAAAGGTAATTTATTCCAAACGGAGAGGGCCAGACGATGAAAAAGCTCTTTTACCTGCATTTAATTTGTTCTGGGGAGTGCATCACAAGAGCACATCTTAGGCTGATCGTAAGTTCTGAACAGGGGATTTCATTTCAATAAGTTCATTAAGGTAATTTGGAGCAGATCCATGGAGGCACTTAAAAACCAATTTTGCAACTTTGTAGTAAATCCTAAAAAACTATGAGCAGCCAGTGCAGCTCTAAAAGAAGAAGGGGTCAATTCACGCGACTTCTTTTTCCGTAACACTGATCTAGCCTACCTTCCTCTTTTCATTTCTGATAAAGGATGAGACGAATGCTAAGATCCAGTAGAGAATGAGCAAAAGTCCTGGATTTAGGAAATCCCACCACCTCAGATCTTCGTGGAGCAGGATGGTGTTAAGTTCATCGCAGTCAGTTCGAATGACGCCTTGGAGGCCAATCAATCTAGAAAAAAAATGTTTGTTTCAAAATTATATATATATATATATATATATATATATATATATATATATATATATATATATATATATATATATATATAATATATATATATATATATATATATATATATATATATATTTTTTTTTTTTATTTTTTTTTTTTTTTTTTTTTTTTTGGTAAGTTTAATTTTGATCTCTTCATTTATTTTTTTTTTAAATTATCTTGAATTTTCACATTGTGGATTATTAACTTTATTTGCTCAAAGTGCTTTATAAGTAGTCCCAAGCCAACAGCAACACTTAGCATGTAGGGCGAGACATCATGCTGTACGGCATAAAATGCATTTTTGTTGTTTGACAGAGACAATGCTGTTACTTGCGAGGTACCCTTTTTTTTTTTTTTTTACTCTTTACACCTGAGTAAAGTGAGAGAATTGAGCTTTTCTCAAAAATCAAACTTTGCCCAGAGCAGGACTCGAACCAGGGACCTAAAGGTCTGAAAAGGAGTGTCACACCACTAGGCCTCAAAGCCAAGACTGTTTTCATTTGTGAACTTAATTGATCTAATTACATTGAACAGTGCTGATGGTCAGAAAACAAATCTCGACTTCACCCTCGTTCGATCTCAGTCCCTTGCATGTGAAGCGAGTGCTCTATGAACTGAACTATCAGGGCCCCACAGAGTGTTAGTAAACCTATTAAAGTAATACTAAGCCACTAAAAGTTGTGGACAGTAAAAAGTAATAAATGAACAAAATTGAATATCACAGTTGCAAAAGAAAAATAAATAAATAACAAAATACTAAACGCCGGACATTTTAGGATCAAAACCAGTTTGGATTTTTCGTGATGTATAATAAATGTTCTTACTGTGTTTTTGCTCTTAGATGGTGGGATAAGGTAAAGGATGATATGAAAGAACTGGGCCTGGAGGAAGATGATGCGCTGAACAGAGATGCATGGAGATGTGGAATTCATTATGGAAACCCTGCAAAATGCGGGATAAGCTGAAAGAAGAAGACTGTGTTTTTTGCTCTTGGCTGAAGAAGGATTTTGAGCCCGAAATGTTACATCTTTGGAGTTAGGTTTGTTATTCTCCCAAAGCTATTATATTCAGTTTTGTTCATTAACCCTAATACACCTATCATTTTACCTGAAGGCCAAAGAAGGATTTTGAGCCCGAAATGTTACTTTGGGGTTAGGTTTGTTATTCTCCCAAACCTATTATATTCACTTTTGTCATTACTAGTAATACACCTATCATTTTACCTGACGGCGAAAGAAGGATTTTGAGCCCGAAATGTTACATCTTTGAAGTTAGGTTTGTTATTCTCCCAAAGCTATTATTATTCAGTTTTGTTCATTACTCGTAATACACCTATCATTTTACCTGACGGCCATGGAAGGATTTTGAGCCCGAAATGTTGCATCTTTGAAGTTAGGTTTGTTATTCTCCCAAAGCTATTATATTCACTTTTGTTCATTACCCGTAATACACCTATCATTTTACCTGACGGCCAAAGAAGGATTTTGAGCCCGAAATGTTACATCTTTGGAGTTAGGTTTGTTATTCTCCCAAAGCTATTATATTCACTTTTGTCATTACTAGTAATACACCTATCATTTTACCTGACGGCCAAAGAATCGGTACTGACGGCATCTTGAAAAAACTGGAACTGGTAGAGATAGATGAGGATGATGTGAACGAATGTGTAAGCGAGGAGAGATATCCTCACCACCCCGTATGCCACCCCGAGGGTTTTGTAACAAGCCCATAAGGTCAAGATGATGAAGAACACGAGCAAGTACACCTGAAAAATAATTGAGAAAAAAAAATTTTTTGTTTTGCTTGAAACAGTTGTTGTTGGTGGTGGTGGTGGTGGTGGTGGTGGTGGTTGTTGTTGTTGTTGTTGTTGTTGTTGTTGTTGTTGTTGTTGTTGTTGTTGTTGTTGTTGGTGGTGGTGGTGGTGGTGGTGGTGGGTGGGTGGTGGTAGGGTGGAGGTGGTTGTTGTTGTGGTTGTTGTTGTTGTTGTTGTTGTTGTTGTTGTTGTTGTTGTTGTTGTTGTTGTTGTTGTTGTTGTTGTTGTTATCGTTGTTCTAAGGACATTTGAAAAATTGAAAGCAAAAAAATATAAATAGGAACCAAAATATCTGAGATATTTCATTATTATTTGACATGGCTCACAAAAGAGAAATGAACTAATTAATGGACTGACGTACCTACATACGAAATGTTTATACATGACTACTTTGAGATTTCAAAACGTCTACGTTAACTAAGCACAGCAGTATTTTCTTTAAATTCTATATCAACCCAAATCGCAGGATTTTTAGAATTATTGTTTCAATGCATTATCATCACCTTAAATCGTTTAGAATTGATGCAGGGTTATC
>NC_088366.1:56699610-56714610 GCF_034508935.2 Berghia stephanieae | reverse complement strand
ATCATCATCATCCTAGTCATCATCGTCGTCATCATAATCATCATCATCATCATCATCATCATCATCATCATCATCATCATCATCATCATCATCATTATTATCATCATCATCATTATCATCATCATCATCATCATCATCATCATCATCATCATCATCATCATCATCATCATCATCATCATCATCATCATCATCATCATCATCATCATCATCATCTAATGTCGATACATACAATTCATAAACAGAACTGCAATTCTCCAAATAAAATAAATGTTCTTTCTTACACACATTTATTTTATGTCTCGTTCTACATGTTACGTGTTGCTGTTGGTCAGGAACCATTTGTAAAGCGCTTTGAGCACGTTTAGTGGATATTGCGCTCTTTAAAACCTCAAGTTGTTTGGTTTTTGTTTTTTTGTTTTTGTTGTTTGTTTTTGTTTTGTTTGTTTTTTATTTTCTTGGGGGGGGGGGGGTTGTTTTTTGTTTGTTTTTTGTTTTGGTTTTTTTTTGGGGGGGGGTGGGGTTTTTGTTTTTTGGGGGGTTTTTTTGGTTTTTTTTAAAAGATGTTAATAGATATCGGTTCATTTGTTTCTCTGTCTATTCTAGTCTGGGACAACTCAAAGAGTCCCACTCAGAACCCTGGAATCAGCTCATAAAGACAAGATGGGATGGGTGGTAGGGGGGGGGGGGGAGAGAGAGAGAGAGAGAGAGAGAGAGAGAGAGAGAGAGAGAGAGAGAGAGAGAGAGAGTGGAGTATCTGTATCTGATATACCGTAACTCAATCGACCTATCTGGAGTTAACTATATGTATGTGACCCTTCGTGTCGACACGGTATTATGTCGGAATGAATTGGACCCCGAAAAGTGACTAGAATTAAATTGATAGTAAATACCAATATTTGAGCTTTTGCATTGTGAGAAATTGTCTTCATTCTCTAACATAACAAATCGAAACAAACCCCAAGTTTCATGTTTTTGTCAATAAACTCAATTTTTTGCACCAAAGTCATCCCGACATAATACCGTTTAGAGACGGTGGGTCACATATTATTCGTAATATGGGATGGGGGGGGGGGGGTGGAGTATCTGCATCTGATATACGATATCTCAGTCGACCTATCTGGAGTTAACTATGTATTCATAATATCTTACAAATAATTGATAACATTGTTTGCAATCTACAAACTCATCACAGCAGTATAACTGCAGTGCGGCTATAATATTATTGTGGTCTAGTGGTCTCTCTCTCTCTCTCTCTCTCTCTCTCTCTCTCTCTCTCTCTCTCTCTCTCTCTCTCTCTCTCTCTCTCTCTCTCTCTCTCTTTTTTTTTTTTTTTTTTTTCTTCTTTTTTTTCTCACACCCAGGCACAGACACAGACACACACACACGCACGCACACAACAACAACAACAACACACACACACACACACACACACACACACACACGATCAACTTGTTGGCTTGAAATACAACCAATCCGTAAGATTTATTTCCCCTTCATGCTGATGAATATTTATAAAATAGTAGATGCCGTTTAAGTACAATATGCTATTACTATGTTATTATATTATGTAAATATCACATAATAATATGTTCTCGACAGAGACCAGGACAACATCAATAAAGGCATATGATGTAGAAACAACAGAACACAGCAGCGTGGCGAGCGGTACGATAATATGTGCTTCTTGTCCGAAAAGTGCCGAGTTCGAATACCCTCTGCGTTGTGTGGCCTTGAGCAAGTCACATCGCCCTAGCTCATCTTGTGGGTTTTTTGTTGGCTGAAGAAGGGTTTTGAGCCCGAAACGTTCCGTGTTTGATATTTTGTTTGTTTTTTTTTTTTTTGTTTTGTTTTTTTTTTTGTTTTTTTTTTGTTTTTTTTTTTTTTGGAAGCTGTTATATTCATTATTTTCTTCATTACTTTTTACAGTCCACAGCTTCTAGCAGTCTAGTATCACTTCATCATTTCTCTCCAAACCAAAGTCGTGTAAATTATGTAAATTGTATAGATAGTTCGAAGATGACGTCACTCAGGTCTTTGTTATTGTTTTTTGCCATCCGCGTTTATGAGTAATGCTCACTAAACTGTATTAACCTGACTATAAACGTTCATGGATACACACAGTTTTGTGTGTTGGTTCGTTATACTTCCGGATGGCAATGTTATGAGCTTCTTAGCCAAGCGCATACTATATATAGATATTATGCGCTTGGCTAAGAAGCTCACAACAATGCCAGCCGGAAGAATAACGGAACAACGCACAAAGCTATGTGTAACCGTGATCGTTTATAGTCCGGTTAATACAGTTTAGTGAGAATTACTCATAAACGCGGATGGCAAAATTCAATAACAAAGGCCTGAGTGTGACGTCATCTTCGTTCTATCTATAGATAAATGCCGCTTGAAATGCACATTCGGTGACAATTTTTTTTTTTACAAAATGTAGCAGGTTTATAATATAATATGCCGGGATTTCGCTGCCAGTCACTGTCGTGCGGCTATGTGGTCTAGTGGTATGACACTCGCTTTCGGATCGGAAGGTCGTGGGTTCGAGCCTCGCGTTCGGCGCATAGTTGGGTCCTTGGAGAAGGCTCTTTACTCACATTCTCTCACCGTACTCAGGTGTAAAACGAGTACCTGGTCGTTAAACAGCGTTGTCTTTGTCCAAACAAAAATTTGTAATATCGCCTAACAGGCGTCATGTCCCGTTCTAAATGTTATGTGTTGCTGTTGGCCAGGGACCCCTTGTAAAGCGCTTTGAGCACGTTTAGTGGATATTGCCCTATATAAAAGCTCAAGTTTTTTTTAATGTGTAAATCGTGTGATTTAAATTACATTCCTTCGCAACTATAATAACACAGCTATCCATAAAACCGGTGTTTATCCCCTACGACTATGGCGTTAAACGGACAGAAAAGAATGTCTTGCTACCCTTTGGATAGGACGCTAATCTATCTCAAAGTACTTTCTGCCAGAATATATACACACCCAGCTACCCAATCATTGCTGAGTGAACACGAGGGTGTGAAGAAGAAGGAAAATCCCGACCGTATCCAGGATTAACTTCCGAGCGTTTCTTTTGCTTGTGAAACGTGTGACCTACCAACTATTGGGACCCGGGACCCCCCCCCCCCCCCCCCCCCCCCCCCCCCCGTTTAAGTTACATTTTTTTTATTTTTAAAAGTCATAAAGAGCCATCAGACCCGCGAATCCGGGGTTTATCCCGGTTTCTGTTGCGTGAAACGGGCAATAGCAATTCCTTACTATCCTTTGGATAGGACGCTAGTCTATCGAAAAGTACTTTCTGACAGATTAAACAGATCCAGCTACCCACCCAATCACCGCTGGATGGACAGGAGGGGGGGGGGGGTCAGAAGAAAAAAAATCTCGACGGCATGCGGGATCCATCTCGGTCCCTTTGATTGTGAAGCGAGTGCTCTACCAACTGAGCTATTATTGGGACCCCCGTGTAAGTTACATTTATGTCGGCTTGATGAAATACATTATATATAGGGAATGAGATTAGCTGAAGAGTAGCGTCCCTTGATTGGACGTCACCTTTCATTACAGAGAGAACGTCAATTTGGTTTTGAAGTGTCTCAAGCCGCTTTCACCGGAAGAGAGGACAACCAACATGACGTTCTCTCTTGAATAACTTTTCCGCCGGTGACGTCACAGACTATGGGTGACGTCCAATCAAGGGACGCTACTCTTCCGCTAATCTCATTCCCTATAATATTCAGATAATAATGTGTATAATAATAATAATAATAACACAAACAAAATGTATCAACCTTGCAAATCGGCAATTTCTTTCGCAACCGAGTAAATTCCTGGCATGTGTCAAGTACCATGATATGCAAATGAAGTGTTCCAATGCAGACTGCTAAATAAATTCCGAGAAAATGGAATTCACACGTCTGAAACAAGACTTTGAGACAAAAAATTTCCCTCTTCACCACTCTCTCTCTTCCCTCTCTCTCTCTCTCTTCTCTCTCTCTCTCTCTCTCTCTCTCTCTCTCTCTCTCTTCTCTCTCTCTTCTCTCTCTCTCTCTCTCTCTCTCTCTCTCTCTTTCTCTCTCTCTCTCCCTCTCTCTCTCTCTCTCTCTCTCTCTCTCTCTCTCTCTCTCTCTCTCTCTCTCTCTCTCTCTCTCTCCCTCTTTGCTTTGCTGTTTTTTTATTCTTACCATTATCATAATTTTTGAACACCGGAAATTTAGAGAGTATAAAAAGGAAGAGTGAAATAATAGGAATGATTCCGCCAAAAGGCGGAAGGGTTGGCAGGTATGTTGAAACATGCCCAGGCAGTCTTTACCGATCTCGTTGTGTTGTCAGTATGTTCTATTTTGCTTTACGCGTTGTGGTTTCTTGGGGGATATTTTTTTTCTCCCCCACTTTCATTCTACCTGACATACTACCTGCCTGATAGCCCGGCAAACTCCTTTTAACCAGCTAACTGCCGTAACATGTTTTGTTTTTTTTTTTTTTTGTTTTTTTAATTTTGGCCAGAAAACTCACACTTCTCAAATTAAATTAAATGATATCGATCGATTTAAATGACCCCCTCTTATCAAGGCAACGAAACAAAAACAAAACAAAAAACAGCAACAACAACAACAAAAAAAACAACAAAAAACACTCAAACCTACTAGAGCTTTATAGAGTTTTGCCAAGATGAGCGAGGGGCCATAAATTTAAATCGATCGATATTTATTTGAAGGACAAGTTTTCTGGCCATTTTTGTAAAAAAAAAAAAAAAAAGTCTTTCCCGAGAATGGCACAGCAGTTAACAGACAGGTAAGCCAGGTTGATCGGTGGGTTTTATGCCGGGTTTGCGACAGGTAAAAAAAATTAAAAAAAAGATCAGAGTGACATTGATCTCAAAATAATTATTATATATATCATTACAGCAAGATTGATTTTTTTTTTTTTTTTGTTCAAGTAATCCGTAAATAATCATAACATGCTGCTTGAAGAAACTTCAATACAAGGTTGTTTTATGTTTGTTTGTTTTTGTTTGTTTTCGTTTTGTTTTTGTTTTTTGTTTGTTTTTGTTTTTGTTTTTTGTTGTTTTTTTTTTTTGTTTTTTTTTTTTGGGGGGGGGGGGTTAACCAATGAGATGATGTGGTAGTGGCGTAGTTAAGATGAATAAATGTTTATTCATCTTAACTACGCCACTACCACATCATCTCACTGATCTGTGGTGTTTCATTCATCCTGTTCTGTTGATAAATAAAGGGAAAACCCGAAACGTTCATTTGTTCCGTTTTTTGTAATTAAATTGAAGCTTACATTCAACTTCACGTTATTATTTATAATTAGGACCATAAGGTTGTTCGGATGTCAGACCTGAAAATATTTACACGTCAAACTAGAGGGCTGTTTGTCTCTAAAACAAAACTATGGGTCAAAGTTGGCAACGGTCACTGCGCCTGAAAGTGTTGAATGCCATACACAAAAAACCTGAAAAAAATCCAGTGACTCACCAAGCTGGTAATCAAAAAAAAAAATATGTGACACTTACAAAATCACTAAATATAAAAGTATCTGTAATAGTTGATCTAGTAGTGTAGTATATGATTCAAACTCACCAATACTATAAAATGTACTGGAAATAATACTGTTTGCAAATATCAAAGATAGTTTGAAAATATGTTGTATAACCTTACTCTTTGTAAACATTTAATGAATTGTCCTTTCCATTAAAAATTTTGTTACAAAACAAGTTTTCCAGCATTCTTCTGTGTTTAAACAAACCCCTACTGGTTAGTGAACGGACATTTGAGGTTTTCGCACTGACATACCCATGGATTAAAAGGGTGTAGGTTCGCGCCCCGTTGGAGTCACTTGTTTTTGGAGCTTTTATATAGCGCAATATCCACTAAAAGTGCTCAAATCGCTTTACAAGGGGTCCCTGGTCAACAGTAACATTTAACAAGTAGGACGGGACACGACGCCTGTGAGGCGATAATACAATTTTTCGGACAAAGACAACGCTGTTAACGGGCAGGTACTCATTTTACACCTGAGTACGGTGAGAGAATGTGAGTAAAGAACGCGAGGCTCGAACCCAGGACCTTCCGATCC
The DNA here is from genome assembly GCF_034508935.2 of Berghia stephanieae. Classification (NCBI taxonomy): domain Eukaryota; kingdom Metazoa; phylum Mollusca; class Gastropoda; order Nudibranchia; family Aeolidiidae; genus Berghia; species Berghia stephanieae. Next base: position 56,708,526 of record NC_088366.1, on the reverse strand, counting down.
GAAAGCGAGTGTCATACCACTAGACCACATAGCCTCACTGGTAATTCTTTTTTTTTTTATGATTATTTAAAAGGTCACGTTATCTGCAGTCGCATGATTCAATCAACTATTGAAAAAATCGTGTTCGAATCGGTGCCTCCTTTAAGATTTGTAGGATTTTATTTAAATTAATAGGGAATGAGATTAGCAGAAGAGTAGCGTCCCTTGATTGGACGTCACCCATAGTCTGTGACGTCACCGGCGAAAAAGTTATTAGAGCGAGAACGTCACGTTGGTTGTGCGCATGCGTCTCTCGTCCTCGCTTCCGGTGAAAGCGGCTTGAGACACTTCAAAACCAAATTGACGTTCTCTCTGTAAAGCCCCCCATAGACGCCGACATCCGCTGATAGCGGGACGGATGACCTATCGCTGTGACCCGATCCCTGCGTTTATCGCAGATGATTTTTGCCCACATACGGGGAGATATTTTTTTGAGGCGATCGGCGATCGGGGGCGTGGCAGTATAAAAAAGTGGACAAATTTTTTCGGATTTTCGCTGTTTTCACGTCGGATTCGTGATCAGCGTCAAATTTACAATATGTTTGATACTAAAAACTGTGTGTTTACTCCAAAAATTGGTGAAATTAGAAATAAATTTTAATTAATAGTGAGGCTACGATCCCAGTTACTGTCTGTTATTCTATCTTTCGTCTTGCGCACAATAGTGATTACTTCTCACTAAATTATATCAATTAGACTGTTGAAGGAACGAAATTGACATTATTCCACTCTTTGTTATTATATTAAAGCAGTCATTTTGGTAATTAGTTCTCACTAAATTATATCAATCAGACTTTTAACGTTCAAGGTTACTCGTAGTTTTGTGTGACGGTACGTTATTTCCGACTGGTGGATGTTGTAAGCATTTTACCTAAACTCATAGCATCAATAACCGTCCAAGATATTCGCATCATATGTAGCAATAGCTATAATAATATAACATGTCGAGAGAGAGAGAGAGAGAGAGAGAGAGGGGGGGGGAGAGAAAGAAAGAGAAAGAGAGAAAAATTTACTTGCGCTATATATACCGCTATTTTCAATAAAGGTGCTCAAATCACTTTATAAGGGTCTTTGGCCAACATAAAAACATGTTAGACGAGACATGACTGTTAAGCGATATTGCAATTGTTTCCCGACAGAGACGACGCTGTAAACAGCGAGGTACTCATTTTAATAGTGAACAAGGTGAGAGAATGCGAGTAAAGAGCCTTTTCCAAGGACTCAATTATGCGCCACTCAGAGCGGGACTCGAATCCAGTACTGTCCGATCCAAAGGCGAGTGTCATTTCACAAGATCACATGCATAGCCGCACAAAAAAGTGATGAGAGAATAGATTCATATGTATTGAAGGAGGAGAGAGCGGATGGAGTGAGTAAAGTTCTTGGATATTTATAAAAGGAACCAAATTGACGTCACTCATCTCATTGTTATTGTTTTTAGACACCCATTTTTATGATTAGTTCTCATTAAAATATATCAGACTATAACGTTCAAGGTTCCATGTAGATCTTTGGGCTGGAGTGATATTTCTGGCTGGCGGACTTTGTGAGTATTTTAATTTAACACAGAGCATCAATAGAAAGAATGAATTTGACGTTAGTCAACCCGTTGTTATTGCTTTTAGACAGCATTTTATAATTAACTTATCACTAAGTTATATCAATCAGACAATGAACGTTCGCGTTTGCAGTTTTGTGTGCTAATATGTTATACCCGATGGAGATGTCGTGAGTATTTTTCCAATACGCATAACATCCATACATTTACAATCCGATTTAAGTTTAAAAGCAACGTAGACCACGGAAATTTTTCCATTTTGTGGACAATAAAGATTTGTTATTTATCGTCATTATTATTATTATTATTATTATTATTATTATTATTATTATTATTATTATTATTATTATTTATAAAACAAATCGACAGTGTTCCCGTGGCAGGTTAAACGGGTACTCCTCGGGACTACTCGCATTCGCACCCCCCCCCCCCCAACCACCACCGCCACCCCACACACGCACACAGCTCTTCTTTTTTTTTTTTTTTAGGGGAGGAGTTGGGGGGGGGGGGCGCGTTGTTTGTAGATTATAATTCAGGGTTACAATGCCCACCCCTGTCATCACGTAGTCAAGGCTTTTTGGCATCTGCCAATCCCAAATGTCTGTGTCAAGGTCGACCGTCATGTCGCGACAACGGGTGAGGAGGAAAAAAAAAAAAAAGAACTGGCATATTATTATATCATTACATTGAAAATCATGAAAACTATTTTTTATTTTGTATGAACGAAACTTTTGCCATCTACCTCTTCCTGGCGCAACATTTATAAAAATTATTTAAAAAAATAATAACACAGCATTTATTTGGCGCAATATTCACGTGCTCAAATCGCTTTACAAGGGGTCCCAAGGCAACAGCAATATTAAACTTGAAAGACAAGACATGACGCCTGTCAGGCGATGGGACATTTTTTTCCCAACAAAGACAACGAACGGTCATGTACTCATTTCACACCTGAGTACGGTGAGAGAATGTGAGTTGAGAGCATTTTCCAAGGACTCAACTCTGCACCACTCAGAGCGGGTCTCGAAACCTGAACCTTCCGATCCGAAAGCGAGAGTCATACCACTTGATCCATCACAAAACAGGGAGGGGCCCTGTTCTGTCGGCCAAATAGCCTCAATATTAATTAAAATTTATTTCTAATTTCATCAATTTTTGGAGTAAAAACAGAGTTCTTGGTATCAAACCTATTGTAAATTCGACGCTGATCATGAATCTGACGTCAAAACAGCGAAAATCCGAAAAAAAATGTCCAATTTTTTATACTGCCACGCCCCCGATCGCCGATCGCCTCGAAAAATATTAAGGAAAGCGGGCTTTGCGAGCGATGGACCGTACCTAGGTTTATCGGCCAGGTATTTGGCCACACACATTGCGTTTTCACCCCGGTTTGCCTGATCGTGGTTCGGACGCCTATCAAAACCGTGCGTGTATGGAGCCTTTAAGGTGACGTCCAATCAAGGGACGCTACTCTTCCGCTATCTCATTCCCTATAGACTCTTCAAAATGTAATTAAAAATTAAAATGTAATTAAGTAATTAAGTAGTTAATAGATGACACCTGAAATTAATTTCTATTCGTCATGGTAGAGATTACAAACAGTTTCTTGAGCTGCATAAAATTGCATAGAAGTTTATGCTGATTTCGTATTCTTTTAATAGGATTCAATAGTAGTAACGTCACTTCCTTCCTAATGACGCATGGTAACACTGGCTCTAAACTATCGGAACAATGGCGGACGCCCGTATGAAATATTTCCCCGGCGAGCATAAAAGCGTATCCAGAGGGGGGGGGAAACATAAATTTGATCATGTTTTGACTTTTACACATTCTGATCACAAGACATATGAAAAGTTCTAGCCAGCTTGAAGAATAAAAAGTAATGATTTTCTTTGTTTAGAACCAAGATGACCGCCGTTGCCGGGGGGCGTGACATCAGACTACTGAATCCAATTCTATGTTCACTTTTCGTGGTCCAATTCGTATACAATTCATCATCTGCCTACATACCATTTCGAGAAAGAAAAAAAAATCGCAAAATTACAAAATATTGGCTACAGTTTCAGAACTTCATGAGCAACTCTAAATCAATAAAATCTATTTAAAAGAAAGATGAAACCTACTGCATAATTTTTAAGGATTTTCAAGTGTGATTTGATCCTTATGAGGGTTTATTATTGTTGATTTTGAAAGTTAACTACAGCGACAACATATATTATTTTTATCTCCGAAAAACTACGATTTTTAAATTGTTCATTTTGGCAGGTCTGCGTTAAGCGGATGTTGATAATAGGCAATGTTTAGAGATTGTTGTTGGGTGTTATGATTGGCAATCTTTAGAGATGGTTGTTGAGTGTTATTATTGGCAATATTATTTAGAGATTGTTGTTCTGTGTTATTATTGGCAATATTATTTAGAGATTCTTGTTAAAGATTGTTGTTGAGTGTTATTATTGGCAATCTTTAGAGATGGTTGTTGAGTGTTATTGTTGGCAATAAATTTAGAGATTGTTGCTGAGTGTTATTGTTGGCAATAAATTTAGAGATTGTTGTTGGGTGTTATTATTGGCAATAAATTTAGAGTGTTGTTGTGTGTTAGTATTGGCAATGTTTAGAGATTGTTGTTGAGTGTTATTATTGGCAATGTTTAGAGATTGTTGTTGAGTGTTATTATTGGCAATGTTTAGAGATTGTTGTTGAGTGTTATTATTGGCAATGTTTAGAGATTGTTGTTGAGTGTTATTATTGGCAATGTTTAGAGATTGTTGTTGAGTGTTATTATTGGCAATGTTTAGAGATTGTTGTTGAGTGTTATTATTGGCAATGTTTAGAGATTGTTGTTGAGTGTTATTGTTGGCAATAAATTTAGAGATTCTTGTTGTGTGTTATTATTGGCAATATTATTTAGAGATTCTTGTTGTGTGTTATTATTGGCAATATTATTTAGAGATTCTTGTTGTGTGTTATTATTGGCAATATTATTTAGAGATTCTTGTTGTGTGTTATTATTGGCAATATTATTTAGAGATTCTTGTTGTGTCTTATTATTGGCAACAAATTTAGAGATTGTTGTTGAGTGTTATTGTTGGCAATAAATTTAGAGATTGTTGTTGTGTGTTATTATTGGCAATATTATTTAGAGATTCTTGCTGTGTGTTATTATTGGCAATATTATTTAGAGATTCTTGTTGTGTGTTATTATTGGCAATATTATTTAGAGATTCTTGGTGTGTCTTATTATTGGCAATAAATTTAGAGATTGTTGTTGAGTGTTATTGTTGGCAATAAATTTAGAGATTGTTGTTGTGTGTTATTATTGGCAATATTATTTAGAGATTGTTGTTGTGTGTTATTATTGGCAATATTATTTAGAGATTCTTGTTGTGTGTTATTATTGGCAACATTATTTAGAGATTCTTGTTGTGTGTTATTATTGGCAATATTATTTAGAGATTCTTGTTGTGTGTTATTATTGGCAATATTATTTAGAGATTCTTGTTGTGTGTTATTATTGGCAACATTATTTAGAGATTCTTGTTGTGTGTTATTATTGGCAATATTATTTAGAGATTCTTGTTGTGTGTTATTATTGGCAATATTATTTAGAGATTCTTGTTGTGTGTTATTATTGGCAATATTATTTAGGAGATTCTTGTTGTGTGTTATTATTGGCAATATTATTTAGAGATTCTTGTTGTGTGTTATTCTCAATTACCAACAATAAAAAACATATTTTATACCATGAATTTAGTCTTTTACCATCTGGGAGAAGGTTTTGTCAGATTAAATGTAGAACTAACAAGTATAAATCAACGTTCGTTCCATCAGCAATAAAAATTTTGAATATTTCATATGGTACAGAAAAACCAAGGATTGATTCGTTGACTGATTAACTGATTAATTTATTTAATGTAAGATTAACTGACCAATTGATAATGATGATAATTTTTGGTGTCGAATTGCCACAATCGTAACAAATTGAAAACGAAATGAATATGTTTATGTTGTGTATATCGCACGTGTGAAAAAGAAAGAAAGAGAGAGGAGAGAGAGAGAGAGAGAGGAGAGAGAGAGAGAGAGAGAGAGAGAGAGAGAGAGAGAGGAGAAAATAAGTAGGAGTGAAATATCTGTTCAATCTTAGTTATCGTTTAACATTATAACAAGTGTAACTAAATGACAAATTGCCATATTTATGGACAATAAAGATCTATTATTATTATTATTATTATTATTATTATTATTATTATTATTATTATTATTATTATTATTATTATTATTGGCAATATTATTTAGAGATTCTTGTTGTGTGTTATTATTGGCAATATTATTTAGAGATTCTTGTTGAGTGTTATTATTGGCAATACTATTTAGAGATTCTTGTTGTGTGTTATTATTGGCAATATTATTTAGAGATTCTTGCTGTGTGTTATTATTGGCAATATTATTTAGAGATTCTTGTTGTGTGTTATTATTGGCAATATTATTTAGAGATTCTTGGTGTGTGTTATTATTGGCAATAATGTGACTGGACGTCCTTTGTGGGTGTCCCATCTGGTTCATCAGGAGAATACTGGATTGAGGGGTGGGTCGCAGTTAAGCGATAGTGGATGTTGATGATTGGCAATATTTAGAGACTGTTGTTGAGAGTTATTATTATAAGCAATAGGCGTCTCATCTGGATCGCCAGGACAGAATACCGGATGGAGGGGGTGGGTCGCAGTAAGAGGATTTTCTCCCGATTATAATATTATAAATTATAATACAATATAACATATTGAATGATGAATAATACTGCTTTGTTAACCCCCCCCCCCCCCTCCCCCTCCTACCTTCTCCCCAACCCCTCGAACACATAAATACACACACACACACACACACACACACACACACACATACACACCACCTACGCCTGTACATCGTCATTGAAGCACAACCTAATTATAATCTCAAAAGGCCCTCTCTATGCCTAATGTGCTAGGTAAACAATTCGAAATGAACACATATCAAGGGGTGGGGTGTCTGTCTGTCTGTCGGTCTATCTGCTTATCTATCTATCCATCTGCCTGTCTGTCTGTCTATCTATCTATCTTTCTATCTAACTCGTATAATAATGTGTGTACGTATAGTATTACTTGATGATAATGTGTACTTGGTCACATGGCAGCAGCCTCTTATGGTTTTCATACTACTATGTTATGACGATCGACCCAATCAGCAAAGTCCGGTCCGCATTCATGCGCCGCCTCAAACCCGCCGGGTAGCATCGTCACAACACACCGTTCGACTAGATGCTCTGTCGTCTCAGGCGGGTATATGTTGGACAGGTAGAAAGACAAAAACCATTTCGTATTACGTATGTTTTGACGGCTTCGATCAATACTGGAAAAGTCCTTGTGTCAATGGAATCAGCAGAGTGGAAGAAAAGTACCGAAAATTAAGCCGAGGACAATGGGACCGATCAATATTCATGTTTTTGTCCAACCAAGTCATCAATCACATGGTCTGTTGCTGCTGTCCAACGATTGGATATTTCCTCAGAAATATAAACACACTGCTTTGTTTATGAAAGTTGTAAACATAGACATGGCGTGTCAAGCTGAACAAAATGACCAATCGTGATGTTAGATATTTCAAAAAACTGTGAGCACTTTTCACTATGTGGGTCACTTTGAGCACATATTCTAATGTGGCCAATGACCTTGAGCACATGGAAGGGTAATATAGATCATGCCCATTCCTCACATTGAGCTTTGGAGCTTTTTTTTATATAGCGCAATATCCACTAAATGTGCTCAAAGCGCTTTACAAGGGGTCCCTGACCAACAGCAATACGTAACACGTAGAACGAGACATGACGCCTGTCAGGCGATATTACAATTTTTTCCGGACAGAGACAACGCTGTTAACGGCCAGGTACTCATTTTGCGCCTGAGTACGGTGAGAGAATGTGAGTAAAGAGCCTTTTCCAAGGACTCAACTATGCGCCGAGCGAGGCTCGAACTCAGGACCCTCCGATCCGAAAGCGAGTGTCATACCACTTGACCACATAGCCGCACGTTCATGGCATGACATACATAACACAACAATAATATCATGGTACAAAAAAGCTGACTGGAGACTACAATGCACCAACTACATCGTTTCTCCCAACAGCAAAGGGTACAATAATTTTTTTTTTTTTTTTTTTTAACGAGAGCGATATAACGCGGTATCCACTAAAAGTGCTCAAAGCGCTTTACAAGAGGTTTCTGGCCAACAACAATACGTTATATGTCGGACAAGATTATTGTGATGCCTGTTATATCGGATGAAATTACAACAACAACAAAAAAAATTGACAGAGACAACGCGGTTAACGACCCGATACTCATTTTATTTTACACCGGAGTATGGTGAGAGAATGTGAGTAAAGAGCCTTTTTCCATGGACTCGTCTATGCGCCGCTCAGAACGGAACTCGAACCCAGGACCTTCCAATCCGAAGGCAAGACCACAATAACTAGACCACATTATAGCTGCACAATGGCCTTCAATACACCTTAACCTTGTCACAAGCGGTGAATGCCGACATGCATAAAATAACAGTGGCATTCATTGTTGCCAAAACTATTTATCTTTGGAGTTTATGGGGTCGATGAACTTTTTGGTTTCATGAACGTACATTATGTCAAGGTGTAGGAAACAGCACACAGACTGCAAATCATAGAATTCTTTTTTATGAACTGTACAACTGACTAGATAGGCTATAGGTATAATATTATGTTACAGTGAATGACATAATCAGTCGGATGGTGAAAAGGTTTGAACTGATATATTGCCAAGTTTAGTTAGGATGTCAATTTTTATTTTTAAAAAGAGTTTTTGTCATAATGATTAAATCAACCCTTTTTGTAATATCTTCGGGAAATAGCAAAGCTTAATTTCATTTCTTAATATTTTATAGAGCTAGTCATGTTGAAGAAGTATGAAGTTTGAGAAAAGTTGCTGGATACCTTTCCCTTTCCCATACATCTGACCATAACTTCAGGAAAAACCACCCGATTTACTTCAAATAAAGATTATAATGCTCTGGTGACCATATTCTTTCAGAAAATTAAAAAAAAAAAAGAAAGAAAAGAAAAGAAAAAAGAAAAATGCAAATCCAAAATTTTCACCTTCCGACTGACTACATCATGCACTGACACATAAACAATGAGAACTACTGCGCTATGTGGTCTAGTGTTATGACACTCGCTTTCGGGTCGGAAGGTCCTGGGTTCGAGCCTCGCTCGGCGCATAGTAGAGTCCTTGGAAGAAAAAAAAAAGAAGAAAAAAAAGACT
>NC_088366.1:56694610-56697110 GCF_034508935.2 Berghia stephanieae | reverse complement strand
CTCTCTCTCTCTCTCTCTCTCTCTCTCTCTCTCTCTCTCTCTCTCTCTCTCTCTCTCTCTCTCTCTCTCTCTCTCTTTCTTTCCCCTTCCTCTATCTTTCTGTGTGTTTGTGTGTTTGTTTGTTTCTTTGTAGGACCGGCCTTGAAATGAAAAGCAGAACTCAACCAAAGACGTTAAATTGTTGTGTATTTTTCTTATTTACACGTGTATTCTGAGGCAATCGATATAAATTGGCAACATTAGTACACCATTCCTGTGAGTTCAGACACACGTGTTCTGCTGGCTTAACTCACTCAACCCTAACACCGACTATATCCGTAGTATACCCAGGGTTACTTTTACCCATTGCCTATTTATCACATTTTTATGAGACAAATTATAGGCGTAGTATCAAGGCTAATGTTTTTAGGTTTGTTTGTTTTTTTTTGTTTTTTTTTGTTTTTGTTTTTTTTTTTGTTTTTTTTTTTTTGTTTTTGTTTTTGTTTTTTTGTTTTTTTTTTCATGTTAATGACAATTGAATATAACTATCTATGTACATGCTCATTTTTAATACATTTTTTCCTAATTTTGAAAAGCAGCAAAAAATCTCTAGGATTGAGTGAGTTAATAGGTCACGCAGAGATAACAAAGACAGTACTATAATATTAACTGCACGTTTAGAATGAATAATCGATAATGCGATTATAGAATAGAATAGAATAGAGCTGACGTCACCCAGCTCTTAGTTATTGTTTTTAATGATAATATTATTTATTAATGTTCTCAGTAAATCACCTCTCTGGCTTTTATGCCCTTCCCTCTCAGTAGACTACAATTACAAAGGTTTAAGGTTGCACATAGCTCTGTATGTTGTTACGATGCATATTACGGCGGGCAGATAACTTGTCATCAATAATAATGGAATACAGTTTTATTTTTCATAATTACACAAAACAAAACAATAAATAAATTAATTAATTAATTAATTAATTAATTAATTAATAATAACCGTAAATGCACGGTTGGACTTGCTACACTAAAGTATCGAGTCCGTATTAATTTATATTCGCAGCTGTACATTATTACTGTACATTATTACTGTACATTATTACTGTACATAATTACTGTACATAATTACTGTACATTATAACTGTACATTATTACTGTACATTATTACTGTACATTATTACTGTACACTATTACTGTACATTATTACTGTACATTATTACTGTACATTATTACTGTACATTATTACTGTACATTATTACTGTACATTATTACTGTACATTATTGCTGTACATTATTACTGTACATTATTACTGTACACTATTACTGTACATTATTACTGTACATTATTACTGTACATTATTACTGTACATTATTATTGTACATTATTATTGTACATTATTATTGTACATTATTACTGTACATTATTACTGTACATTATTACTGTACATTATTACTGTACATTATTACTGTACATTATTACTGTACATTATTATTGTACATTATTATTGTACATTATTATTGTACATTATTATTGTACATTATTACTGTACATTATGACTGTACATTATGACTGTACATTATTAATGTACATTATTACTGTACATTATTACTGTACATTATTACTTAGACATTATTACTTAGACAATGTTATTGCAATAGCATATGCACGAAAGGGTAATGGTGTAGAGTACTTATATCATTGAATGATGAGATTGTTTTTTTTGTTTTGTTTTTACGGGTTTTACGGCGCTTGCAACACATTTTGGTTATATCAGCGCCAGTAAAAAGGAAGAAAATGGGATAGTAAAAAGTTCTAGAATTACAATTAAACACCCAAGAAAAAGTAAGACAAAGGGAAACTGAGAACAATTAGGGATCAGATGTAGATTCCAAGAGCATACCACCAATGTACTTAGTTTGAGAACACCTATAAGTCTCATCCGGACACAAGCACACAATCCAACAAAGAGGAACACACTCAAATGCTTACATTATACATTCAAAATAAAAATAATGATACATAACAGAGAGATGATTTACAAGGAAAAAAAATATCATCTCCCAAAACAATAACTATGCATTTGACTGTTTCCCTCCCAGCTAGGATTCCGGTCAGTGCCAGGACAAAACCAAGTAATCTCATTCCGAGACAAAGACAGAAAGCAAGTTGGAAAACAGATATAAGGGGATAGAAGACTCGGTAAGTACCTCCCTGCCCACTGTGGTGGTAGGGAACCCCACCCAGACTTATATCATTGAATGATGAGATTATACCACTGTAACTAAACTGTAAAAATGCACGATTGGACTTGCTACACTAAATTATCGATTGTATATTTATATTCTTAGCTGTGCATTATTCCCTTGACATTGTTATTGCAATAGCACATGCACGAAAGGGTAATGGTGTAGACTACCTATATCATTGAATGATGAGATTATACCACTGTAACTAACTGTAAAAATGCACGATTGGACTTGCTACACTATAGTATCGATTCTTTATTTATAT
>NC_088366.1:56679610-56689610 GCF_034508935.2 Berghia stephanieae | reverse complement strand
TTTTTTTTTTTTTTTTTTTTTTTTTTTTGGGGGGGGGGGGGGGGAAGGCGAGTTCTTACGGTCATTTCAACGCCAATTAAATACAAGATGGTAGAGGAATAGTTGTAAATCTGAAGTCAAAAGCAACGTGTAAAAAGCAAGACTAAGGGGACCGGAGTAATGTTAACAATAATTATCAGCGTTATCAACTTTGACACTTTTTAGTTAGCAGTGTATGTGTTCACTGTGCACCATATACGCCAACGTAACGTATCTCGTCTTAAGTGCCAGTAATCACATATTGTAATCTGTCCAGTGGGAAGCTGCAAGGAATTAAATGATTTGAAACAACAGCAACGACCAAAAACGTTGTTTGTTTTTTGTTTTTTCAAATAAATAAATAAATAAAGTCAATAACGAGAAATATTTTTACACATTTTTTTATTGAAGTCCTTCAGAGCCATTAATAAAATTCCCTTTATTCCCTCCCTTTATTCATCCCATATGGGGAAATTTGTCTTTAGGGTCTATTCCACGGGAAGACTTGAATAACCCAGTCGTAAGCCGCAGTGCAGCGCCGTAGACTGGGGGGCTAGGGCGAGGTGACTTGCTCAAGGCCGCACTGCGTGGCGAGTACTCGAACGTACCACTGAGGCACGCCGAGCCACTATTATTAGGCCCTATAGCGTGAAACGGACAACAGCAATTGCTTGCTACCCTTTGGATGGGAACAAAACGAGCAATATTATCAAGCATACATAATAAACGGTATACTCTTCAATAGTCGTAACGTCACTTCCTTCCTAATGACGCATGGTAACTTAGTAACACTGGCTCTAAACTATCGGAACAATGGCGGACGTCCGTATGAAATATTTCTCCGGCGAGCATAAAAGTGTATCCAAACTAGAAAAAAAAAACATAAATTTGATCATGTTTTGACTTTTCACATTCTGATAACAAGGCATATGAAAAGTTCTCGCCAGCATGAAGAATAAAAAGTAATGATTTTCTTTGCTTAGAACCAAGATGGCCGCCGTTGCCGGGCAGCGTGACATCAGACTACTGAATCCAATTGTCAACTGCGCACTTCGGTTAACAGTGATCAGGGAGAGATTAAATAAAATTGATGTTATTGGACGGGAGGGAGGGAGGGAGGAAATAAGGAAGGTTGGTGGTAACAGGTTTTTTTCTTTATCACCGTACAAGTTTGACAGAGCCAGGGATCGATCGAGTAGTAATGGGCCAGCAGGCTCTTAATTTACTGATCTGTCCAATTCAACATGGTGTGTGCGCTATGAACGCCTGATTGGTGACTGCAGATGGTCGATAAAGGAGGAAAACGAGACCATTTATACAGCGCAATAAATATCCACTAAACGTGCTCAAATCGCGTCCGATCGTAGCCATCATTACACTGACCAAAAAAATTACGTCAAAAGACAAGTCTTGGGCTACAAAAAAAATGCCAGTCTTTTGCCACAAAAGAAAACAAATCGTGAGTTGTATTCAATAGTTCAAACAATGGGATCACTTGTTTCTTTGAGAGCTCTACTACTAACGACAACTCGTTAGACACTACACAAACCTTAAAAATGGCGGTCAAACTGGAAGTCCGAGTGGGTAATAGTGTCAGGCTATAGATAGTTCAAAGATGACGTCACTCAGGTCTTTGTCATTGTTTTTTGCCATCCGCGTTTATGAGTAATGCTCACTGAACTGTATTAACCTGACTATAAACGTTCATGGTTACACACAGTTTTGTGTGTTGGTCCGTTATACTTCCGGATGGCAATGTTATGAGTTTCTTCGCCAAGCGCATACTATCTATAAGTTAACGATGGCTACTGTCCGATTTACAAGGGGTCCTTAGCCAAAAGTAACGCTTAACAAGTAGGACAAAACACGACGCCTGTTAGGCGATATTATTTTTTTTCCCCGACAGAGACAACGCTGCTAACGATCAGGTATTAATTTTACTCCTGAGTACGGTGAGAGAATATGAGTAAAGAGCCTTTTCCAAGGACTAAACTATGCACCGCTCAGAGTACGACTCGAACCCTGGACATCCGCTCCGAAGACGAGGGCCATATTACTAGACCACATAGCCAAACGGCGAAGTCCCAGGTTTGAAAGTTTTTTTGTTTTTTTTTTGCTAAGACGAGGGTCATTTAAATCGGTCGATATTTGAAAAACAAGTTTTCTGGCCAAATTTCAAAATATGTGTTGTTTTTTATTTTTCAGAGCATGGCAGCACTGGTTTGATGTGCATTAAACGAGGCAAGCCTACTGGATCTTTATATATAATCAATACATACATCCTACGTACATTGTATAATATAACTGTAATAACTTGACAACACGACGTACTTTGACAAAACACACGTTCTTTACTATTGTCAAAATTGCAACAAACGGTTAATTTCAATTGACAGAGTGAGTAAAATGTTTGCTGCCAAATAAAAGCCAAAATCCTTTAAAATATTGTCAAATAGCATGATAACAAGAGATGAAGTGAGTAGGAAAGTGCCAGAACACAATAGAGAATAAAAATTTCGCGACAGTGATGGGCGTTTGAACCTGCGACCTTACTGCACTGCGTACGCAGTAAAGTCGCGGGTTCAAACCCCCATCACTGTCGCGTAATTTTTATTCTCTATTGTCTTCTGGCACTTTCCTACTCACTTCATCTCTTGTTGTTATCAACATAAGTGCCTGATCCACTCACTTTTCTGAATGACAAATAGCATGATGATACACCTATTTCAAAATACCAATGTTCATCATGAACGTAAAAAGGAAAGAGAGAAAAAATTCGACTTCACCCGGGATTGATCTCGGGTCATGATCCCGCACGTGAAGTGAGAGTTCTACCAACTAGGCTATCATCAAGACCCATCAGATTCATTTGATTTGTTATATATATTTATATATATATATATATATATATATATATATATATATATATATATATATATATATATATATATATATATATATATATATATATATATATATATATATATAAATTGTCACTCACATTATATGGCCAAGACGTTCGTTTCTGTGGCTTTTGTCCACTTCTTCAGTCGGCATAATGTCCGAAGAAAAAAAAGTATTCCGTTTGAGGTGCTTGCCCTTGCTTATATATATATATATATATATATATATATATATATATATATATATATATATATATATATATATATATATATATATATATATATATATATATATATATATATATATATATATAGTAAAATCTGAATCACAACAAATCTAAATGTAAGACCTATTTTATTTGTATTTTTATTTTTTAAAGTGACAGGCCTGCATTCTTATCATTAAAAAAAATAACAAATTAAATACCGAACGATTGGAATGGCCCTCAACTTGGAGGCAGCGTGGCTCAGCGGCACGGTCTTTGCTTCGTACCCGAAAGGTCCCGAGTTCGATCACCGCCGCTGCGCGGTGTGTGTGGCCTTGAGCAAGTCACCTCGCCCTGGCTGAAATTGCGACGCTGCACTGCGGCCAACGCCTGGGTTATTCCAGTCTTCCCTTGGAATAGACCCTAGAGACAAAGATAGCGACGCTGCACTGCGGCCGACGCCTGGGTTATTCCAGTTTTCCCTTGGAATAAATAGACCCTAGAGACAAGTTTCCCCCGTGGGATGGATAAAGGGAATTTTACTTATTTATGTTTTCTAATGTCTCAGATCAGACCTGACAGTTCATAGTCAGATCATACGTTTCATGACAGGCAGATGAAAAAAAGGTATATAAACACTTTCAAAGAAAATAAAATCCCATAAGAAACAATATTAACATCTGTATCTTTAACCATGTTTTAAAGTGACAGACATACTTCAAATTATATCCCATGATGAATGGAATGGCCCTCAACTTGTCTACAATTCTGGGATCAAACCTGACACTTCAAAGTCAAATTAGAAGCTTTTTGACAAGCAGAATGAGAAAATACTTTCAAGAAAAAAATCTGATGTCTAAGAGCTTTAAAAAATGCGTATCAAACCACGTTATTTCCTCTCCTATTTCTAAGAATTTTCTATTAAATTTTGCTTTTAAAAATTGATGTATTTAATGTCAATCGGTATGGGCAGATATTCATTTCTTGCCAAAAAAAAAAAAAATTAAAAAGAATAACAATAATAATAAATAGAATAAAATTTTTTTAAAAAATTCAATTAATGAATATATTATTATTACTACTACTACTGCTACAACTACAACTACTACTACTACTACTACTACTACTACTACTAATAATAATAATAATAATAATAATAATAATAATAATAATAATAATATAATAATAAAAAAAAAAGAAGAAGAAGAAGAAGAGAAGAAGAAGAAGAAGAAGAAAGAAGAAGAAGAAGAAGAAGAAGAAGAAGAAGAAAGAAGAAGAAGAAGAAGAAGAAGAAGAAGAAAGAAAGAAAGAAAGAAAGAAAGAAAGAAAGAAAGTAAGAAAGTAAGAAAGAAAGAAAGAAAGAAAGAAAGAACAACAACAACAAATTTTAAATATTTCAAAAGTTTTGTCTTTAATATATTAAAGAAAAAATCTGAATCGTGTTGGGAAAATTCTGGATTTGGCCGACATAAGGTAAAAAAAAAAATAATATGTATTTTTGATTGGATCTGTGCAATTGGACACGTTTGAAGAGAGAAGGTGGGTATTTTACTGGATCATTATTTGGAGCATTAATTAAATAAAGTCTTCTGACCGAAATGTTTTAAAGCGTTTAATCAGAGTACTACAACACCAACAACAGCAATCCATTGACCATGGGACGGGGGTGGGGGGGAGGAGGTGGGAGGAGAGTCCCATTGACCATGGGACGGGTTGTCCGTTGTTTAAACACATCAAAGCATGTCACAATCACATAGCAACATCCCATATTAAGTATGTATCCCATCCTCAACAATACATTGGTTTGAAATACAGCAAATGGACGACGGATCAATAATAATAATAAATCGGAATAGCATTACTGTCGTACACTACTGGGGGGGGGGGAGGAGGTGGGAGGAGGATGGAGAGGAGGTGGGAGGAGGGGGGGGGGAGAGGAGGGGGGAGGAGGGGGGGGGGAGTAGAGGGCAACTGTCTATAAATACAACTGAACAGAAAATTTTTCATCTTTAAATTGCTGCTTGAAGCTCGAATGTAAAAACATAGATAAGTATTGAACTGTAAGCTTCAATTTATTGAACGAAGACAGATATTGTGGACGTTTCGGGTTTCCCCTTCATCAACAAAACACGATGAATGAAAAACTAAACTAACTAATTTCGATGAATGAATTGGTATGATCCCACCCGCACAACAATATTATCAAGAAATTTAAGTGTATGTACCATTCAACGGGGATCATGGTAGATTAGGTGGTGTCTTGAATGTTTTTAAAGGAGTTTCTTGGCATTACGTGTAATAATATTATAACAATAAACAAACACATCAATCAATTTAACAAGTAGGTATGACTGATAAGACAATGGTATAAAAAGTCAACAAAGTGTGACAGATCGTAGCCATCGTTATGTTATAGCCTGACACTGAAATCCTAAAGGACTGGCAGTTTGACGTCATTATTTGTTTTTTGCACCGCCAAGTGAGTTGTTAGTAGAGCTCATGGAAACAAGTTATTTCATTGGTTGAACTATTGAATACAACTCACGATTTGTTTTCTTTTGTGGCAAAAGACTGGCATTTTGACGTCATTTTTTGGTCAGTGTCAGGCCATAACTTTACGAAGGCCAAGGATAGATCAAACAACACCAAGAAAGATATGATCTCCAGACAAGTTTGACTATCGAGTGATGACTTATCCAAAATATTACTTCAAATCATTATATTATTACTATCACCTTTCAATCAAACAGAGAAAGAGAGAGAGGGGGGAGAGAGAAATGAGGGGGAGGGAGAGAGAGAGAGAGAGAGAGAGAGAGAGAGAGAGAGAAAGAAAAAGAAAAAGAAAGGAGAGAGAGCGTGAGTGTGTGTGTGTGTGTGTGTGAGAGAGAGAGAGAGAGAGGGGGGGGGGGGGAGAGGGAGGAGGGAGAGAGAGAGAGGGGAGAGAGAGAGAGAGAGAGAGAGAGAGAGAGGAGAGAAAGGGAGGAGAGAGAGAGAGAGAAAGAGAGAGAGAGAGAGAGAGAGAGAGAAGAAATCGTGTGGCCTAATTTCCAGTCTAGACTCCTTATCAATCCAGCATTCTCGCAATACCTCCCCCCCCCCCCCCCCCCCCCCCCTCTCACCCCTCCGGTCCCTTTCTTTATCTCCATCATTATATTGCATCGATCTGCCGATAGGCAAAGGGCAGGCAAATTTTTAAATATAATAATAACAACAATTCACACGCGTCTAAATATATAAAACCACATGATGCGGTCACGGTCGATGACTAAATCATAATTTGGTTCTTTTTATCATCATCCTCATCTTCTTCATCATCACCATCATCTTCCGCGAGGACGAGAGACGCATGCGCACAGCCAACATGACGTTCTCTCTCTCTAATAACTTTTTCCGCCGGTGACGTCACAGACTATGGGTGACGTCCAATCAAGGGACGCTACTCTTCCGCTAATCTCACTCCCTATAAAGGCTGAATAAATGAAGAATAGATACAAACTAGTTAATATTTAACGAACAAATGAGGAGGTAGGGGGACATAGCAGTCAATCTGTAATCAAAAGCCAGAAGTTCATCGTGATAAGATAAGTTCGTTTTCTTTTCTCTTTTGTTTGTTTTTTGTGTCTTTGTTATTTTCTTTGTTTGTTTGTTTGTTTTTTTGTTGTTGTTTTTTTGTGATTTTGTTTGTTTGTTTGTTTGTTTTTGTTGGATTTTTTGTGATTTTTTTGTTTGTTTGTTGGGTTTTCTTGTGATTTTTTTTGTTAGTTTGTTTGTTGTTTTTTTGTCTTTTTTGCATTTTTTTTTTTTTGCTTTGTTTTTCGAGGTTTTTTTTTTTTTTTTGGGGGGGGGAGTTTTTTTTTGTTTCCTTTTCTTGTGTTTTGTTTTGTTTTTTGTTTTGTTTTGTTTTTTTGTTGTTTTTTTTTTTTTGGGGGGGGGGGTTTAAAAGATGAGGGCCAGTTTAATCGATTGATATTTAAAAAATAAAAGCTGTATTTTTTCTGGCAAAAATCTAAAAAGACGTTTTGTCCGTGTACGACAGGCTAGACACTAGACAGGTTGATATCGCTCTGTTTGCCTATAATAAACTCATATTATATATATGGGTGTGGATGAATTATTTGTATTTCTATGGTCATCAAATTTGATCACATTACGATACAATCCCTTTGTTTGCTTGCGAAGTTGTTGGTTTGTTTTGTTAGGGTTTTGTTTTTGTTTTTTTTGTTTTTAAGTAATCGTAGAATGCTAATGTAAACAAGAGACCGGCATCGGATGATTTTGTCTCAATTAGACATTAAAACGGTGTTTTGTTGGTTTTTTGTTTAAAATAAAAATTTGTTTTCGGGGGGGGGGGGCTGTTTGTTTGGGGGATTTTTGTTGTTTTATTATTGTTTTGTTGTTGTTTTTTTTTGGGGGGGGGGGGTCTTTGTTTTTTGTTGGTTTTTTTTTTCGTTTCTCTTTAATCCTTTGTTTTCCTAGTTTGTTTGTTTTGTTGGGTTTTTTTTTTTTTTTGTGTGTTTTTTTTTTTTTTTTTTTTGGTTTTGGTTTTAATTTGTTTTAGTGTTCCAAATTTAAAAACATGTAATTGGTTTTATTTTCTGTGTTGTTGTTTTTTTTTTTGTTTTTGTTTTTTTTTTTTTTTTTTTGGGGGGGGGGGGTGTTTGATTTGTTTTGTTTGACTTCTGTTCCATATTTAATTTTTTTTTCTTCCATAGGTCCAATCTGGGCCAAAAAGGGAAGATGATAGAAAATGCTTAACTATTTTAGATCTAGAGTTCCACCTGCGATATGATATTCCAAAAATAACTTTGATTTGATTTTAATTCTCATATATTTTTTCTTTATTTTTTAAATTTGATATAATCACTGTGTGTGCTTGAGTATAGATAGAAAGAAATTGACGTCACTCAGGTCTTTGTTATTGTTTTTTGCCATCCACGATTATAAGTAATTTTCACTTAAACTGTATTAACCAGACTATAAAAGATCATGGTTACACATAGATTTGTGTGTTGGTCCGCCGTTATACTTCCGGATGGCAATGTTGTGAACTTCTTAGCTAAGCGCATACTATCTGTTGTAGAAACACAACAGATAAAGACATCGCGCAAACAAAAAAAAGCTAATATTTTGAGTTGACACACTTTGACACAAAGCGGCGACAGTCACAGCTGCAGCGATACTAATAATTACTAACACAGTCCATCATCCTAACTATGTACATCTTTAACGCAGATGTCTGGCCACTGCTACTACGTTAAAGAACAGGAACTGTCTTTTGATAGTTCGAAGATGACGTCACTCAGGTCTTTGTTATTGTTTTTTGCCATCCGCGTTTATGAGTAATGCTCACTGAACTGTATTAACCCGACCACAAACGTTCATGGATACACACAGTTTTGTGTGTTGGTCCGTTATACTTCCGGGTGGCAATGTTATGAGCTTCTTAGCCAAGCGCATACTATCTATAAAGACGACATAATGTAACAAAGACATCTGACATTGTTTGTTTTGTTTGTAAGTTTTATTGGGGTTTTTTTTGTAAACGCATTGTTTGTTAAGTTTGGAATGTAAGTAGATATTTCTAAGGTGTTTTGGAAATGCACTTTTCTTCCTCTTTTTCTTTCTTTTTACTTCCTTTGATTTGTTTTGCTTTTTTTTTTTTTTTTTTTTTTGTTATTGTTATTATTATTATTATTATTATTATTATTATTATTATTATTATTATTATTATTATTATTATTATTATTATTATTATTATTATTATTATTATTATTATTATCTTTTCTTTTCTTTTCTTTTTCTGTTCACCCGGCATTGATTATGTGTAGCTGTCTGGGTCTTATAAAAATGCCGAATCAAACAAACTTACGTCCTATAAAAGGTGTAGCAAGCAATAATCATCACTCACCATAATATAACGGTGAAGAAATAATAAATTAATTAGTTAATTGATAAATAGAGTAAACCGGAGCGCTGAGATTACACATAATTGAATGAAACAAAACATGATGACACACACGCCTGACAAAGTCGAGGGACTATGCTCCCCGTTGTAGAAGCGAGGGCCAAAGTAAGGAAAGTGAGTAAGTAAATAGTCAATAAAATAGTAAATAATGAATTTATATAGCGCCTAAACATCCACGTTAATCGTGCTCTGCGGCGCTTTACATAATAAAAATAAAAATAAAAATGTTTAAAAACAACAAAATTAAAAATCACGACACTACATGATACATAATAAGCATGCATACAAAAAACAGAATCAAAGCAACATCCATTTCATGAAAAATAAGCCTCGCGGAACAACTCAGTCTTCAGACATTTCCTGAAAGATGATAAGTTTTCACAGGACTTTGTCCGAGGACTAAGTGCGTTCCATAGGCGTGGAGCTATGAATGAAAAGGCTTTTTCACCGAAAGTGGATTTTGAGGTGGTAACTTTTAGAAGTTGGGACTGAGATGATCTTAGATTTCGTAAGTAACCAAGTGTGTATGTGGGTAGGTAAGTAATTCGAAGATCCTTTTTTTTTTTTTCTTATGAGTCAAATTGTTAAATTTGAGGTTGGATTTTTTTCCCTTTCCTCTTTTTCTCTTCGAAAAACTCAGAAACGATATGTAGGTAGGTAGGTAGGAGGTAGGTAGGTAGGTAGGTAGGTAGGTAGGTAGGTAGGTAGGTAGGTAGGTAGGTAGGTAGGTATTGAGGGAGGTAGATAGGTAGGTAGGTAGGTAGGGAGGGAGGGAGGGAGGTAGGTAGGTAGGTAGGTAGGTAAGTAGGTCGGTAGGTAGGTAGGTAGGTAGGTAGGTAGGTAGGTAGGGAGGGAGGGAGGGAGGGAGAGAGGTAGGTAGGTAGGTAGGTAGGTAGGTAGGTAGGTAG
>NC_088366.1:56627110-56672110 GCF_034508935.2 Berghia stephanieae | reverse complement strand
TGGATACACACAGTTTTGTGTGTTGGTCCGTTATACTTCCGGATGGCAATGTTATGAGCTTCTTCGCCAAGCGCATATTATTATATCTTTAAGAAGGTTACGGGGCTAAGCCGCGTCTACCAACTACATACCCCAATGTCATTCATTGGCTCTGCTCAGTGACATCTATAGAGTAGATGAAGTCCTAGGCTCTGCTGCATGCAATGTAATAAAATGTGACCCACCGTATCAAAGCGGTATTATGTCGGGATCCACTCGGTATGGGAAATTGAATTCATAGCCACAAATATCCAACTTGGGTTGAATTTCTGTACGTTATGCTGGAGTATAAAGACTATTTCTTGCATTGCAAAAACTTCTAAGCTCCAATTTCTCATCATTCTATCTCTAAATTCACTTCTTGGGGTCTGAATCATCCCGACATAATACCGTTTTGAGAAGGAGGGTCACAAATGGTAAATAATACAGACCTGCCTAGTACTACGAAAAATTCGTAGAATTGCGATTTTTTGGCTCCAGCAAGAGAACTGCGTGGACGATTTTGATTCAATAAATCTTGTTGAAAAGGATAGTTTGGTTGCTTAGAAACTATATTTGTGACCCTCCGTCTCAAAACGGTATTATGTCGGGAAGATTCAGACCCCAGAAAGTGAATTTAAAGATAGAATAATGAGAAATTGGACCTTAGAAGTTTTTGTAAAGTAAGAAATAGTATTTATACTCCAGCATAACGTACAGAAATTAAACCCAAGTTTGATATTTGTCGCAATGAATTCAATTTCCCTAACCGAGTGGATCCCGACATAATACCGCTTTGAGACGGGGGTCACATTTAGGACTTTAGAACATATTTTGATTATGCTGAGGACAAATAATTTTATTTGTAATGCTAGTTTTTGTGACCTTTTCTTTATTATTATTGTGGAAACTACGATTTTTTGACATTTCGAGTAGGCATCTATCTCTGCTAATAGTAATATCACTCCTAATAGCGATGCAATAAGTATGAGATAAGAAGGTTACGGGCGTTGCGCTTTCTACTGCACACTCCAGCGTCCTGTGCGGCTATGTGGTCTTGTGGTATGACTCTCGCTTTCGGATCGGAAGGTCCTGGGTTCGAGCCTCGCGCTCGGCGCATAGTTGAGTCCTTGGAAAAGGCTCTTTACTCACATTCTCTCACCGTACTCAGGTGTAAAAATGAGTACCTGGCCGTTAACAGCGTTGTCTTTGTCCGAATAAATTGTAATATCTCCAAACAGGCGTCATGTCCCGTCCTACATGTTAAATGTTGCTGTTGACCAGGGACCCCGTGTAAAGCGCTTTGAGCACATTTAGTAGATATTGCGCTATATAAAGCTCAATTTTTTAATTTTTTTCTTTTCTACTGCACACTCCAGCGTCATTTATTGGTTCTGCTTTGTGTAATATATATATATATATATATATAAATATATATATATATATATATATATATATATATATATATATATATATATATATATATATATATATATATATATATATAGACTTCTCGTCCGCCTTGACCTGGAGGCGAGAGGCTACGGCGTGGCATTGACTCATGTATAATTATCCAATCAATGCCAATGCCAGCGTAATTAGGATTACATCGAAGACTAACTAGGCAGGCTAATGATTCAGGTGCTCGGGCTGATTAAGAATAGATAGTATGCAGATGACGTCACTCAGGCCTTTGTTATTGTTTTTGCCATCCGCGTTTGTGAGTTGTTCTCACTAAACTGTATTAATCAGACTATAAAAGTTCATGGTTACACAGAGTTTGTGTGTTGGTCCGTTATACTTCCGGATGGCAATGTTGTGAACTCCTTGGCCAAGCGCATTCTATCTATAAAGACCGATCGACACTGTAACTGTAAGATAGTAGTAGCAATGTTACAAGCATGGGGCAGAATTTATAATTCAGAAAAGTGAGTGGAGCAGGCACTTATGTTGGTAACAACAAGAGATGAAGTGAGTAGAAAAGTGCCAGAAGACAATAGAGAATTTTTTTTTTTTATCTTTTTTTTTTAAGCATGGGGCAGCGTGGTTCAGCGGTACAGTCTTTGCTTCGTATCCGAACGGTACCGAGTTCGATCACCTACCCGCCGCAGCGCTGTGTGGCCTTGAGCAAGTCACCTCGCCCTAGCTCAAGTTGCGGCGCTGTACTGCGAATGACGCCTGGGTTATTCCAGTCTTCCCTTGGAATAGACCCAAGAGACGAATTTCCCCTTGGGATGAATAAAGAGAATGTTTTAAATGTTATTTTACAAATATTTCTGCTATTTCATTTTTTTTTTAAAGCAGCCATTTAGAGCGGGAGAGAGAGAGAGAGAGAGAGAGAGAGAGAGAGAGAGAGAGAGAGAGAGAGAGAGACGCATACAGAGAGAGAGATATAATGAGAGACACACACAGACACACAGACACATATAGAGATAGAGAGAGAGAGTCAAGAGAGAGAGAGTGAGAGAGAAGAAAGAGAGAGAGAGAGAGAGAGAGAGAGAGAGACAGAGAGAGAGAAGAGAGACGGACAGATAAAATCGCGACCCAAATCTCGACAGAGATCTGATATGAAAAAGGAAATAGGTCGAATACAGGCAACCGTGTAAACGATCGATACCCCCGTCTGATTCGATGGCTAGACGTGAATACAACCACAACCTTTCTTTCTTTCTTTCTTTCTTTCTTTCTTTTCCATTTAAAAAAAAATTCTTTTAAGATGCAGGTAGAGTAGTCCTTCAGTCAGAGCCATATAGCCATCATTTATTCCGATTTATATAGCGTAAAACCGGACAGTAGCAGTCGCTTGCTACCCTTTGGACAGGACGCTAATAGTCGATTGCAAAGCACTCTTTGTCAGATTTAAGTAACTCAGCTACAGCTACCCAACCATTTTTTTTGTGAGAATTACTCATAAACGCGGATGGCAAAAAACAATAACAAAGACCCGAGTGCTGATCGAAATGTTCGAGTTCGTCGTCTTACAACAAGAGGTAGAACAGTGGGTATTTTATCTAGATATGTACCACCGATAGTAAAACCTGAGGTAGTTTGCTATGTTTACCAATCACTGGCATTGTTTACATTTTGACTGACGACTGTCCGAGAGGCGTGGTTATCTAGGCGTCTATTGTAAATCTACTTTTTTATTCCTTTTTACTGAGACGGAATGACCTAAATGTGTCGGGAGTGTCGTATAACCGTTAAAAAGCAAACAAAAACAAAGATTATTTGCTATCTTTACCAATCACTGGCATTGTTTACATTATGACTGACGACTGTCCGAGAGGCGTGGTTATCTAGGCGTCTATTGTAAATCTACTTATTTATTCCTTTTTACTTAGACGGAATGACCTAAATATGTCGAGAGTGTCGTAAAACCGTTAAAAAGCAAACAAAAACAAAGATTATTTTTATCGTTTGGTAAAGAGAATCAGATTGCGAATACAAAGCACACGGTGACCTTTACCGGATAATTAACATAATCATTATCACCATCGCCCATGCGTGCTGTAAACATGCCTGGCCGTTGACACAGTGACAATGAATTACTAATGGAATGAGTCATCATGATTTATGTATGAAATCCCGTTACATGTACATGTACTATTCCATAAATAGAAGTGATATTATGTTATACTAAACGGGTAAACGAAGATTAACAATAAACTGGTATTGCTAGAAGAGCACTCCGGGGAAAAAAAAAAAGGGGGGGGGGGGGAGTTGGGTGAGGTCTTATAGCTATAGATAGTTCGAAGATGACGTCACTCAAGCCTTTGTTATTGTATTTTGCCATCCGCGTTTGTGAGTAATTCTCACTAAACTGTATTACCCCGACTACAAAAGTTCAAGGTTACACATAGTTTTGTGTGTTGGTCCGTTATACTTGAGTGACGTCATCTTCGAACTATCTATACACAAATCTGCTATGGGGCAGCATGGCTCAGCGGTACGGCCTTCGCTTCGTACCCGAAAGGTACCGAGTTCGAATACCCGCTGCGTTGTGCATGTGTGGTCTTGAGCAAGTCACCTCGCCCTAGCTCAATTTGCGGCGCTGCATTGCGGCTGGGTTATTCCAGTCTTCCCTTGGAATATACCCTAGAGACAAACTTCCCCTGTGGGATGAATAAAGAGAATTTTTTTTATTTATTTATTTATTTATTTATTTATTTATTTATTTATTTATTTATTTATTTATTTATTTATGTATTTATGTATTTATTTATTAAAAATAGCTTTACAAGAAGTATATTGGAAGACAGAGGAAAGTGTGGCCCAGGATAACATTAAAGATTGGACAGGATTGACGTGGAACAATCTAATGAGGAAGGCCCAAGACCGTGATGAGTGGCGTCGAATCGTGAAGTCTGCATCCCGAGAGTCCCCGGACGATCAATCGGCATGGGATAGAGTGAGTGAGTGAGTGAGTGATATTGGCACCTTCATATCACCACAAGTCAAATACTTAAGAGGGGAAAAGTTGTCCGTAAATTTAACAATATTGATGAGAAGATAAAGGCCGTTCATTCCTATCCCTAAGCCTTCAGTTAAAAAAAAAAAAAAAAAAAAAAAACGATTAAAACATCAATATCGACAAAAACAAAACTAAACAAACAAAATCTGTCAAGAACAGGTGTCTTTGCCAATAAATAGCATTGACAAAGGAGCTCTCTTCCTAACAATGAATCTGGCCTCTCTCTCGGCGACTCAATCCACCAGTCCGTCCCCCCAGAGAACACAAAAGAGCAACCCATGAAACCGCACCCTTCATCAATTATTACCGACCATCCACACAGTATCGCATTCACCGGGAAAAAAAAAACCCTAATCCAAACTCCATGCATAATTCATGATAATCAATCAACTGATAATAATAATAATTCACAGCAGAGGTTGATTCTTCAGGAACGCTGATGGAGGTAGGGCAGTGGCGGTGGAAGGGAGTAAAAATAATAATAATAATAAATTGAGCTTTTATATAGCGCAATATCCATCAAATGTGCTCAAAGCGCTTTACAAGGGGTCCCTGGCCAACAGCAACATTTAACATTTAGGACGGGACATGACGCCCGTTAGGCGATGTTATAATTTTTTTCGGACAGAGACAACGCTGTTAACGGCCAGGTGGTACTCATTTTACACCTGAGCGCGGTGAGAGAATGTGAGTAAAGAGCCTTCTCCGAGGACTCAACTATGCGCTGAGCGAGCGAGGCTCGAACCCAGGACCTTCCGATCCGAAAGCGAGTGTCGTCATACCACAAGACCACATAGCCGCACGGCAACCGCACGAATTAATGATTATCAAAACAAACAAACAAACAAACCAAACAGGATTAAGGGCGAGAGTGATTCATGGCATATAAACCAGTAGATTTTCGACCAATCAAAACATGGACTTTGTGACACACCCTCACACGTGCTCGGACAAACATAGTTGGTTGTTTATAAAGAGCACCATGAATTAAATCGACCTCCCTCTGATAATTGTTATTGTTTTTATACCGCCAAATGAGTGACTATTTGTTATCACACGATTTTCTCGATCGGATAATGAGCGTTTGAATTTACACATAGTTTTCTGTGTTGGTTCTATTGATCAAGCGGAAGAACAGTGGGTATTTTACTTAAACATATACCATCGATTGTAAACCTGTATAGTTTGCTGTGTCTACCAATCACTGTCATTGTTTACATTTTGATGTTTGTCCGAGAGGCGTGGTTATCTACCTGTCTATTAACTGGAATGGCACCCAACAACGAAATAGGATAATTATGAGGTTCGCTAGATCGCTATGGGTTCGCTGGATACTGGATACCCACCGTAGCCATCGTTAACATATAACCTGACACTAACATCCTCTAGGACTGGCAGTTTGACGTCATTTTTTAGGTTTGTACAGCGTCTAGTGAGTTGTCGTTAGTAGAGCTCAAGGAAACAAGTTATTTCATTGGTTGAACTATTGAATCCAACTCACGATTTGTTTTCATTTATGGCAAAAGACTGGCATTTTGTAGTCTGTGTCAGGCGAAAACTGAACGATGACTACGATAACTACCCACCCCCATTGCGGTAGCTTTCACTTAATCATTATTTTATCTGACTGCGTGGTCTTTGTTGGATGATGGCACTTGGCATTTTGGCTTTTAGAGTTAGTAGGCTTCTGGATCGAGTCCCGTTGAGGGTGGTGCAAAGTTGAATTATTGAAAGCGCTCTTTACTCATATTATTATTATTATTATTATTCTTTCATCACATCGTGCTCAGATGCAAAATGAGTACCTACTGGCCGTTAACAGCGTTGTCTCTGTCGGGGAAAAAATGTAATAATATCGCCTAACAGGCGCCATGTCTCGTCCTACAAGTTAAAGTCCCACTGTTGGCCAGGGACCCCTTGTAAAGCGCTTTGAGTACGTTTAGTGGATATTGCTCTATATTGATAATCAAGGCTGTTAGTTGTTTTTTGTTTGTTTTTGTTTTGGTTTGTTTGTTTTGATAATCATTAATTCGTGCGGTTGCGACACTGGGCGTCCGCCTTGTAGGTCTCTGGTTCGAGCCCTATTGTTGGCGATGCAAAGTTAATACCTTTGAAAAGGCTCTTTACTTATATCTGATCATAGTAATAAAAATAAAAAGTAGACTTTCAGAGCCATTGGCCAGGTAGATGGAGAGAGAGAGAGAGAGAGAGAGAGAGAGAGAGAGAGGGAGAGAGAGAGAGAGAGAGGGAGAGAGAGAGAGAGAGGGAGAGAGAGAGAGAGAGCGAGAGGGGAAAAGTGGCATGCATGGGATGGGCTATCGCGTCCTACTACAAACTACGGGAGTACAA
Organism: Berghia stephanieae; assembly: GCF_034508935.2. NCBI lineage: Eukaryota > Metazoa > Mollusca > Gastropoda > Nudibranchia > Aeolidiidae > Berghia > Berghia stephanieae. The sequence continues at coordinate 56,665,272 of NC_088366.1, read as the reverse complement.
AAGAGAAATCGCTGGCCACTTATTGTATTGTACTCTAAAGCAGACAGACAGCATACCGACAATCCATAACATGTATAATTCATGATGTATAATAAATAAATTAATGGGTACTGATAAATAAAATGTGAAGAAGAAAATCAAGACAGCCAAATAAATATTTAAAAAATAATAATAAATAATTAAAAAACGATTAAAACATCAATATCGACAAAAGCAAAACAAAACAAACAAAATTTGTCAAGAACAGGTGTCTTTGCCAATAAATATAATAATTGTTTTGATACCTCGGTTGAATTGTTTGTTTGTTTGTTTGTTTTTGTTTTGTTTTTTAGCGCTTTGAGGTTTCGACGAAAGGCACTATATAAATATGCTTATTGTTATTAAAACATGACAATAAGCTGATGAAAATATTATAAACATTCCCAAGAGGATAAGGGTGAGTAGGATGTGGAGTGGGGGGGGGGGGGAAGGGCATAGCAATTAAAGACGTGTAGTTCGAGCGACCATGGACAAAATTATCTGGAAGGCCATAGCAATCAGAGTGTATACAGGTCATTGGGGAGGGGGGGGGGGGGGGGGGAGGTGAAGACGAAGAGGGGAAAGGGAATGGGGTGGGGGGGGGGGGGGGGGGAACAAACAAACAATAAACTAAATCTACCACCAAAAATTAAATAAATAAACATTTGTGTAAAACAGCTATCTATCTAACCGCATTGTGTGTATTTGACAAGAGATTTGCATTTGATTTAGACAGGGTCGAAGTGACCTTATTTACGTCTTCTAAAAACCCAAATTGTTGTGGATTCTTTTTTTTTTATTATTATTAATTTGTAATGGAAAAAACAATTTCAAACTAAACACAAACTATACTGGCCATTGAAGCATGGCAATAATGAATTCTACGTTCGGCTATCACATCTGCAAATTCGGACTCATAGCAAAAGGAACGACAAAAAAACACTATTGAATCCTAATCACGAAGCGGACGATAAATAATATATGTTTGATTTTGTTTCTGTTTGTTTTGGTTTTTTTTGGGGGGGGGTTTTTTAATTATTTGCTATGTTTTCTGGGTTTGTTGTTTTGTATCGCTTTGTTTGATTTTATTTTTATTTTTTTTTTTTTGGTTCTTCAATAACGGGGCTTGTTGCTTTGTACCTATATTATGGTCTTGGGCGAAAACAAGTTCTCCTAAATCCTCCATTTCAAGCTTTAGAAGCAAAAAAAAAAAAAAAAAATGAAATTTAAAAATGTTATAAATTATTGTGCAGCTAAACTACATAACTGCCAATTTTGATATTTTGTTTAATTGTGTTTTGTTTTTTTGTTTGTTTTTTTTTTTTTGGGGGGGGGGGTTGTGAAAATATCAACAATATTTAAATGACAATGATGAAAAATGTAAAGTGACTTACCCCTCATGGTGCTTCTAGATGGTAGTGGAAGTAATGGCGTGCACAGCAACAAGATGAGATATAGGAACGACACGGCATTGTATCGAAACACACATGCTGGGGATGAGAAGATTGACTATTACATTGAATTCAACAACAACAATAATAATAATAATAATAATAATAATAATAATAATAATAATAATAATAATAATAATAATAATAATAATAATAATAATAATAATAATAATAATAATAATAATAATAATAATAATAATAACAGAATCATCTTTTTTTTTTTAATCAGTTTGCAACAGTAGTGGTAAGGTTCACACTATACATTTCCCTACTAATTTAAAAAGTTGTGCGGCTATGTGGTCTCGCCATTGTCTACTGATAGTATATAAGAAGTCACTGGGTCTAGCGGTATGACACTCGCACAGGATGACACAGGATCGGATGGTCCTGGATTCGAGCCTCGCTCAGCGCATAGTTCAGTCCTTGGAAAAGGCTCTTTACTCACATTCTCTCACCGTATTCAGGTGTAAAATGAATACCCGGCCGTGAACAGCGTTGTGTCTGTCGGAAAAAATGGTATTATCACCTAAGAGGCGTCATGTCTCGTTCTTTCTTTCGTGTTGCTGTTGGTCAGGGACCCTTATAAAGCGCTTTGAGCACGTTTAGTGGATATTGCGCTATATAAAAGCTCAATTATTTTTTTTAACCCCCACCCCTCCCAGAGAATGTAATAAATTCGTATTGTACAATGTGACAGCCGGTTACACCTTCACGCCAGTTGCATGCATTGATTATCATTATCGTCGTCACTGATCACACTTGCGTGCTCATCAACTTTTAAAAAAAACAATAACAAAAAAAACCAACAAAAACCCACTTTATAATAAATGTATACCATAAATAAAACAGTATGAAACAAACGTTTGAAGAGGAATCAATACATAGCGTTACAAATCATAGAGTTAATTCCCACTCACCATCTCACTTGATTTGTCAATCAAGATAACTTTACTTGATTAATTCCCGACCTATTTTTCATGTAGGCTACAACATAACGCCCGTTGTCATTGATTAAGCTTTAATCATAGCACGATCAAGACAAGACTACCGTGCTATGAAAAAAAAAATGAAAAAAAAACAAACAAAAACAAAAACACTTCTTGTACTATCATTTTGGCCAGAAACCCCTACATCAAATCAAATAATTATTAAAATTACCCCCCCCCCCTCCCCCCCAAACACACACATCCGTCAAAACGAGTTAAACCTGAGACTTCTTAAAGCTCATGTTTGAGACTTTATGACAAGGCAAAAGGTCATCGGAATCCATCAATAATAATTTGAAGTAAAAGATTACTGGCCAAAACGAACTTTGTGTGTGTGTGCGTGTGTGTGTGTATGTGTTTTTGTCAAAGTATGGTAGGGCTGGTTTCACTCAGCTCATTCTTGATAGCTAGCTATTCAGTAGCTCATCTTTGTTTCCGGGTTTTGTTTGATTTCAATTTACCTCTGATAGAACATGTATACTCTCATAATTACCGGTAGACTTAATGATATAAAATGACGTCTCATCCTTCTTGTCATATAATAATTGTGCATCATTGATAGAATGAACAAGACAAAACAACAACAAGAGAGAGAGAGAGAGAGAGAGAGAGAGAAAGAGAGAGAGAGAGAGAGAGAGAGAGAGAGAGAGATAGAGAAAACACACATACAGAAAGAGGGGTGGGAGAGAGATAGATAGAGAGAGAGAGAGAGAGAGAGAGAGAGAGAGAGAGAGAGAGAGAGAGAGAGAGAGAGGGGGGGGGGAACACCTGATGTGTATTTGTTTGGGGGGGGGGGGGGGAGGTGGTATTGACGGCATTTCATTTAATTTTTCGGTATTGTAAAATACTACTGTGTTTAGAGGATTTTAAACGATGTCAAGTGTTCAACATTCATTCTCATGCCAACTTTGCTTTGAAATCTTGGGAAAGAAAAAAGGGGCGAAGAGAGTAAGTCGTAGCGTGGCCTTCGTGAACTCTTATAACGAAGCCCACGGTCGTAGTCATTTGACCGTATGTGTTTGTGTGTGTGGGCGGGGGAGGAAGGGGGGGGGGTAGTATATGTAACCTCCCGGCTGCATTGTTTGTGATGAATATTTAAAATGAATAGTGTTTCGAGCGTAAATCTACTGAAAAGACACGCATGAATGAATGACATATATGTACGTATCTCTCATCCTATCTTTTAAAAACAAGTACAAAATAACATAATTTGATGCTTGGATGAGTGCTTCACACAAATATATAAACATCAACAATCCCCCTCTACATCTGTAACGTTAGCACATCATTGTGGTGATGTAGAAATACAAAATAATCCGATAAATAGAAAACCAACTAGGGCTAAACAAAATTACATTTTCTGACCCCCCCCCCCCCCCCCTCATTAAAATGGACACATATACACACACACAGAGAGAGAGAGAGAGAGAGAGAGAGAGAGAGAGAGAGAGAGAGAGAGAGAGAGTCTTTAAGTAATGTTTTCATAGGCACTTACTTTGCAGAAATATAGCATAAAAGGAAAATTATAACGAAATAAAGGATTGTATTTAACTTGATCACTAAGATGAGTGAGTCATCCATGAGCAACGTTTCACTGTCCCAGCTATCTTATTTACCTCCTACTACCATTTCAATTTGCACACTGACCTTATTAGTATCTCGACATTACAAACATATTATTTTAAGTTTTAAGGCTATACTGACTCTGATAAATTATTTAGTCAATTTTTATGCTTTATAATTTATAACAACCAATTGACTACCTACCAAATGCGGGCTTCACCTCTTGGTATGTAGTTGGAGCTCACTATTCACGATCTACTCCTCTATTATATAAGTATGTATATGTATTTTGATTGATAATTGAGTTAATACCATTTCCACCTAATTACTTCGCTAATGACAATTAATTGTTATAATTGTGTGTATCTGTGAGTGTGTATAAGTATATATGTATATATGTATATATATATATTATATATATATATATATATATATGTTTGTGTGTCTGTGTATGTTTCTGTTATTGTTAGATTAATAATTTCCTTGCACAATATCATCGTTTATAATTCCTATAGAATTGTGTGGCACGCATTTGCACATGTGGTATTTTTGTAAGAGTAAGAGTTAGAGTACGTTAAAAGTCATGTCGTGTACAAAACACAAAGTTATATCCTCGTTGGATTAATAAACTTAATATCTATAATTATTTGTTCATATCAAGTGTTTCATATTAGATAAAAACAAGAAAAAGCACAACTGAGTATAAAATTAGTAGATATCATTGGCTCATTACAACTTGTGCGTTCTCCTAGTTTTAAAAACAAAATGCAGTTCTTCAATATGTCACTATGACTATGAGGGTTAATGCACACATTTATTACTTTTACGACGTCATCTAAAAATACAATAAACTTACCTGCCAATAATGTGACGGGTAAAATCACCCGAAACAGAAGCACTCTCATGACGCGTTGCTGTGTCATCTTCTCTGTTGTTGGTTATATCCAATTACTTGAAAATCCAATTAGAATTCAGTTAAATTAACACAGCACATATTGATACAAGGTAGACGCTGAAAAAAACAAAATCAAATTAGGACCGTAAATATATATAGAGCCTTCCTATTGGTGGGCAATCCTATTCATTATTCATGTCACGAATTAAATTTTCTTATTTTATTTTGAAACTTTACATACACACCATCGCATTTTGTAATGCTTTCTATTATTTCGACATTTAAGTTGCCGAGTTTTTTTCATTATTTTTTGTTGTATATTTGGTTTGAAATGTGATCTTAATTTAGGATTTTAAAACTTTAATAACGTAATATTAATTAATTAAATGCAAAGATGTATATTACATTAAAACTTAAAATGATTATATGATTATTTTTTTAACACACACATTGTATTATTTTGGTTTGCAGGCACTTGTTATATAATCAAACAAGCAATAATTAACATCATTTCAATTCTTATCTGAATATAAAGGTATCAGTATCAATTGTGCGAATCCCACATCAATACCAATGCATATTGCATTGTCTAACATACATTAATTGGCTTAAACTTTTACTTTTAAGAACCTGCTTAATTAAGTCATTGCATGGAAAAAACATTTATTTTTCCTTATTATAGATATATATCTGACTTGAAATTGAGAAAATATAGACGTCTATAGTCTTTAAAAACTTCTGAACTTCTGTATGGGGTTTTATAAGATCCTTGCATTCCTATATGTATGTTATAGAATAGAGGTTTTGTAACATTTAGTTAGCCTCGAGCTTGGTATCTCAGGCTCATGTGATGTTTCTACCCATGACTATGACTATGGCAAAATGCATCAATCACAAACTGAATCTTCCTCTTTTCTTCTAAGAATCCGTTCGTGTCTTCGATTTCGATAATCACACATCACAAACCTTTTATTTAAACGAGCCTTACTTAAATGCAAAATACTTCATTCAAGAAACATTTTAGTATTGGAACGACGGAATGGAAACATACCATTATAAGTAAATTGACACTTGCAATTCACTATCAAACTATTAAGACACACTAAGATAATTGGGTTGAAAGATCAAATCACAATCCTAAATAAAAGCTCCTGTTTACACGCAGGCGGCAAGTAGATGCGAATGTGTTTGTGAAGTGTGTGTAGCCTGCTTGGTTCAAAGAATCCAGGGACTGCGCGTGCTGGCTGGCCGCACACACGAGGACAAAAGTCGCTGGTTGTAAAACCTTGGAGGTTCGTAAAACACACTGTGAACTGTGAACGCCTCACCATCGCCTACTCCTAACCCATAACAAGAAAACCGGAAGTTTACGTTATGACCGGGGAAGGGACATAACTGGTACTGGCTGGTGGGAAAAAAAAATAAAAAGAAGACGGGAAGAAGTGAGACTGAAATAATAACAAAACAACCAAGACCTTCAAGTTCAAGACCTTGTATTTCACTTGATTTGGGTGAGCTGAAATTTTAGGCAGTAGTGATATCATATCTTGGTTATTGTAAAAAAAAAAAGCGTGCGTCATGAGTCATGTCTTTTCGTAGTCTCAGTGTCTGACTCTTGACATTTTTGACTTTTTGACTTTGACTTTTATTTTTAGTTGTTTTGTTTGTTTTTTGTTTGTTTGGGGGTGGGATTAGCGTGAGGGAGGTTTTTGTGTGGTTTGTTTGTTTTTGTTTTGTTTTGTTTTTTTACACTCCAGGGATGAAATATATAATTTCAATTTAAAAAGAACACATTTTTTTCAAATGTCCCAGAGTGGCAGTGGATATTGGATATCATGTTTTTATGTAAATAAAAACTTATTCTTTAACTTTAAATAATCACCCAGGCCCAGACGTGGCTGAGACGTGAGAAAATTGCTCTCTTCTCCTTTTTTTCTAGCAGGGATCACTTTTTTATTCGAAGTGGTTATTCAGAGTCGACTCTGGATAACTGTAGATGGTTATTCAGAGTCGACCCTGGATAACCATGTGTACAGATATTTAGAATTTAGAGCCGAGTAGCCTATCGAATTATCGAGTTGAGTTCTTGCGAGATGAGCTTGTTTCAATTTGACACCAGTTTACTACGGTTATTTTGGGACTTTGGCAATTTTAATGCCAAATTCTTAAAACTTGGCGATTTTTCAACTTCAGTCGCTATAAATAAGAATCTTTAATCAATTGCAAATCATATTCCATCAACAAAGCAAATTTAAATTAGCTTATAAACAATCATCTCTTAAATCGATCAGCCTAACTTATTATCTCTCTATTACCAAATGATATCTATAAACATAATATGAGATGAGTGAAGAGAGAAGTGAGAGAGAGAGAGAGAGGAGAGAGAGGAGGAGAGAGAGAGAGAGAGAATTAATGAATTGATTTTTTTTTTTTTAATTGTTTTATAATTAGACACAAGTTGTAATGAATTCTATAAACAACTTCAGAACAATCAAACAAAAACAAAACAAAACTTAAAAAGGAAGAAAAAGAAAAAGACACGCTTATAAACCTTATAAAATCGTCAAATGAATGTATTATCATGTACAGCTAAAAAAGTACACAAATATTTACACCCATTTGCTCCATCCCCTTCCCTTTCGATCATCTTCTCATTCATGGCCACCATGTGTCTTGTGCTGCCTTTGACATTTGGCGCCAGCGTGTCTAGACTAACGTCATAAATAAAGGAGTGTCACCAAAATTCATGCAACTGAGCAGAGGTGTCAAAAAATGATAGAAGGCATATTATTGGATTTTTTTCCCCTGAACTACCACTGAGCAGAAAATGTTTGACATGACAAAAAACAACGGAACATTTATGAACAAATCCTAAAATCCCAGAAATCCGCGGAAGATTATCATCACTGGTCCCCACTATATTTTTTTTAATATTTCTTTTTTTTTTTTCTTTTTTTTTCTTTTGTTTTTTTTTGTGCAAAATCTCGACAATTTGCAAAAAAATTGCAAATTTTGCGGCCGCAATGCAAATCACCGATGCAAAAAACTGCCATGACAGAAGAGACAAGAAAATACCAAAAAGTAAAACGATTTTTTTCCCGTAGGGTTAAACAGAGGTGGGAGAGAAGAAAAAAACAGAAAAACCGTGTGGTTGGTAACTGGAAATTCATCACTCATAACTGTCTACAGTTATTCAGAGTCGACTCCCCGACTCTGAATAACTGTAGACAGTTATTCAGAGTCAACTGTCTACAGTTATTCAGAGTGGACTCCCCGACTCTGAATAACCGTAGACAGTTATTCAGAGTCGACTCTGAATAACCGTAGACAGTTATTCAGAGTCGACTCTGAATAACCGCAGCCTTCTTATTTTAAAGTTAAAAAGACAAATCTTTTCTTAAAATTTTAGGGAGGCATTAAGAAACACACATATCTACCATTTTCATTGCTTTTTCTTTTAAATTCCTTTCACTTTCATTTCACATTTTACTCTGAGGAAAGTCACTTTTGATGTGAGCAGATCATAATATTGTGCATGTCACACAACATTGTTGTTTTCAAGTAATGAAACTACAACCATTTCTTGGAATGAGACAGCAAGTCTCTTTGCGTGCAGATCTAAATGAATTGGAAACTTGGAAGTGACCCGTAGACTGGGACAATGTGAGGCACCATGAGGTGCAAAATCTAGCTATGGTGCAATGCAAGTTGCACAAGCATTCACAAGCCAGCCAGCTGCATTGACGTTTCTCGCTCTACGTGTGAGAGGAGAGTTTATAATACCCTTGGTGCACCAGTGAGTGCCACAACTTGTGAATGCTTTGGTGAAAACACGAGTTGCACAAGCATTCACAAGTTGTGGCACTCGCTTAAACAAAGAAAACAAGCTAGATATTGTGCGTCGTGGCTCTCACTTTGTCCCACCTAAGGAAAACGCTACAGATGTCTCACAAATTGCAAATTGCCCAATGTAATACAAGCCACTAGATAATTTGCAAAAAATCTAATGCATCCTCATCACTACCACATCTACTACAAAAACACCACAACATCAACGTCATTACCACTTCTACTTCTACCACTACAACCCCAGCGCCGCATCATTATCATTACCAGTAATATTATTACAATCATCACCACATCATCATCACTGCCACTACCACTACTACTACTACAACCACCATCACCATATATCATCATCACTACCACTACTAGTACAACCACCCCCAAAGCATCATCATAACTACCACAACAACAACCACCACATCACCATAACTACTACCACCATTACATTTTGGAACTTATATAATATGAAATAAAGAAACTTTGGGATGGTATTTGGCATTGCGTTTACATGCATACACTCCAGCACAGTTTTTTCAAACTGCTTTTGGAGGAAACTGTGCCTTACCATAACGACAATGGGGAGGTGGGAGGGGGCGTGTGGCTCAGCAGTATATGGACTTTGCTATGCACCCGAAAGATACCTAGTTCGAATATCCATGCGTTATGTGGCCTTCAGCAAACCACCCTTCCCAGCTCAATTTGTGATGCTGCACTGCAGCTAACACCTGGAATATTCCAGTCTTCCCCGTTGAATAGACCCTAAGACAAGTGGTCTAGTGGTATGGCACTCGCTTTCAGATCAGAAGGTCCTGGGTTCGAGCCTCGCGCTCGGCGCATAATTGAGTCCTTGGAAAAGGCTCTTTACTCACTTTCTCTCACCGTACTCAGGTGTAAAATGAGTACCTGGCTGTTAACGGCGCTGTCTTTGTCCGAAAAATTGTAATATCGCCTAACAGGCGTTATGTTCCGTCCTACGTGTTAAATGTTGCTGTTGACCAGGGACCCCTTGTAAAGCGCTTTGAGCACAGTTAGTGGATATTGCGCTATATAAAGCTCAATTAAAATTTCCGCTCGAAGATTTTTAAAGGGAACTTCAATATTTATTTACTTTATTGATATGTTGAGAGAGGCATTTACATATTACAAGGGGTCGATGTGTGTTTGTGTGTATGTGTTGTTGTGGTGTGGGGGGGAGTTGCTGTATCGCAACAGTCATTTACTGGTGTCGGTGTGCCCAACCATCATTATGATGGCACGTGGCATTGGAATTAGAACGAATGGCGAAGTGATAAAAATACCAGAGAGGTGTCAGAGATACACTTACATGTCACATTAAATCATCAGTGATTGAATTCACCGGGCACATTAAAACCAATTTAATTAAATCAGTTCAAGGAAATGGTGTTTGAGGTAAAAATTAGTTCGAGAAAGGAATGGAATGATAACAAAAAATTATAAGGAAAAAGTTCAGGACAATCGAATGAGTTCAAGGAAACCGTGCTGGAGTATAGTTCTAAATAGTTATTTTTACAACTAAAGGATATGTAACCACAATATCAAATATCATCCCAAAGTGCCTTTTTTATATGCGGAAATTCCTGTTTCGGCATTGAAATTCCTCTGGGTGGTGAGAGAAATTCCTGTTAGTCAAATTTTAAGTTGGTGTCTCTGTCAAAATATTTGATTTGGAGTTTTACATATATTTTAATTCTATAGCCTTCTGATGACAATTTCTAAAACATTAAATGGTCAAGAATAAATTGTTTTATTTCAGTATTGTTGTTGTTCATTTTATATGAGGTCATGTAACTTTATTTTCATCAATTACCTCCCAGTAATTATTTGTTTAGAATGAAAGCTCTTAATTTAAAAAAAAATTGATATGAATGTGCCATCTCTTCTAATTACCCCTATAAGCATGATTCCCAGCAGCCCGGTTGTCACTCATTCAACTCATTAAATTATGAGAGAAAACTATAATTCAAATTCATCGGCCATATTATACTTCCATATATGGTCTGATCATTTTTTGTGCCAAGTGGTTACTCATTGATCAGGGAGCCAATTTCACAATCTACGAAGCAAGTGACTTACGACATTAGAGACTGGGGGGATGTATCCAGAATCAACAAAGGCTGTAACCATTTGAAAACAACCTAGCCCATATTCATTGTGTTTGGTTTCTTTTTCATTGTAATTAATTACTGTAAAACATTGATTAGTTCATTCTAATTTGATTAATCCCTGACTGCTATGCTGCTTCGAATTCAACAATCATTATGTTATGGGGGATCTTGGGCAGTTGAGTTAGTGAATTTGTCTTCTTCCACAAAATTACATTTTATTCCATTAAAAATTACATTTTCTTTAAACTGGAGTTTGGAAATGTTTGAAATTTACACCTAACATGTATCTGTATAAAATTAAGATTTTTTTTCCCTTTCTTTTTTCTCTTATACTGATAAGATCAAAAACTTTTTTTTTTCACATTTTTAACACAAAAAATTAGGACAAATTCTTATTAGTATAGACATTTTTTGGCGTATCTTTAAATTTGAAAAAATCTGTTTTTGTGTACTTCAAACGTTCTGCAAAGTTTGTTATGCATAACTTATTGAGAAATGTCAATGTGAGAATAGACAAAAAATCCTACAAGATGGCGGCTGTTGATATTCTTTTCCATGGCAACCAATCCAAATTGTTTTAAAACAGCTTTTGATTTGACTGTCCAATTATTATATGCAGCAATTTTACAGAATCCTACAATTAAAGGTCTTAGGTTTAACTGCCGACCATCCCTTAAACGGTACCTACTATATTGTTCATATCATATTTTTATTTTTAATATTTTGATTTATCTTAACAGATTTAATCAAGAATCAGACAACAGAAAATCATTGTCACTTATAAGCTGTACGAAAATGGTGGGACGTCAAATTTCAACCTCTCTTTCTGATGGTCTTCTCGTGTGGTCAGTGCTCTACTACATCTACAACATATTCTGGACAAATCTGTTTTCCTGTCTGGGTATAGGAATCCAGGGCACAGCCGCTGCTCTTGGAGTGATTCGGTTTGCTCAGATGAGACAAGATGGTCAAATTTATGAATACCATCGCATGACGTCTTGGTTGGCTCAGGTAAGAGGATAATGAAAAATAATGTTATCTTCCATCACCATAAGAATGATTATGATTATATTGGTCTTACAGAAAACTTAATATACAATGAAGACACGTTAACCTGAAATCTGCTCATTATAAAAGGTTGTTGACCATAGGTCATTTTAAAATGTTATTAAGTTTTCTACTGTGTTATTATTCACAAACCCTCGATAAGCTAAAGACACCAAACCATTGACCTAAGAATTATATGTCAAATTTCAAGCCATTAAAAAAATTTGTTCTCTTTTCTCAGAAGGATACGTACGGCTATATGGTCTGGTGGTATGACACTCGCTTTTGGATCAGAAGGTCCTGGGTTCGAGTCTCGTTCAGCACATAGTTGCGTCCTTGGAAAAGGCTCTTTACTCACATTCTCTCATCATGTAAAATGAGTATCTGGTCGTTAACAGAGTTGTCTCTGTCCGAAAAATTGTAATATTGCCTAATAGGCGTCATGTCCCTTCCTCAATGTTAAGTGTTGCTGTTGGCCTGGGACCCCTTGTAATGAGCTTTGAGCACGATTAGTGGATATTGCTCTATATAAAACCTCAATAATTAAGGAAGCAATAAGAATAAGATAGATCTCTATCTTTTTTTGGGAGAGGTATTGATTATCCTTTTAATTCTGCTCTCCATGATTATTATGATTTATTGTAACCTTTGGTGCTTGTATATGGGTTGAACTTTTAGGCAGTCTCAAGCTAGGTACAAGGATAGAACGCTCTTTGAAATTAAATTTAGTTGGAATAATAGCACATATTGATTATTATAGCATTCAATGATTCGATCTATTTGTGGTTGGAGGAATAACGTTATAACATTTTCAAATTACATACCAGTCATTTTTTTAACAGTGACAAAGAAAGGGAGAAAAAAAATGACACTTATTTTTTTTCTTTTTCATTCACTGCATTTTTCAAGTCTGTCGTTTAAAGCAACAGAAACTGGAATAAGTATAAGCTTTGGCCCCATGAACCATATGCCTGTGAAATTTTAATTACTACGACCAACTACTTGCCATGTTTAAAGCAAAATATGTCCCTTGAATTTCGATTAAATCAGTTTTCACTTGTTTGTTTGCAAAATTGTCTTTTGAAAATTGTCCTTTATGCATTTTTTTAGAAGCATTCATAACTAGCACATCTTCATACAATGCTCTTTCTCTTCTTTCGTTTAATTACTACGACCAACTACTTGCCATGTTTAAAGCAAAATATGACCTTTGAATTTCTATTAAACCAGTTTTCACCTGTTTGTTTGCAAATTGTCTTTTGAAAATTGTCCTTTATGCATTTTTTTTAGAAGCATTCATAACTAGCACATTTTCATACAATGCTCTTTCACTACGACCAACTACTTAACATGTTTAAAGCAAAATATGTCCCTTGAATTTCTGTTAAACCAGTTTTCACCTGTACTGTTTGTTTGCAAATTGTCTTTTGAAAATTGTCCTTTATGCAATTTTTTTAGAAGCATTCATAATTAACACATTTTCATACAATTATGCTCTTTCTCCTTTCACAGGTCCTAGGAGTTCCTTTAATGGCAGTTGGGTTTTGTCACAAAGATCTTCCTATCATGATGAACCTCACCATAATGTTCACCATGGGCGTTCTCATCTTCTCCCGGTTCCTAGCCCCAGGCATGAAGAAACTTATCAGCGAAGCCTGTAGCGGCTTTGCCATGGTTACCATCATTCTCGTGTGTTTGAGAGCCGTCAATGTCTACGGGTTGATGGCTGCTGCGCTCTACGTTGTGTCTGGCTCCGTGGTTGGATCTGAAGGAAAAATGTCCATTTTCCTGCGAGTCGACATTCTTCATGTCGGGTTGACTATTGGAAATGTCTTGTTTACTTGGGCAATGCTGAGTCTCTAAATGAAATTTAATGTTGATTATTTTACTTTCTGGTTATTATTAACTTACAATAGATGTTATCATTTTAGGGATGATAACGAATGGCCAATTTTCTTTTCTACACAACTGTTTTGTTTTTAATTGCAGAGGAATGTGAATAATTTTTTCACTTATAGTATAATGACATCATTCATCTTCTAATCAAAATTATTCATTACTGAGTATTTATATTTCATTGTTTTATGAGAATATAGCACAAAAGTCTTCAGTGTTCAGCTTTTGTCTTGAGATGATTGCAGTTATGTTTCTATAAGGAATGAGATTAGCGGAAGAGTAGCGTCCCTTGATTGGACGTTACCCATAGTCTGTGACGTCACCGGCGGGAAAGTTATTAGAGAGAGAATGTCATGTTGGTTGTGCCAATGCGTCTCTCGTTCTCGCTTCCGGTGAAAGCGGCTTGAGACACTTCAAAACCAAATTGATGTTCTCTCTGTAAGGTGACGTCCAATCAAGGGACGCTACTCTTCCGCTAATCTCATTCCCTATAATTCGTTTTCATTGGAATTGTTTGAAGAGATTACAGATACAGATATAACCCATAGCATTATAGTTGTTGCCGGTGATTTATTCTTAGCAATTCTTTCATTATCTGAAAAGTAAACATCTGTATGCTGTGTTCTACTATTGCCATATAATTCATCACAAATGTCAATTTTCTTTTAATTTTGAAAATAATCAAATTTGACTCCACCTTTTAAAAAAAAAAAAATAAAAAAAAATAATCTAGAAGGTTGAACAGTGCGGTACGGATTCCTTGTCCTCTTATTACTCGTTTTCACGGACTCCTTGTAAAAATCATATATGAAATGAATTGATTTCTTTCTTTTCTTTTAATGAATTTCAATTTCATGTGTATTTTTCGTTTTCATGGATTCCTCGCCTTAAATATTTTTGTCCAAGCAAGGACGCAAGGACATGGAGTATGTGCTGCACTGAATATCATGTTATCTAATTTTCTTGATTCACAGGGTTATGACTATGGCAAATCAAGCCTTTGTATATTATCATAATATGTTATAATAATTTTTGGTAAAATCCCTGCATTATAAAAGTTAGCTGCTGCTATTATTTTTTAGTTTTTGTTACCTAGTTTCTTTTTCCCCATCATCCACAACTCTCTCTCTCTCTCTCTCTCTCTGGGTGGGGATCCTGACCTCCCATAGCGGGCAGGGGGGTACATACTGTGTCTTCTATCCCCCTATGTCTGTTTTCCAACATGCTTTCTGTCTTTGCCTTGGAATGAGATTACTTGGTTTTTTACCTGGCCCTGGTCAGAATCCTGGCTGGGAGGGAAACAGTCAAATGCATAGTTATTGTTTTGGGAGGTGATATTTTTGTCCTTGTAAATCATCTCTCTGTTATGCATTGTATTATGTTTAGTTTGCATATTATATTATATCATTTGTAGACATTTGAGTGTATTCCTCTCAGTTGGGGCCTCTCCTTGTGTCTGGATGGACTTTTAGGTGATCTCAAACTAGGTGCTTTGATGGTGTGCTCTTGAAATCTACATCTGTTCCCTATTTGAACCAATTCCGCTTTGTCTCACCTTTTCTTTTGTGCTTTAATTGTAATTCTAGAACTTTTTACTATCCCATTTTCTTCCTTTTTACTGGCGCTTATATGACCTTAATGTGTTGCAAGCGCCGTAAAACCCTTAAAAACAAACAACAAACATCTCTCTCTCTCTCTCTCACTCACTTTTTATCTTTTATCTTCATTTTCTTATTCGTCTTCTTTTTCTTCATTCTCTTATTCTTCTTTCATCTTTTTTTTTTATGAGAGGGAAGGGGAATTGAAGGTTGCTTATTGTATTTGTATGGTTGATGCATTTTTTGTCACTTCTTCCTCAGTGGAGAATTAAAATCACGTATTCACAATCAAAATATAATTTAGGCTATTCTGAATCCATTTGGATAGGCCTACTGCAAATTATATTCATTGATATTTTCCCCCTTGCATTTTTTACAAATTTCATTGAGTCACAACTTTATATTATTATTATTATTACTATTATTATAATTTTTTTTACATTTTGAATTATTATTTTTGTTATTATTAATTTTATTATTATTATTATTATTATTGCTGTTGTTATTTTCCATTTTGTTCTATAGCTTTTGCAATGTTAGAATGGGAAAATGATTTCCTGCTGTTGAGATTTTAAAGATTTTCCATGTATGAACCAAAGTTTATAAGCCCCACGTTTTGCCTGTTGTTTAGTTGTAATACTATGATGATATCATAATCCCTAAAAATGTCCGTTGATACTTCACATTGTTTTGCTACAATTTTAAAAGCTGTTAGAGATTTTCTCGGATTCTTGGCGCAACATACAGATTTACTCAATATATAATAAACATATTTTTGAAGATTTAGATTTGATCAAATTCTTTTTTTTTTTCTTCTTGATAAGGGAGTTAGATTTTAGATAAACACAAGTGGAAATGGGCTTATTTCAGTCAGAAGTGGGTAAAAGTTATGATACTAAAAATAGAGAGCGTTGGAGCTGCCTGTTGTGATCGTTAAAAACATTGAGGTTTTCACCTTTCCGCTTTCTATAAAAATGTACATTATACACAGGTGTTTTGATAAAATTCTGAAAATGTCTTAGCAGGTTCTATTTTGTCCTTTGGGTTTCATACTCACCACTTCGGATTTTTATCTTACAGCCGTGCCTGGGTGGGGTTCCTACCTCCCATAGTGGGCAGGGAGGTACATACTGTGTTTTCTATCCCCTTATATCTGTTTTCCAACATGCTTTCTGTTTTTGTCTTGGAATGAGATTACTTGGCTTTGTCCTGGCCCAGGTCGGAGTCCTGGCTGGGAGGGAAACAGTCAAATGCATAGTTATTGTTTTGGGAGATGATTTTTTTCCCTTGTAAATCATCTCTCTGTTATATATTATTATATTTGTTATTTTGAATATATAATGTAAGCATTTGAGTGTATTCCTCTTTGTTGGATTTTGTGCTTGTGTCCGGATGAGACTTATTGGTGATCTCAAACTAAGTACATTGATGGTGTGCTCTTGGAATCTACATCTGATCCCTATTTGTTCCCAGTTCCCCTTTGTCTTACTTTCTATTGGGTGCTTTAATTGTAATTCTAGAACTTTTTACTATCCCATTTTCTTCCTTTTTACTGGTGCTGATATATGACCGAAATGTGTTGCAAGCGCTGTAAAACCCTTAAAAACAAAAAACAATTACAGCCGTGCCTGCACCCTAATTTGTCATAAGATTTGATAAAAGGTAATACCAATGTTTAGGCAGGTAATTACTTTCCTAAGAGAGAAGTCCCCCTGATTGTTGTGCACCCGCGCCCACACACACACACAAACTAAAAAAATAATCATTTTAAAAGAACAAATATAGAAACCGATCCTACGATTTTAAAAAATAATATGCCCTCAAAAGTCTTTTCTAAAAATTGTTGCAATTGCCATTTCACTACAGAAATTAATAAGATTCAAGAAATATGGATCTTTTCATTATTCAATGGTGCTATGCTTGTTATTTGCTTGCTTATTTTTAAAATTACAATTCCTTTTTCAATGGGGTTTTTTTTTAATAATTTATTTCTGGTGGAAATAGTAAATGGGGGAGTGCATAGGGGTATATTGAGGTGAACTACATAATAATATAAATCCCCGCGTCCTGCCTTTTTCCATCAGAAATTAAATATTAGAACTAATTAAAGTGTGTTAATAAATCATCTTTTGACTCTGGGAGAGGCTTAGAGGGACATTTTAAAAAGTTTTATAAAATGGTCCATTGTCCTGCACTTGGGAATAAGAAACCCCAATCAATCTTAGTAAATTTTACTACTTATTTACAATACCGTGCTGTTTTGATTAGAATAAGTCAAATTTATAATTGTATCACGTATCATATTATGTATCGTAATTGTCTCCATCCAAACAAGTACCTACCAATTATTATGAAATAAATCCTTTATCATTAACTTAATGATTAAGCAAGTTTGTCGCTTTATTTACACCTTACCATCACGCATTTTAGTGGCATTGCCAATGCGGGTGGTTGGATGGGAGCATCACCCTTGAATCATATACCTATGATGTTCGCATGGGTGTACGATCCGATAGTGATGTCGTTTCTTCTTCTCTTTACTAGCCTATCCTGCTTCTTTGGTTTGTGATTGTATTTTTGACAGGGGATATTTTTTTTCCTGTAAATCCTCTGCCTGTTTGTTCTTGGTTATTTATAATTTAGCTTATGACATCTTTAGGTTATGATTTTGATTGACATTTGTACTATTTTTGTTAGATTGCTTGTTTTTTTTGTTTCAGCGGTCTCTCATATAACCTCAATTGTGTTGGAAGAGACCTAAAGCAACAAACAAACAAACAAACCATTCATTACATACCTAAGTGAAATAATTTGTAATTCTGTAGATAGCTATAATTTGCTGCAACTTGATATAAAATAAAACTCTTGTTCTTCGAAAGAATTTATTTTTATTCTTCATTCCTTTGGGGATGGGGGGGATTGGCATTGTTCTGTACTCTGTCTGTACTCATTACTTTATGTAAATTCATTGATTTAATATATTTTCTTCTTTCAATGTCTTCAGTTGTAGTTGTTCCTGGTGTGGCTTTGTGGACTAGTGGTAGTGGTATGACATTATAGGTCTCTGGTTCCAGTTCCCTAGGTTTGAGTCTTTGGAAAAAGCTGATTGTTTCAAATTGGTTAATTCAGACAGACTGGCAAAATACTACGAAATTTCAGTCTATGAATTTTAGACATCGGCTACGAATTTACAAAACGTCATCAGGTGTGGAATGAATTTTCACACTACAGTGATTATTACGTGTATTTTAATTAATGATGTCGGTATTACTGTAGAGGAAATTGTTTAGTGAAATGTAGGACTATGACTGTGTTTTCTGACTGCTTCACTTTGACTTTCTGGGTGGGGTTCCTGACCTCCCATAGTTGGCAGGGGGGTATGTGTCTTCAATCCCTGAAATCTGTTTTCCAACATGCTGGGTGGGGTTCCTGACCTCCCATAGTTGGCAGGGGGGTACATACTGTGTCTTCAATCCCTGAAATCTGTTTTCCAACATCTTTTCTGTCTTTGTCTTGGAATGAGATGACCTTGGTTTTTCCTGGCCCTGGCCGGAGTCCTAGCCACTTGTATTTTATGCTCATTACAAATTTTTCCATTATATCTTCTAATTTTGGCAAATCTGTTGTAGTTACTAGAACTTGTCATTCAATTATATGTTTCCCACTCTTTCCGACTCCTGGTGAAAACCAAATAAACCTTAGGTTGTAGTAGTAGTAGTAGTCCTAAATAGAACAATAAATAATAAAAAGTGTGCAAAACCGACAATTCCACCCTTTTTTATATAATTTAATCTTTTGCACACATTTTATTAATATTCATTGTTATTGTTATATTTTAATGCGTGCTTCCTTACAAGGGAGCATTCAATTTCCTATCCCATCATTGATTTTGTATTTATTCACCTTTTGGTAACTAGGCCATTCTCACATCTCTCATTTACATTTTTCCTTTGTTTCATTCGTGTTTTGTTGATAAAGGGGAACCCCGAAACATCCAGTCTTCGCTCGATAAATCGAAGCTTCAATTTCAATACTTGTTATTTACCCCTTTGGACAGGATAATGCTATATGAATGCTAGCCTATCACAGAGTACTTTTTGTCAGACCTAGCTGGGTGGACAGAAAAAAATCTTGACTTCATCCAGGATCAATCTCAATAAGTGCTCTACCAACTCAAAAACTCCTTGGTAAGGACAAATGACTTAGAGGTAAAAAGGAGATAGCAAGACTGTGGACTGATGAAGACTCCATCAGCAAAGAGGCATCCATTGTCCCATCCCCCCTCCCCCAACACCACACCTCCATGCCCTGAAGGAATTCAACCCACCAGTGGTGGTCTCGCGTGTGAGTGCATTTTGCGGCTGATGCCTGGGTTATTCCAGTCTACCATTGGAATAGATCCAAAAGAAAAATTTGCCCTTAGGGAATTTATTTATTTAAATGATGGGAGCCAAGGTTTGGCAAATGGAAGTGGAGAAAGGCCACCATGGCAGAGAACAGATTATTTTAAACAGATAAGACTGATTCGCGTTTCTTTTATACTAGACATTAAGGAAAAAACGGAACGGACAAAAAGTTTATTTATAAACTAGTTTTATCTCATCAGGACTCCACTGTATGAGGCACGAAAGAAAAGCTAAACACAAAGTAGACACAAGGTTTGTTTTTAAGGGTTTTTACGGCGCTTGCAACACATTTGTTTTGTTTTGTTTGTTTTTAAGGGTTTTACGGCGCTTGCAACACATTAAGGTCATATCAGCGCCAGTAAAAAGGAAGAAAATGGGATAGTAAAAAGTTCTAGAATTACAATTAAAGCACAAAAGAAAAGGTAAGACAAAGGGGAACTGGTTCAAATAGGGAACAGATGTAGATTCCAAGAGCACACCATCAAAGTACTTAGTTTGAGATCACCTAAAAGTCTCATCCAGACATAAGCACAGGTCCCCGTCAAGAGGAACACACTCAATTGTTTACAAATCATACATATGTAAAAGGAAAATTAATATAATACATAACAGAGATGATTAACATGGAAAAATGTGGTCAAGTGGTATGACACTCGCTTTCAGATCGGACGGTCCTGGGTTCGAGCCTCGCGCTCGGCGCATAGTTCGAGTCCTTGGAAAAGGCTCTTTACTCACATTCTACCACCGTACTCAGGTGTAAAATGAGTACCTGGCCATAACAGTGTTGTCTTTGTCCCAAAACTTGTAATATCGCCTAACAGGCGTCATGACCCGTCCTATATGTTAAATGTTGCTGTTGGTCAGGGACCCCTTGTAAAGCGCTTTTAGCACATTTAGTGGATATTGCGCTAAATAAAGCTCAATTTTTAAACAATATCATCTCCCAAAACTAACTATACATTGACTGTTTCCCTCCCAGCCAGGGCCAGGACAAAACCAAGTAATCTTATTCCAAGACAAAGACAGATAGCATGTTGGAAAACAGATATTGGGGGATAGAAGACACAGTATGTACCTCCCTGCCCACTATGGGAGGTCAGGAACCCCACCCAGGTAGACACAAGGACTGGATCAACAAAGATACAGAAGAAGAGTATATTTCAAAGGATTTTACAGCGGTTGCAACATATGTAGGTAATTTCAGCACCAGTAAAAAGGAAAAAAATGGGATAGTTAAAAAATTCTAGATTTAAAAGCACATGAGAAAAAGACAAAGGGGTATGGTTTAAATTGGAAACATGTAGATTCCAAGAGCATACTATCAATGTACATAGTTTGATCACCTAAAGGTCTCATCCAGACACAAGCACAAGATCCAATAAGATGTTTACAATATATAAGATTTTGTTTGTTTTTAAGGGTTTTATGGTGCTTGCGACACATTTAGGCCATTTCAGCACCAGTAAAAGAAAGAACATGGTACAAATAGGGAATAGATGTGGATTCTAAGAGCACACCAGTGTACTGTACTTAGTTTGGGATCACCTAAACGACTCATCCTGACACAGGTCCCTAATAAGAGGATTTGTTTTTGTTTTTAAGGGTTTTACGGTGCTTGCAACACATTTACGGTATATCAGCACCAGTAAAAAGGAAGAAAATGGGATAGTAAAGAGTTCTAGAATTACAATTAAAGCACCCAAGAGAAAGTAAGACAAAGGGGATCAGATGTAGATTCCAAGAGCATACCATAAATGTACTTAGTCTGGGATCACCTATAAGTCTTACCCAGACACAAGCACAAGATCCAACAAAAGGAATACACTCAAATGCTTACATTTCATTATACATTAAAAATAACAAATTTAATAATATATAACAGAGAGATGATTCACAAGGAAAAAAATATCATCTCCCAAAACAAGAACTATGCATTTGACTGTTTCCCTCCCAGCCAAGAACTCAGGCCAGGGTCAGGACAAAAACAAGCAATCTCATACCAAGACAAAGACAGAAAGCAAATTGGAAAACAGTTATAAGGGGAAAGAAGACACGGTAAGTACCTCCCTGCCCACTGTGGAGGTAGGGCACCCCACCCAGCTAATAAGAGGAACACACTCAAATGTTTACAAATCAAAAACACAAAAACAATACATAGATGACAAAAATATCACCTCCGAAAACTATAAAACATACATTCAACTGTTTCCCTCTCAGCTAAGGACAGGATAAAATTAAGTAATCTCATTCCAAGACAAAGACAGAAAGCAATTAGAAAACATAGGGGTATAGAAACACAGCAAGTACCTCCCTTACAATATATATATTCAACACAACAGTGCATAACAGAGAGATTATTTATAAGGAAAAAAAGCATCATCTCCCAAGAATACATACATCTGGCTGTTCTCTCCCAAGGAAAGGACAAAGCCAAGTCATCTCATTCCATGACAAAGACAGAAAGAAGTTGGAAAACAGATATCGTTGGATAGAAGACGCAGCAAGAGGCCTCCTTCCCACCTTGGGAGATCAATTTCCCTGAAAGCCTCAGATCCCAATCACAGATTGGAAAAGACAGAAATCTCATTCCAAGACGAGGACAGAGAGCAACATATCTTGGGTAGAAAAAGAATGAGAAATGGGAGCTGGACATTGACCTCCATGGTCGACCATAGAAAGTAAGAAAAAATAAAATAAATAGAGCATGGCATTGAAATCCATCAAATCAAAAAAAAATAAAGTAATACACGGAACTACAAAATATTTATCAATAAATAATCATTTATTTAACAATGAAGGAACAGTGACACAAATTTTTTTAAAATACAAACGAACATGAACAAGTATACAAAACAAACAGCAAACACCCTCACAACCAAACAACACTCACCCAATCATACAAAACATCAACCCACACAAAAAAAAAAAAAATAATAAACAGTAAAAAAAAAAAAAAAATACAAATCATACCGTTGATTCCTTTTCTTTTTTTTTTCATCTCTCCTTGTAGCATCATTTTTTCGTTAATCCATTACAGTCTTTTTTTCTGCTCTTTCATATTTTTTCGTCCAACACTCGTCTTTTGTATCCTCCTGGGCTGATCACATTTTTTTCAGCTCCAAACAGCCAGAATATTTTTTTTTTTAATGAAGTATATTAATCCTTTTTTTCCCCCCTTATACCACTGAATACTTTTTTCCCTCTAATTTTCTTTTTCTTTCTTTCTTTCTTTCTTTTTTTTTTTTTGTAAGTTTTAAAAAAATATTTAGGCTGATAAATACATGATCTACCAAAAAGGCAAATCGGGGAAATTAAAAAAAAAATAATAACAATAATATAAAACAAAAAAGATAATGAAAAATAAAAAGGATAAAAGCTTAAATGTTTTTTTTTTAAAATAAAAAAAAAAGAAAATATTCATTCGGATGTTAGAATCCTGAAAAAGAATGAGGCAAAATTAAAGTCAGTCTTAATGCCCTCTAGTTTAAAACAATTTGTTGCATGATTCTAAGTGAACCAATATTACATTCCTCTTCTACAACAAACTAGACACTCTACTCGCTGTAGAGATAAAAGCACTGACTAGTTTTAAACGCTATACAAATGGCCTGATAAATTCATTCTTACTTTGACCCCTCTTGATATACTCTATAAATATACAAAGATACACTACAGTTGAAAAAGAATGCTTCACCTACTGTATTCATTCAATACTTAACCTTTCAAATGAGAAGAGTTAGCATTGGATTCTTTTGATTTTTTATTTTCTTATGGGGGGGGGGTGTGACTATCAGATTGTTGTTTTACCCCTCTGATATATCTTTAAAAGTATAACGGGATCTCTTTTGTCTATTTTTTTTTTACAATTAACCCGCTTATCCTTTACCCCAAACCCTAACCATTCCCCCTAATTTTTATAAACTACGGTTTAATAGGGGCTGTAAAATGCTGCTCTGCGAAATCTCCTGCAAAAAAGCATTAAGTACAAAGAATAATAAACAACCAAATATTTATTAGTTGAAGAGAAGGTAAAATCATTCATCATAAATCAAAATAAAGGGATAAACAGTTTCAGATCACCTAACTTAAAATATAGAAAATGTAAACACTGTGTGTTTTTAATTTTAAAGCTATTAATATAAATGCATGCAAGCCATCAAACAGATATGCATTACTTTAGCAACAAACTTTCACTTTTCTTTAAAAACGAACTCTTTAATGAGCTATGAAGGAAAAACCTTTCCTTTATCTTAACATAGTAAATCCGAAAACATTCCTTAAATGATAAAGTTAGATTAGACCACATAATCCAATGATTTCAGTGGTACAGTACTCACCCATATGGCCTCCTTCCCCTCGGGGTAAATGCCCCAGCACCATAGAAACCCCCAGCAGCAACCACACCTCTTCCTGCACCCCTTCCTAAGAAACCACGACCTCTGGGACGACGATTAGTAGAGCTGATCCCTGGTCTGTTGGTGCGTTTTGGGTTAACCTATAAGGATTTTTTATTTTTTTAAATTTGAATGAGAGCAATTCCATAACCCTGAGAGTAAACAGTCATTCCAAAGGAATGGCTAAGACATAATTCAAAATGAAATCCTGATCTGAACACTATAAGGATAGAAATGATTGACAATTTAATACCCCAACAATCAAAAGTTATTTGTGTATAAATTTTCATGTAAGGGGTCAAATCAATGAACTTTGACATGGTGCTTCCTAAAATTACTGAAATGAAATATATATAAGTTATGAAAATGATATCTTAACCGAGCTATCAATTTTTTTACGGATGGCAAGAGTCAGACTCGATGAATATTCAGCAAAGATACCTTTGGAAATTTCTTAATACATTCTGAATTTACTTTATAGAAATAGAATACAAAACAACTTGGTCAACCCAACCAAATGTCCTATTTTCTGAATGTTATCTATAGAATTAGCATTCTGAGGTTCCAAATCTTATTCTCATTCTCTCTCCTTCCCAAGATGACAAAATTCAAAAAAATATGTACACCATGATTTATCTACTAACTGTGATTGTTGAAGAGCTTTATATTATATACCTTTATCTGTCTTCCTCTGAAAAGAGACTGATCAAGAGCCATTGCCGTCGTCACTGAATCTTTATCTGCAAATTCTACGTAAGCAAACCTGAGGAAAGTAAAAATTATTATTGGTTGAGCCAAAACGCACAATACAAATTATCATCTCTTTCAAAACAAGTTAAGAGTAACGAAAAAGCATAGGATCATCATTGGGTTTGTGTTTTTTTAACTTCAATTTTTTTTGGGTGAGGAATAATTTCCCACCTTTCAGAAATAATGTCTCAATACTCTTCAGCAACAAAGTCTGCAATATAAACCCTTGACCTTCATTCTGGATAAACAAAATTTTCCCATTTACAGTGGTCAAGCCCATCCAATACATACACGATAAAAGCGCAGAAGAGATATTTAGCGTTGACACTTTTTTTTATTCAATCAGTGCACCAAATTTTCTGTCCAAATCAAGCAGGTGTATAAAAGTAAGGAACAAGCAATATTATCTTAGCCAAATATAAATAGATATAAAGATCAGGCTGGATCTGAATGCACAACCCACATCCCCATAACCAACCTTTTTTTTTTTCATGTACCAGAGGAGGAGAGCTACCCTAGCTATCAAAATGCAATCACAAGAGAATGATAAGCATTTTAGAAACTAAGTCAAATAAACTAAATCATTACCTACCCTTTTGGACTTCCAGAATATTTGTCACACAAAATTGTCACCCTATGAACAGATCCACAACCGTGGAAATGCGTTTCCAATTCCTCGGCTGTCGCACCATAATCAACCTGTGGAAAACATTATGTATCAAACAACAATTCTCACTTCATAACCAACCAGGGGAAGAAATAATGAAAGGCAATGATAATTTAAAAGAATTAATAAAAGAAAATCAGAGTAAAGTAAGCAGGAAACCAACAAAGATATGTGTAAGGCTCGCTGAGAAAACAGGAGATGCAGCAAACTTCGATTCGAGATATGAGCCAAATTCGAAGAAGTGTTTCCCACAGAAACAAATTTTATTCCAAAAAAAATTCATAACTTGGGTTCTAATAGACATAGAAAGAAAATTTAAAGTGGTAAATGATCAGAATCATGTGCTCTACACCACTGTATACATAACTCAGCGAGCCACCATATTACAAAATTCAAAATAATTCTACACAATAAGGCTAACAGCTGGTATGCCTGTCCTGGATATAATAAGGACTTACATTTCCCACATAAATGGATTTGTTATCAGCTTCTGCTTTTTCTTCCGGCGTGGGCCAAGGTGAGGCAACAGCTAGAAAGGAAAAAGAAAACATGATAAGGTAAAAAATATGATCTGAGGACACTAGTACGAACAGGAATGCCACTTGAGCCTGTAAAAGACAGCAACCAAATGCTTTAGAACTTTTTTTTTTTTGTTTGTTTAATATTCCAAAAGTTTCTATACCATTCCGGTTTTCTTAAGATTCTTCAACCAAAGAAGATTCCGATAATGAATTAATTTATCTTGTTAATCACTGAAATTTGCCTCTTATGCAAACCAACAAATTATTACCTTCCCTTAACATCTCAACATTACATTTCAGTTACTCAATAGCCATCATATACGTAACCTAATTAAATTTAGTTCTTAAAATTATGCCATAAATAAAGCATCAAGTAACTAAAATAATATAGATATAAAAAATATCAATATCATAAATATATGAAAACTAGTGAAAAAAAAAAAGAAAAGAAAAGAGGAAACCAGACAAAATTCCAGCTGTCATGAAGAAAGTTAAAATTAAATTTACGGAAAGTTCCAAGAGGAGAACAATCTTCCGTCAAATTCAGATTTGAACATTTCCAACAAAAACAAAACTGATAAATTTCAGAAAAAGTGGCATCCCTGTATAAACTAAGGGCAAATAAGGGCCGCAAGCCATATGTGAGTTTATGCGAAATTAATAAACATTTCCAGAAAGCTATTCTTACCACTGCTGGGTGGACAGCAGGATTAGAAGAAAAAAAGTTCTAAATATTATGGAGTTGGAGGGCTAGGATTGGAGAGAGTAATTTAAGACAAATATGTAAGAAATGCCTCTGCCCACAATTATAACAATATATATAACATAATAACATGAAGACAGTGGACTGCATATCATTCAACAATAGGATTGACCCATGATTCATATATATATATATATATATACTATATACCTAATCAAGTAAAAAACAAACTTTTTCATCATGAATGTGGTTGCATTCTATCTGAGCATATAAATGAATGCCAACTGAAGGATCTAAAATAAAAACAGAATGTGTTGACAAGTGAGGGAAAAAAATACATAGGTAGTTTCTTTTTTGAAGGTACTGTCAATATTTGAATCTTGTACACCAATCAATCTTAACAAGAATATAATTCTTTCGATGACTTACGGGCAGCTGTAGGAGAACTCATGTTCATTTGTTTGTCCACCTCTGTCTGCATCTCCTTTAACTTTTCTGCTTCTTCCTCCATTTCCTTCACTCTGGCTTTAATAGCTTCTAATTCCTGATAAAAAGTTAATGAAAAACAAAGTCAATTGAGCAACAAAATTGTCAACATAATGTACTCTGAAACCGACTAGAGAGCTATTATTAATTTTCACTCAAACATTACTATGCCATCTGCAATACAAAATCCATAAATATGAGCCTATGGAAGAAGCTTGATCCCAAAAGCGTATTGCTATTTCAGAGGCTTTTTTTTAATGCAATAAATTTGTTATGTTTAACTCTGCTTCAATTTCTTAATAATGCTTTACTTTTCATTTGCATCAGTTGTGATATTAATAAATTGAATTTTAACAATAAGTTTGCAATAATAATCTTCTCACTTCTGATCCAATCATAACTCTGATTTTAGAGTGACATGTCATATTTATAATGCACTAATTCGGTTTATCTTATCATAAATAGGAATATTTGGTGCCGCTCTCATAGCAGACCTACCTCACGTTAACTGTTCTTGCCACGATGTGCTTCTGTTCTAGTAGCAGACCTACCCCTCTCAACATTTATACAATTACAATCTAGAGACTGTCCATGGCCGCATTAATAATGTTGGATGTCCTACACCAGCTCAAAAACGTCAGTGATAATTTTGAGTTGGCTTTTCCATATTTATTCTCAAAATGAAAAAAACTTGTAGCCTTGACATGCATATCT
Source organism: Berghia stephanieae (assembly GCF_034508935.2). NCBI lineage: Eukaryota > Metazoa > Mollusca > Gastropoda > Nudibranchia > Aeolidiidae > Berghia > Berghia stephanieae. Next base: position 56,637,205 of record NC_088366.1, on the reverse strand, counting down.
TGTAGCTTGGCAATCTTTCTTTGGGCAATTAGCCCACTATGAAAATCAGCTCCAGTATTGTCTTTTCCCAGTCAATTTCATGGTTTTGCTGCACCAGTAGTGACAAGGATCACATGCATTGATAACTGTCAACAAGCCTTGATCAGATCCATCAAAAATGTTTTAGCAGCTTTCTCAGTCAAGATGACGGTGGTGTAGAAGTGTTTCAAATGCATCAAGATAGTTGATAGTTGTAATTGAATAAAATGCCGAGAAATGCTCTACACTTTTACTTTTACCTCTTGTCGAAAATTTATTAGCCAATCAAAACATTCTTGATAATTTTTCCATATATGGTCGTTATCCATACAATTGAAAACCCAGTCTTGAAAGTGAAGTCAATTAACATCAAATGACTATTTCTTATATATCCACATGTGGTCATTATGTCGACATGCAATATGTATCTCTGCTGCGTCAATGGACTGAATATTTTCCACAGAAACTATAGAAAAGGCACGATTCTAATTTTCGATAAGTAAAAAAATCTAATAACAACTTAAGCAAAACATGCTACTTGCATGATGGTGTTATCTGCACTGAACTAAATTGTAATCGAGAAACTGCTTGTCAAGTAAAAATGACAATAACAATGATAAAAATCGTGTACAACAATTTTGTGACAAAGGTCAGAATTTTGTTGGGGGTTATTTTCTTGATAGATTGGGGGTATTTTTTTACTTTTTTATATAATATTAATACATACTGGATCTTCCACACCACCATCGGCAATCTCAGTGGCTGCATCTCCAGCATTGGCCTGAGCCATCAAGGCATTCTCATCCATGCCTGTATCCAAACCACCGTTATCCATTATTCTGTGAATCAAAAAAAATCATTAGAATCGTTATGAAAAGCATGTTATTGTTATAATGATATAGGCAATATACGTTTCACTGAGCTCAACCCAATTTGAATTTTTTACCAAACTACCTAAATTGGTACCAACTTCAATTAATAATCGAATCTCAATCTCAACAATGTCAACCATATGAATATGTTTATTTTTGTTGACTCAAAAGTTATAAAACTAGGTCTAATTCAAGTTAGGAAACTGCGAATATTTACTGTTTGTGATACAAGTTTAAGTTGCAAGTGGCGAATGCATGTCATTGGCGGAATATTGAATTGAATAATTGAATATCCATCTCCCTCCTATTCCTATCCATTATGGCCTAGACCAAGACACATGATGACAAATTGAATAAGGGAGTGAGTATTTTCCGCCGGGCGGAAAATAACCCTTTTTTCTTATTCTCCGCCGGGCTTATCCTAGGGTTTTGTGACCCCCGGTCGTATCAAAGGTCACATCCGGTCGACCGTGGCGCCAACCGCGAAGCCATGATTGAGATTGTTTTGTTCTATTGTCAATGATTGTGACTCTTGATTTCCAAGCACTTTTTCATCTTATCAACAATTGCAAAAATGCAGTTAACCAATTGCAGACTGAGACTGATACCATTTTTATTCGTCAGGATTCTGTAGAGGTAAGAATTTGACTTTTCTTCTTTTTTTTCTTTTTTTTTGTTTTTGTTTTTATCAAGGCTCGGACTCAGGACAGTTAAGTGTATGGTATGTGTATATCGAGCAATGCCGATGGCGATATGAGTATGAGGAGAATGAATGAGAATGTAGGGATTGTATTGTAATAACAACACGCCTTGCCGACTGTCACGTGTGCCATGTGTTCTGCATTCCAATGTGATCTTTATGGATTAATCCTTCGTTGATTTTACTTCTAATACTGTGTAACTGTGTGCATTGTAGTAATTGTAACTGTAACAACTGGGCAGTTTTCAGCAGCAGTGGAAGCGGTGACATAATTTTTAGAACTTTGGAGTGAAATTGAGATGCCACATGATGATAATGACAATGATATAAGATATACAGTACTGTAATGAAAAACGATATCATTTTAACCATTACTTTTTTAACAAATTTATTTATTTATTTATTCATTTATCTATTTTTTATTATTATTATTATTATTATTATTATTATTATTATTATTATTATTATTATTATTATTATTATTTATTATTATTATTATTATTAACTTAAACAATGACATTGGTATGTGCCATTTTCACTGCAGTGAATTTAATTTTTTTTTTTTTTCATTGACAGCTAACATGAAAGAGTCCAGTTGACGGTACTGGTGTCCTGACAATCAAGAAAGATAGCTGGCTCAAGATGTGTTGTGGCAATCTTATTAATCAGCAAACCATCATCTGTGCCAGCAGAGCAGAGTATCTGCATGCACTTTTGAAACTGGTTAGTAATGTTTTTGAAATCTTCATATAGCCCTTACATTTTTATTGCAGAGATGCCAATCAGTACAGGTTTCCCGTGTTCTGTACGGTTTTTTCTTCCGAAGTACGGGCATACGGTTTTATCATGAAAAATACAGGATTTGGTTGAAGTGAAAAATCCACGAAATTACGATCACAACATGAAAAGTGTTTTCATGCAGAAGAGCTTTCATTATCGATACTGAATTTTGCGAATCTTGCCCTAGCCTACTGCTATATAACTATGAGTAATTCACTGCCCTTTTTCGAGTACGAGTTAACGAAGTCCGATTCGACCTTTTCGCGTTGATATAGATTTCTGCACTGCGCAGTAAATACAGGTTTTTGTCCTAAAATACAGGTTTTTGGTCTTGAAAATATGGGTTTTCAAAAGGCTAGGTTGGCATCTCTGTTATTGGTGATCAATACAGTACGCTCGAGCATGGGAATTTCGAACAAGTCGGGACCATGCCTGTTTGTTCGAGATTTCCGTGTTTTTGAGTTTTCCAATTTGAGTATTTTACACAGGATTTTAGGGAGGTAAATGTGGGTGGTCTTGATAAAATTCGTATTACAATTATAATGATAACTCCCCATTTTGAACTCTGTAGAGAGTCGATAGTGAGACTGCAATTTCCTTCTCTGTCAGTTCAACATAATCAATTAGTGGGGAAAAAAATTCAACAGATCGCTAGGGAGTGTCAACTATATGAACGAAATAAAGGGATTAAAACTGGGAATTGTACCAAGTTTGAGATTTCCGTGATTTCGAGATTTGCATGCTCGAGTATAAATGCTCGTAATATATAGTTTGTTGCAAGAGTTTTGTCCTGTATGGTAAAGCCAATGAAATTCAACTGTGTTGGTGATGGTGAGAATGATGGCCATTTAAAAAAATTGGTATGTCTTTGACAAATTCAATTTATGACAATGATTTTGATTATATAGACCTTTCCAAAAATTGCTAACGAAATGCCTCTTTTCTATTTCCATTTTTCAAACCAGAGCAAGATCAACCATCTATGTGGAACTTCAGACAAAGCGGTTGCAAACAAGTGGTGTTGAATTTTCCTGTATTGAGGCGAAAGAAAAAAAATTTTCTTGGAGTTTGCGAAAGCAAATTGCGTTTGATTTGGAGCTAAAGCCATTTACCTGGTTTTTTTTTTTTTTGTCTCAAATCGATTTGATTTTGTAGTTCAAATTGATTAGATACTTATCTCACAAGCAGCATTTTAAAAAATAAAGACATGAGGGTAGTGCGTCATATCATATTAGTCTTTGTGATTACAGTGATGAATTCGTAAGATATAAATCATATTTGACCACAATAGTGTTTAAATTTTTCAGCATTTATTTTCTTAGGGAATGGGTTAGCGAATCATTTATACATTTTTTAGACAGATCAATCTACACAATTTTCGTGTTTTCTTGTCCTATGATAGTCATTATTTTGAAAATTTTATGGATCAGCTTATGTCAAATAAGTGTTTTCTCAAATTTCCGTTTTGTGTCATTTTCTGATTTTCTAAGAACCATATATGTCGTTTTCCTTTAGATTATTTTCAAATATTCAGAATCTTTTTTATGATGTGTTTTGCATCATGATGGAAACATTTTGGGGTAAATTAAAATTTAGAAGTTTTTTTAATTTTAAAAATTTATTTTTTTCCCTTCGATCCGCACCACAATTTCAGCCGAAATTAAAAAATATTGTACAGCATTTCTTTCTAGACAATTTTTTTTTTTCAGAAATTGATCAATTTACAAAATTTGACTATTCTCTTGTTCCATATTAATCATACTTTGAAATTTTGATGGACGTTGTCTGCAAAATTAGCTTGTTAATCAAATTAATAAAGACATTTTGTTTTTTTCTCAAAATATCATTTTCAGATTTTCTGACATTCATAGCTGTATTGTTTCCCATCAGATTGTATACCAAATTTGGTCAGAATCTTTCGTATGATGGGTATTGCATCATGATGGATTTGGTTTTGGGCTGAACTAAAATTTAGTAGTTTTATGAATTTTAAAATTGGATTTTTTCTTGTGGTTCCATGCCAAATTTTCAATCGTAATCGAAAAACAATTCTTTAGATATATTTTTCAAGACTTGCTAAGCCTTTCCATCGTGATGTAGCTCTTGTAGGGAACATTGTGTGTAAATTTGGAAGATTTCGTTGGTTTTCGGTGCATCAGTGTCGGAAATTATTTTTTTGTGGGGTGGGTGGGGTTGGTCTCATTTTAGCCTATATTGTCTGTGTCATTGAAGACATTTAAATATATTGAGCTTTTTATATAGCGCAATATCCACTAAATGTGCTCAAAGTGCTTTACAAGGGGGTCCTGGTCAACAGCAACGCTTGTTATGCGATATTACAATTTTTTTGGACAGAGACAATACTGTTAACAGCCGGTACTCCTTTTACACCTGAGAATGTGAGTAAAGAGCCTTTTCCAAGGACTCAACTATGCGCAGAGCGAGGTTCGAACCCAGGACCTTCCGATCCGAAAGCGTCTGTCATACCATAAGACCACATAGCCACACATTTGTTTTTAGCATTTTTCTTTTATTGTGTGTGTATGTGTGTGTTAATCATCAAATTAGACCTCCTACCACCTGAAATAACAGGGGAATACCAATATTGGCACTGCGATAAAAAATGGATTTTTGACTACAGGTTCTCCTTTAAGGTGAATCATTTCCTAGCTCAGATGAGGGTTTATTTTAAGCGGATTGTAGTGCGTTCCAACGTGAGATAATTAAAATGTATTCACTGCCAGTTGTGACATTTAGGTTGACTGCTTAGTTCTGATCTCCAGTGCTATTACATACTTGAGTACCTATCATCAGGCCTATTACACACTGAGTCCCTACCACCAGCGCTATTAGTCATTGAGTCCGTACCACCAGTCCTGTGAGTCACTGGGTTCATACCACTACTGTTAGCCACTGAGTCCCTACCTCTAGCCCTATTGGCTACTGAGTCCTCACCACCAGCCCTATTGGCCTTTGAGTCCATACCAATACCACTCGCCACTGATTCCTTACCACCAGTCCTGTTAGCCACTGAATCCATACCACTAGCCCTGTACTGTTAGCCACCATAGAGAATACAGGACTCCTAGTCTGTGTTAGCCACTGTCCTACCACTAGCCCTGTTAGTGTTAGCCACTGAGTCCTACCTCTAGCCCTGTTAGCCACTGAGTCCCTCCCACTGACGTGCCAGCCACTGAGTCCATACCACCAGCCCTATATCTGACATGCGGTTTTTGCAAAAAAAATCCCAAATTTTGCAAGCTAAAAAACCCAGCAAAATTTGCAAAAAGTTGCGATTAATTTTCCTATAATTCGTTCATGAAAGGGTTTCACTAAGTTTCACGGTGCTTGCAACAAATGTAAGGTCATATCAGCGCCAGTAAAAAGGAAGAAAATGGGATCTAGTAAAAAGTTCTAGAATTACAATTAAATTACCAAAGAAAAAGGAATAACACGCTATCAGTGTACTTATTTTGAGATTATCTAAATGTTTCATCCTGACACAAGCACAGGTCCCCCAGTGATGATAATGAAAATTTGTCATAAAGGAGGAAAATCTACCGGCCCGTCAGTCAAGCCCAAATCTAATGCAAATATAACATAGCTATTCATAGTTATTTAATATATTATTAGTCCTAAAGCACTTCTTATCATTAGACACATCCTGACCTTTTGCAAATATAATTTAATAAATTGTCATTTCCAATTAAACATTTTAGAGGCCTATAATGTCCCCCATTATATCAAGTGATTATGATAAACTTTTGGTCAAAAGACCAGGAGGTATTTGTTTTTACATAACGAACCCGGTTAGTGTCTGTATTATTGCAACCTTGTGATGATGCAGCATATAAATAAGAATCTTTAATTAATTGCAAAACATATTCCATCAACAAATCAAATTTAAATTAGCCTTTAAACAATCATTTCTTAAATCGATCAGCCTAACTTATTATCTCTATTACCAAATGATATCTATAAACATAAAATGGACAGGCTTATAAAACTTACAAAATCGCCAAATGTACTATCATGCTACAGCTAAAAGGTACATAAAAATTTACACCCATTTGCTCCATCCCCTTCCCTTTCGATCATCTTCTCATCCATGGCCACCATGTGTCTTGTGCTACTTTTGATTTTGACATTTGGCGCCAGTGTGTCTAGACTATCGTCATAAATAAAGGAGTGTCACCAAAATTCATGCAACTGAAAAGAGGTGTCAAAAAATGATAGAAGGCATATTTTTTTTTTCATGAACTACCACTTAGCAGAAAAGGTTTGACATGACAATAACAATGGAACATTAATGAAAAAAATTGCGGAAATTTTTGGCCAAAAGACCAGAGGTATTTGTTTTTACATAACAAACCCGACTTGTGTCTGTATTAAGTATTGCAACCTTGTGATGATATAAGAATCGTTAATCAATTGCAAAACATATTCCATCTACAGAGCAAATTTAAATTAGCCTATAAATTTAAACAATCATTTCTTAAATCGATCAGCCTAACTTACTATTATGTACATATTATCTCTCTATTACCAAATATCTATAAACACAATATTAAGTAGTAGAGGAAGGGTGGCTGAGAGACAAATATGGACATGAGAAAGAGAGAGAGAGAATGCAAGAATACTTTGTGAATTGATTTTTTATTTTATTTTTTAAATTGTGTTATAATTAGACACAAGTTGTAATGAATTCTATTAACAAATTCAGAACAATCAAACAAAAACAAAATTAAAAAAGAAAAATTTTAAAAAAGACGCTTATAAAATTTATAAAATCGTCAAATGTACTATCATGCTACAGCTAAAAAGTACACAAATATTTACACCCATTTGCTCCATCCCTTTCCCTTTCGATCATCTTCTCATCTATGGCCACCATGTGTCTTGTGCTACTTTTTACATTTGCGCCAGTGTGTCTAGACTAACGTCATAAATAAGGGAGTGTCGCCAAAATTCATGCAACTGGGCAGAGGTGTCAAAAATGATAGAAGGCATAGTTTTTCCCTGAACTACACTTGCGAAAATGTTTGACATGACAAAAACAAGGGAACATTTATGAAGAAATCCTAAAATCCCAGATTGTCATCACAGGTCCCCACTAAATATTTTAAAATTTATTTATTTATTTTATTTTATTTTTTATTTTTTTGTGCAAAACATTGCAAAGTTTGCGGCCGCAATGCAAATCAGGGATTTTTTTTTTGCCATTTTTTTTTTTCGGCCACCAACGCGGCCGCAAGCGATGCAAAAAAACTGCCATGACAGTATTAGTCACTGCGACTGGTCCCCACCACAGGCCTATTGTCCACTGAGCCCCTACAGCCAGCCCTATTAGCCACTGGATCCTTATCATCAGCTCTATTAGCCAATGAGTCCCTACTAGAGGATATTCTAACTGTTCTATTATATTTGGGTTTATTTACAGGTACTATATTAAGTTAAGCCTGTTTCTGTATTGTTGATCAATAAAGAATATTGAATTGCAACAAATACTTAGTTATTTACCTACCACCAGCCCTATTAGCCACTGAGTCCTTACCATCAGCTCTATTACTGAGTTACAGCCACTGAGTCCACTACCTACCAGCTCTATTAGCCACTGAGTCCTACCACCAGCCCTATTGTCCACTGAGTCCCTACTACCAGCTCTATTAGCGACTGAGTCCTTACCACCAGCCCTATTAGCCACTGAGTCCCTACAGCTCAGCCCTATTAACCACCGAGTCCTTACCTATCAGCTCTATTACTATATAGTCCACTGAGTCCAATCCACCGCCAGCTCTATTGCCACTGAGTCCTACCACCAGCCCTATTGTCCACTGAGTCCCTACTACCAGCCCTATATTAGTCACTACCGCCAGCTCTATTAGTCCACTGAGTCCCTACCACCAGCCCTATTGTCCACTGAGTCCCTACTACCAGCCCCTATTATAGCCACTGAGTCCTTACCATCAGCTCTATTACTATTAGCCACTGAGTCACTACACCGCCAGCTCCATTAGCCACTGAGTCCCTACCACCAGCCCTATTGTCCACTGAGTCCCTACTACCAGCTCTATTAGCCACTGAGTCCCTACCACCATAGCCCTATTGTACCACTTAGTCCCGACAACCAGCCCTATTGTCCACTGAGTCCCTACTACCAGCCCTATTAGCCACTGAGTCCTACACCACCCAGCCATTTAGTCCCACTGAGTCCCTACTACCAGCCCTATTGTCCACTGAGTCCCTACTACCAGCCATACGACTGACTTACACCAGCCATTCCACTGAGTCCCTAACTATCCACGCCACACACCTATTCCTAGTCCCTACTACAGTCATAGCACTGATCCTACCAGCACCTATTGTCCACTGATCCTTACCCCTATTGTACTGACCCTACTACCCTCTATTAGCCACTGAGTCCCTACCACCAGCCCTATTAGTCCACTGAGTCCCTACTACCAGCCCTATCATAGTTCACCACCTATGTCCACCGAGTCCCTACACCAGCCCTATTGTCCACTGAGTCCCTACATACCCAGCTCTATTGTCCACTGTCCCTACTACCAGCCCTATTAGCGACTGAGTCCCTACCACCACCATCATAGCCACTATCCTGTCCAGCTATGTCCACTGATCTAACCAGCCCTATTGTCCACTGAGTCCCTCTACCACTATAGCACGAGCCCTCACATATTGCCACTGAGTCCCTACCATCTATTAGCCACAGTACCCCTATTAGCCACTGAGGCCCTGTTACCAGCTTTATTGTCCACTGAGACCTTACCATCAGCTCTATTAGTATTAGCCAATGAGTCCCACCACCACACCACCAGTTCTATTAGCCACCATCCTATCAATAATATTAGCCACTGAGTCCCTACCGCCTGCTCTATTACTAAAGGCCACTGCATCCTTACCATGACGGGGAGGGGGTATTGACACACAGTAGAGTACCCACTGAGGCCCTACCAACAGCGCTATAGAACATAGTGGTTATTTGTTCCCATCACAGTACAGACGATGTGTAACTCTTTAACGTGTCGTGAACGGATTTCCCAACTCGTTCACGATTGTAAAATAACAGAAAAAGTCTCCACCGAAGTGGGCGTTCTCCATATATGTAGAGGACATATATGGGCGGTTAAAATGCTCTAAAAGCACATCGGAATCGTCCCGGTACAGTCTAATTCTAAAACATAGTATGGCGGATCGGATCTGTCAGATACAAACGATAGGCAAAATAGTAGATCTAGAATTAGGCTTGGTGTCGAAAAAAAGAATGAAGGGTGTCACAAGCTTTTATAGGATAGACACGATGACGTCACGTTTACGCGGGAGACAGTGAACAAACACAACATGAAGATTACTCACAACAGCCTGATCGAGACACGACAGTCATACCAAAAAAAACACTACAACAACAACATAAACTTATCACAATAATCAGTGACATAAAATCTTCCCCACAAACGTTTGTAGTCTGATTGAGCAACACTAGTGAGAACTAATCACACAACTAGCAGTGAGAAGAGCAGAGTTAAGTCAACTCCCTTCATTCTCCAAATTATTTTAGTCCGGCAAGCTTGAACTTGAAGTGTGTCTCAAATCGACAGGTTAATTACCCACTGATTTCCTACCGTCTACCGCCACCGCTATCACCCACTGATTCCCTAATAATAACGAGGGAGGGGGGGGGGGGGGCAAATAACGACCAGATTATTT
>NC_088366.1:56607110-56617110 GCF_034508935.2 Berghia stephanieae | reverse complement strand
CCAACCAACCCCCAGCTTCCCGCCTCTTCATCGCGAACCATCTTATGTATGTATTAGCTTCAGGACGGGCAAGTACGGAATCTGCCCACCCTTCCTTTAAACGTCTTTATTTCCTCTATAACTTAGTTAGAATTCAACTCTCTCTTTTCTCAGAAGAGTATTTCTCGTATACTAATTCAAGTGTTGAGAAAACCAAAATGGTGGTTGTATTTTATATATTTATTTAGTCTTGACTTTTGAATAAAAATGTTTTGTTTTATTAGAGGAAATACAATAGAAAATTACATTGTTTTGCAAAAATATTTGGTCTGGCAATAAAAATACAGCGGTAATTACTTTAAGAATTGGAAAAAAAAGAACTAACAAATTAATTTGTTAAAGAAAAACAAAAAAAAACAACAAAAAACAAATAAGAAAACAATTTAAATAATGAGTTTTGAGAAGCACTAAGGAAAACGAGAAAAAAAAAAAGAAATAATTTAAATGGATAAACAAATATATAAAAACAACACAAGTTAATACTAAATTGATATATTAGTAAATTAATAAATTAAATTCAATACTGAAACCTTCCCAATGTCATTACATCAATGGTACCAGCACAAGTAAGGCAATAAATAAGAAAAAGAATGTTTGCCAAAATCTCTATTTAATTTAGTGTTCACTGGTTTATAAGGTGGGCTCATTTGAATTAGCCCGACCTAGTGCTAGAGAGGCCAGACAGCAAAATCGGAGTTCACTGTCAGGCGACAAGACGATGAGATGACGATGCGGGCGGAGAGTGGAGTGGTTTGAGGGGGGGGGGGGGGGGGGGGGGGGGGGTGATAAAAAGAACAGGAGCGTATCCTGGTTTTTGTAATACGGGGTGCATGGTGATTCGCAATCTATCAAAAATACACACAAATTGATTTCAGTACGAAGTATCAAGTTTAAGTAATAACTTTTGAAATTATCTAATTTAAATTAGATTATTTCGGACCTGGTAATACAGCATATAACTTGAAAAAACAGGCTGGTATTTGCCCACCCTGCCCATTATTACCAGCCGTCCCTGGGATCAGAAGGTCCTGGGTTCGAGCCTCGCGCTCGCCGCATAGTTGAGTCCTTGGAGAAGGCTCTTGCCTCACATTCTCTCACCGTACTCAGGTGTAAAACGAGTACCTGGCCGTTAACAGCATTGTCTTTGTCCAAAAAAAATTGTAATATCGCCTAACAGGCATCACGTTCCGTTCTAAATGTTACGTGTTGCTGTTGGCCAGGGACCCCTTGTAAAGCGCTTTGAGCACGTAACGTGGATACTGTGCTATATAAAAGCTCAAGTTTTTTTTTTTTTTTTTTTTTTATTTTAGATATTGCTGATGTAGTACTTAATATTTTTCACGAATTCGAAGGTTGACTGAAGTGAAGAATGTATCAATAAAGATGAGAGAACATAGATTGAACTGGTTTGGAATAGTTAAGAGGCGAGAGAGAGGGAAAGGAAGTATTGGATATATAATTAGCGGGAAAGAGAAAAAACGGATGCCCACAGACTAGACGGCTGGATAGGATAAAGGACGATATGAAAGAACTGGGCCTGGAGGAAAATGATGCTATGAATTGAGATGCATGGAGATGTGGCATTCATTATGGCAACCCTGCAAAAATGTGAGATAAGCTGAAAGGAGAAGAAGTACTTAATTTTTTCTTTTTGGATGAAATCACTTTATGTGTTTTCATAGTATCTTTCATAAGAGTGAACACAGATATAAGGATGCAAAAATTATAGAAAATGTATCATTATGGTGAGGTTTAACCTGTCCAGCTAATTTTGAACCATTTAATATATCAATCCTTTCACCAATCCCTTGAAAACGTCCTTTAAATTTTAAAAATATATATCATATAAACTTTGGAGGCCCCTCTAGTAAAAAATCCGTGTTATCATTGCATTGTGCAAATGCCTATCAGAAAAAAAGCTGCTTAGAGTGTCCTAAATAATATGTCATTGATATGTTTCCTTGTGCCCATATGGGTAAAATGATATTGTAAATCTCTTAGAGCATTAAAAAAATACATATACATTGCAACCTGAGCACCTTTGAGTTGAAGTGTGTGCTTTATAGATGATTTATTTGATTATTTATCTATTTCTTTATTTATTGTAAGTAATCAATTTCTTCACTGAAGTATAAATGGAGTATTAATTTTTATTTATTGCTTATGTCAGTGCTTTAAAAAAAAAAATCAAAGAAAGCAAATAGTTGAGATTACGATTTGAGTCAGCATCTCCTGGACCGTCATTCATCGCTGGTCAAGACAAGAGTACAAAAACTAGGCTCTAAGTTTATGACACCATGAACTATGCGATAGGTGCACGAAACATAACAAATATCTCAATCTTGGAATTTTGTCGATTCTCTTCAAAACTGGTTGAGTTATTTAAAATTTGTCATTCTTGTCATGCCTTTTTTTTATTCTTCTCATACAGGAAAGAGCAAAAGCTGAGGTGATCAACCGCAAACTCCGAAAGCAGTTGGCCAATTTCAAAGTACCCGAGGTCATGGAATACGTTGTTGAGAAGTCTGACCTTTATGACATTCAAAAGAAAGTCAAGAGTTGGGAGAGGAAAGTTGATATTGCTGAGGTAAAATATAATACATAAAAAAAGTCTGAGTTGAAGATTCAAGACTGTGTTTTTCAATTTCCTTTTGGATAATGTAAAAATCACACTTAATACGTGACCAATTGTCTCAAAACGGTATTATATCTGGGTTGACCTGATCCTTAAACTTAAATTCTAATCTTAAGTTATAAATTTTGAATCAAGATCAATGATTTCATTGAGAGGAGTGGGCTTTGCTTATCAAACTTCGAAAACGATTAAAATTTCTCAGTTTTCATAATTTTTATTTTAAACTCACTTTTTAAAAAATCTGATTCATTGGGACAGATTGACGCAATGGGTATATTATTAGTATATTATACTTTTGGAAATTCTTGATTAACGGTTAAGCTCACTATTCCTTATCTCATTATTTGCAAGTCTTTAGATACATGCACAATTTCCCACCTCACTCCAGTGAGTGCAGAAATATTATTTTTCATCAATCTGCACCTTCAATTTTTAAAGATGCAATACTTCTTATCTTCCAAGCGTCCAAATTACTCTTTTATGTGAAATATGGACACGGACAAACACACACACACACACACACACACACACACACACACACACATACAAATGAAATACTTTTCATTTGTTGATTATTTGATTTCCAGATGGCACTGAGAACACACCGGAAGACATGGCACCAGATGCAGATGGGAAGTGCTGGGGCTGCCCAATGGCGGGAAATGATGGAAGTGTAAATAAAGGATTTTACTGTGCAACACAAAATATTACGAAACTCAATCCATACCAGCTTTGAGAACTTGCTTTCTAAACTTAGCCCCATCTCCTCCTAAACTGGTCAAATAGATTTGACCTTAACCTGAAACTATACCTACCTTTCTGTTTTCACTAAAATAGCAGTAAATCTGATGCAAATTGGGCTTCATTGTATTTGCAATCTGAGTTATTTCCATGTCAATACAGTGGAATCCTGATAAAGTCAACTCCGCCGGACCAGAAATATTTGGTTGACTTTAAGCAAGGTTGATTTTATCCATTTTCAATGGAACACACTTAGATAAAGAACAGAACATTTGGGAGCAACAAGAGATGTTGACTTTTTGCAAAATTTGACTTTAAGAATGTTGACTTTATGCACTGTACTCAATTCCTGAATACAGGTCTAATATAAAAACCAGATAAATGATAGATAAAATGTTCTGATTTGAAAGAATTTCAGCCCTATTTTTGAATAGCAAATCAATCAACAAGCAAGGCAAGATATTAGGGAGTCATGGTTAAAAAGCTAGCATTTTTTATTTTTTTCCCTGCCACAGTGGAATAGTCAGTAGGGTATTTCATTATTTATCATGTAATGACGAGATAACTTCAACTGTCAAAGTACTTTTAGAGGGGTCAAAAGATAAAATGGTCATAGCTAGGTTCATGACTCACTTTTTTTTTTCTTTCCAAATTTGTTTTTCTTTTAAATAAAGCCCACCTATTAATGGATGGAGAATTATTTTAATTTTAATTGCAAATGAAGCTGCATTCATTTGACAAATATTATTGATTATAATACTTTATCAGATTCTTCCTTCACTCATACTTTCTGTTTTTTTGCTATCTGTATACAATCACAATGATACTATTATGATTTGGTGAAAAGGTTACTTCAAAATATTCATGCATTTGTACATAATTTTGTATGTGAGCAGATCATCGAAAAACTCCTTTTTGTAAAGTATAGATGGAGCCGATGAATGCCACAATGCTAAAATAAACACTTTATAATGCTTATCATACCAGATTTATATTTTGTCATAAAATAGAATACGAGAGTGAAAGTTTAAATTGAAACAGAAATTAAATAATGCATGAGGAATAATCATATTTTTGATTGCTACAACGTTTCTGTTGAATTAATTCTTTGAACGTTATTTTGCCATTTGCTTTCACTTAAAAGGCGTGTATGATGAATAAAGCATATATCCCATATTAATTTTTTTTATGACTTTAATTTTATTTATATTATTATTCCAATGATAATGATGGTGGCCGATACTGTGATACAACCAAGGTTTGAGCTGTCATATTTTGCAATATAATGTAGAGAATTAACTACTTAGAGAAAATATGAATGCTTTCATTAATTTAAATGTTTACATTTTTAAAAAATCGGACTTAAATTTATCATTTCAGTACATTTTAATTTGCCTTGCATTGGAAAAGGGGAGGGGGATGGGGTAGTTAAAGAAATGTAACAGGAATGAAAGGGACCCTGATTTCAAATAGATGATTATTCATACCCCCCGTCAGTCCCATTGTCTCTGTTGGTGAATGATTTCCCAGAACATTAATTTTCATTTCAGTAGATTGGGAGAAAAGGGGATGGCAGTTGTGAGTGAGTGAGAGTAGACCCTTTACAGCAAAACAAAAAGGTTGTGTCGCTGTCATGCTCATGGACACAAAGTGTGACTATTACAATGGATTGTACAGCAGCAGTGAGAGATCTGATGCACGAGTAAGACACAGATATTTTAGAAACGTGTGACAAATGCAGTGAAAGAACTGATGCTCACGTGTACTGCTGTGTATACTGTGATAGTGAGATAGATAAAAGTTTTTTAGCAACACACAGATAATATCTTAGCAATATTTGACAAATGCAGTGGAGCGTACAGTGATAGAGATGGTGAGAAAACTGATGCTCGCATTTGTAAGACACAGATAATATTTTGACCAAATGCAGACTTTATTCCAAAGCTAGAATCTGTGCATACAGGCACCAGAAGAATCTGTGCATACAGGCACTAGGCACCAGACTCAACCGTTAGAGTCGGACTGGCTGAATTCTGTAAAACATCCATATTTCTTTCAGTACCTACTTCTTGTCCCCTGAATATGAATAGTGAATGTCCATCTGAGTTCTAAATCACACTAATGGCACTCTATTGATGACAAAGAGTAATGGTTGAAATAGGCAACAGGTGTAGATTCCAAGAGCATACTATCAGTGTGCTAAGTTTGAGATCACCCAAAAGTCTCATTCAGACATAAGAAAAATACACTAAAATGTTTACAAACCAGTATATATTCAAAACAAAATATAACATGACTGAGAGATTCTTTACAAGAGAAAAAAAAATCACCTCCCAAAAATATAACTATACATTTAACTGTTTCTCTCCAAGCCAAGGACTCCGGCCAGGGCCAGGACAAAACCAAGACAAAGACAGAAAGCAAGTTGGAAAATAGATATAAGGGGATAGAAGACACAGTATGTACCCCCCCTGCCCACTATGGGAGGTAGGAACCCCACCCACCCAGAATGTCTACAACCACCCAAAAAATAATCAACAATTCAAGAAAGAAAAAGAGGTAGATCCAAGAGCATACCTGATTCAAATAGAGTTGTGCATAAAAATAGCATTATCCAAGGACAAAATGTCTGTAACCAGAGTTTTACAATAGCTGTCACCCATAAGTCACTGCCCATGTTCAATGTTACTTGATTTATTACAAGACAAATCTATAAAGCTGCTGAGCCACCAATGCCCCCCCCCCCCCCCTCAACAATACACAAAACAACACACACAAAAAACAAAGATAAAACAAACCCAAAAACAAAATAAAATAAACTACCCCCCCCCACAAAAAAAAACAAACAAAAAACAACAACATATAATGCCGTATAGATAGTATGCGCTTGGCTAAGACGTTCACAACATTACCATCCGGAAGTATAATGGACCAACACACAAAACTATGTGTAACCTTAAACGTTTATAGTCTGGTTAATACAAGTTAGTGAGAATTACTCATAAACACGGATGGCAAAATACAATAACAAAGACCTGAGTGACGTCAACTTCATTCTATCTTTAGAAGTTGAAAACACGAAAGAACATGCTTTCAGGAAACGGAAAACAGAGGGTTAAGTTTATATTCTTTATTGTTTTTCAAACATAATTCATCTGAAGATACTCTTTTATAAAGACAAACTCTATTTGAAAAGTAAAGATATACAGGAATAGTAAAAATAATTTTTTAAAAAACAAAACAAAATAACAACAAAAACTCTCAATCAATAGTTTGCTAGAGCAGCATGGATTAAAATTTTAATCAATGCACTGGTGATTTAAACAAATGATAATATGTCCAAAAGAATACGAAAAGGAAGGCAGGATAACTTTAAATTTAAATAATATACATTATCAACATATTTTGTTATAATCTATATAGGACTGTGAGTACTGTTATATAAGTGCAAGGAGGAATTAGCAAAATAATACAAAATACAGACGTGAGGAGAGTGAGTGAGAGAGAGAGAGAGAGAGAGAGAGAGAGATGTTTTTGTTTTTATATTTAAAAGGGTTTTACGGCGCTTGCAACACATTCATGTCATATCAGCACTAGTAAAAGTAAAAAGGAATAAAATGGGATAATAGAAATTTCTAGAATTACAATTAAAGCACCCAAGAAATTTGTTTTTGTTTTTTAAGAGTTTTACGGCGCTTGCAACACATTTAGGTTATATCAGCGCCTGTAAAAAGGAAGAAAATGGGATAGTAAAAAGTTCTAGAATTACAATTAAAGCAGCCAAGAGAAAGTAAGACAAAGGGGAACTGGGAACAAATAGGGATCAGGTGTAGATTCCAAGAGCATACCACCAATGTACTTAGTTTGAGATCACCTATAAGTCTCATCCGGACACAAGCACAAAATCCAACAAAGAGGAATACACTCAGATGCTTACATTATACATTTTGTTTTGTTTTTGTTTTTAAGGGTTTTACGGCGCTTGCAACACATTTAGGTCATTTCAGCGCCAGTAAAAAGGAGGAAAATGGGATAGTAAAAAGTTCTAGAATTACAAATAAAGCACCCAAGAAAAAGTAAGACATAGGGGAATTGGGAACAAATAGGGATCAGATGTAGATTCCAAGAGCACACTATCAAAGTACTTAGTTTGAGACCACCTATAAGTCTCATCCGGACACAAGCACAAAATCCAACAAAGAGGAATACACTCAAATGCTTACATTAAACATTAAAAATAACAAATATAATAATACATAATAGAGAGATGATTTACACGGAAAAAAATATCATCTCCCAAAACAATAACTATGCATTTGACTGTTTCCCTCCCAGCCAGGACTCAGACGAGGGCCAGGAAAAAACCAAGTAATCCAATTCCAAGACAAAGACAGAAAGCATGTTGGATAACAGATATAAGGCGATAGAAGACACAGTATGTACCTCCCTGCCCGCTATGGGAGGTCAGGATCCCCACCCAGACATTATACATTTAAAATAACAATTATAACAATACATAACAGAGAGATGATTTACAAGGGAAAAAATATCATCTCCCAAAACAATAACTATGCATTTGACTGTTTCCCTCCCAGCCAGGACTCCGGCCAGGACCAGGACAAAACCAAGTCAAGACAAAGACAGAAAGCATGTTGGAAAACAGATATAAGGGGATAGAAGACGCAGTATGTACCTCCCTGCCCACTATGGGAGGTCAGGATCCCCACCCAGGCACCCAAGAAAAAGTGAGACATAGGGGAATGATACAAATAGGGAATAGGTGTAGATTCCAAGAGCATACCATCAATGTACTTAGTTTGAGATCACCTATAAGTCTTATCTGGACAAAAGCACAAGATCCAACTAAGAGGAATATACTCAAATGTTTACATTATACAATCAAAATAACAAATATAATAATACATCCAAGGAAAAAAATATAATCTCCCAAAACAATAACTATACATTCGACTGTTTCCCTCCCAGCCAGGGTATCCGGCCAGAGCCAGAACAAAACCAAGTAATCTCATTCCAAAAGATAGAAAGTATTTTGGAAAATAGATATAATGGGATAGAAGACACAGTATGTACCCCCCCCCCCCCCCTCTGCCCTCTAAGGGAGTCAGTAACCCCACCCAGACCGCCAGACTAGAAAAGTTTGTTGACTTTGAATTTGGGTCCAAATAGGAGTGTTGACTCTATGCAGAGTCCACAGTATGTCGAATCCGTCTCCACAAGGCTAATGTGCCCTCCCCACCCCCCACCCCCCTCCTCCTCCATGTAGCTTATCTGATTAAAAAGAAAAAAAATTTTAAAATGAGCTTTTATATAGCGCAATATCCCCTAAACATGCTCAAAGCGCTTTACAAGGGGTCCCTGGTCAACAGCAATATTTAACATTTAGGACGGGACATGACGCCTGTTAGGCAATGTTACTATTTTTTCGGACAGAGACCACGCTGTTAACGGCCAGGTACTCATTTTACACCCAAGTATGGTTAGAGAATGTGAATTAAGAGCCTTCTCCAAGGACTCAACTATGCGCAGAACGAGGCTCGAACCCAGGACCTTCTGATCCGAAAGCGAGTGTCATACCACTAGACCACATAGCCGCACAAATTAGATTAGAATATTTTTATTAACTTAATTTTCAAGATTTTGTTTCTCAACACTTCTACAATTATTTGTAAAAATTATGCCCTTTTGTGCGGCGTCTTCAGTTGTCATCACCCAGGTATTCATGAAGGAATATAAAATAATCTATCGAACAAACATACCATGTTAACGGGAACCGTCTATTCATTTGGTCCAAAATGAGCACATTTAGGGTAACAATCTTGACCAAGAAAAAAAAATTGCCTGAACCTGGAATCTCCTGCAGCTCAATGCAATACATACCGAAACCACCCAGCCTCTGTTTGTTTTGTTTTTGTTTTTGAGGGTTTTACGGCGTTTGCAACACATTAAGGTCATATCAGCGCCAGTAAAAAGGAAGAATATGGGATAGTAAAAAGTTTTAGAATTACAATCAAAGCATCCAAGACTAAGACAGACAAAGGGGAATTGGTTCAAATAGGGAACAGATGTAGATTCCAAGAACACACGATCAGTGTACTTAGTTTGAGATCACCTAAATGTCTCATCCAGACACAAGCACAGGTCCCCATTAAGAAGAATACACTCAAATGTTTACAAATCATATTTAATACGTAAAAAAAACCCCATTATACAGGACATAACAGAGAGATGGTTTACAAGGAAAAAAATATCATCTCCCAAGACTAACTATACATTTGATTGTTTCCCTCTCAACCAGGGTATCCGGCCAGGACCAGGACAAAACCAAGAAATCTCATTCCAAGACAAAGACAGAAAGTATGTTGGAAAACAGGTACAGGGGAATAGAAGACATAGTAAGTACCTCCCTGCCCATTATGGGAGGTCAGGAACCCCACCAGCCTCCAGCCTCCTTAACCCCGGTTTTCTCATATAAAAGCCATTCAAGAATCAACAATTTTTAAAGGGTTTAATATACATAACATCAATTTCACCTCTTTACAAAGAATGTGTGAAAAAGGAATTATA
>NC_088366.1:56564610-56602110 GCF_034508935.2 Berghia stephanieae | reverse complement strand
ACACTTTAAAATTCAAAACAAAGCAATAAAAAAATACTTTAAAAACAGAAATTTATCTGTGAATAGTGAAATGTTAGGCAGTAAAGAAATTTGAAGCTACTTTTCACAACCTAAACATGCGGAGCAGGAATGAACAAAGGTTCAACGTTCTTCATGTTGACTTTAGGAGTATAGATGCCTGGCGTCGCAGGGTATCGGACTCCAGCTATAGAAATCTCATACTTGGCCTTTTTGTTTAACACCCAGTCATTGATGTTGCGGTGCAACACAGGATTGCCATTTTCATCCTTTTCGCCAACAAAGCCCAGACAAACCATCTTGTCTAGACTGAATCTGAAAGAAAAAGAAAATTTAAAAAGAAAGAAATAAGTATGAGCATTAATTTTGTGGATTTCACCATGATTAATGCACTTCACAACAATTAATTTCCCCTCCTGCAAGTTATATGAAAACAAATTTCCATTTCATTTAGTTCAAGCTGCTTTGCAGAAACTCTTTTGTATCAGTACTCTTACAATACCTGTCTATATGCAGGTAAACATTCATACCAAAGTCAACGGGGGTCATGATCGTCTATGTAATTCCCCTAACCAAAGGACAAGATGCTAGGATTTGCAATTTTTATCACCCTTCTAGTCACTGACCACCATCAGCATCACTTTCATTCGCAACAAGATGAGGCACAGAACAGGCTCAACCGACAACAATGTAAAAAAAAAACTTTCACAGAATCACCAAAAAGTGACCTATCATCATCTATTTCCTTGGCTTCGTATTATTTTCAGATTTTCTTCACTTTTCCTTTCTCCCTGAAGATGAATGTGAGCTCGAAATGTCTGCTGTTTTTAATTTTGTTTTCAATCTGTTCCTTTGAATTCCATCTTTTAACTGTTCTTTTCAACCTCGAAATGTGGGCCCACTCAATAGATCCGTTGAGAAATACTCTCATACACAAAATGAAACTTATTTCAAATCTGCCTTCAGTCTGAATTTTTCCGTCCCCTCTTCTATACATCAGTGTTTGGGTAGCTGGGTCTAAATCAGATCTGGTGGAAAATAATTTGCAATAAACCAAAGAAAAGAGTGAAATAGTAACTGTCCAATTCAAAAATAGAAACTGGGATAAATTTCAGTTCCATAAACATCATGGTTTCCTTCTCCTCTAAGGGAATGCTTAACCCAGAACAGAGTTGCTGTCGTGACCTCGGTAATCTTTTGGTTAAAACTCACCCATAACCAGTTGTGGTCGTGGTTCCCACATACTGTCCATCCCGAAAGATGGGCTCTCCACCCCATGGCCAAATGTCCTTATTGTAATCGAAATCCTCCAACAAGAACTGTGTGAATCTGGTGGGAACTCCTTCCTCCCTTTGCTTCAGTAAAGCTGCCTTGCCAATGAAATCACCAGGGTCCTGTAAAGACAGTTTTGGTTATCTTTATAATAATAATAATATATCTTTATTGTCCCTAAAAAAGTGGCAATTTGTCATTTGGTTATACATTCATTTATAACAATACAATATTGACATAGGCACACTCACACAAGATGCACACTAGTAGCATAGTAGTTATCGTAAAAATAAAAAAAGATTTAAAAAAATTTTTTTCTAATAAATAAATAAATTTTTAAAAAATAAAAAAATAAAAAAATAAAACGTGCAAATTTCAAGACTGAATTTTAAACAAACTCAGATGAGCTTATCTGCTATTATAAACTTGAAACTTGAGCTTTTATATAGCGTAATATCCACTAAACATGCTCAAAGCGCTTTACAAAGGGTCCCTGACCAACAGCAACACGCAACATGTAGAACGGGACATGGGGCCTGTTAGGCGATATTACATTTTTTTTTCGACACAGACAACGCTGTTAACGGCCAGGTACTCATTTTACACCTGAGTACGGTGAGAGAATGTAAGTAAAGTGCCTTTTCCAAGGACTCAACTATGCGCCAAGCGAGGCTTGAACCCAGGACCTTCCGATCCGAAAGCGAGTGTCATACCACAAACCACATAGCCGCACAAAGGAACTAATAGGATAAGGCGGCTCTCCAAGGTTATGATATAGATCTAAAATTGTGTTTATGAAACAAAGGCAGACTAAGCAGAAAGAAAAATATAAGAAAAAAAAAACAAGCAAACATCCTTTAACTAAGGCAGGTTAAATTTTTGTGATGAATACTTTTGGTTGTATTATTCTTTCTGCTTTTCTGGCGAGGTTTTACAAACATTTTTAAAGATTTTTATCTTACACAAGTGCCTGTTCCCTAATCTATAGCTTTGAGGGTTATGATTTACATGGTGCTATTTTCAATATGCAAGGCATTGTAATATTAACTCACTCAACCCTAACACCGACTAAATCCGTATTTTACCCGGGTTACTTTTACCCCATGCCTATATAATAAGTTTTTATGAGACAAATTAGTAGTATCAAAGCTAATGGTAGTTGAAGTAAAATTACTATAATTTGTTCATTTTAATACATTTTTTTCCTATTTTGAAAAGTAACCAAAATCTCTAGGATTGAGTGAGTTAATGCTTTGGAATGACTTCTCCTCCTCCAAACTTACTAATATTTAGAAATCTGATTTAAAAAAATAAAAAAAACCCAAAAAACACTTTAAATCACATATTCGAAATGAATACAAATTTTAAAAATTTTAAAAGGCTGATTTCTTGATATTAATATACTGTTATGCTTAGAGTTTGAGCCTTACAAATACTCACTAATTTACTAAGATTTGCACCTTCCACATAAGATTGGATTGCGTCTTCCCTAGATCAACCTTCCCTATAACTTACATCCAATTTAGTCCTAAAACCTCTTCCACATTGAAGGGGTGTGACGTCATCATTGAGATCAAGACCCCAGAAAGCGAAGAAGTTCTCAATGCGTAGATGGCGAAGTGCATAGTAGCCTGCATTACGAATTCCATAGTCCTTGCCTGCCTCAACCAATGTGTCATAAACATGGAGGGCGTACTGGAAAAGAAATCAAAGTTCCATTTCAGAAGATAAAGAAAAGAAAAAAAGAAAAAAGAAAGGAAAAATTAACTTCTTGATATATACTACATACAATATAGTACAAAAATAAATAAAGGAAAAAAAAATTGAGTGGCAATAGCAATGTCCAGTTTTGTTTCAAAATAAAATCCACTAAAGTTTCATGTTTTTTCCCCCTTTATTGTATGTCAAAGAAAAAAACTCTGACCCCTCTGACAAAGTTTGTGGATCAGATTATCAGTCAAGTGGCTGCTGAAGTAACCCAAAATAGATGTCAAACAAGTCTCCCTGATTACTATGGCTTTAAAACATGAAAAGAAAAAGAAAAAGGGAAGAAGAAACGAAACAAACAAAAAAAAAAAAGCAAAAACGATCTTTCATTAGAAGTTGCATTGCCAGCCACAAGGCTGAATAAATGCAGAGTGGACTATGGTAAATCTGAAAAATTGCTCAATACCATCGCCATAAACATGGAGGGCATGCTGGAAAAGAAATCAAAGTTCAATTTCAGAAGATAAAGAAAAGAAAAAAAAAAGAAAGGAAAAATTAACTTCTTGATATACACTACATACAATAAAGTTAAAGAAAAAAAGAAAAAAAAAATTGAGTGGCAATAGCAATGTCCAGTTTCATTTCATATTGAAATCCACTAAAGTTTCTTGTATTTTGTTTTTTCCTTTATAGTAAAGTTTGTGGTGGATTAATTATTGTATGTATTTCAAAAAGAAAAAGCAAAGAAGAAATGAAACAAATAAAACAAAACAAAAAATAAAAAAATACTATCTTTCATTAGAAGTTGCATTGCCAGTCACACGGCTGAATAAATGCTGAGTGGACTATGGTAAATCTGAAAAATTGCTCAATATCATGGCCTCCGCTTAATTGGGATGATGTGTCGAGAACCATGCCGTCCCAATAAACCGACTTGGACTGTACTGTAAATCCCTGACAATTAAAATTTTAAAAAGCGCCATTAAGTCACATAAAATAAGCTTTGTATTATCACGTCTACAACTGGATACAAACTTCTGATGGAATGTAGAGTATGAACCCATCCTCTCCAGTGTGTGTCAGTCTCATAGCCCTGACGTTGCTGGCATAGCCCACGTCAATGGTGGCACAAGTCATTGGCTTGAAGTGTTTCTTCAAAGTGCTTATCTCTCCTACATCAGCCAACAACTGCTGGGCATGAGGACCGATAAGGGCAATACCTTTTATGACGAAAAATAGAAAAAAAGTTCAAACATGACCACTTATTGCCATTATATACATAAGGTTTATATCATTTTCTTAACTTGAAAAAAAAAATATAAAAGAATTAACTTGTTGGTGTGCGGCTATTGTGGTCTAGTGGTATGACACTCGCTTTCGGATCGGAAGGTCCTGGGTTCAAGCCTCGCTTGGCGCATAGTTGAGTCCTTGGAAAAGGCTCTTTACTCACATTCTCTCACCGTACTCAGATGTAAAATAAGTACCTGGCTGTTAACAGCGTTGTCTTTGTCCAAAAAATTGTAATATTGCCTGACAGGCGTCATGTCCCGTCCTACATGTTAAATGTTGCTGTTGACCAGGACCCCTTGTAAAGCGTTTTGAGCACATTTTAGTGGATATTGCGTTATATAAAAGCTCAATAATTTGTTTTTTTTGTTTTTTTGGTCTCCTGGTAAGATGCTTGAGTGGTTAAGGCATTGCACATATAACCAGATGACTTGGGGTCCAAGCCTCCCTTTCAGTATCTCATATTTCTCATTGAGCGAGCAACTCTGCCCCAATTGCTGTTTTCTTTTTTAAAGTGCTGGACTGTGGCTGACACCTGGGTTACCTTCTCTAAAGAGAGAGCCTAGCCTAAAGAAAAATTTGCCATGAGGATGAAGAAACCTATTTTTATTCTTTATTTTTTCTTTGAAAATCCAACTTCAACAAAATACACTTTAATGCATAAATTCTTGTGTGTGATATATAAAAACAATGTTTAATTCAATAATTAAAACATTTAAAGACTTCTAGCAACACTCAGATTCAGAAACAGTCCAGACCTCTAGCAGCTTGATATTCACATCACAGTAACAGCTCTCTTGATGAAAACAGTAAGCAATGATGTCAAGGTCAAGTAAAAACAGACATAACATAATCTATAAAGGGTTAACGTTAACTTACCTGAGAACATCGATGTCACATCTGTAATGTGAACAGAACCATCTTTAGGTTGGTGAGACTTGAGCCACCCAACACTCCTCGTTTGCTGAGTTGCTGGGCATATGATGTAGTAACTAGATAGGATAAACAAGATCAAATTGTGTATGGGAAATATAAGTTTCAAAAGACTTTTAGATACCTATTTGAATGGAGAGATTTGGTTCCGAGGAGAAAAAAAAAAAGAAGCAAAAGACAAAATAATTAAAAAATAGTCAAAAAACAACCAACTAAGACCCCCCCCCCCCCACCCCCACCCTTCAAGAAAAAAAAAAAACTAATAATAGAAAAACAAAACAAAACAAGACAAACACAAACAAACGGCGCAATAGAGATATGCTTATGATTATTATTATCATTATTATTATTATTATTATTATTATTATTATTATTATTATTATTTTATATTATTATTATATTATTATTATTATCATCATCATAATCATCAAAAAATACAAAACTAATGGAAATTATGTATACAGATCAAATATCTTAAATCTTTTTATAAGGGGTGGCACATAGAGTCATCTCTTTGTCCACAAATCTATTTTTTACTTTTGATGTCTTAAGTAAAACAATCACTAATCCTAAAACACGACCATAGAAACACAAGCCTCACTGGTTGTCATCAATCTTGGCCACAGTGCAGTCATTTTCGAACCCACCATGTTCATTTTGCATGCCAGTGTGAACGATGGTGCCAATTTCATTGTCAATGTTGTTGGAGCACAGATATTGCAGAAATTCTGTAGCTTGGTTACCTCTGGACTGGAGAAAAATATTTTTTTGTAAATTAAGGTCATTTTGCTTTAATAATATAAGTACTAACTTTTAAAGCATAGCATTCTTTCATATTTTTATAATTTTACACAGGCTGTAGCATGATAATCTGACATGCAATCTGCCGTTGTTTTTGGAAACACAGTATATGCAATATTAACCAATTAGCACATACTGTGTTCTTCAATAACACGGCAGCAATCCTTTTGACAAAATATTACCATTAACACCAGCCATTTTGTTGAATTAAAAATATTTATTCTCGAAATAAATAAATTGATGTAAGACATAAACCAAATTGCTCATCCTTAATTCTGCTTCCCTTTTCTAAATAGAAGACGTCACAAAACTGGTGAGTATTTGACACCAACGCATATTATCTCTCAAACACACAAATATATCGGATAATTTTTGCCATGCCCTGTATCTGCGGCTATGTGGTCTAGTGGTATGACACTTGCTTTCGGATCGGAAGGTCCTGAGTTTGAGCCTCACTCGGCGCATAGTTGAGTCCTTGGAAAAGGCTCTTTACTCACATTCTCTCACTCAGGTGTAAAATGAGTACCTGGCCATTAATAGCGCTGTCTCTGTCGGAAAAAAAAAATTGCAATATCGACTAACAGGCGTCATGTCTCGTTCTACATGTTAAATATTGCTGTTGGTTGTTGGGACCCCTTGTAAAGAGTTTTGAGCACATAAAGTGGATATTGCGCTATATAAAAGCTCAAACTTTTTTCTTTTGTTATTTTTTTTTGTATCTCAAATCCTTAAGACATGAAAAATTGAGTGTGAAACAGTGCCACTAAGAGCAAGATACAAAAATACAAGTAAAAAAAAAATACATCCGAAAAAAAATCAATCTTCCCTAGTCGAGGAGGATACATCCCCTTCCTGCCCCCTATGTCAACACCCCAATGAAACAGTAACACACCACTTGCTTGAATGTCAACCTCTTGAAGACCTGAGATGCACATTCCTCCCACCAAATCCAAGAATCAGTAACACACTTGTATGGTCACCCGGAACAACTACAAAAGACGTCTAACTTCTACGTCATGGCACAAGACCGAAGGGCTAGAGCTCAGGTGGTCGCTGGTTCGGATAAGTAAGTAAGTAAGTAAGTCGAGGACAACTGATTGTTTGGGATTTTTCTTTTTTTGTATTTTCCTTTCTTGTTCTTCTGTGTGGCACTGTTTCATACAAAAATTTTCATATCTTACCTTACACCAGTGCCTGCTCCCTGACCTAATAGGATTCAGTAGTCTGATGTCACGCCGCCCGGCAATGGCGGCCATCTTGGTTCTAAACAAAGAAAATCCATTACTTTTTATTCTTCATGCTGACTAGAACTTTTCATATGCCTTGTGATCAGAATGTGTAAAAGTCAAAACATGATCAAATTAATGGGGGGGTTTTTTTCCTCTGGATACGCTTTTATGCTCGCCGGAGAAATATTTCATAAGGGCGTCCGCCATTGTTCTGATAGTTTAGAGCCAGTGTTACTAAGTTACCACGCGTCATTAGGAAGGAAGTGACGTTACGACTGTTGAAGAGTATTTCTCAATGCGATCTCTAAAGTGCTTCTTGGCAAACAGCTTTAAAAATCAAAATTTTTGTCACTTTGTTTAGTTCAGTTTTACCTACCCAGACTTCTAATTTTGTGAAAGACGACATGTCCATGATACAGATACGTTCCTTGGCGGCCCAGTATTCTTCCTGCACACATCTCATCCAGCTGGGCTTGGAATACGACCACATGTTGTTGGAATCAAAGTCAATGTCATCTGTGAACAAATCAAAATGAACTCTATTATTAAATAGTGATAGCTAGAGAGTGAATTCAAAAATAGCTTGTTGATAAAATATAACAAAGTAGCATATTTTATTCCAAACTAATGCACTCCTAGATGATGTGGTAGTGGCGTTGTTAAGATTCATCTTAACTACGCCACTACCACATTATTTCATTCATCTGTGGTGTTTCATTCATCCTGTTTTGTTGATAAAGGGGAAACCCGAAACATTCATTTGATCTGTTTTCGTAATTAAATTGAAGCTTACATTCAACTTCACGTTATTATTTATCACACTACTAACACACCAAGTTCCTCAATCACTGCTGGGCGGATAGTGAGGACAAAAAAAAATAAAATTCACTGCACCTGAGATTTATACCGCCTCCTACAAAAAATTAATATAACATTGTAAAAAAAAAATAACTAAAAACTAAAAATAAAAACCCGGAACATTTCGGGCTCAACACCCTTTCTCAGGAATGACGGAAACAGTTAAAATGGTAGTACTTCATGTTAAATCTAGAAAAGCTCTCAGCATATCAGTATTCTCAGTGAGAGTATTGTATATCAATAACAATGATGGAGATAATGGTAATGATAATTAGTCTAATTGAAAAGAAAAAAAAAATAGGACAAGACCTTCTGGATTTCTAAAGTACATGGCTCTTTCATAAGCCATGGTTTCCCCAAACACAGCTCCTGCTACTTCCTGGCGTGTGTGGAGAGGAGAACATCTCAACTTGCGGCCAGTCTCATATTCCTGCTTGGGGAATTTCAATGCATAGTGATCAGCTAGAAACAAAGAAAAAGGAAAATAAAAAGGATTGATACAAATTTCACAGTAGACAATGGTAACACTTAACTCACTCAATCCTAGAGATTTCAGTTACTTTTCAAAATTGGCAAAAAAATGTATTAAAAATGAGCATGTACATAGATAAATTTATTCAACTATCATTAACATGTAAAGACTAAAAACCTTAGCTTTGATACTACGCTTATAATTTGTCTCAGAAAAATGTAATAAATAGGCATGGGGTAAAAGTAACCCGGGTAAATTACGGATATAGTTGGTGTTAGGGTTGAGTGAGTTAAAACATTCACTCTACGGCCAAACAGCAACATTTAACATGTAGGACAAAACATGACGTCTGTTAGGCGATATTACTTTTTTTTTTTTCGGACAGAGACAATGCTGCTAATGACCAGGTATTCATTTTACACCTGAGTACATTGAGTTAATGTGAGTAAAGAGCCTTTTCAAAGGACTCAACTATGCACTGTTCAGAGTGGGACTCGAAACTCTGGACCTTCCAACCCTAAAGGCAAGACTCATACCACACGACCACATAACCCCTCAAGAGAATCATTTATTTTGTAAGATTATAAGAGTTAATATGAAACAATGACATTGTGTTCTGAACGAAACTTTGCTTAGATTTTATTTTAATAATAATAATAATAATAATAATAATAATAATAATAATAATAATAATAATAATATATCTTTATTGTCCCCAAAAAAGTGGCAATTTGTCATTTGGTTACACATTTATAACAATACAATATTGACATAGACACACTCAGACAAGATGCACACTAGTAACATAGTAGTTATCGTTAAAAAAAAAACAACAAAAAAACCGGCATCAACAACATCATCATCAACATCATTATTTAAATAGTGAGAGAAAGTGAACATATGTCTTAGTTTTGAAAAATCATGAGATAGCCTAGTAGTCCTTCTTACTGCTCATTTATTTATTTATTTATTTATTTATTTATTTATTTATTTATTTATTTATTTATGAAATACAAATCTGGACAATATTTCTAACTGTTTATAGTAGGAAACGCATTCACAAAATTGTGAGAGAGGCAGGCAGAGTGTGCATCTCTAAGCCAAAGAGCAAAATAAAAAATCTATTTTTTGCTTTGCTTGCTATTCTCAAAATTCTGACACTCAACAATTGATGCTACAAAGTAAAATAAAGGCATATATAGGAGATGACTACTATGTTACTATTGTGCATCTTGTGTGAGTGTGTCTATGTCAATATTGTATTGTTATAAATGTGTAACCAAATGACAAATTGCCACTTTTTTTAGGACAATAAAGATATATTATTATTATTATATCTATAGGAAGCAAAACATGTCTCAATGGAATAGCACAATGTTAACTCATTAAGTTGGCACATAGATGATAATTCAAATAAAATTTAAATTGTTAAAGTAACTTACCCAAGGCCTCCGGTACCCGATCCCTGAGAAATTTTTTATTGTTGTGTAGCCTTACAAATCTACGAACATCAAAGTTCCACATATTCAAGCTGGAATAACCATCTACAATCCATTCTGACAAATATTTGCCAATACCACCAGCACCTGCAATACCTTTGGAGTTCATACCAGCGGCCATGAAATAGTTTTTTATCTGAAGATAAAAGAAAACAATTCTACAATGTACCAACTGTGCAACGCTACTAAATATAAAGATTCAAGCATGAAAATATCAAATGTGACCCTCCGCCTCAAAACGGTATTAAGTCGGATTTTTCAATTTGGCTTTTTTGGTACCCAACCATAGCTTATTTTATGCTTTAAAATTTGATACCAAATTGATAAAATTCGGATTATTCATTGCCGAGATATGACCGTTTGAAATAGGGAGAGTGTAAAAACCAAGTTTTGAGAAAATCAACTTTGATGTGAGGCACCGTTTTCAGGCACAGTCAAATCAATGGGCAAAGATAACTCCTTAGATACGGGCATTGAAAATTTGACGAGAATAGTAAAATTTGCAGAGACGTCAATTTTCAATTTGACTCACAGGAATTTCAGGCACCACTCAGAGGAATTTCAATGCCGAAAGAGGAATTTCCGCCCGCAAAAAAAAAAAGGAATTGGAATGGCATTTGTCATTGTGTTTAAATATTGTATAGATCTAAATAGATAACTGATTAGAACTATATTATGATATAAAAACACATTGACAAATACAGCCCCAAAGTTTCCTTATTTCAAATGAAGTAAAGCTCCAAATCCTAATGGTAGTGATTGTAGTAATGGTGGTCGTGAGGATGATGTTGTGTTGGGGGTTGTAGTAGTAGTAGTAGTATAGTAGTAGTAGTAGTAGTAGTAGTAGTAGTAGTAGTAGTAGTAGAGCTAGCAGAAGAGAGAGCAGTAGAGTAGAGCAGAGCAGAGAGTAGAGAGAGAGTAGCAGCAGAGATGAGAGAGAGTAGTAGTAGTAGTAGTAGTAGTAGTATAGTAGTAGTAGTAGTATGTAGTAGTGATGATGACGATGTGATAATGGCTGTGTTGTTGTAGTAGTAGTGTGTGTAGTGATGATGATGTGGGTGGTGGTGGTGGTGGTTGTAGTTGTGAGTAGTGGGGTGGTTGTAGTAGTAGTGATGATGTAGTGGTGGTGGTTGTAGTAGTAGTGATGATATGTAGTGGTGGTGTGTTAGTATGGTAATGATATGATGTGGTGTGGTGGTTGTAGTAGTAGTGGTAGTTGATGATGTAGTGGTGGTGGCTGTCGTAGTAATGGTCATGATAATGATGTGGTGGTGGTGGTTGAAGTAGTAGTGGTAGTGATGATGTGGTGGTGGTGGTTGTAGTAGTATGGTAGATGAAAATGTGGTGGTGATGGTTGAAGTAATAGTGGTAGTGATGATGTGGTGGTGGTGGTGGTTGTAGTGTAGTGGTGCGTGTTTTGTGTGTGTGGTGATGGTGTGTGTGTGTGTGTTTGTGAGAGATGTAGAGTGTGTGAGAGTGAGAATGGAGTAGTGAGTGGAGAGGGTGTGTTGAGAGAGAGAGAGAGTGCTAAAGTTCATCTAGTGATAAGTAGAGCAACATGTAACTTGAAAAACTAACAAGGCTAAAGTTTGAGGCCAAAGTATTTGTGATTAGCTTTTATTTGCAAGTACAGGAAAGTGAACATGAAAATTAATCCAGTGACCCAATTTATTGATGTGTGTGTGTGTGTGCGTGTGTATATGTGTGTGTGTGAAGAGGGAGAGAGAGAGGTAGAGAGAGAAAGAGAGAGAGAGAGAGAGAGAGAGAGAGAGAGAGAGAGAGGAGAGAAGAGAAAAAAATTTTTAGAGGAGAGAGGATAGCTATATGAAGAGAGGAAAGTGAAATGAAAATACAGTGACCAATAGATATGTGATGGTGTGAAAAGGAGTGATGGGAGGAGTAGGGGAGGAGAGGAGAAGAGAGAGAGAGAGAGAGAGAGAGAGAGAGAGAGAGAGAGAGAGAGAGAGAGAGAGAGAGAGAGAGAGAGAGAGAGAGAGAGAGAGAGAGAGAGAGAGAGAGAGATTTGAGCTAAATTTGTTTGAAGGGTTTTTACGGCGCTTGCAACACTGATTGGAGTAGTATTGGTGGTGGTAGGGGTGGCGTTGTGGTGGTTGTAATAGTCGTTGCAGGGATGGTGATGTGATGGTGGTGGTAGAGATGATGATGTAATGGTGGTTGTAGTTTTGGTGGCATGGATGGTGATGTGGTAGTTGTTGTAATAGTGGTGGTAGGGATGGTGATGTGGTGATTGTTGCAGTAGTGGTGGGGACGGTGATGTGGTGGTTGTTGTATTCGTGGTGGTAGGGATGGTGATGTCGGGGTTGTAGTAGTGGTGGTAGGGATGGTGATGTGGTTGTAGTAGTAGTGGTAATGATTGTTGCAGTAGTAGTGATGATGACTGTAGTTGAAGTACTAACAGTAGTGATGATGATGATGTGGTGGTGGTTGTAGTAGGAGAGGTAGTGATGATGATGTGGTGATGGTGGTGGCTATAGTAGTAGTGGTAATGAAGATAATGTGGTGGTGGTGGTGATTGTAGTGGTAGTGATGGTGGTGTGATGGTGGTGGTTGTAGACGTAGTGGTAGTGATGATGTTTTGGTGGTGACGGTTGTTACTATAGTGGTGATGATGATGTGGCGGTGATGGTGATTGTGGTTGTAGTAGTAGCAGTGGTGATCACGATGATGATGATGTGGTGGTGGTGGTGGTGGTTGCATTAGTAGTGACTGGAGGGGGGGGGGGTATCCTTCAAACAATTTAACCTCACCGGAATTTGATGGAAGTTGTGATGGATATAAAACTAACAAGGACACTTGTTAAATTACACTTTTCATTTTATCATTTAAAAACGTGTAAAAAGTCTTACCTTCTGACTTTGACCGACCAGCCATTTTGAATCAGGTGTAAAACTCTCCGGGCCATTGGTCAACTGTCGTACTTCTGCTGCTTCAATCATGGGTATACGATTAATAATGCCATCCAAGAGAATATCTGGAAAGTACACAAGTTCAATGGAATTTCACAAATAGCAAATGATACCAAATTGCTCTTGAGTTATATAATAAACAATGCTAAACATGAAATTGATATTATGAAAATAACGTTACTTTAATAAATGATTAAGTGTAAATGTTGCTGCTCGAAGCTCGAAGAAATAAATAATAACGTGAAGTTGAATGAGATGATGTGGTAGTGGCGTAGTTAAGATGAATGAATCTTAATTACGCCACTACCACATCATCTCATTCATCTGTGGTGTTTCAATCATCCTGTTTTGTTGATAAAGGGGAAACCCGAAACGTTCATTTGATCTGTTTTTGTAATTAAATTGAAGCTTACATTCAACTTCACGTTATCATTTAAATGATTAAGTGATACTAAGCTGCTAGAAACTGTGGACTATTAAAAGTAATGAACAAAAATGAACATAACAGTTTCAAAAAAAAAAAAAGAACAAAATACCAAACACGGAACATTTTGGGCTCAAAACCCTTCTTCAGCTGCTTAGTAACCAAGCAAATGCTTCTTTTTGTTTACATTCAAGACTTACTGAATGGACATACTAATTATTTCTCTGTCGTCTACCTGGTTTTAAAGTAACGTATTTGTATTTATGTTATTATTGTTTTTGTAGTTGACTCAAAAAGGTTTAAACCTGAAAAATTCCGTGTTTGATATCTTATTATTATCTTTTTAAAACTGGTATATCAATGTTTGTCTATTACTTTTAATTATAAACAAATGTTTGCTTAATTATGCCATGTTGCCATTATATGCTCATATGTTTACAAGAAAGTTGGATCTCACCATGGTATCTATACAGCTGGAAAAGATAACAAAATAAAAATAAAAATAACAATAATACACATTTATACAGCGCTCATTCTTGAGTAAAACACACGCTCTGGGCACTTTACAATATAAATTATCAATTTTAAGTGAAAGAAAAAAATAAATAAATAAAAAAATAAAATAATAATAATAATAACAATTCATAGCCAAATCAAGGATTCATAGAGTCAATAAAAACAAATACAGTAAAAATGTGTCTTGAGATTCTTTTTAAAGGTAGGTAAAGACTTACAGTCCCTCAGACCACGTGGTAGTTCATTCCAAATCTTGGGGCCGAAACAAGCAAACGATCTATCACCAAATTTTGTTCTTGATCTTTTTTCCGAAATTTTCGTTTGGTCATTACATGATAATTAATAATAATAAGCCAGGTAACTTTTTTTTTTTTTAAAGTACAGAGGAAAAAAAAAACTCACGGAAGTGGTCCCAGTCCTCTGGCAAGAGTTGGAATTCGAATTTGTCAGGAATGCCCTTGTGAAAGCATGGCTTAGCATTGGTCTCAAACCCACCTGCTAAGATCCCCCCACTCCACTCTCGGAGATACACTAGTCCGTCATAGTCTCTAACCACTGGAGAATGAAGCGAGCAAGAAAAAAAAGTTTCATTTTCATTGTAGAAAAGAATGATTTTTGGTTTCCTCGGGGAAGGAGTTGCAGTAATAATTTTTTTTAAATGTTTGAAAAATGTTTAATCATATAATGCTGGTAAACTTAAAAAGTTTAAAGAAAGACAATTCGAAAGCATTGAATTTAACCAGATCAAAGTTCAAATTCAATTATTCCACTTACTCAATATCTGACCCATAAAAAAATAAAAAATAAAAAATGAGCTTTTATATAGTGCAATATCCACTAAACGTGCTCAAAGCGCTTTACAAGGGGTCCCTGGCCAACAGCAACACTTAACATGTAGGACGAGACATGAGCGTCTGTTAGGCGATATTACAATTTTTCGGACAGAGACAACGCTGTTGACAGCCAGGTACTCATTTTACACCTGAGTACGATGAGAGAATGTGAGTAAAGAGCCTTTTCCAAGGACTATGCGCCGAGCGAGGCTCGAACCCAGGACCTTCCGATCCGAAAGCGAGTGTCATACTACAAGACCACATAGCCGCACAACCATATTCGTCAAAGAGAAATTTTTAAAAATGACATGGGATATTTGGCTTACCAGGCATCATTCTGTCAATTCCTTCCTGTGGTTTTGTGACTAGGTAGTAATGCTCACAAGAGTGGAGAGGCGCCTTCACTTTCTTAGGCACAGTCTTTTTAGCAACTTCCCTTGCCCACTGAAATAGGTACAATTGAATACAAATTTTGTTCTGTGTTACAAACAGGGCAAAAGAATATTATGCGTAATTAAGTATATATCAAATGATATGCAAAACGAGAATGCAGTTTATCGTAAAACACTCAACAAAAGAATATTATGCGTAATTAAGTATATATCAAATGATATGCAAAACAAGACTGCAGTTTATCGTAAAACACTCAACAAAAGAATATTATGCGTAATTAAGTATATATCAAATGATATGCAAAACGAGAATGCAGTTTATCGTCAAACACTCAACATGCATCATTTCTCATCCTTTGTGTCAAAATACGAGAGAAATAAACAACTTCAATGGACATTTTTTTTTTCCTTATTACTATAACTTGTCTCATATTTGTCCATTTTAGACAAAAGCCCTTATCCAAATATGCAATTTCATCTTATTTGACAAGCCTGCTTAGTTACCCAGAGACAAAGCCGTTCCAAACATTATGTTGGTGGTGAAAGGAAAATAACAAAGTGCCTCAGTGGTTCAGCAATTACTGTTGTCTTGTCTTGTTGCAAAAGTCAAGAAATGGATGGGAGGAAAATTCTGGTCCTGTCGTTGTGACCTTGAAACAGACACTTAACACAAATTACTCCACTCAACAGGTGTGAGTGAATGAGAACCTGGCTACTGGCAGTGATGGATATTGTAAGAGTGCTAGTACAAAACAGATGCCTAATTGTCGACCGGTACTACTTGAAATGGAAATACGGTTCCATATGGCCAGCTTTGAGAATAAATTAAATATCTTGGAGCGCATTGAACATATTTAATCCATGGAAAAGCTTTAACTCACTCAATCCCAGATATTTTTGCTACTTTCCAAAATTGGAAAAGAATGTATTAAAAATGAACTTGTACATAGATAGTTTTATTCAACTACCATTAAAAAGTAAAAACTAAAAAGCATTAGCGTTGATACTACGCCTATAATTTGTCTCTGAAAAATTGAATAAATAGACATGGGGTAAAAGTAACCCGGGTAAACTACGGATATAGTCGGTGTTAGGGTTGAGTGAGTTAAAGAAATGTTCATATTATTAACCCAACAACAAACAAATGAACTAACCTGTCCAGCACAGTTGACAAAGACGTCTGTTTTGATTTCACCCAGAGAGGTCAGGACTGATTTGACCCGTTTATCTTCTGTACGAACTTCCTCAACAGTGACCTTCTCAAAAATCTGGACTCCTTTGGAAAAAAGGATAAACAAAAATCAATGCTAATCCAATCTTACAATATTACAAAATTTTACTTGCTTTTATTGCTGAACCCGTTAGAATGTAATATTTGAAATCAAATTTAAATAACATTCTATTTTTATCAAAAGCCTTGATCATCATCATCATTGCCTTTTTCACCCTGGGTCAGGGTATAGGCCACAGACAAACAGTTTCCATCCTTCTCTATCCTGAGCCAACTTTTTTATCTCATTCCAGGTCTTACCACTTCTCTGTATATCAGCTTCTTTAATTCTTCTCCATGTTCCTCGTGGCCTTCCCCTTGATCTTCTGCCCTGAGGGTTCCAGTCCAATACTTTCTTTGTTATAGTGGAGTCATTCTTTCTAAGCGTGTGTCCAATCCACCTCCATCGTCTTCTTCCTATTTCCTCTCCCACTGGTTTCTGCTGTGTTCTTTTCCATACTACTTCATTTTTTATTCTATCCATCCATTTTATTCTGAGTAGCTTACGCATGCACCTGTTTACGAAAATCTGTACTCTCCTTATACATGCCTGTGATGCGTTCCAAGTTTCACATCCATACAGTAGGACAAGACTTCAGACTTATCAAAGCCTTGATAGCGCAGTGGAAAACTCTCGATTCATGGGCGAAAAGACCTGGACCGATCCTGGGTGAAGTCGTGATTCATTTTCGGACTCCCCATCCACCCGGCGGTCATTGTACAGCGGAGTCTATGACATCTGAAGGAAAGAATTGTATGATAACCAAAGGACAGCAAGCAATTTGCTGTTGTCTGTTTAAAGCTATAAAAACGAGGATAAACTTCACTCGATAGGCCTTATGACTCTGATGGACTATTTCTTTGTTGTTGTTGAAAAATCAAATAGTTCTATATTAACTCACTCAATCCTAGAGATTTTTGCTACTTTTCAAAATTGGAAAAAAAATGTGTAAAACATGAGCATGTACATACATAGATATCTTCATTCAACCACCCATAATCATGTAAAAACTACAAACATTAGCTTTGATACTACTACTACGCCTATAATTTGTCTCAGAAAAATGTAACAAATAGGCATGGGGTAAAAGTCACCCGGGTAAACTACAGATATAGTCGGTGTTAGGGTTGAGTGAGTTAAATACTAAACTGCCAGAGACAAATACTAAACACCGATCGTTTCAGGGCTTAAAACCCTTCTTCAGCAAATAACAAAAACATGAAAAACATTAATATATCACTTTAACTCACTCAATCCTAGAGATTTTTGCTACTTTTCAAAATTGGAAAAAAATGTATTAAAAATGAACTGGTGCATAGATAGTTTTATTAAACTACCAATGACATGCAAAAACTAAAAACATTAGCTTTGATACTATGCCTATAATTTGTCTCAGAAAAATGTAATAAAGAGGCATGGGGTAAAAATAACCCGGGTAAACTACGGATATAGTCGGTGTTAGGGTTGATTGAGTTAAATACGGACAGATGGCAGAATATGTAGTCGGAATGAAAAAAAAACATGCTTTTTGTTATTGGCCGATGAAGGATTTTGAGCCCCAAAACATTCCACGTTTGGTACTTTGTTTTTTGTTTGAAGCTGTTTGTTTTGTTTTGTTTTTTAGGGTTTTACGGCGCTTGCAACACATTTAGGTTATATCAGCGCCAGTAAAAAGGAAGAAAATGGGATAGTAAAAAGTTCTAGAATTACAATTAAAGCACCCAAGAGAAAGGAAGACAAAGGGGAACTGGGAACAAATAGGGATCAGATGCAGATTCCAAGAGCAAACCACCAATGTACTTAGGTTGAGATCATCTATAAGTCTCAACTGGACATAAACACAAAATCCAACAAAGAGGAATACACCTAAATACTTACATTATACATTAAAAATAACAATAATACATAACAGAGAGATATTTACAAGGAAAAAAATATCATCTCCCAAAACAATAACTATGCATTTGACTGTTTCCCTCCCAGCCAGGTCCCAGGCCAGGGCCAGGACAAAACCAAGTAATCTCATTCCAAGACAAAGACAGAAAGCAAGTTGGAAAACAGATATAGGGGATAGAAGACACAGCAATGTTTGAAGCTGTCATAACTCATTTTTGTACATGCCTCATGAACATAGGAACAGGTATTACTATTTGGTGTAGTCCAAGATTTTCTTCAGTATCCATCTGCAACCAGCAGTGACCGCACAGCTGGGTCTATTAAACCTGTTAAAATGGACTTGTAAGTAGAGAAATGTCCTATCAGAGGGGTAGCAAGCAATTGCCACTATGGGTTTTATGCCACAGAAACCAGTTTAAACTCCAGCTCCAAAGGAAAAATAATTCTGAAGGATTACTTTATTTATATCTCTATCAAAGATAAAAACCTGAAGATGTCTGTATGAAACAGTGCCAAATAAAAGCAGAAAGAGATAAACAATAAAAAAATCATCCCCCCAAAAAAAACACAAAAAAAAACAGTCGTGCTAGACTGAATTTTTGGGATGATCTTTTTCATGTCTTTTTCTTTCTGCTTTGTCTGGCACTGTTTCTTAACCCTCTCCTTACCAGCCATTTTCAGAATTTTCCCCAAAACTTCACACCCACCCAACTCAAACAGAAAAGCGACAAGAACGTTCTATACATAATATTGTTTGCCAATATGGACTATTACAGAATGTCAAGTTTTTATAGTTATAGCAACAAGAAATTAAATCTGGATGGTAAAAGTGACGGTTGCATCGTAACAAATGTGACGATTTTCCAATAGGTGGTAAGGAGAGGGTTAAGACCTTTTCAGGTTTTTATCTTACACCAGTGCCTGCCCCTTTATTTGTTACTATGTCTATCGAAGGCGTGGTGACCTAAACAGAATAATCCTTGAGGGTTATTTCTTGCAGTTTTACCAGAAAAGATGGCTTGAAATTTAAGAGAAATGCTCATATTACAGCAGCTTTAAAAATTTACGAATAAATAGGAGAATCATAATAATAGTATATTACTTTATTTCCCTTCAGATTTATTTTGAAACTAAATTGATTTCCATTAACATGTTGGAGTAAGCATTTAAAGCAAAATCTCTTAAATATTTCATCAAATTAGATATAATTTAAAAGTACAACTGTTTGAAAAAAAAATTCAGCAAATTATTACATCAAAATTCGAATTGTTTTAAAAAGTAATAAAATTTTTAATTCAACACCGTATATG
Organism: Berghia stephanieae; assembly: GCF_034508935.2. NCBI lineage: Eukaryota > Metazoa > Mollusca > Gastropoda > Nudibranchia > Aeolidiidae > Berghia > Berghia stephanieae. The sequence goes on along the minus strand of NC_088366.1, from coordinate 56,582,465 downwards.
TGACCCTCCGTCTCAAAACGGTATTATGTCGGGATGATTCAGACCCCAAAAAGTGAATTTTAAAGAGATGAGAAATTGGACCTTAAAAGTTTTTGTAAAGCAAGAAATAGTATTTATACTCCATCATAACGTACAGAAATGAAACCCAAGTTTGAAATTTGTGGCAAAGAATTCAATTTCCCTAACCGAGTGGATCCCAACATAATACCGCTTTGACACGGTGGGTCACATATACTGACATTTATTTTCTCTTTTCAAAGAGCAAAGTTCTTCAGACTTGCTCTGATATCAAATATATGTGACCCTCCGCCTCGAAGCGGTATTAAGTCGGGATTTGGAAAACGAAGAAAACCGGTTTTAAAGTGGAAATGGTCAAAATTATCAAATTTCAGTTTTTGGTTGTTTCAGAAACTACAATCATTTTTCTACATGAAAACATAATAATTCAACATAAACAATGACGATAAGTTATATAAATTTCAAGTTTAAAAATGCAACTATCAGTGACACATTCAAAACGAGAGTTGACTTTCTCTCAGAGAGCCACCCTTTCCAAGGCTTAGTAATACCGAGTCTTTTTCTCCACCAATAAGATGTAAGATATCACAGCAAAGGGCGTGTCTTTATCTATCTCAGAGAAAGCATGACTGTTTTCACAATTTCATGGTTCAACCAATAATGGACTTTAAAAACTGTAAACAAGTCTAGGTTTTTCCCTGACAACCTTACAAATGAATGATTCTGATTGGTCAACACTCATCACATGCGCTGTGGCTGTAGACCATAATGCTCGGGCGATGCTTCATGACGTCAGCATGCGTGTGTTACATATGTGTGTGTTTGTGCATTTTGATACACACCACGTGCTATTATCTCTTTGTCTAGCTGCATCGAGGTGATGGTCCTCCTTTGTCCCTCTTTTTTTATTCACGAAATTATAGGACATGCTAAGACTTAATAGGACAACAGTTGACTAATCTTACACTTACAGAGATTGTTGTAGGATAAACATTTAATTTTAAGTACAAAAGCAGAACAATAAATAGAACCTTCAACAATTAATGAACTCCCGATGGAAATACGTGTAACTAAAAAATGAAATGGATGGATAGATACACAGACAGAAAGACAAACCTATAAATGGATAAATAGATAGATAGATAGATAGATAGATAGATAGATAGATAGATAGATAGATAGATGAATAGATAGATAGATGGATAGATAGATAGATAGATAGATAGATAGATAGATAGATAGATAGATAGATAGATAGATAGATAGATAGATAGATGAATAGATAGATAGATGGATAGATAGATAGATAGATAGTAGATAGATAGATAGATAGATAGATAGATAGATAGATAGATAGATAGGTAGATAGATAGATGAAGAGGGGAGAGAGACAAAAAAAAGAGAGAGAGAGAGAGAGAGAGAGAGAGAGAGAGAGAGAGAGAGAGAGAGAGAGAGAAAGAGAGAGAGAGAGAGAGAGAGAGAGAGAGAGAGAGAGAGAGAGAGAGAGAGAGAGAGAGAGAGAGAGAGAGAGATGGATGTTCGTTTTGTCGTGCTTTCTTTGTATACTGAAAGAAAGGAGGAGGGGGGGGGGGGTCTTTTTAGACAATGAACAATGTGGGTGAACGCTAAGGACAACTTGAGAGATTCAATAACAGGTTTTCATGTAAGTCACTACACAATAAGCCCCACCCCTCCTCCTCAAGCTGTCATCTGACTCAAAATGGAAACAATGCAATGATTGATTTGACCAGCCCATTTCTTTAATTGCAATCTCATTGGTCAATATGTTTCCAGTTGATTGACTATGACTTACTTTGTAACAAAATGCTTTCTTTAAACTATCCCTACAATTCTTTGCTCCGCCTCCATCCCTTTCTTCATGTCTACCTCACTCTCTCCGCCTCCCTTTTGTTTCTTTCACACACACACACACACACACACACACACGCATACACACACATACACAGACAAACACACACACACAAACACACACATACAAACACATACAATTATACAGGTTTCAATCTTTATTCTATTTCCCTCGCGTCCTCTTAATGCACAAGCAGTCTCACTCACCTCCCCCTCTCGCTCCTCTTTTTCTCTATATCTCTCTCTTTCTTTCTTTCTTTCTCTCTCTCACACATACACACACACACACATGTGTGTGTGTGTGTGTGTGTGTGTGCATGTGTGTGTGTGCGTGTATTTTACTCTCTCATTCTATCTCTTCCTCTCTAATCCTCTTTCTTGATAATTCTTTCGGAAACTTACAAAAGCCCTAAATAGAGAACCGAATCACTACGCCCCTCCCGCTTTGGAAAAAGAAGGAGAACTTGTCAGTCCACAACAAGCTGCAGACATATTCATGGAGCAGTTCAAAAAAATTAGTGACAACACAATAGAAAAAGAACTGAAGGAAAGGGTTAGAAAAGAATGCAGAAAACAAAAAAAGGAACTCAAGGAAGCCATAGATGAAGTAATGACAAAGAAGCTAACTATGGAAGAGCTAGAAAGCTCTCTCAAAGTGTTAAAAACAAAGAAATCGCCAGGCCCAGACGAAGTAACAAATGAGATGCTTATCCATCTTGGAAAGACAACGAAAAAGAAGCTATTACAACTCTACAACAGCACTTGGAAAACTGGTAAAATACCAGATATATGGAAAAAGGCTTTTATTGTCCCAATTAAGAAAGAAGGAAAACAAGCAAATGAAGCCGCAAATTACCGACCTATAAGTCTTACAAGCTGCATGTGCAAGCTGATAGAAAGAATTATCAACTCCAGACTGGTGTGGTATCTTGAAAACTATAATGTGCTTATAAATGAACAAGCTGGTTTCAGAAGACACAGGAGTACTGAAAATCAAGTAACCTACATATCCCAAGAAATAGAAGACTCGTTTCAGGATGGAAAGAAACAAATTGTGGTATGGGTGGACTTTGAAAAAGCATTCGACAAAGTGTGGAAAAAAGGTCTGGTATATAAACTACAAAAATCAAAAGTATCCCATAACATGCTCAACTGGATACAAAACTACCTAAAAACAAGAAAGGCAAGAGTAACAACACAAGGTCACAAAAGTAGAGAAGCAAAACTAAAACATGGAGTCCCACAAGGTGGAGTACTATCACCTACACTATTTCTTCTCTATGTAAATGATATAAGAGAAACACTATGTCGAGGAGTGAAAATGTCGATGTACGCAGATGACCTAGCTCTGATTAGCTCTGACCAAAATTTAATCAAGGCACAACACAGGATGCAAATCACACTGGATAATATCAAAGAATGGACTGACAACTGGGCGATGAAAATAAATGCAGTGAAGACAAAGTTCACAATATTTAGCCTCTCCCCAAAAGACGAAAAAGCAAAGCTACGTATTGAAGACCATGAATTAGAAAAAGATGACGCACCAAAATACCTAGGAGTCCATTTTGACCCAAGACTAACATGGAAAAATCAAATCAGCAACAGTCAGAAAGTTGGGGTAAAGCGAACACAACTCTTGAAAAAACTAGCTGGAACAACTTGGGGAACTAGCTCCGATATACTGAAACAAACTTACACAGGATATGTGAGACCAGCGCTAGAATACGGGATATCTGCATGGGGAAACTGCTCCAAAACTCAAATGGAAAAACTGGACAAAGTGCAAAACAGCAACATGAGGATAATAAGTGGAGGAATGAAATCGACACCGATTCATGCAATGGAAACCATAACAGGACTTACATCTCTATCAGAAAGAAGGGAATCAAAAATTTTGAAACAATACACAGACGTGAAAACAATGACAGATCAGCCTCTTCACGCTAGAGCGCAACAAAAGAAAACTAGGCGGCTGAAAAGATCCCACTTTATTGAAAGAGCCCAGCAAATTGAAAAAGATCACGAACTTGACGGAATAATGACCCAAAAATGCAAAGCAAATATCAGAGTACCAATTTGGAAAAGGCAAAATCACTTGAAAATCAAGACTTCCGTTGGTGACATTTCAACAAAACAAAAACACGGCGAAGAAATCAAGAAGTCTGTACAGAAGTGCATAGATCAAAACTACCCTGAAAAAAAATGGACAAGAATCTATACCGATGGTTCATGCAATAAAGAACACACATGCGGGGGCCTGGGAGTGCACATCGAGTACACAAATGGTCAACAAAAGGAGATCAGCAAACCGACTGGTACTCGCACTTCAATCTACAAGTCAGAGACAGATGCAATCCATGAAGCTGTTAAGCAAATCCTCTCAGAAAATGAAAAACCAAGACACATAGTGATTTTAACAGATGCTAAGAAAATTCTGGAGGATATAATGATGTCCTTTGCGGATGATATAGACGCCTTGGTGGAAGACCTCATGAAGCTAAGCAAGTTTACCAACATGGTACTGCAGTGGATTCCAGGACACTGTGGGATACTTGGAAATCAGATCGCTGACCAACTGGCAAAGGCAGGCAGTCGCATGCAGCAACCCTCCCCAATGTACTCAACAGGAGAAATTAACAAAATGGCCAAATTTATCCAGTCTCAGAGATGGAGAGAGAAGCACCCAGAATACAACATGAATGACCCAATCAAGGTGCTCGACAGAAAGGAACAGGTCATCATCTTCAGACTGAGAACTGGACACAACCAGTTAAAGGAACATGTGTGGAGGATGTCCAGAGCAGGTGCCTCTGGACAATGTGACTGCGGACTTGAAAATGAAAATGGACATCATGTCCTAATGGAATGTCCAAAGTACAACCAATTGAGAAGGAACTTCTGGCCTGACCCAACCCCATACTCAAAGAAGCTGTACGGCAGTGAGGACGACCTCAGGACCACTGTGGGCTTCATTCACCAGACCGGACTGACCATGTGACGTGACGGGAACGAAGAAGAAGAAGAAGATAATTCTTTCCCTGCCCACCCGGCTTCACGTAGTTTCAAAACTGTACTTTCACATTATAAAACCTTCTTTAACTTTTGGCATATTGAAATTGTATTTTCTCTATTAAATAAGACAAACATTTCACATTAATATCACATTAATAATACATTATTTCATTGATTCTTTATTCAAATATAAAAAATTCTTGAAAAAGTGAGCAATTGTCGGCATTTTTTTTCCAGTGTTTTATTTGTTTAAGAACATCTTACATAATAATGAATAACTACAAAAGTAATTATTGGATTGTTTCAAAAATTTGTATGTACATTATTAGATATATAATCTAAGCTCATGCCAAATTTCACTATTCTCGTCAAATTTTCGATGCCTGTATCAAAGTAGTTATCTTTGCCCATTGATTTGACTGTGCGTGAAAACGGTGCCTCACTTCAAAGTCGATTTTCTCAAAATTTGGTTTTCACACTCCTCCTACTTCAAACGGTCATATCTCGGCAATGAATGATCAGAATTGTATAAATTTGGTATCAAATTTTAAAGCATAAAATAAGCTATGATTTGGTACCAAAAACCCAAAATTGAAAAATCCGACTTAATACCGTTTCGAGGCGGAGGGTCACATATTTCATTGCGCAGTCCTCTGGCTTCAGAATCCTTTCCACTTACCTCTCTCCTTGGCCATCTTGGCAAGAGACAAGGATACATCAGGGGCGGACACTACTCCATCACTTGGGATAAACATGGCACCCTGGACAAATAGAGAAAATAAAATAAATAAAATAAATAAATTGAGCTTTATATAGCGCAATATCCACTAAATGTGCTCAAAGCGCTTTACAAGGGGTCCCTGGTCAACAGCAACATTTAACATGTAGGACGGGACATGACGCCTGTTAGGCGATATTACAATTTTTCGGACAAAGACAACGCTGTTAACGGCCAGGTACCCATTTTACACCTGAGTACGGTGAGAGAATGTGAGTAAAGAGTCTTTTCCAAAGACTCAACTATGCACCGAACGCGAGGCTCGAACTCAGGACCTTCCGACCCGAAAGAGAGTGTCATACCACAAGACCACATCGCCGCACTACAAAATAAAGATATCAAGAAGGGGAAAGGGTAGGGATAGAGGAGTATATATATATATATATATATATATATATATATATATATATATATATATATATATATATAATGGCCTATACCAATAAATATCACACTTGGCCTTTAACTTTTCTTCATTGTAAATATCACCCCCCCCCCCCCCCCCCCCCCCCCCCCTCGTCACAAGCAGACTACTGAATGAATGTATGATCCACCAAATTCAGTCCCTTGATTTTTGGACAAAGAATAATCACAAAGACATTTCCTAACTGGAATGGTATCTCGGTGTTAAATTAAGAAATTAAAGAGCAGGCGCCGGTATAAGATAAAGATCTGAACAATTGAGTATGAAAGGTGCCAGACAAAGCAAGAAAGAAAAATTCAAGAAAAAAAAAACATCTCAAAAAATCAGTCTGCCTCCCCTAGAAGCCAAATTAAAACAACTCACCACTAAGTCATCTATCTTTATAATTGGACAAACTTTTTGGGCCTCTGCAGGAGTCAAAAGATGAGACTCAATACCTAGAGACCTGTGGAAAAAAAAAGGTTGCAAATGGTTAATATCGTTGCATGAAAAAAAATGGTTGAAAATGGTTAATATCGTTGCATGAAAAAAAAAAAAAGTTGCAAATGGTTAATATCGTTGCATGAAAAAAAATAAAAAGTTGCAAATGGTTAATATCGTTGCATGAAAAAAAAAAGGGTTGCAAATGGTTAATATCGTCGCATGAAAAAAAAAAAAAGGTTGCAAATGGTTAATATCGTCGCATGAAAAAAAAAAAAAGGTTGCAAATGGTTAATATCGTTGCATGAAAAACAACAACAACAAAAATAGAACCAAAAAAAAAACAAACAAAGAAGTGAACTTATGTGATCAAATACGTGACCCAAAGCCTCAAAAGAGCATTATGTCAGGTTGACTGTAACAACGAAATGTGGATCTATTGCTCAACTTGCAAGAAATGAGTGAAGTGTATTTATTTCTTACAATGGGGATAATGCGACAAGTTGTTGTTTGTTTTGTTTTTTAACTAATAAAAACTAAAATCACAAATTTCTATCCATTCCACACTAAAATCACTTTTATGGTTCTTTATGCAGTTATATGATCTAGTGATATGACATTCGCCTTCGGATCGGAAGGTCCTGGGTTCAAGTCCCACTCTGGGCAGCGCATAGATGAGTCCTTGAGAAAGGATCTTTACTCACATCCTCTCACCGTACTCAGGTGTAAAATGAATACCTGACCATTTAACAACGTCTTCTCTGTTGAAATAAAATGTACTTTCGTCGAACAGGCTTCATGTCTCATCCTACACAAAGTGTTGCTGTTGGCTAGGGACCCCTTGTAAAGTGCTTTGAGCATGTTAAGTGGATATTGAGCTATATAAATACTCAGTTTTGTTCAACCCAACATTACACCAGTTTGAGACAATGGATCACATATCTGTAGCAAAAACTGAAAAAAAAAGACATGTAGGCTATCTTATATTTTTTACAAATTCACGTGTTCACCTTCTCTTTCACTTTTTAACTCTCTCAAGTTCACCCTCACCCTCAAGTAGATAGGAGCAGTGCCATGGATGAACTTAAAACAGTAACAGGCACGTTTGTAAGTAATGCAGTTCTCCACAGCAATGCAACGACTGCAAGACTGGAGTGATGTGATCTGACTTTTTATAATTTGGCCATACCAAAAGACAACATAGCCGCATAGTATCATGTCAGGACGAAACAGGTACCAAAAAATGGAGATAAAGTTTTTAAAATTGAGCTTTTATATAACGCAATATCGACTAAACATGCTCAAAGCGCTTTACAAGGGGTCCCTGGCCAGCAGCAACATTTAACATGTAGGACGGGACATGACGCCTGTTAGGCGATATTACAATTTTTTTTTTGGACAGAGACAATGCTGTTAATGGCCAGGTACTCATTTTACATCTGAGAACGATGAGAGAATGTGAGTAAAGAGCCTTCTCCAAGGACTCAACTATGCGCAGAGCGAGGCTCGAACCCAGGACCTTCCGTTCTGAATGCGAGTGTCATACCACTAGACCACATAGCCACACGAATTAAAAGAAGAGAAATATGAAATTGAAAAAAAACAAAACATTCTAATGTTGGAAAACTCACTGTAACCAATCATGTTGAAATTTAAAGCTGATGAATCTGTCTTTGCTTTGAGCCACATTAAGACTTCCACATTCTTTCCATCCTGTGAAATGAGAAAGAATAAAAAAAGAAAAAAAAGAAAAAAAGAAAAAGTTAAAGTGAATCGTTTCAAAATGGTTTAATGTAATAACAATCCTGATGCTCAGAATTTTATTTCAAGCTCAAGTTATAAAATTCGAGTTGGGACTGTCAGAAAAAATCTCGACTTCATCCGGGATCAATCTCTTCCCTTTGCATGCGAGGTGGGTGCTCTACCAACTGAGTTATCTATTAGAGGTATGGAGAGATCCTTTTAATCAGTTAATTCATATGTACTTGAGTGCAGGTTCCAATTCAACCTTGCACTCAATGACAATTTTTCCATTGACAAATGGGAAATTCCATGAAAATGTCAACCGAAGTGGTGTTTTACAAATTCTTAAGAACATGTTAAAATTTGGTACCAATTTGTTGGAAAATCATTCAGGATTATGAATATAAGGATATTTCGTGCATATTTGTGGTACAGGATGCTTATTGTAGCTTTATGTAAGGGTATCCCCTATTTGAAGAACAAAAAGAATATTTTCTCAATATTATAAATTTTGCAACTTCTACAAAATTATAGCCACCTTTGCTGTTGTTTATTGATATTAAAACAATTATAAGTATCAGAAACCTATATAAACATTCAAATTTACGATTTTAATGAAATGTTGTCCTCATCGGTCGTTTTAATGACCTTGGGAAATTGTATGTCAGTCCGTTACCATTAAAACAGTATTTTTTCATCTATGAAAGAGGTGATTGTTGTACAGACTCACTATTTCAGATTTTCTGTTCTTACATGAATGGCTTTAGCACTGTAAGATAATTTTTCAAGAAATTTATCATATAAGGTACTTTTGTTGGGTAACGGACTGACAGTAACAGACTGACTAATTCTATTTTAATTCAAAGACAATATATAAAAGTTGTTTTTTAAGTCTCAAGAGTAATGTCCACTCCAATGTGTTTCAACTGATCAGGCAGCCATTTTATAAACATTTGGATCCATAAAATTTCAAACACTGGCCTTCAATATCAAGCCTGCTATTTTGCAATAGGTAAGTTGAATCTTTTAAAGCTTGTGAATCTTTTGATCACTTGAAGATTTTTGCTATGTTTGAATTGAGGGAAAAACACTGTTTTTTGTTCTATAATATCCTTATGACAATGGAGCCAGTAGTAGTCTTCTGTTGAAGGGGCAAGAAGCCCTGGGAGAAAAAAAAAAGAAATCAAACATTTAAATGAATGTGAAAAACTTTTGAGTCACAGAGGCTTTAAATGTAGTGGGTCAGCAAGCTGTTTAGCTGTGTTTAATGTCATATGTTAGTTGTTACAAAGTAATGTGATACAAGTTAGAAATGAGTTCTATTTTCTTAGTTTTGCTGTATTATTTTTAAGAAAACAAGATTTGCTTTTTATTCCGATTTGACTTTCATAGCTTATGATGTAATTTCGCTCAATTTTCTTTATTCACAGGTTCAAAATGCCTAGTCTATCCATGATTCAAATTATCAAGAAAGACTGAAAACTGATGGGCATTACATTGTTTAGGAAAAAGATAGGCAACAAAAGCAGGAGTCTCAAAGAAAACTTGAAAGTGATTGTAAAGGATGCTTAAAAGAAATAACGGGATTTTTTCAAGCAAAATGAAAAATAAAAGAGAAAAGCCAATCAATCTACAACTCCAAAAGAAAGTAAACCAAGCACACCTAAATCCACATCTGCCTCACATTTCGGCACAGGAAAGTAAAATACTGAATTCAACTTTGAGGGTCTACAATCCTCCCAAAAGTTAAAAATAAAATTAAACTATGCCTGTACTGCTAAGGGCATACAATACATCAACCAATGTTTTTTTTAATATTTTAATCATGGAAATGGGCTTTCAAAATGAAATAAGATAATTTGATCGAAAATTTCTATTTGGACAAGAAGTATTCTTGGCGAGCACCAAGGGAAAAAGATTTCATAATTGTGAGAGATGAAAAAAGAGAAAGGACGAAAATTCCAAAAAGTTTCGTGTAAAAAGCCCTGAAAAAGAGGTTGTCGATTGTTAGTGAATTTCATCCAGGAATCAAAATTGGCTTAAGTTTATTTTGCTCCCTCAGAACCTCAGAATGTACTTCTAAGAGAAATCCCACAATCTGCATAAGAAAATTGTAACAATCAAGGATAAAATGGTCCAAATGAAATTTTTGAAGATCTTTCTCAGATCTTATAACTGGCTTTCTGGTCAAGTGCAGATGAGGAAGAGATTGACTGCCAATACTATCGACCAGTTTGCAGTGACGGTCATGGCCTATTGACAATTCCTAAGCTTGAGGAATCAAGATGAAATACAGAATAAAAATTAAGCTTCAAAAATAAGTACCAAAAGAATGTTAAACCTTCCCCAGTTTTAAAGTTCTTTCTTGTCTACATTTTTTTTTTTTTTTTTTGATAATTTAATTTCATAGTTGAAATAAAGTTCCCGTTTGACTGTGACAGAATAGATTTCAACTCCACGAATCATTATTTCATTATTTAATTTTTTTCAAAAGCAAAGTTGGGATTGAGGTAATCAGATGTCACCCATCGAGTTACTCATCATGCCCAATGTAGCTTGACATCCATATAAGGAAGAGTATTGGTTTGATCAATCACACTGGGTATTCAGTGTTGATAATAATTACATAATCTGTTCTTTGCTCTGGATTTGATGTCGTAACCGTTATTCAGAGTAATAAAATTCAGAGGTGTCAGTCCGTTACCATCCATTTGTCAGTCCGTTACCGACACTTTTTCAAAGACTGCAGATTCAAATTTTGGACAATCTTTTAAATATTGCTAGTGGGTTGTAGAACAACATCTCGTGGTTACTATAAAAGAACTTATTTGTTACTGGAAGGCTTAACTTCAGAAAGTTTGATCCATCTACATATAAAATTGAAAAAGATGGATTTTCTGATGTCAGTCCGTTACCAACATTATAATGTCAAAAAAATTCAAGTTGATTAAGATTCATCTTTATCCTTTTGATATATGATAAGGGCGGACATGATACATGTCCATGGGAAATATTAGCTCCATACAATAAATACATTGCATTTCAGAGCACGAAATGTATGCATTTTTGGTCTGATTTGTCAGTCCGTTACCCGTGGAATTTCCCAAATAACGAAAGTAAGCGCAGGATAATAACAGCTTATACAACATAACACTGGAATAAACCCTGGTCCAGGAGTTCAATGGCTCTGGAGGACTACGACCAGAGCTGCCAACTTGTCAAAATCCATTTGTTGACATCAATTTGTTTTTGTTTTTTTTTACGACAACTACTATGTTACTAGTGTGCATCTTGTGTGAGTGTCTATGTCAATATTGTATTGTTATAAATGTGTAACCTAATGACAAATTGCCACATTTTTGGGGACAATAAAGATATTTTATTATTATTATTATTATTTCAGCGGCACTTCAGCGACACAAAAAAGTCTATTTAGACCTACAGACAACTTCATCTAGACAATTGTTAATGAACTCAGCGACAGATAAAAGTCTATTTAGACCTACAGACAACTTCATCTAGACAATTGTTAATGAACTCATGCATATAATTTAAAACTATATTCGCATATTAGAATACTTAAAACTATCATTTCTGACCTATTTCCTCATATATGATAGTTATAGTTATAGATGGTCTATGTGGTAATGGCACAAAAGTACTCAAATGATACAGTATGGGTAGTAGTAGCGTATGGCTACACCTCCAAATGTATTTCGTCAACCCAGCTTCTAAAGTCTTCCTCTGCCCTAAGGATGGTTTCGTAGCCACCTTCAAGTTTAGTGACTGGGCAGTGGAGGACGATGTGATCGCTGGTCTCTGGGGCTGCCTGGCATTTCTGGCAGGTATCACTATTTCCAAGTTTCCATCTGCACATATTTGATGCAGTTCTGCCATGTCCAGTTAAGAGGCGGACAGTATGGGTAAAACTTTACTGATTGATTAGAGACTAAAACAGGGGGTCAAATAATAATAGAGGACACAGACCCTGGCAGTCTCAGAGCAAGGTATTGAATGAATGAATTTAGCCCTGAAGAACCCCACCCCACTCACTCAACCCAACACACACCCAAGGTTGCATATACACACACACACGCACACGCACACACACTGCAAAAATCAAATAGGGAGAGTAGTCCACACTACATAATAAAACTAACGATAGATTGGTTATTGACCCCAGAGTACACGATAATACTACCGATATCTCGGGTCATTAACCCTAAGTATATGACAAACATGAACCAGACATTGTCTGTGGACAAGAGTCATGACTAAATGACAATATTAAGTCCTGTCAAATTTTCCAAAAAGAATACGTTTGGCAAGCCCAGTATTTCCGTGGCTGTCACAGAAGTTCTGTGACACTTGGCAGCTCTGTACTACTACTACTTTCTGTTAAACAAGCTGCATGTCTTTTCTTACATGTTCAATAGTGCATTGGCTTGGGACCTCTTGACAAATGCCTTGAGCACATTGAATGACTATTACACTAGATTTTTTTTTCTTAAGCTCACATTTCAGTGGGGGGAGGGGGGGGGGGGGTTTCTATTCTTTTTTTTTACTTTTTTTTTTCAAATAATTAAGTGTCTATCTGACCTGTTGGGTATCCATCCTCTTCCATTTGTTTATACAGATTTCTGCTGTGATCCACAATTTTCACCATGGCACGACTCATAGCAGCTCTGCCAACATTACCAGCAGCATGCCACGTCGTTCCACATGTCAAGCTGAGGAGATATGATATATTATTATTGTGAAAAGTGACAGATAAAAGCATTCAAACCATGAGTTGGTAAAAATTGGTCTGGAAATATTGCATTGTCAATCTTTTTCCTCATTCATTTAGCTGAGACTTTGGGATATCAAATTCTGGAAAACGACATTAATTTTTCTTAATCTGAGTAAAGTTCCAGTACTTAGCCTTATGATGATGGCTACATTGTGATGATAAAGTTGATCGTCATCACCATCATCAATCATCAATATCATCATCTGCCTTTATTATCATAATTAACTAATAAAGTAACATATTATGCTATCAGTATTAGTTATAAATTAAATGCTCTTTACTTTATCACCAAGCGTATCTTACTACCACACACAATATTATTATGATAAAAACAATGACGACCTTGATGATGATGATGATGATTACGACAACAACGATGATGAGGATGATGATAACAAAGGCAATGATGATGTTGCTAATGATGATGATACAGACTTGTTACAGACAGACCAAAAATCTGTGGGGTTTTTTTTGTTGTGTTTTTTTTTTTTTAAATTAAAGAAAGAAATCTGTATCAAACTCCATTTGTTGCCATGGTAACATGCTTTAGAATGACACAGTAAATTCAGTGTGGTCAAATTTGGCTTTCAAAAATCTGATATGAAGTGAGTAGAAAAGTGCCAGAAGACAATAGAGAATAAAATTTTTTTTCGCGGCGGTGGTGGGGTTTGAACCTGCGACCTTATTGGTACGACAACTCCGCCTGGCAGGTGAGAGCGTGGCTCTACCGTGTGAGCTATCCACGAACACAAAAATATTCGTTTCAAACCCAAAGTCATTTCTAGATCCCTCTCTCACCCACTTCTTGAGATCGCCGATTCGTTCACCACCATCGCGAAGTAATTTTGACCTGCAGTTAAGCTTAATAGCCAATATTCTCATCACAAACATATAACATAGAAACGATTAGGAAAGTGAGTGGAGCAGGCACTTATGTTGGTAACAACAAGATATGAAGTGAGTAGTCTCAAGAAGTGGGTGAGAGAGGGATCTAGAAATGACTTTGAGTTTGAAACGAATATTTTTGTGTTCATGGATAGCTCACACGGTAGAGCCACGCTCTCACCTGCCAGGCGGATTGTCGTACCAATAAGGTCGCAGGTTCAAACCCCACCACTGCCGCGAAAAAATTTTTTATTCTCTATTGTCTTCTGGCACTTTTCTACTCACTTCATATCTTGTTGTTACCAACATAAGTGCCTGCTCCACTCACTTTTCTGAATTAAAAATTCACCCCATACACCGGAGCATACTCAATGTCTCAATCGTTTCTATGTTATATGTTTGTGATGAGAATATTGGCTATTAAGCTTAACTGCTGGTCAAAATTACTTCGCGATGGTGGTGAACGAATCGGCGGTCTCAAGAAGTGGGTGAGAGAGGGATCTAGAAATGACTTTGAGTTTGAAACGAATATTTTTGTGTTCGTGGATAGCTCACACGGTAGAGCCACGCTCTCACCTGCCAGGCGGATTGTCGTACCAATAAGGTCGCAGGTTCAAACCCCACCACCGCCGCGAAAAAAATTTTTATTCTCTATTGTCTTCTGGCACTTTTCTACTCACTTCATATCTTGTTGTTACCAACATAAGTGCCTGCTCCACTCACTTTTCTGAATTAAAAATTCACCCCATACACCGGAGCATACTCAATGTCTCAATCGTTTCTATGTTATATGTTTGTGATGAGAATATTGGCTATTAAGCTTAACTGCTGGTCAAAATTACTTCGCGATGGTGGTGAACGAATCGGCGGTCTCAAGAAGTGGGTGAGAGAGGGATCTAGAAATGACTTTGAGTTTGAAACGAATATTTTTGTGTTCGTGGATAGCTCACACGGTAGAGCCACGCTCTCACCTGCCAGGCGGATTGTCGTACCAATAAGGTCGCAGGTTCAAACCCCACCACCGCCGCGAAAAAAATTTTTATTCTCTATTGTCTTCTGGCACTTTTCTACTCACTTCATATCTTGTCATAGAAACGATTGAGACATTGAGTATGCTCCGGTGTATGGGGTGAATTTTTAATTCAGAAAAGTGAGTGGAGCAGGCACTCATGTTGGTAACAACAAGATATGAAGTGAGTAGAAAAGTGCCAGAAGACAATAGAGAAGAAAATTTTTTTTCGCGGCGGTGGTGGGGTTTGAACCTGCGACCTTATTGGTACGACAACTCCGCCTGGCAGGTGAGAGCGTGGCTCTACCGTGTGAGCTATCCACGAACACAAAAATATTCGTTTCAAACCCAAAGTCATTTCTAGATCCCTCTCTCACCCACTTCTTGAGATCGCCGATTCGTTCACCACCATCGCGAAGTAATTTTGACCAGCAGTTAAGCTTAATAGCCAATATTCTCATCACAAACATATAACATAGAAACGATTGAGACATTGAGTATGCTCCGGTGTATGGGGTGAATTTTTAATTCAGAAAAGTGAGTGGAGCAGGCACTTATGTTGGTAACAACAAGATATGAAGTGAGTAGAAAAGTGCCAGAAGACAATAGAGAATAAAAAATTTTTTCGCGGCGGTGGTGGGGTTTGAACCTGCGACCTTATTGGTACGACAACTCCGCCTGGCAGGTGAGAGCGTGGCTCTACCGTGTGAGCTATCCATGAACACAAAAATATTCGTTTCAAACCCAAAGTCATTTCTAGATCCCTCTCTCACCCACTTCTTGAGATCGCCGATTCGTTCACCACCATCGCGAAGTAATTTTGACCAGCAGTTAAGCTTAATAGCTAATATTCTCATCACAAACATATAACATAGAAACGATTGAGACATTGAGTATGCTGCGGTGTATGGGGTGAATTTTTAATTCAGAAAAGTGAGTGGAGCAGGCACTTATGTTGGTAACAACAAGATATGAAGTGAGTGGAAAAGTGCCAGAAGACAATAGAGAATAAAAAATTTTTTCGCGGCGGTGGTGGGGTTTGAACCTGCGACCTTATTGGTACGACAACTCCGCCTGGCAGGTGAGAGCGTGGCTCTACCGTGTGAGCTATCCACGAACACAAAAATATTCGTTTCAAACCCAAAGTCATTTCTAGATCCCTCTCTCATCCACTTCTTGAGATCGCCGATTCGTTCACCACCATCGCGAAGTAATTTTGACCAGCAGTTAAGCTTAATAGCCAATATTCTCATCACAAACATATAACATAGAAACGATTGAGACATTGAGTATGCTCCGGTGTATGGGGTGAATTTTTAATTCAGAAAAGTGAGTGGAGCAGGCAAAAATCTGTATGCGACAACAAAATTTTTACATGTGGTAAGGCACTTTGTCATTTTTGCCCCATGTGATGAGAATTTATGATCACACATATTGCAGTCACATTAGTTGACAGGGTTTTTAGTTACATAGCATAATTGTCATTTTAAGTATTGGTGTAGATCTTATGACAGAACGGATGAGCTTATTTTTCTCTGCCGTCTATCTGGGTTTTTACGTAATGTATTTATGTTTTAATTGTGTTTTGTTTTTGGCTGAAGAAGGGTTTTGAACCCAAAATGTCCCGTGTTTAGTATTTTGTCCTTTTTTTTTTTTTTTTACAAACTGTTATATTCATTTTTGTTTATAGTTTCTACAGCTGGGATTTTGAGATAAATTTAATCAGCATTTGCCGGCTGAGTGTTTATTTGGCCATACCAAACATAAACGGGCCATGGAAGATATCTGGCTAGGCCACTTCTTAATGCTGATCGTCATCATCATCATCATTAATATCATCATCTGCCTTTATTATCTTATGAACTAATACAGTAACATATTATGCTATCAGTATTAGTAATAGATTAAATGCTCTTCACTTTTTTTTATCAAGGGTCATCTTGCTACCACACACAATTAACTACTTTCAGTGTCACCTTGTGTGTGTGTGGGTTGATGACCTCTTTGCAAGTTGATATTGTAATTATAATGATCACTTATCATCTTATAAGATCCTTGAATGTGCCTGTGTGTATGTGTGTGTATGTGTTTATGCGTGTGTATGTATGTGTGTGTGTGTGTTTGGTTTGAAGTGGAGATTGTATTAAATTAGAGTTGAACTTTGTGCAATTAGTTGAACCATCATCTCGTTATGCTGTTTTACATTCACTCAGACATTAAAACTACATACAAATACAAGATATGAAAGCTTATATATTAAAATTAGCTACAAGACAAATAATTTCCTTTGATGCTTTGATGGGTAGAGTTGTGTCTTTCTACTTCTTCTATCTCTGTCCTTTCTTTCATTCATTCATTCATTCATTCATTCATTCATTCATTCATTCATCCATCCATCCATCCATCCATTCATTCACTCATTCATTCATTCATTCATTCATTCATTCATTCATTCATTCATTCATTCGTTCATTCATTCATTCATTCATTCATTCATTTGTTCATCCATTCATTCTTCTTTTTTTTTTTTTACAAGATCATGTGCAAAGCAATTGAGACGTATGGTTAATAGAATCATTGTCATCATCACCGTCATTATTATTATTAATATTATTATTATTATTATTATTATTATTATTATTATTATTATTATCGTCATCATCATCATCATCATCATCACCATCACTATTATTATTATTATTATTATTATTATTATTATTATTATTATTATTATTATTATTATTATTATTATTATTATTATTATTATTATTATTACTATAACTATTATTATTATTATTATTAATTATTATTATTATTTTTATTATTATCATTATTATTATTATTATTATTATTATTATTATTATTATTATTATAATCATCATCATCATCATCATCATCATCA
>NC_088366.1:56554610-56559610 GCF_034508935.2 Berghia stephanieae | reverse complement strand
GTGATGATAATGTGGTAGTGGTGGTTGTAGTAGTAGTGGTAGTGATGATGATGTGGTGGTGGTGGTTGTAGTAGTAGTAGTAGTAGTTGTGATGATGTGGTGGTGGTGGTTGTAGTAGCAGTGGTACTGATGACGATGTGGCCGTGGTGGTGTAGTTGTAGTAGTAGCAGTGGTGGTAGTGATGAAGATGAGGTGGTGGTGGTGCTTGCAGTAGTAGTGGTAGTGATAATGATGTGGTGGTAGTGATGATAATGTGGTGGTGATGATGGTTGTAGTACAAATGGTAGTGATGATGAACTGGTAGTGGTGGTTGTAGTAGTAGTAGTAGTGGTAATCATGATGTGGTGGTGGTTGTAGTAGTAGTGGTAATGATGATGTGGTGGTGGTTGTAGTAGTAGTGGTAATGATGATGTGGTGGTGGTGGTTGTAGTAGTAGTGGTTGATGATGTGGTGGTGGTTGTTGTAGTAGTAGTGGTGGTGATGATGATGATGTGGTGGTGGTTGTTGTAGTAGTAGTGGTGGTGATGATGATGTGGTGGTTGTGGTTGTAGTAGCAGTGGTAATGATGATGCAGTGGTGGTTGTGGTGGCTGTAGTAGTGGTAGTGATGATGTGGTGGTGGTGGTTATAGTAGTAGTAGTGGTAGTGATGATGGTGGTGGTTGTAGTGGTAGTGATGATGTGGTGGTGGTGGTGGTTGTAGTAGTAGTGGTAGTGATGATGATGTGATAGTGGTGGTTGTAGTAGTAGTGGTAGTTGCAGTGATGATGATGTGGTGGTGGTGGTGGTAGTAGTAGTAGTGGTAATGATGATGATGTGGTGGTGGTTGTAGTAGTAGTGGTAGTGATGATGTGGTGGTGGTGGTTGTAGTAGTAGTTATAGTTGTAGTGATGATGTGGTGGTGGTGGTTGTAGTAGTAGTGGTAGTGATGATGTGGTGGTGGTGGTTGTAGTAGTAGTGATAGTTGTAGTGATGATGTGGTGGTGGTGGTTGTAGTAGTAGTGGTAGTGATGATGTGGTGGTGGTGGTTGTAGTAGTAGAGGTCGTGATGATGTGGTAGTGGTGTTGTAGTAGTAGCTGTAAAGATGATGTGATGCTGGTAGTTGTTGTAGTAGTAGTGGTATTGATGATGATGTGGTGATGGTGGTTGTAGTAGTAGTAGTGGTAGTGATGATAATGTGGTAGTGGTGGTTGTAGTAGTAGTGGTAGTGATGATGATGTGGTGGTGGTGGTTGTAGTAGTAGTAGTAGTAGTGATGATGATGTGGTGGTGGTTGTAGTAGTAGTGGTACTGATGACGATGTCGCGGTGGTGGTGGTAGTTGTAGTAGTAGCAGTGGTGGTAGTGATGAAGATGAGGTGGTGGTGGTGCTTGCAGTAGTAGTGGTAGTGATAATGATGTGGTGGTGGTTGTAGTAGTGGTGGTAGTGATGATGATGTGGTGGTGATGATGGTTGTTGTAAAAATGGTAGCGATGATGAACTGGTAGTGGTGGTTGTAGTAGTAGTGGTAATGATGATGATGTGGTGGTGGTTGTAGTAGTAGTGGTTGATGATTTGGTGGTGGTTGTTGTAGTAGTAGTGGTGGTGATGATGTGGTGGTGGTGGTTGTAGTAGCAGTGGTAATGATGATGCAGTGGTGGTTGTAGTAGTGGTAGTGATGATGTGGTGGTGGTGGTTATAGTAGTAGTAGTGGTAGTGATGATGGTGGCGGTTATAGTAGTAGTGGTAGTGATGATGTGGTGGTGGTGGTTGTAGTAGTAGTGGTAGTGATGATGATGTGATAGTGGTGGTTGTAGTAGTAGTGGTAGTTGCAGTGATGATGATGTGGTGGTGGTGGTAGTAGTAGTAGTGGTAATGATGATGTGGTGGTGGTGGTTGTAGAAGTAGTGATAGTTGTAGTGATGATGTGGTGGTGGTGGTTGTAGTAGTAGTGGTAGTGATGATGTGGTGGTGGTGGTGGTTGTAGTAGTAGTGGTAATGACGATGTAATGGTGGTTGTAGTAGTAGTGGTAGTGATGATATGGTTGTGGTTGTAGTAGTAGAGGTCGTGATGATGTGTTAGTGGTGTTGTAGTAGTAGCTGTAAAGATAATGTGATGCTGGTAGTTGTTGTAGTAGTAGTGGTATTGATGATGATGTGGTATTGGTGGTTGTAGTAGTTGCAGTGATGATGATGTGGTGGTGGTGGTGGTTGCAGTAGTAGTGGTAGTGATGATGATGTGGTGGTGGTGATTGCAGTAGTAGTGGTAGTGATGATGATGTGGTGGTGGTGGTTGTAATAGTGATGATGATGTGGTGGTGGTGATTGTAGTAGTTGTGGTACTGATGATGATGTGGTGGTGGTGGTTGTAGTAGTAGTGGTAGTGATGATGATGTGGTGGTGGTGATTGCAGTAGTAGTGGTAGTGATGAAGGTTGTAATACAAGTGGCAGTGATGATGATGTGTGGTGGTTGGAAAGAGGGGGGGGGGGGGTGGTATCCTTGGAACAAATTGACCTCACCGGAATTTGACGGAAGTTGCCCGGAGCCCGGAATTTTTGGCTCCAGACCGGAGTTTTTTCCGGTGAAACCGGAGTTTTGGCATCACTGTATTAAGTCTTTTCCTCCACCAATAAGATGTAAGATACCACAGCAAAGGGCGTGTCCTTATCTATCTCAGAGGAAGCATGACTGTTTCCACAATGTCATGGTTCAACCAATAATGAACTTTAAAAACTGTAAACAAGTCTAGGTTTTTCCTTGACAACTTTACAAATAATGATTCTGATTGGTCAACGCTCATCACATGCGCCCGGGCGGTGTGTCATGACGTCAGCATGCGTGTGTTACATATGTGTGTGTTTGTGCATTTCGATACACACCAAGTGCTATTATTTCTTTGTCTAGCTGCATTGGTGATCGAGGTGAGGGTCCTTTGTCCCTCTTTCTATATTCACGATTGCCTAACCTTACATTTACAGAGATTGTTGTAGGATAAACATTTCATATTAAGCAGAATAGTAAATAGAGCATGAAAAAAGTTAAATGTATGGATAGACAAAGAGAAAGAGAGGCAGACCTATTAATGGATAAATATATATATATAGATAGATAGATAGATAGATAGATAGATAGATAGATAGATAGATAGATAGATATATAGATAGATAGATGAAAATTAGACAGAGAGACAAACAGAGAGAGAGAGACAGATAGAGAGAGAGAGAGATGTTCGTTATGTCGTGCTTTCTTTGTATATTGAAAGAAGGCGAGGGGTGGGGGGGGGGGGGGGGGGGGGGGAGTCTTTTTAGACAATCAACAATGTGGGTGAAGAACTTGAAGAACTTGAGAGATTCAATAAAATGTTTTCATGTAAGTCATTACACAATAAGCCCCACCCCTCCTCCTGAAGCTGTCATCTGACTCAACATGGAAACAATGCAATGACAAATTTGACAAGCCCATTTCTTTAATTGCAATCTCATTGGTCAATATGTTTCCAGTTGATTGACTATGACTTACTTTCTCTCTACCCTCCCCCTCTCGCTCCTCTTTTTCTTTCTCTCTCTCTCTCTCTCTCTCTCTCTCTCTCTCTCTCTCTCTCTCCTCTCTTGCTCGCTCTCTCACGTGTGTGTGTGTGTGTGTGTGTGTGTGTATTTTATTCTCTCATTCTTTCTCTTCCTCTCCCATCCTCTTTCTTGATATTTCTTCCCTGCCCACTCGTCTTCACATAGTTTCAAAACTGTACTTTGAAATTATAAATCCTTCTTTAACTTTTGGCATTTTGCAACCGTATTTCCTCTGATAAATAAGACAAAAATGTCACATTAAAATTCTTATTTCATTGATTCTTTATTTAAATACAAAAAAATCTTCAAAAAGTGAGCAATGTCATAAAATTGTCGGCATTAAAAAAAAAAATTTGGGTGTATTATTTATGTTAAGGACATCTTACATAATAATGAATAACTACAAAGGTAATACTTGGATTTTTCAAAAATGTGTATGTCCATTATCAACTGTATGATCGAAGCTCATTCCAGATTCAGTGATGCTAAAACTCCGGTTTCACCGGAAAAAAACAATCCGGTTTGGAGCAAAAATTTCCGGGTTACGAGCAACTTCCGTCGAATTCCGGTAATGTTTAATTGTTCCAAGGATAATCCTCCGCCCCCCGTCCCGTCCAGTCACTGCTAATACAACCACCACCACAACATCATCTTCATTACCACTACAGCAGCAACCGTCACCACCACATCATCATCACTATCACTACTACTACAACCACAACCATCACTACCACTACTTCTACAACCACAACCACCACACTATCATCACTACCATTACTACTACAACAACCACCACCACATCATCATCACTACCACTCCTACAACAACCACCACCACATCGTCATCATCACCACTGCTACTACTACAACTACAACCACCACACTATCATCACTACCATTACTACTACAACAACCACCAACACATCATCATCACTACCACTCCTACAACAACCACCACCACATCGTCATCATCACCACTGCTACTACTACAACTACAACCACCATTACCACCACATCATCATCACTACTACTACAACCATCACTACCACTACTACTACAATCACATCACCATCCCGACCACCACTACTGCAACGACCACCACATCACCATCCCTACCACCACTACTGCAACAACCACCAAATCACCATCCATGCCACGACAACTACAACCATTATTACTTCATCATCTTTACCACCACCATCACATCACCATCCCTGCAACTACTATTACAAACACCTCAACGCCACCCCTACCACCACCAATACTACTGCAACCAGTGATGCAAACCCTTTAAACAAATTTAGCTCAAATCTCTCTCTCTCTCTCTCTCTCTCTCTCTCTCTCTCTCTCTCTCTCTCTCTCTCTCTCTCTATCTATCTATCTATCTATCTATCTATCTCTATCTATCTATCTATCTCTATCTATCTATCTATCTCTCTCCCTCTATCTATCTATC
>NC_088366.1:56524610-56549610 GCF_034508935.2 Berghia stephanieae | reverse complement strand
CACTTCCGTTCCAGATCTGTACACTTTTCTTTACTGGTTTTACACGTTTAAAAACAGGGCGGTAGGTGGGGAGTAGCAAGAGCATGCAGTGGTCAGATAAACCTAATGGGGCACGGGGTAAACATTTATAACTATTTTTAATATTACACAGGAATAAATCTAATGTTTTTTTGTCCCTTGTCTCGCAGTCCACGTATTGATGAAGTCCCGGGAGAGTAAAATCGTAACATTGGTTAAAATCGCCAGTGACCATCAATACGGCATCGGGTGACTTAATTTGAATGTCCTGTATTTCTTTCCTCAAAATATTTTTCGCTGTGGTGTTGTCTGATGATGGTGGAATGTAGACGTTGATGATGATGACATGTGTATATTCCCGGGGTAGATAATATGGTCGTGACGAAACATTTTCTTTATATGACAGTTATTGGGGTGGCACCATTTCTTGTTAATATATGTGCACAAATGGATGATGCCAAGTCTGCAAAGATAGATCATCATCAAGCCCTACTGCAACCTCCTCGTGGTGTCGAACGGTAACAGGTCAAGCTGGCCAACTGCAGAGGGCGACAAGAATAGGCAATGGCAAACCATTCTTGTAACTTTGCCGAGTTAACTGCATGAATAAGTCCAAAAAGTTAAACGGTGACAGCGTAAAGGGGAGCATGTTTTCACGGAAGACTGCTGCCTCGCTCGGTTGGGAGCGTGATGTTCGTCAGGTCACACCGAACCGTCAGCCAGTTACTAGGCGAAATAAATTTAACAAATGTGACAAAACCAAAATTGGGACATGGAATGTCAGGACCTGTGCCCAAAAAGGAAAACTAAACAACATTCTGAAAGAAATGAAACGGCTCCAAATAAATTTCTTGGCCTGGCAGAGATGAGATGGAAAGAGCAGGGAACCATGTCAAAACAAGAAAACAACATGACATATAAGATCATATGGAGTGGTGGAACCTCTTTCCAAAAAGGAGTAGGGATGATCTTAGACCAAAAATCAACCAAATTTTACAAAGGGCACGTAGCAATCTCAGACAGAGTTTTGCTGGTTAAGCTAAGAGGACCTGTAGTTGACACCAATATTATTCAAGTTTATGCACCAA
Source organism: Berghia stephanieae (assembly GCF_034508935.2). Lineage (NCBI taxonomy): Eukaryota > Metazoa > Mollusca > Gastropoda > Nudibranchia > Aeolidiidae > Berghia > Berghia stephanieae. The sequence continues at coordinate 56,548,504 of NC_088366.1, read as the reverse complement.
CAGAAGAGGCGACAGATGCAGATATGACAGAGTTTTACCATTCACTAGACAAAGCAAAACGAATGTGTACATCACAAGAAGTCCTTATGGTAATGGGGGACCTAAATGCTAAGATTGGCAGAGGCAGAGATGGTGACATAATCGGACCACATGGACTCGGAGACAGAAATGAACGAGGAAACATCTGGGCAGATTGGTGTAGAACAAATAAATTAATGATTTCAAACACCTGGTTTCAACAACACCCAAGAAGAACCTGGACATGGCAATCACCAGGGGACAGAGCAAGGAACCAGATAGACTTTATAGCAGTATCATCAAGATTCAGAAATGGCATATTAAATTGCAAAACCTACCCAGGCGCCGATGTAGACAGTGACCATGTCCCAGTTGTTTGTACAGTAAGGATAAAGTTTAAAGCTATTCAGAGAACAGCTGGTAGAATAAAGAGGGATTACAGGTTATGCAAAGACAATGGCATACAAACAAAAATGAGAGAAGAATTTGAAAATGCACTCATGATACAAAGCCAAAGTGAACCTGATAATGAAAAATGTGAAAAACAATTTGATATATTCCAAAAGTGTGTCAAAGCAACTGCAGAAAAGCATTTACCAATAGCTCAAATAAACAGCAAAAAGGAATGGATGACAAATGAAATTCTAAACCTATTTGAAGAAAGACGAAAATGCAACAGAGGGTCTGCAGAATACCAAACATTGAACAACCACATTAAATCCAAATGCATCGAGGCACACGAGAACTATCTAGACTGGAAATGCTGCGAAATCGAAAGAGAATACAAACCCAACCCCCAACAAGCTCACCAAAGAATAAAAGAACTATCAGGGAAAAGGAAAAGCAAAGCAGCAGGAAGTTGTATCCAAAACAAACAAGGGGAACTGCTATTTGAAGAACAACATATAGAAAGCCGATGGGTAGAATACATAGGCGAACTGTACAATGATCCAAATAGAAATGAACCACCACTGAAATTCAAAGAACCATTAAGCGGACCAAACATCACCAAAAGTGAAATTGAACATGCCATGGAACGAATGAGGGATGGTAAAGCAACAGGCCCTGATGAAATATCTGTAGAGGTATTAAAAAGCCTAGGAGATCTAGCAATTGATGAACTTCACATATTATTCAACAATATATACAATACTGGGAAAATTCCAGAAGATCTCTGTAACTCTATTTTCATAGCAATACCAAAGAAAGCAGGTGCAGTCAGATGCGAAAATTTTAGAACTATAAGTTTAATAAGCCACATCAACAAAATACTGTTGCGTATAATTATCAACAGGCTAAGGAATAAGATTAACCCCGAAATCGCAGAAGAACAATATGGATTCCAACCTGACAGAGGGACAAGGAACGCAATATACCTCCTCCGTGTTTTAAGTGAAAGAGCTATACAGGTTCAGACCCCACTATACCTCTGTTTTGTCGACTACAAAAAAGCTTTTGATAGAGTACGCCACGAAGAAATACTAAAACAACTGCACTCCATTGGCGCTGATGAGAAAGACCTCAGACTCATGCAAACATTATACTACACCCAGCAGGCATCTATCAAAATCGGAAACTCTACAGGAAATTCCATTCCTATTAAGAAAGGAGTCCGTCAAGGGTGTGTTGCCTCACCAGATCTGTTTAATCTATACCAAGAAACAATCATGAGGGGCATAAATAATATGGAGGGAATAAAAGTGGGAGGTCACAACATAAATAATATAAGATACGCAGACGATACGGTACTCATTGCAACATCAGAAATCCAACTTCAAAAGATTGTTGACAAAGTGGTAGTAGATAGTGAAGCCAAGGGAATGGAAGTGAATATCACCAAAACGGAATGCATGGTAATACAGAAAAACCCCGAAAACAACAACACCTGCAATATAACGATTCACGGCGAGCAACTTACCAACGTAGAAAGTTTTAAATACCTAGGTTCAATAGTGACAACAGATGGAAGATGTAACCGAGACATACGAGCAAGAATAACTCAAGCCAAACAGGCCTTCATGGACCTGGGAAACATTTTGAAAAACAAACAGATGTCGTTCGGGATTAGATTCCGAGTCTTGAAGTGCTACGTGTGGCCAATCTTGTTATACGGATGCGAAAGCTGGACTACAAATGCAGAAACACAAAAGAACATTGAAGCTTTTGAAATGTGGTGCTTGAGAAGGATGCAGAGAATATCGTATACTGCACACAAAACGAACGAAGAAGTGCTAAAACAAACATACCAACAAAGGAAACTAATGCCCTTAATAGTGGATCGACAACTATCCTTTTTCGGACACATAGTAAGGAAAGATAAGAATGAATACCTGGCAAGTTGTGGAAAAATACCTGGTAAACGCGCCCGGGGGAGACAAAGAAAAACACTCATAGACCAACTGAAGGGCTTCACCAGCCTAACAATCCAAGAGCTGTTTGAAAAGGCAAGAGACAGGGAGGAATGGAGAGAGATAATTCATGCAGTATCCGAAGCCTGGACCAGGCATGGAACCTAGAAGAAGAAGATATGTGCACACCCCACCCCCAGTTCGTTTATTTACATTAGTCCGATCTCCTCGAAATAGTGAATATTGTTCAATATTAAAACATGATGATGGTATGTGAGGAGATAGCCAAGTCTCTGTTAACGCTATTATGGAGGCTTGACGATAGTCACTATTAAAACGACACAGTGAAAACAGTTCATCAATTTTATTTTTCAGTGATCTTACATTACCTGTCACTACACAGGGTAAAAATGAACGAAAAGGCCGTCTGTTAAATTTTGTTTTTATTCCTCCTTTTCTCCCCCTCTTTCTTACTTTAATAAACGATGTGTCAATAGTGGGTGGTGGGGGTGACACGGGTTGGAGGGATCGGAGAGTCTCTGGAGTATAAGTTATCGATAGGCTTTTGGCAGCAAAATTACAGGCTAAAACGCCATTTATGCTTATAAATATACTAATAAATATAAAAATCAGGAACAATATATACTTCACATCCATTTTGAATAAAAATTAGGCGTAAATTCCGACGATTGAATGATAAATGAATAAAAATATGTGTAGAAAATAGGTAAACATTCACAACACGTCTGTTGTCGCCGGAAGCCAGCGCCATAAGCTGATGATGATACTCTAAGAACGACAAACAAGCAATAATTGCAATTTATACATACCTTTACAGGTTGCAATGCTATTCACCTAACATACACCTCGATTTTGAATTCGTCACTGAACACACATCCAGTTGCAGTAAGCCTTGGTAATTAATTGACTGATAGAGATAAAACTTCTTCATGTTTATCCTAGCAAAAGGTCGAAGTTGAACTGGTATTGACCAGTCAAATGAAAGTAAACGAGTTTATCCTTTCTAATGATAAAGCGGTTTACGGGTAGATATCAACCCTTATGTTATCAGGCTTGGCTGCATTTATTTCAAACCATATCATAATACGGTATGTTGCCAATCTTCTCAAAACGGTGTTAACGTAGGGTGAATCTGTGCGGCTATGCGGTCTAGTAGTCCTTCAAAGCCATGAGTTTATCCCTGTTTCTGTAGCGTAAAACAAACAATAGCAATTGCTTGCTACCTTTTGGATAGGACGCTAGTCTATCGCAAAGTACTTTCCGCCAAATTTAATAATAATAATAATAATAATAATAATAATAATAATAATAATAATAATAATAATAATAATAATAATAATAATAATAATAATAATAATACTTTATTGCATCCCAAAAAGGAAATTTTTTGTACAGACGTGTTATAATTTACACATAAGATAAAAATACAATGGAAATAGGATGTATATATATAAAAAAGGAGCAGCTCTATAACCAGAGCTGCGCTTTATAATATGAATAATTTCAACACTGTAAAATAGTTTAAACTGTCACTATAAATTGAAAATTGAACAGATTGCAAAACAAATAAATTAATAAATTAATATATTTATTTTTAAAAAGTAAAAATGAGAAATAATTATATAAAATGATTATTGCTTGTTGTTATAAAGCCTAATACTGGACGGCAGAAAAGATTTTCGGTGTCTCTCTGTTTTCGTTGAAATAGAGAAAGGGCGACCACTTCTTTCTGACATAATAATTGATGGTCTTAGTGGATGATACTGGTCATTTAATATTTTAGTTATTTTATTTATACAAAATTTCTCGTATAAAAGATCTACATCGTCAACATCATTTATATAGCGTTTAATGGATTTTTTAATATTTGAATTTATTTTGTTCCTTTCCACTGCTAAGCAATTGCCTCCCCAAGCTGTTATACAAAATGACAAAACACTTTCGATTAATGCTCTATAAAATAATGTGCAGAGGGTTTTATCTATTCTAAACTGAGAGAGTTTTGATAAAAAAATATGTACGTCTGCACATCTTATGCCTAATTATTTTCAAGTGTTCATCCCACTTGAGCCTGTCATCAATCGTTACACCAAGGTATTTGTAGTGAGGAACTCGCTGGACGAATTGGTCCTTTAATTTTAACGGTTCTATCGGTTCCTTCACTCTCCTAAAGTCAATCACTAGCTCCTTTGTCTTGCTTATGTTAAGCTCTAGGTGGTGGGCATCACACCAAGACACAAATCTATCAATTTCTTGCCTATAAGCCACTTCGTTGCCATTTGTTATGAGGCCTTGAAGAGCGGTGTCATCTGCAAACTTTATTAAAGGTACACTCAGGTTTTGACTTCTACAGTCATTCGTGTATATTGTAAATAATACAGGGGACAATACACAACCTTGAGGAGCACCAGTATTTGTAGTTATACAGGAAGATTTGTTTTGTCCTAATTGAACATATTGTGCTCTCTCCGTAAGAAATTCGAGCACCCAAGCAATTATATACTTGTTTAAATTCAGACTAGTCAATTTTTGAACAACCAACTGAGGTTGCATTGTATTGAACGCTGAAGAAAAATCTGCAAAAAGCAATCTGCAATAGCTCCTAGCGTGATCTAGATGCCTGTAGATGTTGTTTGTAAACAGCAAAATGGCATCCTCTACGCCACGTCCTGGTTTGTAAGCAAATTGATGACTATCACTCAATGGCATAAACTGATTCCTAATTTTAACAAGAACAAGTTTTTCTAAAGATTTCATGACTATTGAAGTCAGCGCAACAGGTCTGAGATCGTTCATAGTTTCAAGTTTTTCTTTTTTTGGAACAGGAATAATTTTTGAAGTTTTCCAAATTTCAGGGATCGAAACGCATTGGAGGGACCAGTTAAAAATATGTGTATAAATGGGGGAAAGCTGGTGGGTACATTCTTTTAATAGTTTTCCTTTCAATCCATCCGGCCCAGCAGCCTTCCTCTCGTTTAGTTTCGAAAATACGAATCTCGTTTCCTCTTCACTGACCTCAATAGTCATTTCATCTTCCAAAGCCCTGTCTAATTTATGTTTTTCATTTTCAATATCAAATTTGTTTGCTGTGTCGAAACGTGAATAAAATTTATTTAAAGTTTCAATTTCGATATCTTCTGATATAATCGTGGGCTTTGGATTATAATTAACAGCAGTTTTAAGCCCCCGCCACGTGTCCCGTATATCCCAGAAGAAAAGCATTTTTCAATTTTATTTTTGTACTTATCTCTACAACTAGATATTACCCTCTTTATCTCTTTTTGTTTTGTTTTCAGATCTCTTTTGTTTCCACTAGTATAGAGAGTTTTCTTTTGGTTCAATAAAAGTTTTAGATCTTTTGTTATCCAAGGCTTGTTGTTAGGATAATATTTTATTTCCTTTTGACAAGACACTAGCTGTTCACAGAATTTTAAATACTCACTCACACAGTCATTCAGCTCATCCACACTATCACATGATTCGATAAAAAGATTCCAGTCAGTGCATTCAAAACAACCACGCAAATCTTCACACACACTTCCATTCCAGATCTGTACACTTTTCTTTACTGGTTTTACACGTTTAAAAACAGGGCGGTAGGTGGGGAGTAGCAAGAGCATGCAGTGGTCAGATAAACCTAATGGGGCACGGGGTAAACATTTATAACTATTTTTAATATTACACAGGAATAAATCTAATGTTTTTTTGTCCCTTGTCTCGCAGTCCACGTATTGATGAAGTCCCGGGAGAGTAAAATCGTTACATTGGTTAAAATCGCCAGTGACCATCAATACGGCATCGGGTGACTTTATTTGAATGTCCTGTATTTCTTTCCTCAAAATATTTTTCGCTGTGGTGTTGTCTGATGATGGTGGAATGTAGACGTTGATCATGATGACATGAGTATATTCCCGGGGTAGATAATATGGTCGTGACGAAACAGTAATAAATTCAATATAATCGTCACAATACATTTTCTTTATCTGACAGTTATTGGGGTGGCACCATTTGTTGTTAATATATGTGCACACCCCACCCCCAGTTCGTTTATTTACATTAGTCTGATCTCCTCGAAATAGTGAATATTGTTCAATATTAAAACATGATGATGGTATGTGAGGAGATAGCCAAGTCTCTGTTAACGCTATTATGGAGGCTTGACGATAGTCACTATTAAAACGACACAGTGAAAACAGTTCATCAATTTTGTTTTTCAGTGATCTTACATTACCTGTCACTACACAGGGTAAAAATGGACGAAAAGGCCGTCTGTTAAATTTTGTTTTTTTTTCCTCCTTTTCTCCCCCTCTTTCTTACTTTAATAAACGATGTGTCAATAGTGGGTGGTGGGGGTGACACGGGTTGGAGGGATCGGAGAGTCTCTGGAGTATAAGTTATCGATAGGCTTATTTTGGCAGCAAAATCACAGGCTAAAACACCATTTATGCTTATAAATATACTAATAAATATAAAAATCAGGAACAATATATAGATAGAATGCACTTGGCCAAGGAGTTCACAACATTGCCATCCGGAAGTATAACGGACCAACACACAAACTCTGTGTAACCATGAACTTTTATAGTCTGGTTAATACAGTTTAGTGAGAACAACTCACAAACGCGGATGGTAAAAACAATAACAAAGGCCTGAGTGACGTCATCTGCATACTATCTATACTTCACATCCATTTTGAATAAAAATTAGGCGTTAATTCCGGCGATTGAATGATAAATGAATAAAAATATGTGTAGAAAATAGGTAAACATTCACAACACGTCTGTTGTCGCCGGAAGCCAGCGCCAGGACCCAGCTACCCAATCATTGCTGAGTTGACATGGAGGGGGTGGACCAAAATCTCGACTTCACCCGGGATCGATCTCGGCCCCTTTGCTTATGGAGTGGTTGCTCTATCAACTAAGTGGTTTAGTCGATGATAACATATTATTCACAGGTCTGATAACCAAACGCAATAATGGGCAAGGTTTAACATTGTTTAAAATTGAGCTTTATACAGCGCAATATCCACTAAATGGGCTCAAAGCGCTTTAAAAGGGGTCCCTGGTCAACAGCAACATTTAACTTTAACATGTAGGAGGGGACATGACGCCTGTTAGGCGATATTACAATTTTCGGACAAAGACAACGCTGTTAACGGCCAGGTACTCATTTTTCACCTGAGTACGGTGAGAGAATGTGAGTAAAGAGCCTTTTCCAATGACTCAACAATGCGCCGAGCACGAGGCTCGAACCCAGGACCTTCCGATCTGAAAGCGAGTGTCATACCACTAGACCACATAGCCGCACAATGTTTAATGAACAATATTTTGTGTGGGTGTGATAGTATTTCTATTACAACAATGAGTCCGATGGCTATCAGACCTGCACATAAGTACACGTCGGGTCTAGTGATATGGCACTTGCTTTCGGATCGGAAGGTCCTGGGTTTGCGTCCCGCTTTAAGCTACACAAAAAGTTCTTTAACTTACTCGCATTCTCTCAGAGATGTAAAATAAGTACCTGGTCGTTAACAGCGTTGTCTCTGTCGGATACTGTAATATTATCGCCTAAGAGGTGTCATGTCTCCTTTTACATGTTAAGTGTTGCTGTTTGTTCGGTACCCCCTTGTAAAGCACTTTGACCACGTTTAGTAGATATTGTGCTATATAAATGCTTAAGGTTGATATAATGTAAATGTTGCTGCTCGAAGCTCGAAGAAATAAATAACAATGTGAAATTGAATGTAAGCTTAAACTTAATTACGAAAACAGATAGAATGGACGTTTCGGGTTTCCCCTTTATCAACAAAACAGGATGATTGAAACACCATCTCATTCATCTGTGGTGTTTCAATCATCCTGTTTTGTTGATAAGGGGGAAACCCGAAACGTTCATTTGATCTGTTTTTGTAATTAAATTGGAGCTTACATTCAACTTCACGTTATTATTTTAAAAATGACATGGGATATTTAGCTTACCAGGCATCATTCTGTCAATTCCTTCCTGTGGTTTTGTGACTAGGTAGTAATGCTCACAAGAGTGGAGAGGCGCCTTCACTTTCTTAGGCACAGTCTTTTTAGCAGCAGCTGCTTCTTATGGTTCACACTATTATGTTATGACGATCGACCCAATCAGCAAAGTCCGGTCCGCATTCGTGCACCGTCGCGAACCCGCCTGGTAGCATCGTCACAACACACCTTTCGACTAGATGCTCTGCCGTTTCGGGTTCTTGCCCACAGCGTGGACATATTGGACAGGAAGTTAGACCCCACTGATGTAACGTACCGGCCGTTAGGCAGCTCTTCGACCGAAGCCGATTCGCAGCTACCCAGTGTCTCCTCTTACTGGTATCAAAGCCTGGCAACTTCTCACCAAGCTTAGAGGAGTGTAGGTCCCCACCCCCACGAGGGATTGAATTTGTCCAAACCGACTTCCATCTCGTATGTGCAGCTCTGTCCGTAGTCAGGGATTCTGCGTACAAGGGTTGCCGGGACTTAATTTGGCTCGAAACGGGGGCACCGTTCATTATGCGCATGAGAGGGGTATCCCCATTCCCTCTCTCTTTGATCTTACTTTGCCAGTTTCCCGTAATGGTCTCCCTCCGGACATCGGGGGGCTGGATCGCCGCCATTATCGGGCCCCATTCTCTAGGGTTGTTGCTAGCGTTCCCGACACTATGTGCATCGACTTGCGAAGTTTTACATCCACCTTCTCAACGTTTCTGCTTCTACCCCACACTGGAGCGCAATACTCCGCGGTGGAATAGCATAGTGCCAGGGCGGATGTTCTCAGGAGCGCTTGGCTAGCGCCCCAAGTCGATCCCGCCAGCTTCCTCAGAAGACTATTCCGCTTCTCTATCTTCGGGGCAACCCCTTCGAGATGAACCCGATAGGTAAGACTGCGATCCAACGTCACCCCTAAATATTTTGGACGCGGCTCATATGGGAGTGGCTGGTCCCCGACTAGGACATTCAGTTTACGGGTGTGCCAACCACTGCATAAGTGAAATGCAGTGGCCACGGTTTTTGAAGTGTTCATCTTCAGGTACCACTTGTCAAAGTAGGATTTGAGTCTGATGACGTCCTCGCTGAGTACGCTCTCGAGACGGGTCCACACTTTACTCTGAGTAACGAGTGCCCAGTCGTCTGCGTATCCCAGCCTCAGGGAGGAAGTGTTCGGCATATCGCCAATGTAAACGTTAAACAACATTGGCGCAAGTAATAATAATAATAATAATGCTGAAAACTTATATAGCGCTATAACTCCGAGACACCAGACTCTAAGCGCTTAAATTACAAATTACTTTGGCTGAAACATACTCATTCACACACACAAGCACACACACACACACACACGACATACACACACAACACGACACACAACACAAACCAAAACTATCTTGCTTCTCATACCATCTACTAAAATCGAAACAAATATGTTTTAAGCGAACGTTTAAAAATAGACAAAGATTCTTTTTCACGAATGCTCTGCGGTAATGCGTTCCAAATAGAGGGTCCGAAATGAGAAAAGGATCTCATTCCAGCATTTTTCCGAATTCGAGGGACAACTAGTTTTGTGGAATCACTGGCCGAACGTAAGGGGCGGGGTTTTGAATATCTTTCAATTAGTTCTGAAAGGTAGGAAGGGGCAGTACCTTCAAGACAACGATACACTAAAACACAAGCTTTGAATTTAATTCTTTTCTCAACAGGCAGCCAATGCAGGTCATGAAGTAGAGGTCCGGCAGAGTCGCACCTACGCTTCATAAATACTAGTCTGGCAGCGATGTTTTGGACAATCTGAAGACGTTTCAGATTGTATTGCGAAACGCCAAACAACAGAGCATTACAATAATCCAATTTCGATAGTACGAGGGACACAACCAGGTGCTTGGTCACATCCTCAGATATGAACCGTCTAATGGAAGCAATCTTTTTTAGTTGGAAAAAGAGAGATCTAACCAAATTATTAACCTGATGCTCCATCGACAGTCCAGAGTCTAAGAATGTGCCAAGGTTTTTCACTTTGTCAACAATTTGAATAGAGGCATCCCCAACTTCAAATCTGTTTCACTTTTCCACTTCCTGTTCCCCACATACAGCACCTCCGTCTTATCATCATTCAGTTTCAGTCTGTTCTCATTCATCCATTTCTTAACACTTTGGATACAATTTTTATTATTGGCTGATACTTCTTGTAAATTTCTCATATTGGAAACGCAGTACAATTGCGTATCATCAGCGTATTGATGGTAAGACAGACCAAAACTTCTGATGATTTTAGACAGAGGGCCAACGTACAAAACAAAAAGAACGGGTCCAAGTACTGAACCCTGGGGAACCCCACAATCAAGAAAGATTTCCTCCGATCTATATTCATCCACCGTAATAATCTGTTTACGATTAAACAAATATGACCTAAACCAATCAAGCGCTGCACCAGACACGCCATAAGTAATTTCAAGACGTTTGAGAAGAAGATTGTGATCAATAGTATCAAAAGCAGACGATAGGTCAAGCAAATTCAGCAAAGAACATGAACCATTATCTATAACAGAGAGGAGATCATTAACAACCCTAACAAGTGCGGTTTCCGTCGAATGATGTTGCCTATAAGCAGACTGAAATTTTTCTTCAAGACAATTATTTTTAAGATGAGACAGTAATTGTTTCAAAACAAGCTTTTCTAAGATCTTAGAGAGAAAAGGAAGATTAGAGACAGGGCGATAGTTTTTTAAGTTCTCTTTATCGAGATCAGGTTTTTTTCAAAAGGGGTTTGACATGAGCAACTTTGTAAATGTCAGGTACAGCACCTGACTGCAACGAATTATTAACAATACATGTAAATGGTGTTAAAATTACATCAATGCATTTTTTTAAAATGGCAGTATTTAAGGGGTCTAAATCACAACTTTTAGTTGGAGACGACATAATGCAATCACGTAAGTCAGCTTCAGTAATCTTTGAAAAATGTGTTAACGAATCACCATGAAACTTGTCAAATGTTGTAGGGATCGATTCAGACGAGAGTTCCTTCCTGATGGTATCCGTTTTTTCTTTAAAATATTGACCAAAGCGAGTTGGTAGATATGCACGATCGATTAAAGATGGGAGAGCTGGTTGCGTCTGTTGTCCCAGCAGTTCCTTGGTCAAGGCAAAGAATTGTCTCGAACGTCCCACGTTTTTGAGGCTTTCTTCATAGAATTTCTTTTTGGCCCTGAAATTGACGGCTTTTGCATCATTTCTAGCCGCGATGTATCGCTTCTTATCGACAGCATCTCTGGACTTGAGCCATTTTCTTTCTGCCCGCCTCCTGGCTAATCCATTCAATTTTATTTCGGTATTATACCAGGGTGCTTGACGTCTCACTTTTACTGCTCTAGTTGTTAAGGGAGCATGCTTGTCCACCGTACCAACAATTGACTCGTGGAGACCATTCGCATCATGTACCATCAAGTACCCACCCCTGAGGGACCCCATTCTTCAATTTCCTTACTTTGCTCGTGACGTCTCCCAGCGCGACGTGGAATTGCCTTTCCCCTAAGATCGAAGAGAACAACTTCAAGGTCTTTTTGCACCTTATGATTTTTGCAAGTTTGAGCATTAACCCATCGCACCAGACCGTATCGTACGCCGCTGATAGGTCTATAAACACAGCACCTGTTTGCTGTTTTCTCTCGAACCCGTGCTCAATATGCTCTGTAAGGGCAATGACCTGCTCCGTGGTGCACCTCCCTTCCCTGAAGCCTGCCTGCTCGGGTGGCAGGGCAGCGTCTAGGACCGGCCCCCATCGGTTTAATAGAACACGCTCCAACAATTTGTAAAGACAGCTCAGCAGCGATATGGGTCTGTAACTGTCTGCCTCCTTTAGTGCTTAGGCCACTGGGACCCCCCCTCCCCCCCCCCCCCTTTGGGAGTTTATGCCACTATGTTTTTCAAATAATAGAACTTATTGGCCATACAAATTCCACTGTTACCGTAAAAATAAGTGTCATTTAAGAGAGTTATGGCTCTTTGAAAAAAGTGAGTTGTGTCCCCTTGCAAAAAAGAGACATTTCTTTCAAAGGCTCTGGAGACTACAATATTAATTCAAATATATGCAAATTGGGTATCAAACTGAAGGAAATTGAATATACTATCAAACTATGTGCACAAGCTTTCAATTTGTAAATATTATATAGATTCACAGAAAGTTGAAACAATTTGTCAGTAATCTCATGACGTGTCATATCTAAACTAAGCTATTTCAGTGTTTTACACAAACATTATTTTAAATATGGCCAAAAACAGCATGTTCATTAAAAAAAGTAGCACTGAAGAAAGCTATGGCCCAAGCCTCAACAACAACCTTCATATTTCTACGTCATAGGAAAAACTAAAAGTGTACGCAACCCTTAAATATTTCTCCACTTTGTGGGATGCCAAATTCATCATAATTTTTATTCTTTTTAAACATGGTATTGATGTCCAGTTGTCACATTTAAAAGTAAGTTGAAGGTGTGGTAAAAACAGTAGATATATCATGAAAAAAGACTAATTTGTTCACAACCCAAGTGAAGCATCATTACCGAAGACTTTTGAACGAAATCGCATTGTTATATTATGAAGAATAATTGATACTCAAAAGGGATTCTTGATTCAAGATGCAGTAAGTACATAAAAACAATATCCTTATGTGTTTTGCAAACATGCTTTACTCCTTAACAGTTTGCACTGCTCACCAATTTATTACATATCCTCATCATCAGTAGCAAAATCCTCTTCGTCCTCTGAAGTGTCGTCAAGGAAATCACTGTCAAAGCTATCACTACCATCCTCGGCATATGTATCTTCGTCAGTACTGGTGCAGCTTTCTTCATACACAATTTCCTGCAACTCATCTGGAATGAAAGCATCTTTGAACCACTGTACTTCCAATTCATTTTCAGAATTTCTCTGCCAACCGTTATCCTCTGGTTTTGGAATGCTAGGATTCTGGCACACTGCATTCCTCCAAATGAGAGTTTGAAAGTTGGCTCTTGATATGTGCAGTGTCAATACTTGACTACAAGGAGGCATCTGACACAGATCAATTCCACCACTGCATGAGATGGTACCTTTCTTTCCTTTGAAACGCTGGCGAACTATGTCATACCTCACTTTGTTGACACTTGTGCATGAGGTTTTGCCATACAGCTTGCACACAAATGACTCTAACATGAGACAGTCATTACTCGAAACAGCTGCTGATGTTCCAAATCTGGAGAACAGAATTCTAAGATCTTCCTCTTTTTGAAGAAATTTTAGAGCTTTCAGCTTTCCTTGCCCAGCAAAGCAACTTGTTGTGTCACAGCCTGTGAATGCATGGACACCAAGTAATGCATCACACATCTGTTTAGACAAAGTCTTTGCTATCTGAGAGACATTGATTTGTCGCCTGTTGTTGCCACAGCCAGTATAAAAAATCAGGGTCTTTCCAATTGTCTCTGAGAATGAAAGGAGAAGTAAGAAGACATCCGTGTCTGGTGATCTGACAACAATTGTTTCACAGTTTGGTTGGCGGGAAGCATATTGACAGTGCAGTATAATTCGTGTGTCTGCCTCTTCCTGTGATGAGTAGAGATCTAGACAAGGTACAGCTGTGGTAAATTCATCCGTGTCACTGTAAAGTAAGGTGCATCTCTCTCTTCACAGACAAAGAAGATTTCCCTGTTTCTCAGTTTCTTTGCATATTCGTTACTTTCCCATTCCTTGAGGAGAAACCTGATAAGAGATCTTTTGTTATCAACGCAGCTGAGAAATGATTTCCAACGTCTGGGCACTGTTGTTGCAGATCCTCTTAACAAGTATGCATTATCTTCAGAAGATCCTCTCCTCAATCTCTCACAACCTTTGATTGAATCTTCTATGTAAGTATCAGTCACAAAGTGCACACAAGCTGCTTGTGGTAAGGAGGAAAATGTAAGTTTGGCTACTTCACCAAATGTATTTGGGATTGCTGACAGAGTTTGTAACAGTGCATTGCCATCAACAATGTAAACGGTGTTTGTTTGTTTTTTTGCATAATCCTCGAACATTAATGAATTGTCAGGCGTGAGCTTGTGCAACAGAGTTGCTTTGTTGGTCTTCAGAGGTAAACCATCTGATGAAGCCAGCGACCATGGAGTAGGTGTTAGAGGATATTGAAGAACTTTTTGAAGATCAACACTGTGCTCTTGGGACAAAACAAGAAGCTGGCCAAATAAATTTCTTTGTACCTTGATTTTGACCACGTTCATGTCTTTTTTCACTGTTACCACTTTCCTCAATGATGCAAATGTCTTGGTCTTGTTCCTTTCTAATGGCTTGTGAAATTCTACAGTCTTTTCCTTCAGTCTGTTTTCAACAAAACTTTCAAACAATCTTTTTCCTGTTTTTTCCACGGCTAGCAGGTCATCAGCAACATCCTCTTGCATTTTCATTCCTGAAGCTAGACTGACCAGACCATCTTCAACTTCAAAGGGATTGATAAATGCTGAAAATGCCTGGAGGATCTTTTGCACTCGCTTTTCACTTTGTCTTTTTTCTGCAAGGTTCAATTCTTTGTGGGTGTCTATATCTATACAGTTGTTGTTGCTGATCATTCTTTGGGTTGCTGATACATATTCTGCTCGATTGTGTCTTGTTACACTCCAACGGTAATAGCTTGGAAGACTCTTGCTGAACCCAACAATACCTCCTTTTGTCTTTGCATGTTTGTTTATTGTTTGTCCAATGGTCATATCAACTGCTATTCTTCCAGCAGGCGTCCTTGATCTGGAGACACTAAATCCATTATCTTGTAACATTTCTTCTGCCCCTGGGTGGGAATGAATCAGGTTGGCTAGTGACACAAAATATACACTGAGATACTTGGCATCATTATGGTGATTCATGGTAAAAAGCAGTGGGCACAGTTCTTTTAAACAAGATATATGAAGAAGAAAGTTGTTTGTCTTTGTAGCTCGCAGAAACTGGAGGAGAAGCCAAACTCTGTCCATGTATTGGATCCAGTATTGTGCAGTTTTTCCGTACTTTCCTGAGCGGACACTCTCTTTGAAGGCTTCATACTGGGAAAATAACTCAGCATACACAGTTGACTGGAGAATTTTATTAGCTGTATGGCTTGAAATTCCTTCGGTGAATTCCTTTATGTAAGACATGAGGTCTTTACTGAGTTTTGAATCCGTGTCCTGCTCAAATTTTGCAAGCAGAAGCCTCTCTAGAGCCTCCAAAACAGACACATGCACTCATATAGCCCTGTTGTAGTTCTTTCCACTCATAACCCTATCCATAGAACCATGTGCACATAGCCCTGCTTCAGTCACAATTTCTTCAAAACCAGATCCACTTTGGAGCTTTCCCAGGGCACCAAGATATGAAATTATGGTGTGAAAGACACCCAGGTGAATAATGACTGTTTTGTAAAGCTGTGGGTTTTGCCAGACAATATCGTAAGCTTTCTTTGCTACAGCAAGGTCAAATGTTACAAATGTATATGTGTTATATGCCCATTAATCATGCCTGAATTGTGCTAGTACAAAATTCCTCTTGTTTATTTATCACTGAAAGGAAGCAAATACACTGTAATATATATTTTTTTCATATTATAGAGAAAATGGCTATCAAAGATTTAAAAACCCTATATAGCTTTGTAAAATATTTTATGATATGAGGCAAAAAAATGAGAAATGACAATAAAATTCCACTATTTATTGCATTTGAAGAAATTTTAGGGTGATAAACAATCATTTTATTCACAAAAATGAGTTCACGAAAAATTGCACCCGATGACCTTTCAAGGGCCATAACTCCTGTAAATGATACTTGAAAAAACTGTAACACCCTGATTAATTTGTGTTATATGTCCCTGAAGCATGCCTGAATTGTGCTAGTGCAAAATCCCTCTTGTTTATTCATCCTGAAGGGAAACAAGTACACTGTAATAGACTTTTTTTTTTAAATTATAGAGAAAATGGCTATCAAAGATTTAAAAACGCTATATGGCTTTGTAAAATATTTTATGACATGAGGCAAAAAATAATAAATGACAATAAAATTCCACTATTTATTGCATTTGAAGCAATTTTAGGGTGATAAACAATCATTTTATGCACAAAAATGAGTTCACGAAAAATTGCACCCGATGACCTTTCAAGGGCCATAACTCCTGTAAATGATACTTGAAAAAACTGTAACACCCTGATTAATTTGTGTTATATGTCCCTGAAGCATGCCTGAATTGTGCTAGTGCAAAATCCCTCTTGTTTATTCATCCTGAAGGGAAACAAGTACACTGTAATAGATTTTTTTTTCAAATTATAGAGAAAATGGCTATCAAAGATTTTAAAACGCTATATGGCTTTGTAAAATATTTTATGATATGAGGCAAAAAATGAGAAATTACAATAAAATTCCATTATTGATTGTATGTGAAACAATTTTAAGGTGATAAACAACCATTTTATGCACAAAAACGATTTCACAAAAAATTGCACCTAATGACCTTTCAAGGGCCGTAACTCTCGTAAATGACACTTGAAAAAACGGTAACACCCGGATTAATACTCAAGATATATTGCTGTTTCAGAAAAACCATGTGGCGAAAACTCCCCCAGGGGGGGGGGAGGGTTTCGCCCACTGGCCCATGCACTACTTCGCCGGCTTCCCTGGCTTCAGGATGGCAACTATCTTCGCATGCTTCCACACTTGTGGAAGCTTTCCTTTTGCAAGGATGTCAGACATTGCCTCTGCTAGCCAGGCCCGTGCCCTGGGGCCCAGATGCGTCACCATATCGGGATATACACCATCTATCCCTGCTGCTTTGCCGTTCTTCACTTCGCTAATGGCTGCACCCACTTCTCGGGGACTGAACGGGGCCGTCCAGTCCGACTCCTCCGCAGGTAGCGAGTCCAAAATCGTACGGTACGCCTTGCGGACACCGCGCTCAAAAGCCTGATTAGGGACCCGCTTACTACGGTTCTTAATGTTCTTGGCAATTGTGTCTGCCTCGCATTCCGGTGCAGCCTTCGCGAAATTCCGATCTGGGTCCAATTTCTTTATCAAACGCCAAGCGTGGCGGCTGGAGTGTGTAAAGTCGAGACTTTCCACGGTCTCCTGCCACCGTTGCTTCCTTCCCTCTGCCAGAGACTGAAGTAGTCTATCGGCTGCGTCCTGGGACTGGGTCTGCTGGTACTCTCGGTACAGCTCTTCCGACTCTGCTGTCCAGCAAGGGGTGTAGAATTTCCGTTTGCCCCGTGGAATAGAGCGTTGAGCGCTTTTAACCAGTGGCCTACTGAATCTGGTTATATTCTTGGACTTGGGAGGAATGGCAGGGCAGACCTGCTCGATATAGGAACTGAATTCCTCCCAGTCAGCCTTCCTGAAATTCCATCTGCAAAGTGGGAGAGACTGCACCCTCGGTATTGTCACCCCAGCTGTGACAAGAACCGGCCTGTGCTGGCTATGCGGAAAGTCCCCGAGGACTGTCCGTTTCACCTGCAGCAGCAGCTTCCTATGGTTCACACTATTATGTTATGACGATCGACCCAATCAGCAAAGTCCGGTCCGCATTCGTGCACCGTCGCGAACCCGCCTGGTAGCATCGTCACAACACACCTTTCAACTAGATGCTCTGCCGTTTCGGGTTCTTGCCCACAGCGTGGACATATTGGACAGGAAGTTAGACCCCACTGATGTAACGCACCGGCCGTTAGGCAGCTCCTCGACCGAAGCCGATTCGCAGCTACCCAGTGTCTCCTCTTACTGGTATCAAAGCCTGGCAACTTCTCACCAAGCTTATAGGAGTGTAGGTCCCCGCCCCCACGAGGGATTGAATTTGTCCAAACCGACTTCCATCTCGTATGTGCAGCTCTGTCCGTAGTCAGGGATTCTGCGTACAAGGGTTGCCGGGACTTAATTCGGCTCGAAACGGGGGCACCGTTCATTATGCGCATGAGAGGGGTATCCCCATTCCCTCTCTCTTTGATCTTACTTTGCCAGTTTCCCGTAATGGTCTCCCTCCGGACATCGGGGGGCTGGATCGCCGCCATTATCGGGCCCCATTCTCTAGGGGTTGTTGCTAGCGTTCCCGACACTATGTGCATCGACTTGCGAAGTTTTACATCCACCTTCTCAACGTTTCTGCTTCTACCCCACACTGGAGCGCAATACTCCGCGGTGGAAAAGCATAGTGCCAGGGCGGATGTTCTCAGGAGCGCTTGGCTAGCGCCCCAAGTCGATCCCGCCAGCTTCCTCAGAAGACCTGCAGCGGTTCACCGTTCGCGCCTTTCGTTACGAGGGTGAGGTCTGGAGTATACTCCTTCTTATGGCGGGTACCCCGGAAGGTACCCTTGGCTGTAGGATCGTACACTAGGTGTAGATCATTACAGTCCATCCATGAGCGGAGTTGTCTTCCTGCCTCGTTGCAGTCTCGGTAGCCCCATTCGTGATGGTGGCTATTAAAGTCTCCCAGACAGATGGAAGGATGGCTGACCATCGGAACCGGTGGTGTAGTCCAAGTCGCTCTAGGTGGTTTGTAAATATTATGCAAACACAGTCCACCTACTTCCACGGAAATTCGGTTCACCCCATTGCTGTCCGTTACGCTCTCAATGACCCTTACCTTCGATGGCTCTTTAGCGTAAACGCTAACCCCTCCTTTGAGCCTCGAAGTGTCCTCGCGTTGGACCACCGTATAGCCTGGGATCTGGAATCGGGAAGATTGCGCGCCTGAATAAAGGTGGGTCTCCTGTAACAGGAGGATATCTATGCAATGAACGGTCAATAGCTTTGATAAAAGCTCATTTTTTGCCATACTCTGGCTCTCGACGTTCAGGGACAATATACGCGTCAGTTCGCCATCCCCGCCGTCGCATTTTCCGATCGGCAGGCCGCGAATCGATTGATGCATGGGACGTTTGCTTTTTTCTCGGACGTGCCGACGACCCTGGCGACACGAACGCGGTATTATTTGGCTAGGCGGCAGACCGCTTCGCCATTGACGGGACTGATTGGGACTCGACATAAGGATAATAGTGTGGCGCCCGGGATAGGGCTGCTATTCGGGCACCGGGTTTGGATCAAATTTAGTCACACACCGGGGCGAGCAGCTCATGTGGCTCGTTGGCTCGATACCCGGGATGGTCTCGTGACGGTCGACCGGGATTTACACCTTTGCCCTCCCGTGTGCCTCAAGCCCCCTCACCAACTGCAAGGTAAAGATCCACGAGGGGGGTCTTTTTAGCAACTTCCCTTGCCCACTGAAATAGGTACAATTGAATACAAATTTTGTTCTGTGTTACAAACAGGGCAAAAGAATATTATGCGTAATTAAGTATATATCAAATGATATGCAAAGCGAGACTGCAGTTTATCGTAAAACACTCACTAAAGAATATTATGCATAATTAAGTATATATCAAATGATATGCAAAACGAGAATGCAGTTTATCGTAAAACACTCAACAAAAGAATATTATGCGTAATTAAGTATATATCAAATGATATGCAAAACGAGAATGCAGTTTATCGTAAAACACTCACTAAAGAATATTATGCATAATTAAGTATATATCAAATGATATGCAAAACGAGACTGCAGTTTATCGTCAAACGCTCAACACGCATCATTTCTCATCCTTTGTGTCAAAATACGATAGAACTAAACAACTTCAATGGACATTTTTTTTTCTTTATTACTGTAACTTGTCTCATATTTGTCCATTTTAGACAAAAGCCCTTATCCAAATATGCAATTTCATCTTATTTGACAAGCCCGCTTAGTTACCCAGAGACAAAGCCGTTCCAAACATTATGTTGGTGGTGAAAGGAAAATAACAAAGTGCCTCAGTGGTTCAGCAATTACTGCTGTCTTGTCTTGTTGCAAAAGTCAAAAAATGGATGGGAGGAAAATTCTGGTCCTGTCGTTGTGACCTTGAATCAGACACTCAACACAAATTACTCCACTCAACAGGTGTGAATGAGAACCTGGCTATTGGCAGTGATGGATATTGTAAGAGTGCTAGTACAAAACAGATGCCTAATTGTCGACCAGTACTATTTGAAATGGATAGGAGGAAAATTCTGGTCCTGCCGTTGTGACCTTGAATCAGACACTTAACACAAATTACTCCACTCAACAGGTGTGAATGAGAACCTGGCTACTGGCAGAGATGGATATTGTAAGAGTGCTGGTACAAAACAGATGCCTAATTGTCGACCAGTACTATTTGAAATGGATGGGAGGAAAATTCTGGTCCTGTCGTTGTGACCTTGAATCAGACACTTAACACAAATTACTCCACTCAACAGGTGTGAGTGAATGAGAACCTGGCTACTGGCAGTGATGGATATTGTAAGAGTGCTGGTACAAAACAGATGCCAAATTGTCGACCGGTACTATTTAAAATGGAAATACGGTTCCATATGGCCAGCTTTGAGAATAAATTAAATATTTTGGAACGCATTGAACATAGTTAATCCATGGAAAAGCTTTAAATTGTTTTGTTTTTAAGGGTTTTACGGCGCTTGCAACACATTAAGGTCATATAAGCGCCAGTAAAAAGGAAGAAAATGGGATAGTAAAAAGTTCTAGAATTACAATTAAAGCACAAAAGAAAAGGTGAGACAAAGGGGAATTGGTTCAAATAGGGAACATATGTAGATTCCAAGAGCACACCGCCAATGTACTTAGTTTGAGATCACCTAAAAGTCTCATCCAGACACAAGCACAGGTCCCAACTAAGAGGAATACACTCAAATGTTTCGGGTTTCCCCTTTATCAACAAACATGATGAATGAAACACTATAGATGAATGAGATGAAGTGGTAGTGGCGTTGTTAAGATGAATAAACAAAACATTGGTGGGCAGGAAATAGTATTCTCCTTTGTAAGGAAGCACGAATTAAAATAGAACAATAGATATTTCTAAAAGGTGTGCAATTAAATAAGTGAAAGGAGGGGAGGCGGAGAGGAACTGTGTAATGCAGTTTAGAAAGTGAAATATAAAAACGTGTAGACTGTTGTTGGAAAATAAATACAATGGAATTGGAAATAAATACAAAAAATAAGGGATGTCGATGTAAGCATAATCAAAGTATTTAGTTCATGTTGAAGCTGTTACATATATATTGTTGAATATTTTAAATATTTTTAAGAATAACCATTGATAGTTCCCTCAACTTCTCTCAGCATATTAATATAATATCTATGAAAGTTGCCCAAAGATTATACATCCTAAGGAAATTGAGATCAAGTAGGGAAGAAAACTATGTTAAGAGTTTATGACTCATTGATTAAAAGTGTAATTGCGTTTGACTGCACCATATGGTTTGGCGGATGCCGACTTGAAGATAAATCAAAAATTTCAAAATCAGTCAAAGAGGCATCCAAAATAATAAACCATCCGCTTGATGGAGTAGAAAGAATTCATGGAAAAGCAATAGAAAGGAAAGCATTCTCAATTACCAACAATAAAAAACATATTTTATACCATGAATTTTGTCTTTTACCATCTGGGAGGTTTTGTCAGATTAAATGTGGAACTAACAAGTATAAATCAAAGTTCGTTCCATCAGCAATAAAAATGTTGAATATTTCATATGGTACAGCAAAACCAAGGATTGATGCGTTGACTGATTGACAGATTAATTTATTTAATGTTAGATTAATTGACCAATTGATAATGATGATGATATTTGGTGTCGAATTGCCACAAATGTAACGAATTGAAAATGAAATGAATATGTTTATGTTGTGTATATCGCACGCGTGAGAGAGAGAGAGAGAGAGAGAGAGAGAGAGAGAGAGAGAGAGAGAGAGAGAGAGAGAGAGAGAGAGAATAAGTAGGAGTGAAATATCTGTTCCATGTTATAGTTATCATACAACGTTATAACAAGTGTAACTAAATGACAAATTGCCATATTTATGGACAATAAAGATCTATTATTATTATTATTAGTATTATTATTATTATTATTATTATTATTATTATTATTATTATTATTATTATTATTATTATTATTATTATTATTATTATTATTATTATTATTCACTTTTGTTTATGGCTTAAAGAGGAATGTATGATCTCAAAGACACTCGTTGACCGTCTCATTCATTGTATATAAATCTGTTGGACCATCGATCCTTGTATATGTTGTGTCGTTTTGTTTATCAACCATATTAGGCCCGCCCCCTCCATTAAACCAGCAGTTACCGGTTTTCAAAGCCAGTTGATAAGAGCTAGATATTATTGTATTATTATTATTATTATTATTATTATTATTATTATTATTATTATTATTATTATTATTATTATTATTATTATTATTATTATTATGATCACGATTATTATTATTATTATTATTATTATTATTATTATTATTATTATTATTATTATTATTATTATTATCATCATCATCATTATCATCATCATCATCATCATCATTATCATCATCATCATCATCATCATCATCATCATCATCATCATCAAATCATCATCATCATCATCATCCCACGCATCGTCATCAAATCATCATCATCATTAACAACATCATTCTCATCATCATTTTCATCATTAACATTATTACCAGAATTATTACCATCATTAGTATCATCGTCAAATAATGTGATAACACACCAAAATTCACGGAAGGGTAAATTAAAACTGCATCATTTCTGACCTGTCTGTTATCACTTCCACGATATCAGTTAAGCTAGCAACAGATCGCATTATTATAAGTGGTATTTAATGTTGTCAGAAACATTGTTTTGGTAAACAACGGCACAAGGACACTGTCGATTTCCGATATAGCACGAACTCGGACCTTTTAAAATCGAGCAAATTATAATAGGCCTACTTTATCCTGGTTTTATCATCGTGACTATTATGACATATTATGGCCCAGTACATTAAAAAAATATTTAATTTGCAACTGTGACAACAAGAAATGATGATGATGATGATGATGATGATGATGATGACGATAATAATAATACTAATGATGATGATGATGATGATGATGACGACGACGACGATAACGACGACTGCCACGATGATGGTTATTTGTCATTATAAAATAAAATGAAAAAATGTTTTTTTTTAAAATTCCCTTTATTCATCCCCACGGGGAAATTTGTCTTCAGGGTCTTTTCCAAGGGAAGACTGGAATAACCCAGTCGTCAGCCGCAATGCAGCGCCGCCCGCAATGTGAACTAGGGTGAGATGACTTGCTCAAGGACACACAGCGAGGTGGGTAGTCGAACTCGGTTCCTTTTGGGTAAGAAGCATAGACCACTGAGCCACCTTGACCCTTCTGGTCCAACATATAGATAGTTCGAAGATGACATCACTCAAGTCTTTGTTGATGTTTTTGCCATCCGTGTTTATGAGTAATGCTCACTAAACTGTATTAACCCGACTATAAACGTTCATGGATACACACCGTTTTGTGTGTTGGTCCGTTATACTTCCGGATGGCAATGCTATGAGCTTCTTAGCCAAGCGCATAC
>NC_088366.1:56509610-56519610 GCF_034508935.2 Berghia stephanieae | reverse complement strand
CCACATTGAGAAAATAAAATATAAATAACTAAATTTCACATGCTCATTAACGAATAAATATGCTTTTAACCTATCGCATCAAGGAAGTGCTGCGGACATGTATACTTTAGTATTCAGGTGCAAAAGAAAGTAACACGAATTGAAAAAATGAAAGCGGAACTGTTTTTCAATTATGAACATGAATTCACAATTGCATTTTGACAATAATGTCTTTGCAATCACTCATTATTTAAATATCATCCAGAAATAACTAGAATGTTTTTAAAATGTCATTAAATAATTTGTAGTGGTTGTTAGACTCATACATCTTGGATTTGTTTGAATGATTTATGATTTTTAATCAGTGCAATGAAATCACACCGGCAATTGAAAAAATGATAGCGCCGGAAGTGGTTATTGGTAACCAGCAACAAAAGTGTGAGTGTGAGGTCTCCTGTCTTCATTATTATTCTAAACAGAAAATCTAATAAAATACCAGTATCAAAACTATTAAATTATTTTTGTGGGGAAAATTCATATGTTTAATGCATTAGATTGTTAAATTTTACACTCTCTTTCTCTTCTTCTTCCTCACTTCTTTCTTCTTCACGTCTTCTTCTTCTTCTTCTTCTTCTTCTTCTTCTTCTTCTTCTTCTTCTTCTTCTTCTTCTTCTTCTTCTTCTTCTTCTTCTTCTTCTTCTTCTCTTCTTCTTCTTCTTCTTCTTCTTCTTTTCTTCTTCTTTTTCTTCTTCTTCTTCTTCTCTTCTTCTTCTTCTTTTCTTCTTCTTCTTCTTCTTCTTCTTCTTCTTCTTCTTTTTCTTCAGAACGTAGCGAGATAGGTCGATGGAACCGACATTTGGCACCTTTAACTTTAAGTACTTTAACTTTAAGTTTAAGTTGTCCACCTAAATTTAGATAGCTACAACTACCACGACCACATCATCATCACAACTTCTATAACCCTCTACTACCACCCCACCATGTCATCACTATTACCACCACCACCACCACCACCACTACTACTACTACTACTACTACTACTACTACTACTACTACTACTACTACTACTACTACTACTAATCCATATCATCATCGCTACTACAATCACCAAAACAACATGATCGCTACTACTACTACTACCACTACCACAATCACCACCACCACTACCACCACCACCATAACATTATCAGCATCATTACTACCACTACCACAGTCATCACCCCACACCTCATCATCATCATCATAATCGCTACTAGCACAATCATTACCACCATGTCATCATCATCACTGCTATTACACTTCCATTATTGCAACCGCCAACACCATATCATCATCCCTACCACTACAACAAACACTACCACCTCATCATTATCATTAAAGCACAATTTCACATCTGAAAATCAATGCTGATAGTGATAGGTACTATATATGAGGTAAACCATTCCTGTAGAATATAACATGGACTACCTTGCGAAATCCAGGGGACGTAACCAAAAGTTTTAATCACTCCATAAAGAGGGAAAAAACTAGAGTAGATTATCTCTTTATAAATCATCTCTGCGTGGTGGTGGGGGTGGTGGAGGAGGAGGGGGGTAGGGGAACAAAGATGCCCTTTTATTCAATCAACTTGTCTGCTATGGAACCATTCCTATCTAAAGTGTACAAGAACTAACACTCTCTTTTTCCTGTTCCAACTAAAATATCCCAATTGTTTATATCAAAATTATCATAGGATCATATTGTTATGAGTTTTTTGTTTGTGCTTTTGTTGTTGGGTTGTTTTTTTTTAGTTAAGGTATGGAGGAAATAACCATGGACTTACTTTTTTTATTTTCTTGTTCACAATAGCCTACATTTTGAGCCATATGAATTCAAGTTGGTGTTTCTAGAGGAATAACTCACTGTCATCATGACGGATGCTCACAAAGGGTCTACATCCGTCGCTTCAACTATGAGTGTCATGCCTAGTGTGTCTTGGTTTGAATTTATTCTCAATGAAAATCTTCTCAAGCAACATTTGCAGCAGGAGAATCCAGGTGTGTGTTATAAAATAAAAAAATAAAAAAATTCCCTTTATTCATCCCATAGGGGAAATTTGTCTCTAGGGTCTATTCCGAGGGAAGACTGGGATAATCCAGGCGTCAGCCGCAGTGCAGTACCGCAAATTGAGTTAGGGCAAGGTGATGTGCTCAAGGCCACACAGCGCTGTGGCGGTTGATCAAACTTTTTGGGGTATGAAGCAAAGATCGGACTGCTGAGCCATGCTGCCCCCTATAAAAAGATATTTTAATCTTGAATGTTTTTGAAATAGGGTTTGACTAAATCCAAACTTTTTTTTTTTGTTAGAAACTCCCTATAACTTAAATATGTTTGCAATTTACAATCTATTCCTAAGTACACTGTTCATTGGCAGGCTGGCTACAGCTATTCGGACTCGAGTCTAAATAGTCTGCCCTGGCTATTCAGACTCACATATGTGCAATCAACAGATTATTGAGTGTGAAAAGTCTCCTGTTGCAGTATACTTTGTTTTGTTTTTTAAATTTATTCTAATTATTTATAATTACGTACATAAAATTGATGCAAATAAAATAACAATATTGGTATAGTTACTATCAACAGGTAGTCTAAACCCGCTTTATTTGACGAGAAAGACAAAATCATGTCCATTTAGAAATTATAAAGAATAGAGTTAAAAGTCTTGGAAAGGAACAAAAGTCAGTCAAAGTAACTGTGGTCTAAAGGTAAAGCTGTTCAAACAACATAACAGGATGTCCACATAAAAGCGGGACAAAAACAAAGTATATTGTGATATTATTAGACAGGTAACAATCCTTCTGCAGTCCAAAGTAGGGGAATGAACTGAGGCAGTGTGATATGGGCAAAACAGAATTTCTTTGAAACTCTTCTTCCATTTCTAAATCTCAGTCTCCCCCCCCCTCCCCAGTTCCTTGTGTTTGTGCATGCATTGGAGTCTGAATTGCTACTTTGTAATTGACACGCATTACATACACTCACATTTTAGCATTGCCTTTCAGTAAGGACATTGCTTTAAAATATTTTGACCATTTGATTGGCAACACGGAATATGCAAATTTGGTACCAATTAGAAGTTGTTTGTTGATTGGTAGCTTCAATATTAGAAAACATTTTAAATAAGGATTTGTTGTAAAAGAGCTCTGCATATCCGAATCAAAATATAGCTTTTCGCATAGTCTTTTCTTGATTATGCAATCAGCTTGCATTATCACTTTATCTTATTTTCATTTTGTTAGATTCAACCACGTAAAGACGTGCTTTAGACTTGCATGTATTTATATAAATTATTCATGAATCCGTGCGTAAATTGTCAATAACTATTGACAAAAAGTATCACAATAAAGTGAAAGGTAGATATAACCTTTTGTTTCAGACCCGTCACCATGCCAGCTCATCGTCCAATTCCTACAACAAGCAGAGACAGAGATGGCAGCCATTGCTCAGAATGCCAATGACAAACTGATTGATTTAACAAGTACTTTGATTTGATCCTAATGTATAGATAGGGATGATGTTGATATAATATAGATAGGAATGATGATATGCTAATGCAACAACTATAGATAGGGATGATCTTGATATAATATAGATAGGAATGATGATATGCTAATGCAAAAACTATAGATAGGGATGATCTTGATATAATACAGATAGGAATGATGATATGCTAATGGAAAAACAAAATAAATATTATGTAAATGCAGTAAATTATTCAGCTTTTAAACTCTCTTCCTTAAATTCATGTATATATTATTTTTGTGTTGTCTGCCATTATAATGTAGTCATATTGATTCATTTCATTGCTTTTACGAAAGTTAATTTGTTTCCTTTGTTTTTTGTAAAACGAAAAAAAGATTTGGTATTTTTTTTTAAAGTGTTAATTTGAGAAAGATGTGTAAAATGTGTCTTTTTAAAAAATCATGTGACATCCTATAGTTAGATGTGTTTTAAATTTGCATTTTGCAGATCCTAAACCAATAGAACCAAGCAAGAAAGTAGAAGCTTTACGTCTTATGGCTCTAAAAGTTGGAAGTCATTTGGGATGGAATCTCATGGCCATGGAAAAAGGGTAAACTTTATCATTGCAGTTGTAGAAGTAGTAATAGTAGCAGTAATAGTAGTAGTAGTAGTAGTCGTAGTAATAGAAGTAGTAGTAGTAGTACCAGTAGTAGTAGTAGTAGTCGTAGTAATAGAAGTAGTATTAGTAATAGAAGTAGTAGTAGTAGTGGTAAATGAGCTTTTTTTAAAATGAGCCTTTATATAGCGCAGTATCCACTAAAGTAGTAGTAGTAATAGTAGTAGTAATAATAATATTGATAGTGATGATGATGATCATCATCACGATCATGATATTAAAGATGATAGTAATGATGATAATAATAAAAATAATACAGTGATATCCATTTATAAGTATGGTCCTCGAGAATCAAGCACAGCATGCTTATAGCTGGACTGTGCTAATAAGTGGATTCTGATTTTATTTTTTGTAAAGTTTATGGTCAATGCTCATTTTAAAGTAAAAATAACATTTTCCTCAAAGTTTCCAAATGCATACATATTGATAATCACCGGGCTGGAGGTTTGAAAATGCTATTTCTTTTCTTTCAGTGACCAAATGTACCAAAGAAATATTTTTTTGAATTGAGAATTTAGAATCAGTACACTGTAATAATAATTCATGCAGTATCCGAAGCCTGGACCAGGCATGGAACCTAGAAGAAGAACACTGTACTGTCAGTTCCAGTTTTATTTATAATTATTATTTTTCGATTCTTGTATCTCATTTCAGGATTCCTACCCCAATTCTTCAAGCTTTGATGATTGAGTTGTTGAAGACAAGTGCTCCATCCATCATTGATAACATTCACAACCCGGATTTAAACGTGTCAGATTTATCAGAAGTCGGATTGTTTGCAGTTCATCTATTTCATCGATGGTAATGGGCGGCCTCTTCAAGTTTTTATTTCTTGTCGTCAAATGGGTGAATTTGCGCCGTCGTTAATTAACACAATTAGCAATTAATAAAAAAAACAAACAAAAAAAGATAAAATTATTGATAACATGAACTGACCAGTTGTGCTGCTTTAAATCAATAATAGTATCGATCATGATGGTGGTGATAATGATAACATTTATGCAGTAAGAGACATCATCAATATTATGTTTTTCTGGGGTTTTTTTTGGTTTTTTTTTTTCAATCATATGGAAGGATTTTGTTTTCATCGTTTTTTTCTAAGTCAAATAATAAAGAGTCTTTTCCAAGGACTCAACTATGCACTGCTGAGAGTGGGACTCAAACCTAGGACCTTCTGAATCGAATGCAAGTGTCATACCACAAGACTACATAAACGCACATTTTATAGAAAGTGGCAAAGGAATTTGATATATAGTTTTCCCTTAGCTTCAGATTATAAGGTTCTTGACAACCCATTAATTCTTTAAGATTTGAAGTTTTATTGTATGAATAAATAGTTCATCTCATCCATTAGGTGTGTCAGAAGCGTTGTGCGAGACAGTTTTCCCACAAGGCCAGTGAAGGCAGGCTTTGTATCCTTGTAAGTTATCTTGTAATATTTATATCATCTCCTCTGTGAAAACATAAATGAAACTATTGATATTTTATATAAAAAGACATGCCTGATACAGGAATGAATGGAAGATTTTATAGAAAATATTTTACAAAAGTGTTTCAGATATAAACTTTTTTCGTCCTTTAAATCTGATATGTCTTCTTCGGTTATTCTTTTCTAATTTTTTTTTTGTTTTAAATTACTTTGTTTGAATTTGACTGCTCCATGTTATTACTATTCTAAATATATTTTATCATTAGATAGTATAAAACAACAAATGTGAAGGGTGTGAAGAAAAGAACAACGAATTTCGCTTGAGACAATGTTACAGGTTTAGTGATTTTACTTTATATATATATAGTCATGTGCAAAAATAAGTTCATACTTATTGCTTCCTTTATATTGTTTGACTCCAAGCCTTCGTTGTGTTATGTATACCATTTTAAAGGTTTATTAATTACCTGTTCAATGAATATCATTTTATTCCTGTCTTTACATTAAATCAAAAGAGAAAATGCTTCGAATTAGAAACACAGAAATTTCGACTTTGCAAAAATGTGCACAGATAAAATTTTAGCAAAAACAATGTCTCAGGCAAATGGAGGCACTTAAATTAATAGGATTTTTACACCAATTTTGAAATTCAAAATGTTGAAATTAGCGTAATAAAAACCATACCTAGACTAAGTGAGAACCATTCCCGATTGATTGGGCATGTTCAAGCTGGGCTGTCTGTTGCAGAATATTCACGCAGGTTTGGTATATCACGAAAGGCTATTTGCAGATTAATATAAGTGTACAGGAAAAACAGTGGACGTTGTCAGCAAGAAAATAATATTCAAATCAGAAACGGGGGGTTTGATTCTTTGGTAGTTTGGGGGTTGGATCATGGGAGGCCAAAAGACATCTTTGTGAGAATAAGTTATGACCAGGTAGTCATTTGACAGTTTTATTAGAAGACAATGAAACTGCAACAGTTTTTATGCATGACAATGCACCATGGCACTGGGCTCGAATTGTGCAGTGCTTCTTTTTTTTAAAGTTTAAAGAGAACAATCATTTTAGGCAATGGTGCGGTGATCAGTTAGTCTTGACATGAATCCAATCCAACACAAATGGGAAACTATAAGGAAAGAAGTAGGTACCCCGTTTTGGCCCACATAAATAAGGAGTTGATTTAAATCAGCTTCTCCAAGAAACCCGGGATAATATTACTGAAGTTTGTTGAACGATTCACTTTGTCTTTGCAAAGGCAAATAATTTCCCTGCATCAGGTTAAAAGAAGCCACACAAAATATTAATAAAGTTCAATTATTGGTGTCAATTCTTAAATTTTTGATATTATTTTATACAGATTCAGATTCAAAAGTTTATTTTTAGGCAATTGCCAATATAATATTTTCATCAACAAATCAAGTAAGTAAAATCAATAATAAAGCAAAGCAAACAATGATAGTAATAATGAGAATAATAGTAATACAGGGTATTGAGATTATAACATATTTATATACATTGGATAGAAAAATGAATGAGCTTTCCATTGTTGTATAACAAATGATAATAAGTGTTTTGTATTCAAAATTATGAGGGTTCAAACGAGTGTAAACTTACTTTTTGCACATGACTATATTAAAAAAATTGTTAAATCAAAATTTGTATTTTTCCTCTCGTTATTTTTTGTCTTGTTTTTGTTCATTATAATTGTCATCATGAACATCATCATCATCATCATCATCATTTTCACCACCATCAGTCATTGTCATCATCATCATCATCATATTCATCATCATCATCATCATCGTCATAGTCATTATCATCATCATCATCATCATAGTGTCAGTAATCAAACCAATAATTCCACTCTGCCCAATCCCTTGACAATTTGTATGGGTAATGTTCATGACATAATTCCACATACATATATTAAAATCGGCTTTTGGTACTCAACAAATTGATAATTCATTTTTCTAGATGACCTTTTTACATCCTGTATGGCTTTTTTTATACAGCTTATTATATTTTGCACTTGGAGACATCTGAAAAGTAAAAGTCACTTTTGACTATGTTGCCTTTTCTGCCTTATCAATACTTTTTTGATGTTTAGTGTATTTTATAAATATAAGTTTTTCATTTTGTCTTTTAGACCAGGTCAGGTGGATCCAAATATGGTAATGGCTCAAGCGACAGAAACCATCATAAGAAAGGTATCATTAAAATTAAAATGATAATATTGATGTTGATGGTAGTACATAACCAATAATAGTTATAATATTAATGATGATAATATTAATAATAATAATAATAATAATAATAATAACAATAATAATAATAATAATAATAATAATAATAATAATAATAATGTAATAATAATAACATGATAATGATAACAATAATAATAATAGTAATAATAATAATAATGTAATATAATAATAATAATAACAATAATATCAATAATAATAATAATAACATAATATCAATAATAATAATAACAATAATATCAATAATAATAAATAATAACAATAATATCAATAATAATAATAATAACAATAATATCAATAATAATATAACAATAATAAAATAATATAATAAAAATAATATAATAATAAAAATAATAATAATTAATATAATAATAATAATAATAATGATGATGGTGATGATAACAGTATTTAAAAAGTTGTTCACAACCGCTGGAATGCAAGTTTACATTGTCAGAGTCAGGGCAACAATGAGAAAATTATTTTTGGAAAGACGTTTTCAAAATGTTATCAATTAAACATTTTAAAAAAGTGAAATTTTACTTACATGGGATATAGAGTAGGTGGGATGAGGCAGTAAAGAAAAAAATAAACTATTTTCATTCTTTATCTCAGTTCAAGGAAGAGTTGACTGCCTCTGTCATATTTCTGGAGAACTGCCTTCGCATGTTAGAAGAAGACCATAAGGAGGCATGTATGCCCACAGAGGGAACATTTGGCCTTCCCTCAGAGGAACATGGAGCACAACTGGTTTGGGCGAATGGTAGATCTGTGTCTGCACAGGAAGTTATGTGTCAGGTATGTCCTCTAGTCTGCTTCTCATTTTCGGTGTCTTCTCACAAAATTGTTCTTACAGAGCTGCCAATCTACCGCAAAAAATGCGGAATTGTACACATTTTCAGCGATTGTACGCTTGTACGCATTTCCCCCAAGATTGTACCCATTTTCAGTGTTGGGAGTCACTTCAGTTTTCTTTAGTATTATTACTAGCCTATTGAGAAACCTTGGTGACCAAGTGGATATTAATATATTTTTTGACCAATTAAGATCTTCATGCTGGGAGGTAGAATTCTGAAAGGATTGGATTATAGTCTTGGGAACATCATTGTTGCTGCAATTGAGCTTGTGCGTTGTGACTTTATGAAAGTATACCTTCCTCTTACTTTCACAATGGTTAGTTTCCGTCGATTTCAGGATTGTACCCATTTTTATGAAATCTCCCCCATTTTGAGGTCTCATTGTACACATTCTAATCAGATGGGGTTGGCAGCTCTGCTGATGATGAAGGAACAATAACCTTTTAACCATAAATGCAATATTTTGGTTACTGGATCTGTTGGATCTGACGAAGATTACCTTGAGATACTCCCATAGTGGGCAGGGAGGTACATGCTGTGTCTTCTATC
This sequence comes from Berghia stephanieae, assembly GCF_034508935.2. Taxonomy (NCBI): domain Eukaryota; kingdom Metazoa; phylum Mollusca; class Gastropoda; order Nudibranchia; family Aeolidiidae; genus Berghia; species Berghia stephanieae. The sequence goes on along the minus strand of NC_088366.1, from coordinate 56,510,361 downwards.
CCCCCATACCCGTTTTCCAATTTTTTCCTGTCGTTGTCTTGGAGTGAGATTACTTGGTTTTGTCCTGATCCTTGCCGGGTGTTCCTTGGGTGGGAGGGAGGCAGTCGAGTGTATAGTTATAGTTTTGGGAGATGATATTTTTTACCTTGTAAATCATCTCTCTGTTATTCATTGTATTGTGTTTAGTTTACATATTGTATTGTATGATTGGTAGACATTTGAGTGTGTTCCTCTTGGTTGGGACCTGTGCTTGTGTCTGGATGAGACTTTTAGGTGATCTCAAACTAGGTACTTTGACAGTGTGCTCTTGGAATCTACATCTGTTCCCTATTTGAACCAATTCCCCTTTGTCTTACCTTTTCTTTTGTGCTTTAATTGTAATTCAGGAACTTTTTACTATCCCATTTTCTTCCTTTTTACTGGCGCTGATATGACCTTAATGTGTTGCAAGCGCCGTAAAACCCTTAAAAACAAACATAAAAAAACCTACCTTGAGATAAACCTGCATCCTATCCAAACAATAGCAAGCAGTTCTTCCCGTCCACTTAATGCTTCCAAAAAAAGCCCACAAAAAATACAAACCGAGAATAAACTTTATGAGTTTATTACTCTGAAGGACTAATAAATACAGTATTTGTTCATACAGTATATGTATGTGTTCAAAGAGTACCATCTGATCACACGTGTGTAAATGTCCATGAACATGTAAATGTTTATGATTAAAAAATAATTCTGACCAATTAAAGCTTTT
>NC_088366.1:56329610-56504610 GCF_034508935.2 Berghia stephanieae | reverse complement strand
GCTGTTGACCAGGGACCCCTTGTATAGCGCTTTGAGCACGTTTAGTGGATATTGCGCTATATAAAAAGCTCAAATATTAAAGCATTGGAAATTATGGATTAAAGGAACACTTCAAAAAGATGAATGGGATTTTACCATTCAGACAGTGAGACATTGATAATAAAAGGGAGAAGACAAGGGATAAGGAACATTAAATGATGTACAGAATATTGAAAATTGACTTTTCTATTAAATGATAGCTTTGTATAATTTCTACCCTTTTTCTGATTTTGAATTCTAAACAAGCTTCAGAAAATGTATATTTTTGTTTGTATTTTTAAAAAAAAAATTATTAGCCAATAATATCTCATTTCCGAAATCAGGTTGAAAAATATTTTGAAAATAATGTTTTATTTGTTTCAGAGTCATCATATAATGTAAGTGATGTTGAAGGCCAACTTTTGGCTGTTTATGACCCAAAACTTATCCGAGATCTTCTTGTCGAGCTTTACGAGAACAGGGGACTGAACGCCATACAGATAATCTCTCTAAATGATAAGGTTAGTGGTGGGGAAAAAAATAAATTTTCTGTTCTATTCGGGTACAGTAATCGCTGGATTCTAGCATACCGAATTCTAGCATACTCTGCAATATGGCACATTGGAGCTGGGTGACCGAATTTTATCTATATGATTAGTCATTACCTCCAATGAGCATTCAGATTTTTCTATTCATAATTAGTGTGTTGAATTTAAACTAATAATTAGTTACTAACAGACAGACTTTTATAGAGGATTTGAAATATTTCGCCCCAAAAAATCTCTTCAGCAATAGATCATACTTTTCTTTTATATCGCTTTCATGTTCACAAACTAATTTTTAAAAGTCACTATGAAAATGAATTTTTGAATTGCGTCTCATTGCTTTTTCCACCACATTTCTTTCTCCCTTCTAATTCACATGTACATATTTATTTTTCCTCAGTGGAAAGTCCCCAAAGAGTTGAAACAACTGCTTGAGTCTGGGGCAGCTGGGGATAAACTGGGAGAGTTTGAACGTATTTATGTTTATGTTCTCATCGCTAAAGCACGCCATTGTATGGACTTACGGGTAATTATCAGACGATTTGATGTCATGTGTGTGTGTGTGTTTTCTTTGTGAGAACTCTTCTCCTCCTCTTCTTCTCCTTCTCCCTCATTTCATTTTCACTTCTTCCTCTTCTTCTTCTTCTTCTTCTTCTTCTTCTTCTTCTTCTTCTTCTTCTTCTTCTTCTTCTTCTTCTTCTTCTTCTTCTTCTTCTTCTTCTTCTTCACCTTCTTCTTCTTCTTCTTCTTCTTCTTCTCTTTCACTTAAACTGACTGTGCCAGCATTGCTTATTTTAAAGATGAAAGAGATATTAAGGTTTTTCCTTAGTGAAACTTGGAGGGTCTTAATATTGGTGTAAATCATAAGACCAGAAGCTGGGTTGTTTTTTAACTAGAATGTGAAAATGAAAAGAGTGAAAATAATTGGCAATTTTAGATGGAAGAATATTAAAACTTTGATATTCTGACAAAATGTTGTCTCCCTAGTTATTTATTTTATCTATATTAATTTGGTATTGGTTTATTGATATCTCTATAAGGTCATTTAATCCCTCTCACAAATATATTATCACAACACCAACCAGTAAGTACTTCATGATTTCTTTTAAAATAATTAATTGTTTGCTTTTACTTTCCTACTGAATTCAGATTTACGAGAGAGCTCGCCAACTGCTGCGTGTGTCCCAGTCCTTGATGACAAACCTTTCCTACGTCATGGCAAAACATATTGGGTGGCAACTACTTCTAGCAGAACTCAGTCAGTTCTCATTCAACGAGATGATCAGTGATGAACTCAGCATGGTAGATCTCACCAAGCAGTCAAAGTCTTGCCTTACTCTCATAAGGCTAGGACAAGGTAATCCTTCACCTTTTTCACTTCAGTATTTTCTTGTGTGTGTTTGTGTGTGTGTGTGTGGGTGGGTGGGAGGGGGAGGGGATAGGGTAGGGCGTTGCATTTGCAGAGTTCATCGAGCATATGTCTGAATGTCGTGCCGAATAATTCATTCTACTTTGGTCATAGACATTTCCCAACTTTATCCAATGTCTCGTTGAAATCTTGAAACAGAGGCTAGCACTAGCATCGTTTATCAAACTGAGGAATCGCAAGGATCTGAGTGAAGCATAGGTAAATCTTGTGACTTTAGGTGTATTTCCTCCCGTTTGTAAGAAAAATAAGTATTAATGTCCAGAATTGGATTTTCATTTTCAATCAAGTTTGTTGTCCAAAAATTGTTTTCTAAATATCCATTTCTGATCTAAAGCTTATAGGAATTTATAACATGGAGTAGTTTTATTTGAATTTTCTATTTCAAAAAAAATCAAAAGGAAGTGAATGGGATTTCCATTTGAATTTTGCAGAAATCAGCCCCGGAATAGAAGTGGTGGAATACTGCAGTGCTTTTCTGTGTAATATTCAAGAATGGCAGTATTTGTCTAACCTTGACAACACAGGAGATGGTTTTATAGAGGTATTTGATATTTGATCTTTTCTTTTGTTTGTTTTTAACGATTATATATTTATACTTACAAGAACAACAGGGTATTTAAAGGTTTTTTGACCTGTGTAACCCTTAGTGACCATGATTTGATATTTATTCATCTTATTATATCCATATGTGAATTTGTTACGTTTATTTTGGAAATCGCTAAATCTTTTTGTCTTTCCTAAACTGTGACAACAAATATGACAAAAACAACCTTTGTTAGAACCATTTGATAAATCAAACAAATTTTATTTGATAGACTTTTTAAACTTATTTTTGTATTAGTCTATGCGTAAGTATTTCTTTTACTGGATGAAAAAGAAATAAAACAAAAAATAGCATCTGTGCCTTCATTGGTATTCTCTTTACTTGATTGCAATGTTGTCATCAACATATATTCTATTAGTTTTTTAAAAAAATTCAGTTATATGCAACCTGGCTTGACTTTTATTAAAAACAATTTAAAGTAGTTACCCACTTGTCATTTCTTTATTGCATAATAATTTCTTCTTTCTTTTACATTATCACTCAGTTTAGTCGCCTGCTTGCATGCCTCATCAAAGACTTAATTGGAAAGAAGAACATCAGAAAGCAGGCCAGAGATCTTTGGGATGCTGTGTTGGGAATATATCAACCTGGTAACTTGTTGATATTATATTTACTAGGGTTTTGGTAGTCGCTGCATTCAGCAATTTAGAAATGAGATGTTCTTTGTTAAATCTTTCTCTTTTCTCTTCATATTCTTCCATGTTTCTTTGTTTGATTGACAAGCCTCTGTTACAACAAGTTACAAGAGTTTAAGGATCAGTAATGTATATGACAGAGCCTGTGTTAACACAATTCAAGTTTCTAGAGCATCGTATGTTTAAATGACAAATTGCATTTATCAACATGATACTAAGCTGGGCTTTAAGGAAGTAATGTTTAATATACAATCCTCTTTAAATAAGTACAAGGGTATTTAAGGAAGATAATGGTTTAATAGACTAAGGCAGTCTGTTCACCAACAACGCATGGTTTCAAACTCAGTAATTTGTAAACTTAGATCAGAGGCCTCTAAAGCTGACCAAACACAGGTTGAAAGGGTGGTGAAGGGAGACAGTTGATGCATTATGCAGACTGTATGAGAGTGTGGCTTAATCACTGAATTCATTTTCTAGACATGCCGTCTGGTTTAAAATGACATATAAAAAAAAATATGAACATTTATGAGGACATGATAACATAAGCTGGGCTTTAGAGGGAAAGGAATAAAAAAAAAAAAATATATATATATATAAAATTCCCTTTATTAATTAGATGGGGGAAATAAGTCTTTATAGGGTATATTCTAAGGGAAGACTGGAATACCCAGGCGTCGGCCGCAGTGCAGTACCGCAAATAGAGCTAGGGCAAGGTGACATGTTCAAGGCCACACAACGCAGTGGGTATTCAAACTCAGTAACTTTTGGGTAAAAAGCAAAGACCGTTCAGCTCAGCCATGCTGCCCCTAAAAGCCTGAAGGCCCAAAACACACGGTGAAAGGATGGTGGAGAAAGGAGAGGAAAGAAATTGGATGGCACCACTTGGCATAGGGCCAAGACTGTAATGAGAGATTTGAGGTTTAAGATTTAAAGATTTATGGAAGATGAAGATCAGATAGAAAACAAGTGGAATTGTTGAATTCTAATATATTTCGTTACACTCAATAGATTACAATGCGAATTATGTATTTTATGTCGCAGGACGGAAAATATAAAATTTTCTTTTGATTAATCGTGAATCACGCTTTATCAATTTTGTTAAAAAATTTTTATTTTTTTTAATGCTCTAATGTGGGAGAAAATATAAATTAAAAAATAGTCACATGATAGTTTTAATGCTGAATTTCACTTTAATTTTTGCCTCAAATCCATAAGCTCAAGACTGCCCAAGAGACAGTAGTTTAAAACAAGAGCAGTCACAAACCAATAAACAATTTAAAATAAAAATCAAAAGTTCTAAACAATGTCTAAAATATGAAATTGATTACTTTTCAATTATTTTTTCTTTTCTCATAGGAAATGCCAAACGTCCCCAGACTACACGTGATAGTGCAATGCGAAGGGACCAGCAGTATGGCATCCTTCCCAGAAATCTCTTCATCAGTTTTGTGCAAAAGATGAAAGAACCCACCGTCTTATCCATACTGATGTCACTATTCGCCAAATTATACAGCATCTTGAAAGACGATATAAGTGGTGAAATCAACACAGATCACATTCATCTCTGGCCTTCCGCTATCAACGTCCCCATCGGTACCATATGTTCCGTTGAAGAAACTCTCAAAATGCTTCTTTCTCACAGTTTAAGGGTCAACCCTACACAACCGTCCTGGCTTCGAACACAGGCCGACATCTACTTCCTGGAAGGCCACTATTCATCCGCCATGAAATTCTACTTGGAAGCCGGTGTAGTAGCAACAGATTTTTTCACGTGTCCCGTCCCTCGTTCCATTTATGACAATTCTGTTTATCGTCGAATGATCAAATGCTCATCTTACCTTCAATGTCACACTCAAGTCGCCGTGTTGTGTCAATTTCTAGATGAAATAGACTACAGCACTGCGCTGAAAGCATTACAAGAACGCAATGTATACGATGCCATGGACGCTTACTACTGTTGTATATGGGATGTGAGTATTTTAGAGTTTCTGGTTCACCTCCACACCAAGAAAGGAGAGATGGATAAGAGACAGGCAGCACTACGAGCTCTGACACAGATGGATATAAATTCTAACAATCCAGACCAAATTCAGAAGAGGGCTATCCATGTCAGGAACACCAAATTCTTACGGGCTTTGGCAAAACAGTATCTCGGATGACGCGTTAATTCAACACTTTATATTCAAGTTTGTATAAAACAATGCAAAGACATAAATTAACTCTGGAACATTCTGGAAGTTAACTATATATTGCTGCTTTTTGTTCACGTTAAATCCGGTTTAAAATATTAATGGGCCATTTAACATACAACACCTCAAGAATTACTCAAATGAAAGTAGTGACTTAAGTGCTTTCTTTCGTTAGCCAGGAGTTCTCAGAATGTAGCACGGTACAAAAGCCATTTGTGAATCGCTCTAAATACCAAATCAAAGGAGTTCATGGCACTGCCTTATACAATGCATGGGCTTCACAACTCCTCGGTTTCCGTTTTGGATATTAGAGAGCACATTTAGATCTGCAAGTTCTTGGATGGACATCATAAGTACTAAAATTTCCAATTGGGATCAACTCTCCTAAAAAAAAAAAATTATTGACTGGCATTTATTGATATAAGAAGTAAAGAAATTTAAACTGCTAGGTATGAATAAATTTTTGGGGAAAAAAATGGGGTTTCATTGCTTTGTATTTGAAATTAGTGTCAGGTATACAGAGAAGCAAACTGTTCGACGGATATAATATTTTAATTTCCTTTTGGATTGTTGTTCAAATGAAGCAACGATTTAGCCGTAGAGAAATCACTGAAAAAAGAAAGATGTCAACATTTTGCCAGGAATCTTGTTTTTTTTTTTTTAAATGACTGATCTCGTTACATTGTACATTTAGGAGTGGAACTGCTAATGACTACAAGGAAAATTGTTCTCTGAATGAGGCAGGTGATTTTAATTTCAAAGTTACAAATGAGTAAAATATATGTGTTTTACATGGTACATTTTAAAAATGGCAATGATAACTTTTGTTATTTTATTAGTGTTATATCGATTATTGTTGTTGTTTTACTCCGATGCACCATTGCCAGATGTAATTTCATTCCAAATTCTGGGTGGGGATCCTGACCTCCCATAGTGGGCAGGGAGGTACATGCTGTGTCTTCTATCCCCCCATACCCATTTTCCAATTGCTTCCTGTCATTGTCTTGGTATGAGATTACTTAGTTTTGTCCTGATCCTTGCCGGAGTTCCTTGGCTGGGAGGGAAACAGTCGAATGTATAGTTATTCTTTTGGGAGATGATATTTTTTTTCTTGTAAATCATCTCTCTGTTATGCATTGTATTATGTTTAGTTTGCATATTATATTATATGATTGGTAAACATTTGAGTGTATTCCTCTTAGTTGGTACATGTGCTTGTGTCTGGATACGACTTTTAGGTGATCTCAAACTAAGTACTTTGACTGTGCTCTTGGAATCTACATCTGTTCCCTATTTGAACCTATTCCCCTTTGTCTTGCCTTTTCTTTTGTGCTTTAATTGTAATTCTAGAACTTTTTACTATCCCGTTTTCTTCCTTTTTACTGGCGCTGATATGACCTTAATGTGTTGCAAGTGCCGTAAAACCCTTAAAAACTAAACTTAAAAAAATTAAACTCATTCCAAATTTTTATCCCAGATCCAAGTGAATCTAGAGTGAACTTTTGAATTTGGCAAAGGTGAATTTTTTTTTTTTTAAAGGAGGAGCAGGAAGTACAATATCTTAACTGCTCTTTAAAAAAACCAACTTATTTCTCCAAGTTAGACTAATATCAACCTGTACAGCAAATTGTTACTTATTATACGACTTGTTTTAGTATCTCCACAAGAGAATTGTTTTTCATCAATTTAATTCTTTGGGTAAAAGTGTAATATACATGTAAAAACTGATAAAAAACATCCCACATATATAAAGGAGAAAAAAATGAGGAGATGGAAGAGAGAGAGAGAGAGAGAGAGAGAGAGAGAGAGAGAGAGAGAGAGAGAGAGCTTCCTTTACTTCTCTATTCTTGCTCTTCATTCATGTTGTTTTGTTTTTTTAAATTTATAATTTATTCCACAATAACATCTAAAAATTCTCATTTTATTCACAGAAATTAAATTCATTCTCTCATCAATGTTGCTCATGATCATAAACTCCATGCATTTATTATATAGAATTAAATGTCTCTTTTTTTTTTGGTGTATTATCTTGTTTAATGTTAGTTTAATTAGTATATTTCTCTGTCTGTAATGCGAAATGCACAATAAAGTTTTCTAGCTCTATGCTTGGATCAGATCTAGATGCCTCGGGTATTTAACGTGAAGTATTTTCTAGGATGGGGCCATTCAGTCTTCTGACCAGGAAAAATAAATTCTCGTTGTCTCCTTACTTTCTGTATTTTGTCTTCAATCTGGATATTTGGTTTTCCCCAGAACCCAGTTGGGTTCCTTCCGCTTGACTTGCGGAAGACAGTAAAGTAGATATACGAGTATGTGGCCCTAAGAGATGACCTTTGTCTTCCCTTGAAAATCATCTCTTTTATTTTGTCAGTTGTTAATAAATATATCAATAATATTAATGAATACAGTATACCTATCCCTCTTAGTTTAGATCCGGTGTCTGTGTTTATTTGGTGAGATTGAATACAGATTAGTTTTACTCTCTACTTTTGTTGTCTTTTTGTTCTCCAACTACTGGATGGAGTTCCTGATCTCCCATCATGTCTTCTGTCCCCTTCTATCTGTTTTCCAACATGCTTTCTGTCTTTGTCTTGGAATGAGATTGCTGGAAGAGAAACAGTCTAATGTATAGTTAGAGTTTTGGGAGATGATGTTTTTTGTCTTGTAAATCATCTCCATGTTATTCACTGTATTATTAATTTTGGTTTCACATATATTATGATTTGTAAATATTTGAGTGTGTTCCTCTTAGTGGGGACCAGTGCCTGTGTCTGGATGAGACAATAAGGTGATCTCAAACTAAGGACACTGACAGTGTGCTCTTAGAATCTACATCTGTTCCCTATTTAAACCAATTCCCCTTTGTCTTACTTTTTCTTGGGTGCTTATTTGTAATTCTAGAACTTTTTACTACCCCATTTTTGTCGTTTTTTCTGGGTGGGGTTCCTGGACTCCCATAGTGGGCAGGGAGACACTTACTGCGTCTTCTATTCCCTTATATCTGTCTTCCAACTCACTGTCTTTGTCTTGGAATGAGATTACTTGGTTTTTTCCTGGACCTGGCCGGATACTCTAGCTGAGAGGGAAACAGTCAAATGTATAGTTAGTTTTGGGAGATGATATTTTTTTCCTTGTAAATCATCTCTCTGTTATGCATTGTATTATGTTTTCTTTATATTATATACAATTTGTAAAACATTTGAGTGTATTCCTTTTAGTGGGAAGTGCTTGTGTCTGGATGAGACTTTTAGTGATCTAAAACGTAGTACTTTGATAGTGTGCTCTTGGAATTTATACCTGTTCCTTATTTGAACCAATTCCCCTTTGTCTTACCTTTTCTTGGTTGCTTTAATTGTAATTCTTGAACTTTTTATATATCCCATTTTCTTCCTTTTTACTGGCGCTGATATGACCTAAATGTGTTGCAAGTGCCCTAAAACCCTTAGAAACAAAACAATTTCTCTGACTAGTCTCTTTTGCCTTGCTTTTTTTTCTCCAGGTCCAGATGTTTATTAAAGCTTACGCTAGATCTATCATTTTTTTTGGCTACCCCATCATCTTTCTTTTGACCTAAAAGTGTCACAAACACTGCGAAGCATCCAAAAACTAATAAAAAAATACCTATTCTTGGCTTGACAGAAAAGTTAGACGCATGCACCTTTGAAGTTTATTAAGATGAAAATATTCTTGTATCCAACATCATATTATGACAATAAATGGCATATTCTCATTATGTTATGTACAACAGCTGATAAATCGTGCATCACACTCCATCCATCATACATCAAATCATCCCTGGTTGCGAGAATATTGTCAAAGACCTTGTGTTCAGATCTTCGTCTGTTTCAGTCATGCTAAAGACTACCGACATTTCGTTTTAGAATCAGCTGCATCAGCAAGACAATCAAGATTTGATTTTTTAAAAAATCTAATGTAATTAATAACTCTCTTTACTCTTTTAACACTGCCACATTAGTTGCTTTAGATTTATATAAGAATTTTAAAAAGTGTGCATGAAACAGTGTCAGCAGTTTGAGGTTCGATCCTCAGAAAAGGCAGGCAGATTTTTTTGGATTTTTTTTTTTTTTTTTTTGCTTTATCTAGCACCGTTTCATACACACACCCATGCCTGCTCCCTAATATATATTGAAAATGTACATGTTTTAATAAGGTCCTACCTGGGTGGAGATCCTGACCTCCCATAGTGGGCACGGAGGTACATGCTGTGTCTTCTATCCCCCCATACCCGTTTTCCAATTGTTTCCTGTCATTGTCTTGGAATGAGATTACTTAGTTTTGTCCTGACCCTTGTCGGAGTTCCTTGGCTGGGAGGGAAACAGTCGAATGTATAGTTATAGTAGTTTTGGGAGATGATATTTTTTTCCTTGTATATCATCTCTGTTATGCATTGTATTATGTTTAGTTTACATATTATATTATATGATTTGTAAACATTTGACTGTATTCCGCTTAGTTGGGACCTGTGCTTGTGTCTGGATGAGACTTTTAGGTGATCTCAAACTAAGTACTTTGGTGGTGTGCTCTTGGAATCTACATCTGTTCCCTATTTGAACCAATTCCCCTTTGTCTCACCTTTTCTTTTGTGCTTTAATTGTAACTCTAGAACTTTTTACTATCCCAGCGGGTGGTTGGATGGGAGCATCACCCTTGAATCATATACCTATGATGTTCGCATGGGTGTACGATCCGATAGTGATGTCGTTTCTTCTTCTCTTTACTAGCCTATCCTGCTTCTTTGGTTTGTGATTGTATTTTTGACAGGGGATATTTTTTTTCTGTAAATCTTCTGCCTGTTTATTCTTGGTTATTTATAATTTAGCTTATGATATCTTTAGGTTATGATTTTGATTTACATTTGTACTATTTTTGTTAGATTGCTTGTTTTTTTGTTTCAGCGGTCTCTCATATAACCTCAATTGTGTTGGAAGAGACCTAAAGCAACAAACAAAAATTTTACTATCCCATTTTCTTCGTTTTTACTGGCGCTAATATGACTTAATGTGTTGCAAGCGCCATAAAACGCTTAAAAAACAAAAACAAAAACAGAAGAGGCGGGAACATTTTTTGGGAATTTTTTTTTTTTTTTTTGCTTTATCTAGATCCGTTTCATACACACACCCATACCTGCTCCCTAATTTATATTGAAAATGTACATGTTATAATAAGGTCCTACAGATGAAGTCATTACAAGAGATATGTGACCAATCGTCTCTAAATGGTATTATGTCTGGATGAACTTCAAATAATTTAATTTTAAGCCGAAAAGATGAAATTTCAGTTAATATAAATGAGTGGGGAGAGTGAGTTTTGTTACTTAAACTTTGAGAAAAAAAAATTAAATTTTAAAAAATTCAGATGTTTTGACTCTAAATGAAATTTACTTAATTATTCCGAGATAATATACCACATTGACGTGTTGGGTCACAATTTATATCAATTATCCATATTGATGTTTTTCTCTCATTGTGTCCTCATAGTCTTACTGGGTTTTTTAATTTTTTGTTTTTTTTAGGTACCTTTATTTGTTATTCTATAATTTTTTGGCTTTCCCATTTTCTTCCTTTTTACTAGCGCTAATATGAGCTAAATGTGTTTGCAAGCCCTGTAAAACTCTTAAAAGATTTTTAAACAACATACCCTGGGTGGGGTTCCTACCTCCCATAGCGGGCAGGGAGGTACTTGCGGTGTCTTCTATCCCCTCTTATGTTTTTCAATTGCTTTCTGTCTTTGTCTTGGAATGAGATTGCTTGGTTTTGTCCTGACCTTGGTCGGAGTCCTTGGCTGAGAGGGAAACAGTCGAATGTATAGTTATAGTTTTAGGAGATGATATTTTTTTTCCTTGTAAATCATCTCTCTGTTAATGAATACTAAGCGGCCAGAAGCTGTAGACGGTGTTAAGTATTGTGGAATGGGGTGACTAAAGTCAGTTGATGATAGTCTTGAATCTTTCAGTGCTGAGGCTATATTCGCATTTCCGTCACAAAATGGCTGACACCTGATTGATGCAGCATGAGAATGACAAGCTAAGACAAAGCGAATTCGGTGCAAAATCTCAATTAAAATAACCCCTAGGGCCAGTTGAATGTTCTGATGAAAGAAATTATACCATTGGTTCAATTTACAGTACTTTTTTTGTAAAAAGCAGGATTGGATTACATTATTATTTTTGCCTTTCAAGACCGGTCGCACTGTGTAGCCATTGGCCAGTAGAACAGATTCTGCTCTGGCTGCACAGCGCTGAAAGAGTTAATCTTAAATCACCGTTTAACATCTTTATAAGGTATATCTTGACAATTGGATTCAATAGTATATCACGTCGCCCAGATGGCGGCCATCGTGGTTCTTAACAAAGAAAATCGGTACTTTTTATTCTTCATGCTGGTTAGAACTTTTCATATATCTTGTGATCAGAATGTGTAAAAGTCAAAACATGATCAGATTTATGTTTTTTTTCCCCTTTGGATACGCTTTTATGTTCGTCTGAGAAATATTACATAAGAGTAAGAGCGTCCGCCATTGTTCCGATAGTTTAGAGCCAGTTACTAAGTTACCATGCGTCATTACGAGGGAAGTGATGTTACGACTGTTGAAGCGTATTAAATAACCTCTCCAGTGTTCTTTTTCTAAATTATGGGGAATGTTGAAATCTAACGCTGTCAAGTACATTTTATCATGTTTGTTTAATAGTTTTCCATATGTGGGGCATATTTGGGGGCTGGTCTTAGTCACCCCATTCCTGACCTCTCATAGTGGGCAGGGAGGCACTGAATGTTTTCCAACATGCTTCCTGTCTTTGTCTTTTAATGAGATTACTTGGTTTTGTCCAGATACCCGAGCAGGGAGGGAGACCCAAATGTATAGTTAGAGTTTTGGGAGATGATATTTGTTTTCTTGTAAATCATCTCTCTGTTATGCATGTATTGTTTTGTTTACATATTATATGTGATTTGTAAACATTTGAGTGTATCCCTGTTAGTTGGAACCTTTTCTTTGATGCTTTAATTGTCATTCTAACTGGGTGGGGTTCCTGACCTCCCATAGCGGGCAGGGAGGTACATACTGTGTCTGCTATCCCCTTATATCTGTTTTCCAACATGCTTTCTGTCTTTGTCTTGGAATGAGATTACTTGGTTTTGTCCTGGCTCTGGCCGGAATCCTGGCTGGGAGGGAAACAGTCAAATGCATAGTTATTGTTTTGGGAGATGATATTTTTTTCCTTGTAAATCATCTCTCTGCTATGTATTATTATTTTTATTTTGAATGTATAATGTAAGCATTTGAGTGTATTCCTCTTTGTTGGATTTTGTGCTTGTGTCTGGATGAGACTTGTAGGTGATTTCAAACTAAGTACATTGGTGGTATGCTCTTGGAATTTACATCTGATCCCTATTTGTTCTCAGTTCCCCTTTGTCTTACTTTTTCTTGGTTGCTTTAATTGTAATTCTAGAACATTTTACTATCCCATTTTCTTCCTTTTTACTGGCGCTGATATAACCTAAATGAATGTGTTGTAAGCGCCGTAAAACCCTTAAAAACATAAAACTTAAAGCATATGTTATATTAAATTGTAAAATTATCAGAGTAAATTGAATTTACGAGTTATACGTAAAGAAGATAGATGAATTTGACTATTGACAAACATAACTTATTATTGGTACTTTTCAATTTCAATTAAATTTTTACTTTCAGTTAAAGATGGTTTCTAACACTTCATTTTTCTATTTCTTGAACTGTCGCTCCAAAATTATAAATTGATCATAATAACATTGTTTAGCCATAAATCTTTATATGCATGAATAACGGCGACCATTGTAAACTTTCATTCTGTGGTTGTACAAAGGGTATGATGAGTCTGAATGCCTTAATTACAATGTTGATTTGTTTTTTTTACTTTGTTGAATATTGCAATTTGTGTACATGACATTATGAAAATCCAAATCAATAAAGAAATGTTTATTTGTTTACTAAATTGTTTTTAGAGGTTTCACAGTACTACTAAGTTATTTCAGCACCAGTAAAAAGGAAGATGATTTAGTGGAAAAGCTTAGATAGATCTGAAGTTAAAAACACCAAAGAAACAGCAAGGAAAATTTTTAATCTTTGTACTTTTTATTAGTATTATGTGCAGAGTTTTAACAAGTTTACAATGTAAAACCTTACAAACTGTGGAGTGAACCTCGACAATATTGTGGGTGGGGTTCCTGACCTCCCATAGTGGGCAGGGAGGTACTTACTGTGTCTTCTATCCCCTATATCTGTTTTCAAACTTGCTTTCTGTCTTTGTCTTGGCATGAGATTTCTTGGTTTTGTCCTGGCCCCGGCATGTTGGCCTTACTGAGAGGGAAACAGTCAAATGCATAATTGTTATGGGAGATGATATTTTTTTCCTTGTAAATCATCTCTCTGTTATATATTATTATATTTGTTATTTTTAATGTATAATGAAATGTAAGCATTTGAGTGTATTTCTCTTTGTTGGATCTTGTGCTTGTGTCGAGGTGATCCCAGACTAAGTACATTGATGGTATTCTCTTGAAATCTACATCTGATCCCTATTTGTTCCCAGTTCCCCTTTGTCTTCCTTTTTCTTGGGTGCTTTAATTGTAATTCTAGAACTTTTTACTATCCCATTTTCTTCCTTTTTACTGGCGCTGATATAACCTTAACGTGTTGCAAGCGCCGTAAAACCCTTAAAAACAAAAACAACCTGAATGTGTTGCAAGCGCCGTAAAACCCTTAAAAACAAACAAAACCGACAATTTTGGAGGTTTTCACAAGAAGAAGACAAAGGGGACTGGTTCAAATAGAAAACAATATTCCACGAGCAATCCACCACTGTGCCTATTTTGGCAATACGGCTATTTGGTCTTGTGGTATGACACTCGCTTTTGGATCAGAAGGTCCTGGGTTTGAACCCCGTTCAGCGCATAGTTGGGTCCTTGGGAAAGGCTCCTTACTCACATTCTGTCACTGTACTCAGGTGTGAAATGAGTACCTGGCCGTTAACAGCGTTGTGTCTGTGAAAAAATTATAATATCGCCTAACAGGTGTTATGTCCTGTCCTACATGTTAAGTGTTGCTGTCGGCCAAGGACCCTTTGTAAATTGCTTTGAGCATGTTTAGCGGATATTGTGCTATATAAAAAGTCAAGTTTTAATACTATAAGTTCTATCCAGACAAAAGCAAAGAATCCTGTATTAAAGCTTACACTCAAATGTTTAACTAATACAATAAATTCAAAACTGATAATTATTTAAGTATGTAACAGAGAAATGATATTCAGTGAAGAAAATATCATCTCTCAAAAAAGGTAAATATACATTTGTCTGTCTCCATCCCAGCTAAGGATCCCTGCCAGGACCAGGGAAAAAAACCCAACAAATCTGATCAATCTCATTCCAGAACAAAGACAGAGAGCAAGATAGATAGAAAGGGGAAACGTATATGGGGGATAGAGGACACAGCAAGTGACCTCTGTCCATCATGTGACCCCACCCAGATAGCACATTATAGTTTTTTGAGCAAAACCAAATCCTCCCATTAAGAATAAGGAAAGAAAGCGAAATAAATATTTAGGGATGAAAAGGCAACAACAGAGGACTCAATACTCTTCAACAGTCGTAACGTCACTTCCTTCCTAATGACGCATGGTAACTTAGTAACACTGCCTCTAAACTATCGGAACAATGGCAGACGCCCGTATGAAATATTTCTCAGGCGAGCATAAAAGCGTATCCAGAGGGGAAAAAACAACATAAACTTGATGTTTTGACTTACACATTCTGGTCACAAGACATATGAAAAGTTCTAGCCAGCTTGAAGAATAAAAAGTAATGATTTTCTTTG
This sequence comes from Berghia stephanieae, assembly GCF_034508935.2. Lineage (NCBI taxonomy): Eukaryota > Metazoa > Mollusca > Gastropoda > Nudibranchia > Aeolidiidae > Berghia > Berghia stephanieae. The sequence continues at coordinate 56,489,323 of NC_088366.1, read as the reverse complement.
TTTAGAACCAAGATGGCCGCCGTTGCCGGGCGGCGGGCATCAGACTACTGAATCCAATTATGAACCCTCATCAGCCCAACCCCTCAACAATAGAAAATAACGAAACAAAAAAAAATGTGTAGAAATCATTTTAATAAGAAAATAATACATTTGCTGTATAATAAATATACAATCACTCAGTCATTTAGAAAAAGGATTCAAACTAAAGAAAGTGTGAGAAAGTACAATATCAGAGGTGATTTAATGTGAAATCTAAACAGGCTTTGGTCAACGTTTATTGGAGCTATAGTCCTACACTTGGTAATCAGACCTCTCAAGAAACGTAACATGACGGTCATTTCTACTCTACTTTTGTTTTTACTTAACCAATAATAATAATCAAGTTCCATTGTCTTGAAAAAGTAATAAACAAAAATGAATATAACAGAAGAGTTTTGAGCTCGAAAAGTTCCATGTTTGGTATTTTGTTCTTTTTTTGAAGCCGTTATATTTATATTCATTTTTGTGAATTACTTTTTACAATCCACAGCTTCGAGCAGCTTAGTATTACTTTGACTTGTTTGTCTTTAGGGATTTTGATGGTGCTTACCATACCATTCGGTCATTTCAGCGTCAGTACAAAGAAATATCATAGCGGAAAAGTTGTAGATTTGAAGTTATTTGAAGCCCCAAAGAAAAAGCAAGACAAAGAGGGCTGGTTTAAATAGGAACAGAAGATTACACGAGCAATCAACCAATGTGCCTAATTTGACATTACCTGAAAGTTCTAGACACAACAAGTGGTTGCTCTGTTCTGCCCATCGTGGAAGTTTAGAAGATCCCGCCCAGTAAAGTTCATCAGTGCTTGCACTTGCAGCAGCAAATTAGAATCACAAGAAAAATAAGTAGAAAATAAAGTGATTGACAGAAAGATTGGGAGTAAATGTCATCGACAAGCCATTCTTTTGAATACCCTGGAGAACTATCCATCCAAATTTTAAACGTTTATGCAGCAGGAATCCACGACAATAAAAGTTTGCTTCAAATGAAATTACTGAGGAGTGGAAAGAACAATGGAACATTATTAGCAAGCGTCACCACGAAATTTGTCATTAATCACTTCACTTATTTATAATGCTAGTCATGGAACTTTTACTTATAATACAATTTTCAATCATAAAATGCAATACAGTATGTTCAGTGTTTTATTTTAATCAATCAAGAAGACAATTTACGAACAATTTATCATAGATCATCCATCCATCCATTTATCCATCCATCCATCCATCTTTCCACAATATAAAATTGTCAAATCCTCATTCTCTATTGCCTACAGGCTGTCAATTCTTTTCTATCTAATGAGAATAAAAGAATTGATCCATTTTTTTTTGGACATTTCTTCCTTATTGGCCTTCATTTGAATTATAACGAATAATAAAAATAAAAATAAAATATCACAAACGCTCTCTCCACAAATGCCTCTTATTTATATTTTCCTTCCAGTAAAATCTGTAAAGCAAACCCTAAAATTGTATCATTGCCAAAACAGATTATGACAAACGTTTATATATATATATATATATATCTGGGCAGGGAGGTACATACTGTGTCTTCTATCCCCTTATGTCTGTTTTTCAACATGTATGTACCTCCCTGCCCACTATGGGAGGTCAGGATCCCCACCCAGAAATGGGAAGAAAGATTAAATAAAAAAAACAATAGTATAATAAACACAAGGATAAAAATATCCCATTCAAGAATGTGCATCCATTTGACTGTCTGCCTACCATGGAAACATTTCTGGACTTGAAATAAAAAATCTCATTTGTGACCCTTCGCCTCAAAACGGTATTAAGTCGGGTTGAATAAGATGTTGAAAATTGAATTTATAGCCAGATATATCAGACTTGTGTTGAGTTTATATGATTTATTGTTTTTGTTTTGTTTTTTAAGGGTTTTACGGCGCTTGCAACACATCTAGGTTATATCAGCGCCAGTAAAAAGGAAGAAAATGGGATAGTAAAAAGTTCTAGAATTACAACTGAAGCATCCAAGAGAAAGTAAGACATAGGGGAACAAGGAACTAATAGGGATTAGATGTAGATTCCAAGAGCATATCACCAATGTACTTAGTTTGAGATCACCTATAAGCCTCATCCGGACACAAGAACAAAATCCAACAAAGAGGAACACACTCAAATGCTTACATTATACATTAAAAAATAACAAATATACTAATACATAACAGAGAGATGATTTACAAGGAAAAAAATATCATCTCCCAAAACAATAACTATGCATTTGACTGTTTCCCTCCCAGCCAGGACTCCGACCAAGGCCAGGAAAAAAACTAAGTAATCTCATTCCAAGACAAAGACAGAAAGCATGTTGGAAAACAGATATAAGGGGATAGAAGACAGTGTGTACCTCCCTGCCCGCTATGGGAGGTCAGGATCCCCACCCAGTTATATGATTTATTGAGGAGAATGACAACCATATTTTAAGGTGATAATGCCAACAATTTATATTTTTGACCAGTTTAACATTTACTTCGGCTTTTAAGCATCTGGTTCGTTCCGACATAATACCGTTTTGAGACGATGAGTCACATTTGTGGATCACCACGGATACAAAGCCATATGGAAAGGGCATAAGATATAGGAGAATGGAAGGGATAGCAGCGGTGTGGGTTGATGTACAATCTATCTTCCAAATTCCAAGAGGGCCAATGTTCCTCTGTCCGAAGGGGAAGAATTCCACCGATGGTAAAATATTTGATCAAATGTTATAAAAAATTCTTACGTTCATCACAGGAATAGTGTTCTGTAACATTCCTGTCCCAGTGTAAATTTTTCAAAATGCATTGATAGGCCCTAAAAAGGAATTGAAATATTCATCAAACTATAGCTTCATAGTCAAACCCATGAAAACATTGAACGAAAATGAATCTAACAGCTTAATAAAAAAATAGAATGAGAATTGATTTGTATCCCACGTGGTTTTTAATACATATTTTGATAAATACGTATTGAAGCTGTAATATTCATTTTTTTTTTGGTCAATTTGTTTCACTGCGACAAAAATCAGGCAGTCTGGAATTGGTATTTATTTTTGTGTGGTTTAAAAAAATATCTCCAGTTTTAAACGGCTTGTGACTCTTTCATATGATATCTGGAAATGGCAGTTTATAACTCAATGGGTTAGAGCGCCACATAGACATGTCCAGGATTTTTAATTTTCACCTTCCACAAACGTACTTTTTTAATTGTGTGAAAACACTATTTGTTTTCATATCCTTCGAATTTGGAAAAATAAAAATAAAAAAATAAAAAGGATCAAAATCTGGAGATGACAGTATAACTATCAGGATTGGTAAACCACCATCCACATGTTCAGATTATTAAGGCATTTTTAATAATTTCTAACTTATTCCAGTTTTTCTTCCTTGACACCCAGCAAGCAAATTCTAATTCTAAAGCCCAATAGTCTCAATTCAATTCAAAATATCACTTCACACTTTTCAACGCACAAAGACATGGCATAGAGAGTTGGTATTATCATAAGCAAACCAATCAAAGGGAAAAAAAATACTGATTGCATATTAGACATTTAAGCGGGAACGATTCAACATGAAGAAGTCAATTTGGTAAACACAAAAATGTTAGATTACCCAACATAATACCGTTTGAATCTGTGAGTCACAAATTTATCAGATCTCTTGTTACATTAGTATTAAGCATATCAATATTTCAATTTCAATTTTTTAAAAAGTTTTAGGGTTTTAGTTTTCCAACATACATCAAGTTTTTGAAAAACTATGTCTGCGTTATGTAATGAGACAGATCCTATATATATATATATATATATATATATATATATATATATATATATATATATATATATATATATATATATATATATATATATATATATATATATATATATATATGCCCAGGAGTCATGAGAAAAACTTAAATGTGACCCATTGCATCAACCTGGTAGTATGTCCGAATGAGCAAGATGAAGAAAATTGAATTTTAAGTCAATATGATAAAATTTAAAGATCTGAAAAAGTGTGCACTTTCACTAGGAACCAAATCAATGAAATTTTTATGTTTTTTGAAGTGAGAGTAACAAAACTCACTCTTGATTTTAACTCAAATGTTTTTAGTTTTTTTTTTTATTATTGTTAATTAAATTAAAAAATTATGCCCGTGCGCTCGGTATCATTAGGTTACGGTTGCATAAGTATTCCATAAAGAAATACAGATGATCCATCAAATAAATGTCTGATCTCAACAGGAATCAGCATTATTGTCCACAGTTAAAATTTAATAAATTATTCTTATAACTGAATCTCTATTAGGATTTAAACTCATGGCCTTCTGGTCCAAAGATTTGTGGTTAACAATAATGCTATCATATTGTTTAGATGTTCTATTAACATTTAATTTTGATCCACCGCCTAAAATGGAATTATGTCAGGATGATTAAGGTGTTAAAAATTAAATCTATAGCCAAAAATATCAGATGATAGTTTTTATGATTTATTGAGGAGAATGAATATACCATATTTTAAAACCAGTGCTAAAACCCGAGATTTCATAATTTTTGAGGAGTTAAAATTCAATTTGACTTTTTAGCAAAATGGTTTATCCCAACATTAAACCATTTTGAGAAGATGGGTCACATTCACAGAACCGTAAAGTCCTTTTTCTCAGAAACCAGTGATCTTTTACAATGTACCCGCCCTCCATTCTCTTCAAAATAGATCTATGATAAACTATTTGGGCTATCATAATACTTGCATGTTTTGAACATTTTGAACAGACTTTTCCAGGATGCCTGCAAATCAAAATGTATTTATCAAATTAAAAAATTATATGGCCTCTAAACAAAATAATTTTAAAAAGTCGCCGGATGACTATATATACAATTTGTTTGTTTTTATTTTTGTTTTTAAGGGTTTTACGGCGCTTGCAACACATTAAGGTCATCTCAGCGCCAGTAAAAAGGAAGAAAATGGGAAAGTAAAAAGTTCTAGAATTACAATTAAAGCACCCAAGAAAAGGTAAGACAAAGGGGAATTGATTCAAATAGGAAACAGATGTAGATTCATTCCAAGAGCACATCGTCAAAGTACTTAGTTTGAGATCACCTAAAAGTCTCATCCAGACACAAGCACAGTTCCCAACTAAGAGGAATACACTCAAATGTTTACCAATCATATAATATAATATGTAAACTAAACATAATACAATTCATAACAGAGAGATGATTTACAAGGAAAAAAGTATCATCTCCCAAAACTATAACTATACACTCGACTGTTTCCCTCCCAGCCAAGGAACTCCGGCAAGGATCAGGACAAAACTAAGTAATCTCATTCCAAGACAATGACAGGAAACAATTGGAAAACGGGTATAGAAGACACAGCATGTACCTCCCTGCCCACTATGGGAGGTCTGGATCCCAACCCAGCTATATATACAATTATTCGCTTCCAACATGCGCAGATCACTTCAACCACAGCTTCAGATTAATCTCTAGTACACAATGTGAGACATACTGTGTAATTCAAATTTCACCCTGATTCAATCTTTTATAAATATTACTAGACGGTAACAAAGAATAATCACATGTTAACAAGATAAGGAATACTTGGTTGACTATTTAATTTATTCGTTTAGCAAAAGCATAAAAAAAAAAAAAAAATCATCATCACATTTTTAACATTTGCCTTTTCCTTAGTTGTACATAACAAAAAACAAAACAAAACAAAAACAACGCAATAACAACAATCTTATTTAATCTTACAATATATTTTGCTTTGAGTTTATCAACACGTCACATTTATTTTTCATTTCAACAAATACACTTTCAAACCATTTTGCACTCAATATTTACAACATATTATGGTGAAGTCTCACTTTTCATTCAATGCATCGTGTCATTATAATGGAAATAGGGGGAGAAAAAAAAACTTTGATAACTGAACATAATACTTTATTCAAAACATAACTGCGGAACACTAGGGATTAAATATTTGACTATTTGCTTACAAAGTCCTGAAGGCAAGTAATTGGTAACAAAATAAGTAGCTACTATAAAAACAAAATTGAATATAACAGTTTTTAAAAAAAGAACAAAACACTAAACATGGAATGTTTCGGGCTTAAAACCCCTTTTCAGCAATCAAAAAAGAAAACAATTTAAATACATTTTTGCCGTCAAACTGGTTATTTTTAGTAATGTATTTATGTTTTCAATGTTTTTTTCATTGTTTTGAAGAAGGGTTTTGAGCCCGAAACGTTCTGCTTTCGGTATTTTGCTATTTTTATAAGCTGTTAAAACTTATTTTTGTTTATTACTTTTTACAGTCCACAGCTTCTAGCAGCTTAGTATCACTTTGACTACAATATTATATTGAATTTTCACCCCAAACTCAATCGTGACTGACTGATACTGATACTATTAACGGTTTATATTAAAAATTGATAAAGCAGTACATTGAGAATGATTACATGTGTGAGTGATTCTACACTTGTATATATATAAACGTATCGATGGTAATAATGAAAAAGCATTTCACTTATCTGGCCGCTGAAAAACAAACAAACAATTGCAAAATGAGATACTTGAAATCACAGAAGTGCAATAAAGACCCTTTTTTAAAATTACTTATTTACCATTATACTTTTTGATCATTGAATGTCCTATAAAACCAGCATAGCTAATAGTTGTCTAGAAAATGTACATTCCAATTCCTTACAGAACTGAAAAAAAATATTTGACATCCCGACCTTCACGTTCCACTAAAATTCCATTAGTTAAGCCGCTTCATGTATTCATACTATACAAAGTTAAAAACAAGAACTTTTTTTCTCTTCCTATTTTGGATCAATTCAACAAGGTAGTAGATAATCAAACCAATGTCTGTTTTCAAGAAATGTAAACAAATTTCTTCAAAGATTTGTACGATGTTGGAGACACTTGAGCTCTTTGGAAAAAAGAGTCCATAATTATTATTAAAAATGATTAAGGTAAGATGCTAATCAAACTTACTTGTAAACGCATTTTTAAAATAAGTAACTTCACCCTCATCCCAAAATACTGCTGTCTCTGTGAAGAGTCCATGGTACTCTTTCAGAACTCGAGGGCCCATGGAGCAGGGTTTTATATCCTGAATTCTGGAGTGCTTAACAGACAGTGACAGTAATTGCTTGCTACCCTACAGTTTATCACAAAGTATTTTATCAGATCTAACAAACCCAAGAAAAGGTAAGACCAAGGGGAATTGTTTCAAATAGGAAACAGATGTAGATTCCATACACACCATCAAAGTACTTCGTTTGAGATCACCTAAAAGTCTCATCCAGACACAAGCACAGGCCCCCACTAAGAGGAATGCACTCAAATGTTTACAAATTATATATAACACATAAACAAAACATAATACAGTTCATAACAGAGAGATGATTTACAAGGAAAAAAATATCATCTTCCAAAACTAACTATACATTTGACTGTTTCCCTCTCAGCCAGGACCTCCGACCAGGGACAGGACAAAACCAAGTAATCTCATCCCAAGACAAAGACAGAAAGCCAATGGAAAACAGATATAGGGGGATAGAAGAGACAATAAGTACCTCCCTGCCTACTATGGGAGGTCAGGAACCCCACCCAGTTCTTTCAAGTGAGTAACTGAATGGAAATATTAAAATTTAAAAACCAAAATGCTTTATCTTAATCACTGCAAATATTGCAGGACTACATCATGATATAAAAATATAAACTGCAATGCTATGCGTTAAAAATTAGAGTAAGGCAAAAACTTAAAATACAAAAAAAAAAACAAAAAACTGTACTCCAGTTTCATGTAAATTGACAAAATCTTATGTCATTTTACTAGACAATCTCTGTGATCTATTATTATTATTCAAATACTTTGCAATTCTATTCAAATAACTTCCACTCTTCACATATCGGTAAAATAAATTGGTTCACAGCTGAGGCCATTCTCCGATACTCCATATATCTGTGCGGTGGTGTTGCATCATGAACAGCCAAAGGCAAGCATAATAATTCAATCTGTTTTTCATCAACATTTAAGTAGAAAACTCTTCACTCATCAGTCTATTTTTGTGACCCACCCTCTCACTCTGGTATTATGTCGGAATGAACTAGAAGAAGAAAAGTCATACCAGATTAGGAAGTTAAATTTTCTGAGATTTGAATAACAACAATCATTCTTCTCAATGAGAGCAATTATTTTGTCTAATATGTTAAATTTTAAGTTTAAAAATCACAATTTTAACCACCAGATCCATATCCACACAATACTAATTTGAGATGAGTGGTCACATTTTAAATTTTCTTTATCTACAGACCCTTGGTAAATAAACACCTGTCCCTGTTTACTGAACATGTACATTCAGATTCAAAATAATCTTTTTTAAATAACAAAAACATCCAAACTTAGAACCCTATCCTTCCACATCACTAACTTTAATTCGATTAAACCAGTGCGCATAAAAAGACAATAAAGTAGATTTAATATGTCTTGTGGACCAGTCAGCAGACTTTAACAAGAGTAATCATGACATTATATTGAAGAGATTGGAAAATGTATAGTCCATTTAAGTGTCAAATATTAAATTGGTTTTGATTAAATGAAAAACAGATGATAGATCAACAACAAGCTATTTCGGTTAACAATGTCAAATAAACAACTGACCATCACTTCAAAAATAAATTTGATGTACCTAAGGGCTCGTGCTGGGATCGGTTTTATTTATTTCCAATCTTTATGAAGCCACTGGGTAACATCATCATCTCCTGCTTAGACCTGAATTTTCATTTGTATGCCGATGACGACAAATTCTTTAATCTATTTTTTTTTTCAAGAGGGGGGGTTTTGGGTGTATAAATAAATAAATAAAAATAAATATACCCATTATTATAGCTTTTTGTCACAGTTTCACTTTGCTCAATGCCCTTTGTTTTGTTCTACACATTTAGGTCACATCAGCGCCAGTAAAGAGGAAGAAAATGGGATACAAGCACACAAGAAAAAGTAAGACAATGGAGAATTGGTTCAAAAAGGTAACAGATGAAAATTCCATGAGAATACTATATAAGTGTACTTAGTTTTTAGTTTCAGATCGCCTAAGTCTCATCCTGACACAAGCACAGGGTCCCAGTAGGAGGAATGCTCTCAAATGTTTACCAAAAACAAAAATATAACTATCAGCACACAGAGAGGGGGAGAGAGAGAGAGAGAGAGAGAGAAAAAAAAAAGAGAGAGAGAGAGAGAGAGAGAGAGAGAGAGAGAGAGAGAGAGAGAGAGATGATTTACAAGGAAAAAAATATCACATTCCAAAACTAACACTTTACATTTGACTGTATCCCTCTCAACCAATGACCTGGGCCGGGGCCAGGACAAAACCAAGTAATCCCATTCCTCGACAAAGAGAGAAAGCAACTCAGAAAACAGATATAGAGGAGTAGAAGACACAGCAAGTGACCTTCTGCCCACCGTGGGAGGTCAAAAGTCCCAACTGAGTCAATACTCTTTACAATGTCTCAATTGTTCATAGGCAGACCCATATTAAACCAAAAATCTTTTTCATACAGTAGAAATCGCCTGGTACCAACAATCACATATACTGCCAATAACCAGAAACTAATTTACACCTGTGATGGGTGAGCAAAGTAATGAGTGTAAAGCACCTATCTCAAAAACAAAATGCTAGGACAAGAGCTTTGCGATCTGTTTGTTTGTTTTTGTTTTTCAGGGTTTTACGGCACTTGCAACACATTTAGGTCATATCAGCGCCAGAAAAAAGGAAGAAAATGGAATTGTCAAAAGTTCATGAATTGCAATTAGATCACCCAAGAAAAGGTACGACAAAGAGGAATTGGTTCAAATAGGGAACAGATATAGATTCCAAGAGCACACTATCAAAGTATTTAGTTTGAGATCACCTAAAAGTCTCATCCAGACACAAGCACAGGCCCCCACTAAGAGGGATACATTCAAATGTTTTACAAATCATATATAATATAAAGAAGACATAATACAGTGCATAACAGAGATGATTTACAAGGAAAAAAATATCATCTCCCAAAACTAACTATACATTTGACTGTTTCCCTCTCACCAAGGGTTTCCGGTCAGGGCCAGGACAAAACCAAGTAATCTCATTCCAAGACAAAGACAGGAAGCTAGTTGGAAAACAGATATGGGGGATAGAAGACACAGTAAGTACCTCCCTGCCAACTATGGGAGTTTGCAATCTCTGCTCAAGGTTCACCATTTTAAGACTCGATATCATACTTCTTGGCCATTGATGCTGAGGCTTTGTCAAAAAGGTAGTCTTTTGTAATATTCAACATTAAAAGACATCACCAATATAAAGTTAGCTCTAAGACCTATGGACAGGTTTCATTTCCATCTATTTCTCTTGGTTAAACAACGAAAACGAATCCAAAAGCTGAAGGTATACACCACCAAATTGTACTCGGCACAGTATTTTATGGTGACAAGAAAGTATAAATATAAGTATAAAATAAATAATATATAATATTATATATAATATATAATAAAAGTATAAATTCTGTCCACACTTTTACAACCCTCTGAGAGGCTATTTAAGCGAAAGCATACATTTTTTATTTATCTTTTAATATTCAACCATGAAAAATTGATGAAAACTAAATTTTTCCATTAACTTGATATTATTGTCTTTTACGTCGAATGTTACAAGTAAATCAGCTTTAAGGCACAGCCTCAGACTTCATTCCCAATTGTAAGCTTCTTGTTTTTAAGCAGTGCTGATGGTGACAAAAAGTGAAAAAAGGAGGAACACTTTGAACAATTGCCTATGAACCCCATTTTTATTGTATTAACCCCTCCTTTGACTCCAAAATTGCATATTTCTGTGGATCCGAGGAAAACCATCAGCACTGTTCAATTATGATTGTAAGCTTTTATCTATTGTGACAGATGCAAAGCACTTTGAGCCTGTGTTACAGGGGATAAGGTGCTGTATAAACAATTGTCCATTTTTTTCTTATTATCCTCAATTTCAAACTGATAAGCAATCTCATTTCAATGAAAATGGTAGCTATCACATAATATTTTCAAAAAAAACATTTGAGTGGCTTACCCCAGCCACTTGAAAATGCTTTTGATAACTAATTTGTTCGATTTCAATTCATGTTGAATGCAATAGTTAAACTCTATATTTGAAGATTGGTTTTCCAAAACTCGTTATGTCAGTTTTTCTGATTTTGAGATATACTGAAGATTATTTCCCCTCGAGTCTCTCTTTGGGCCAATCATTTATCTTCTTATATATTTGGCAAATTGGATTTTTAGTAACATTAAGGCTCCAAAAACAACTGGACCAATCGTCACTGGATTTTGCATGGTATTTACAATTGACATGAAGATGATTTGTGTGTATTACGAGATTGATTGAACACTGAGGTGATTTTAATTGAAAAATCAAATTTGTATCATCAAATCCCATCAAAAACAGACATCATCATTTTAGCACGTGGGTTGTGTGTCAACCTTCCGATTAGCGAGTGTGACAATGATGTGGGAGTACTTGCATTTAGTCGATATCAGTTAGCGGTTCCTTTTATTATTTAGCTCATGGAGGGGAAAAAATCTCGAAAAGTGGAGAAATTGATTTAACTCTCTTGAGTTCACCCTCACTGAAAATCGAACAAATTTGTTAGATTTTCCATGCATATGAACTCGAGAGAGTTAACTAGTTTTGGAAAACCACTCTTCCGTTTATTTTGTCATTAGACAGGAGATGGATGCTAAATGAGTATAGTACATTGTACTCAATGTGATGCAGAAGGTTATTCGATGGTTGACATGAGCAGCATGACCTCTCTGTAAAGACTTGATAACTTTGGCGATACAGATGAAGAGGATGCATGAATCATAGACTTGATGGACGATAGAACAGTAAAACAGGCCAAACATTTCTTGTGTCTGAAAAATAGTTTTAAAAAAAACAGAAACGAATAATATATTATTACACTTTTGTCTCATGATTTCTATTTTGTAAATGAAGTTTTACCTATCATGTGTGTAAAATGAAATATTTTAATTTTTCATTGTATTTCTTTACTTTAAAAATGTAAAGTGCCTAGAGCCTATTGAAATCTGGGTAAGGCACTATACAAATGTCATTTATTATTATTATTATTATTATTATTACTATCATTATTATTATTATTATCATTATTATGCAGAAAATTTGGAGATAATGAGTTTTTTTTATGCATCCATTATATGACCAAAAAAAACCCTAAGATTTCAATGTATTGCTTTTCTTTTTTTTTTTTCAAATTAATAGGTAGAAACATCCATATGACACCTTACACCAACACATTTCATTCTAATTGTGTAATGGTAACCAGACCAGCGTGGCTGACTGGTAAATGCGGCTATGTGGTCTAGTGGTATGACACTCGATGAGTCCTTGGAAAAGGCTCTTTACTCACATTCTCTCACCGTACTCAGGTGTAAAATGAGTACCTGGCCGTTAACAGCGTTGTGTTTGTCCGAAAAATTGTAATATCGCCTAACAGGCGTTATGTCCCATCCTACATGTTAAATGTTGCTGTTGACCAGGGAAAACCTTGTAAAGCGCTTTGAGCATGTTTAGTGGATATTGTGCTGTATAAAAGCTCAATTTAAAAAAAAAATAATTTTAAAACAGGAGGTCTGAAGTTTGATCCCCAGTCGAGGAAGGCTGAGTTTGTTTTGTTTTTTTGTTTTTATTTCCTGCTTTGTCTAGCACTGTTTCATACAAACCTTTTCAGATTTTTATCTTACGCTAGTGCCTGCTGCTCAATTTGTCACTGTGATCTCTACACTGTCCTGTCACAAAAGACTTTTGTCTTTTTTTTCATGTCAATTATACACTTCTTTCTACCTTTGAAGTTTTATGGGTTTTTTTTCTTTTTTGACTGTAACTGAAACTTTTTATCATATGGCAAAGGTAAACTATATATAAAGTTAACACTGCAAAAAATTCAAGTGAGTTATAAAACTTTATAAAAAAGAAACATGGCTTGGGTAAAGCTATCAGAGGTATCAAAAAAAAAATCATAAAATGTCACAATCACAAAAATAAGGTGAATTTTGAAGGATTCTCAGAAATAAAGTGCAATCTTTTTAATTAAAAAAAAATAAATTAAACAATAAATAAATACGTAAAATTTACTAATGATGAAATTATGCTGTGAATACATTATATCCCCAATTGTATAGAATATTCACCTTTCTTCCCTTGAAATGTCTACAAAGGCAGATGGTGGTTCCTCCATGTTGGATTTGATAACAGTTCCAAAATTCCTTAATACAACCTTGACAGACGTGGCAGCCGTGATCACATGACTGAATGAATGAAAAAAAGATTTTGAACCGTATTATAAATGAATACCAATTGACAAATGAAATATTTGCATTTAACCATATTATTGCATACAATTTCCATTCCTGACTCCAAAAATAACCTTCATTTCACTTAATATGATTTGAAAGGGCAAGTCAAAGGAGTTGATATTACAATGCAGCCTCCAATAAATTCTATGATTATAAATTATGAAAAACCTCCATGCAGACAGGTTTGACTGTGAAGCAGTCGACTTTGAGTAATCAAAGTAAATTTGTGTTTGTTTTAATTTTTTTTTTCTGAGAAACGAATGGGCCACCAAAAAAAAAAAAAGGCAATCTATTTAAATCACAGTTTGAAATAAAAATGATTGTCAAATCTTTTTAAAAAATTTAAAAAAAACTTTTCCTCCATACCTTTCGTATTTACTTCCCATGATATCTTTTAGTTGAGGTAATAATAAGTTGCACATGTCTAAATTCCACAGGGATCTGAAACGGTTCCATAAATTGCTCATAATGAAAATTATGAAAGTATCAAACATCAATAATTTCATTAGTTGCTTAAACTAAGTTTACTTTATATGAAATATTCACCTTTTAAGAGAAAATAAACAATATTGCCAATTCAAAATAAACATTTTAATAACTGGATAGATACATTAAACATTTGTTTAGTTCATAACTTTAATTAGAAATTGTTACAGTAATTATGCACTTGTATGGTGTTAAAAAGGCTAATTCGTGCTTTACAACAATGCAAATATATATATATATATATATATATAATATATATATATATATAATATATATATATATATATATATATATATATATATATAGTATATATATATATATATATATATATATATATATATATATATATATATATATATATATATATATATATATACATATATATATATATATATATATATATATATTATATATATATATATATATATTATATAATATATAATATACATATATAATATATATATATATATATATATATATATATATATAATATATATATATATATATATATAATATTCACAAACAATACCACAGAAATGCTGCACATTCAGACAAGTACTCACACTCATAAGATCAATACGAAAATGATCTCTCTTTTAAATTTAACATAACTCAAATTTCACTGTAAAAAATTCAACAAAACAAAAAATGTTCAAATTATTTATATAAATAGAAATCTTTGAATTTAGCAGTGTTATAATATAACTCACGCTCTAGAATTAATAATGTTGAGAAGGTCAACCATGACTGCTTTGTCTTTCATGCTGATAGCAGAGTCAATGGCAGTCTGAGGGAGGAACAAAAAAAAAGAAGATAAATCAATCAACATATCACAGAACGAATAAACTATATAGTGGAGTACACCTTGTTTTTTTTGTGTGTTGTTTTTAAGGGTTTTACGGCGCTTGCAACACATTAAGGTCATATCAGCACCAGTGAAAAGGAAGAAAATGGGATAGTAAAAAGTTCTAGAATTACAATTAAAGCACAAAAGAAAAGGTAAGACAAAGGGGACTTGGTTCAAATAGGAAACAGATGTAGATTCCAAGAGCACACTATCAAAGTGCTTAGTATGAGATCACCTAAAAGTCTCATCCAGACACAAGCACAGGTCCCAACTAAGAGGAATACACTCAAATGTTTACAAATCATATAATATAATATGTAAACTAAACATAATACAATGCATTACAGAGAGATGATTTATAAGGAAAAAAATATCATCTCCCAAAAGTATAACCATACATTCGACTGTTTCCCTCTCAGCCAAGGACTCCGACCAAAGTCAGGACAAAACCAAGCAATCTCATTCAAAGACAAAGACAGAAAGCAATTGAAAAACAAATATGAGGGGATAGAAGACATAGCAAGTACCTCCCTCCCGCTATGGGAGGTAGGAACCCCACCCAGGGAGTATACCTGTGCCAATAAGGTTGGATAAGGTATTAGAAGCAAGGACAATTTCATTTCGATACTACACAATTCACATTGCTAAAAAGAACAAAAATCAATATGGATGTCATTTGAGAATTAACGGATTCACAAATAAGCCTCTTTTCCATTAAAGTTATATCTTTATCCTTCCACAGTGTCCACTGTAACATACGACTAACTTTGCCAACTGTGACGTACGCTTTACGGCATGACCTCTATCATGTGCGGCTATGTGGTCTAGTGGTATGACACTCGCTTTCGGATCGGAAGGTCCTGGGTTCGAGCCTCGCGCTTGGCACATAGTTGAGTCCTTGGAAAAGGCTCTTTACTCACATTCTCTAACCGTACTCAGGTGTAAAATGAGTACCTGGCCGTTAACAGCGTTGTCTTTGTCCAAAAAAATAAAATATCGCCTAACAGGCGTCATGTCCCGTCCTACATGTTAAATGTTGCTGTTGACCAGGGACCCCTTGTAAAGCGCTTTGAGCACGTTTAGTGGATATTGCGCTTTATAAAAGCTCAATATTTTGTAATTCTAGACTCAAATCTGGATCATCCTTCAATATACGACAATCATGGGATGTCTGAGCCGTGTAAGAAGAAAAGGACAGGGGATAATAAAAATAAAACCCAAAAACAAAGATGGAAAATTGAAAGTGATATCATGATTGGAACCCATTGTCGCATATGAAGACACAGTTCTACAGGAAAGAGAACAGATGGAATACAAATACAAACCACTGAATGCCTATATTATTGCACTCACCTTGGTGTTCCCCGATGTCCACATTGCTCTCACTACCTGTAAATTTCTACTCCGTTGTTGTAACACTGTTGTCATAGTTGTGTGCCCCTGTAGTAAATTGCTTATGGACTCTGATTCAGACATTTCACTGGCTTTTTGAACTTTCTGTTTGGTATTTGAAAAGAGTAAAGTGAAAAGACTAAGACAAAATCGGCAAAACAACAAATCCTAGCTATTGAGAAAGGAAATAAGATCTAAATACTTCTGATGATAATCAGTGCGGCTTTGAGGTCTTGTGGTATTGAGCTTTTATCTAGAGCAATATCCACTAAACGTGCTCAAAGCGGTTTACAAGGGGTCCCCAGCCAACAGCAACACTTAACATGTAGGACGGGACATGACGCCTGTTAGGCAATATTATAATTTTTTCAGACAGAGACAACGCTGTTAACGACCAGGTACTAATTTTACACCTGAGTACGGTGAGAGAATGTGAGTAAAGAGCCTTTTCCAAGGACTCAACTATGTGCCGAGCGAGGCTCGAACCCAGGATCTTCCGATCCGAAAGCGAGCGTCATACCACTAGACCACATGGCCGCACACTCGCATTCATACCTGTAGGTCCGAGCCCAGCTGTGGGTGGTGCAAAGTTGTTGAAAGGCTCTTTCCTTCCATTCTCTCACCGCACCCAGGTGTAAAATGTGTATATGGAAAGTTACGGTACTGTAACATTACAGGGTCATGCCTCATCCTAGATATTAATTTTTGCTGTTGACTTAAGAGCACATTTATAGAGGACTGCAGTAAACAAAAGCTCTTTTTGTTTATTTTTTCTTTAAATGTGAAATCAATGCAGATTCTAACTCTTTTAACGGTGAGCTTAATTTCTTTCAAATCATAATTTCTTCCTCTGATTATTTCTTGTTATACAGCTTCAAAAATGTGACTTCGGCTTCCAACTACCCATGTTGCATCAATTTTGCTGCTCTCTCTTGGTGAAAATAAGATTGAACATTAGGTTAAAGAAAACTCAAACGCCTGTAATGGTCATGAAGAAGTGTAAATGTTTCCATTTTAAAATAAAAAAAAAAATAAAAAAAAAAAAAAAGAAGAAATGATCAGGTATAAATTGAGTAGCCAGATATAAATTGAGTAGCCACATTGAGAGATTATCGAAAGTTCAGAACCATGGATGCAATGCCAGAAAGTAATCAAGAGTAGCAGTGAGTTTTACCTGACATAAAAGAACAATTACTCTAACAGCAATAATCTTGATCCCAAATAATAATCTTAATCCCTTCACAAAACATATCTCAAACAATCTTAATCCCTTCACAAAACATATCTCAAACAATCTTAATCCCTTCACAAAACAAACCTCAAACAATCTTAATCCTTTCACAAAACATATCTCAAACAATCTTAATCTCTTCACAAAACATATCTCAAACAATCTTAATCCCTTCACAAAACATATCTCAAACAATCTTAATCCCTTCACAAAACATATCTCAATCTTAATCCCTTTAACAAAATATATCTCAAACAATCTTAATCCCTTTAACAAAATATATCTCAAACAATCTTAATCCCTTCACAAAACATATCTCAAACAATCTTAATCCCTTCACAAAACATATCTCAAACAATCTTAATCCCTATAACAAAATATATCTCACACAATCTTAATCCCTTAACAAAACGTACCTCAAACGATCTTAATCCCATAAAAATATATCTTTTAAATGATCAAATATTTATTTATCACTTATTTAAAATCTCTGATCATTGAATAATAGTTCATATAGAAAAATCCAATATATAGTGTTGAAGTCAAAGTTTTAGTTCTGTTGTTTGTTTTACTTTTATTTTTTGGTCAGTTTTAAGGCTGTGATACTTTACGATCATATCATTTTAGTCATGAAAGGAAAATGACAGGACTGTAAATAGATTAGAGCAAAAGTTTAGCCACACTCAAAGAACCCCAGCAAAAAAAATTAGACAAAGGTACTTCTATCAATAAATTAAATGATGGTCATCTCACCGGCAAAAAATCTTCTGCTTGTATAGAATCCTTGACCTGTTTACTCGGTGCAGGATTTCTGGGTCTGGGAGAGACTTCCTTTCTACCCTCTTTCCTTTCTGAAGGCCCTGATGGTTTCTGGACTTTGACTGGCTCGGGAACTGGGATAGTTGTGGAAATCAAATAAGAAGAAAAAATGAACTAATCGAAAATCTAAATAGCTACTACTACTTTTTTTAAAAAAATATTACTGATCTTAATCTGAAATTTCTGTTGATAGCATTGTTTATTTTATCTTGAACAATTACACTACACTCTATTTCAAAATAAAGTAACGCTTTCTGAATGACTTGCCTACAATGTAAAATAGGATTTACAACAAAAACATAAGGTTGCTACATTTCAAATTTATGTAAAGATGAAGTAATAAAAACGAGCATGTTGAACATAAAGCCAACACAGAGCATATTGAGCAAGGCATATTTAAATAAAAGCCACCGATAAAGGTAAAATTCATATTAATGAAAGGACAAAGATAGAGAGAGAGAGAGAGAGAGAGAGAGAGAGAGAGAGAGAGAGAGAGAGAGAGAGAGAGAGAGAGAGAGAGAGAGAGAGCGAGGGGAAAGAGAGGGGGGGGGGGGGAAGGGAGAAAGAAGAAGTTTTCTGATCCAAGCAATGCTACGTTGAGTAGAATCAAAAGCACATTACAACAATCATTACACTTACTTTCATCATCAGGAGGAGGCTGAAATGGTTCTGCTCTCTGGGCATTAGCTGGATTAACAAGGCGTGGCAGGTGGGTGGTAAACAGAAAAGAGAGAAAACAACCAGGGTCACAAAGCATGCAGTTGTTACCGTTCAAAAAAATAAAAAAATAAAAAAATAGATAAATAAAATATTTCTTAAGCTGAAAGAAGCATTTCGTTTTCTCTCAAATGTGAAAAGCATTACCGTATTTATAGCTATTAATCTGATGAGCCTTTTATGGAACTTGTCAAAGATGAAAATATAAAAATTCTTTTTTTTTTTTTCATGAAATCAAAGAAAAAAAACATAAACAAAACAAAATAAACCAAGACAAAACAAACCATATGTGCAATTAATGTAGGAAAACGGACTATTAGAATATTGAATTAAAGATCTTAAGAGGCAATGAATATAAATTTGATATTATTTTCTGCTTTTTCTTTTCATTAGTAATGTTAAAATGTATAGTGTGTAAATCCAGGTTGTGTGCCGACATTATTCATTAGTGAAGCAAAGATGTATCTCTTATTCTGATGGTTGATAGCAGCAAGAAATCATGTTAGTAGAATTGCTATTAGAATTCAACATTAATTAGAAAGATTTTACATTCCATTGTTTGTTTGTTATTCCTCACGTTATAAATATTCTTTAAAAGGTAACCTTATAAAACCAGAAACTCTTGAATGATTAAGAAATATAAACTTTTCAGTAAAGATGCTGGGAAAAGTAATGAAATAAAAATTATCCAACCTCACCGCAAAAACATGCTACAAAATCAAGAGTAAATTTTCCAACAAATTTTAGAATGAGCGCACTCATACCCTTCAAAACTTCAAAACACAAAACTCATTGCACTGGGTCCCTAGATATGAAAACAGAAAAAGCACTTCGGGCACATGTATTTAAATTAACATTAACAATAACATTTAAAGCTGTAAAACTGTCCCCAGTTTCATGATGATGAACAGGTTAAAAGACAAACGTTTTCCCACAACAAGGATGAAGATATCATTGGGGTTTTTTTTTTAAACAATGGAAAGATCGATTTTTGTTTGTTTGTTGCTTTAGGTCTCTTCCAACACAATTGAGGTTATATGAGAGACCGCTGAAACAAAAAAACAAGCAATCCAACAAAAATAGTACAAATGTAAATCAAAATCATAACCTAAAGATATCATAAGCTAAATTATAAATAACCAAGAACAAACAGGCAGAAGATTTACAGACAAAAAATATCCCCTGTCAAAAATACAATCACAAACCAAAGAAGCAGGATAGGCTAGTAAAGAGAAGAAGAAACGACATCACTATCGGATCGTACACCCATGCGAACATCATAGGTATATGATTCAAGGGTGATGCTCCCATCCAACCACCCGATGGAAAGATCGAGTTTTCATCAGTATGTTCCGAGTTCAATGATGAAAAATCAATGAAACACTGAGAGACTGAGACCAAAAGAATTAACAGGAGAAGTTTCTAAATTTTTAAAGTTGAAATGACGCCGATAATCGCCGATAACTTTGTCCATGCTTTTTTTTTTGAGATTTTGAGAAGCTACTTCTTATATTCTTTTGGTCTTTCCCCAATTTCAAAATGATGAATTATTGGCATTTTCTAGTTACCATCAGTTTCTCTGAATTAAATAGATAAATAATTTTAAAAACTGATGGATTTGCAAGTCCCTTAGTCCTTGGTTCATTTGTCATTATTCACTTAAGAAAAACTGATGATTTTCACGATTGTTCAAATCACTTGACATTGTTGTATATTTGTACTAAACGTTACAAATAAAAACAACAAACAAAAAAACATTTAGCAGCCTCTGAGACAGGAACATCTTGTTTCAGTCATATGAGTTTCATATCCACAAACACCAATGTCTAAGCAAAATAAAGACTTAAATTAACATGTAAGTTATAATGATTGCAGGGTGGAAGACTGTATGGAAAGCATGATAAAAAGAAAAGGCAAAAAAAAAAAAGAGAGAGAGAGGGGGGGGAAGAGAAAGAGAGAGAGAAAGAGAGAGAGAGAGAGAGAGAGAGAGAGAGAGAGAGAGAGAGAGAGAGAGAGAGAGAGAGAGAGAGAGAGAGAGAGGGGGGGGGGAAAGAACAAAAGAATTGAAAAATCAGCCGAATGCGAAATGAAACATGACAAAAATGCGTCATTTAAAAGCAAACAGGTAAAACAACAACAAACAAACAAACAAACATTTTTTTTAACCAACCAGATTTAAACAAAACATACCGAGAAAACCCAAAATAATGGACAAACATTCAATTAACAAGCATAATCATCTGCTCACCATTCTTTTTAGCATGACCCTGAAAAAGCTTGCGGTAATCATCCTGGTTCTGAATTTCAGCCCTGGACACACTGTTCTCATCATCAACACCGGTGTCATTCTTCTCAGGTGGTGTATTGGACCTTTTGGGTTCACTAGTGACAAGGATGAAAGAAAGAAATGGTTACTCTGACGCACTGAATTTTTGTGTTGCGAGATATCTACTTTGACTTTGATCTTCGAAATGGGTATGGTGGTTGAGTGGATAAGCCATTGTGTGGTAGCCTAAGCAGCCAAGGTCAAAAAGCTGGTCAAAATTATTCGCGATGGTGGTGTACGAACGAATCGGCGGTCTCAAGAAGTGGGTGAGAGAGGGATCTAGTAATGACTTTGAGTTTGAAATGAATATTTTTGTGTTCGTGGATAGCTCACACGGTAGAGCCACGCTCTCACCTGCCAGGCGGAGTTGTCGTACCAATAAGGTCGCAGGTTCAAACCCCACCACCGCCGCGAAAATTTTTTTATTCTCTATTGTCTTCTGGCACTTTTCTATTCACTTCATATCAAGGTTTAAGCCCTTATTTGGAGGATATTGATATACCGTCTAAGAACACCTATGTGGCAGTATTTATAAATTGAATGTTGAAGGTGGTAAAAGGATAAGAAGAAGATATGTTGCAGGAAAAATGAACAGAGAAACAGTTTCACCTCAATAAAAAACGACATATGTGAACATGAAAAAAATAAAATTGAAAACACAGCAAACTAGTTTTAAAAAAATCTTCACTTCCTGTCTAAAAGAAAAAAAAACCCCAAAAAACTGTACCAAATTAAAAATAGATGGTTGAATTGTCATAGCTGATTCAGCGTATTATTATAGATAATTTCTCAAAAAACAACATACACACACACACAAAAGGAAAAAAAATAAAGGCATGAAGTAATTCATTTTAAAATAGTGATTTCAATTTTACAGGTACAGAGAGCAAATCTGTACATAATATTTTTCAATTCTTTAAAAAAAATTGTTCTTTTTCTAATACACTGATATAAAATACTACACACCTGGCTTCTCTAGTTGAAGATGTAGGTGGACGGTCTGTTATAAAATTTCGCCTTCCACTAGAACTGGAAAATACAAAAATATCATATTACCTACAGTACTGCAGTAAAAAAAAATTTTAAATAAAAAAAATTCATAAATAACAATAAAACTAGATAAACGTCTTCTTTAGACTATATTTTTATGGTAGAAAAATGTTAGAAAAAAAATACAAAGACATTCCTGATAATAAAAGTGGATTTCAATTCAATTCATAAACAGGGAAAAACAAGAAGAACTACTGATGTAACAAATCAATTTTAATATCACAAAAATTATTTCTTATGATAAAAAATTTAAACGAGTGTTATTCATTTAGTATAAAACGTATTTTTATTTTATAAAGTTTTAAAAATTATTTTGAGTCATATCAGAGCAAGAAAAAAAATCCCCAAAAAACGTAAAAGTGAAATAATTTAAAATCTTAAGTATCTTCGTTACAACAACGCCCAAGAAAAAGTCAGGCAAAGGCGACTAGATCAAACAAAAAGAGCAATCTAATAAAGTTGCTGATCTGACAGCCCTAGAAAATTCCATCACAGGATCCCTGCCAACATGAGGATCGGATGGGGAGCATGATTAAAAAAAAAAAAAAAAGAAAAAAGTATAATATGAACTTTCACAAAAAAAAAAAAAACATAAATATCTGTTTCCCTTCCAATGTGCCGTAAGCAACACCAAAAAGTCATATTATTCTATGGTGAGGACAGAGAGCAACATAAAAGAGACTACAGCTATGAGGAAATAGAAAAGATTGCAAAAGTGAAGCTACCCAGTAAACCAGTAAATAAAGGTCAGTAAAGGTTGAGTTAATAATTATTTCAAGCGACAAACAAATTTTAAAAAGAAAAAGAATGAGGAGAGGTATCTTAATGAATGAAACGTACCTATTCAATGCTGTTCTCAAGCCCTCTGACTTGCTGGCTGCACCTGTTGGTGCTACTTTCTGTCAATATATTAAAAATAAATCATAAAAGGGAAGCAAAAAAAAAAAAAAATAAATAAATAAAAAGAACAAACAAAACAACAACAAACCCCCCCCCCCCCCCCCCCCCCAAAAAAAAAAAAAAAAAAAAAAAAAAAACAAGGGAAAGTCATGACATTTGCATCCTGCAGAAATTTGTGACAATTACAAAAAATTGAAGACCATCTACATTAAAGTTTCATACATAAGACAACGATTCTTTAAAATTTGAGTATGTATATTATTACACAGAAAGGAAGGATAAAAAATTATGCTCTATGTTTAATTTTATAGCATCTCATTCAAAGGAAATTGTTTGCAGACAACAGATATGAGTAGATAAATGGAAAAGACAACAAACCCCTAGCAGAAGTGCTCGCCAACTGCCACTGCCTATAATCCTTTACATGTTACCGTACCTGCCAACCCTTCCACTTTTGGCGGAATCATTCCCATTTTCACTCTTCCTTTTTGTACTATCAGACATGCCAAATTGAAAACTTCAAATTTAATAATAATAATAATAATAATAATAATAATAATAATCTTTATTGTCCAAATAGGCAATTATTGTTAGGTTACAGCTCTTGTAATAGGCGACTTTTTAGTAATTTGACAAGTTATTATTATTATCATGATTACAATTATTATTATTATTTAAGTATTACTAAGAATTAAAAATTCGTAATTTTCCATAAAATTTCGTATTTGGCCATGAAATTTGTCTAAAATTCGTAAAATTACGAAAAATTTGTAAGATTCGGCAGGTATGTACTATTCCGCCATTGTCTCTAAAATTCCAAATTTTCAAAAATGATGATAATAGTAAGAATAAAAAAGAGCGAAGAGGGGGGTGTTAATAAGGTGAAATTCCCATTTTATGTCTCAAATTCCTATTTTTAGGCGTTCTGATTCCACTTTTGGGATGTGAAGAGTTGGCAGGTCTGTGTTACATCCCCCTATCCTATTTTGTTACCTTTAGATCTACTACATGTGTGGAAATATTGCATTTGTTGAAAGACGCTCCAATCTGAAAATAAAAAATTGAATTGAATAAATAATCTTTGAATTTATTAATCATGCCTTAGATCATTTTTGGACAAGACTAAGTAATCTCATTCCAAGACAAAGACAGAAAGCAATTGGAAAACAGATATTGGGGTATAGAAGACACAGGGAGGTCAGGAACCCCACCCAGGATTCAGACCTATTCCCACTATAGAAATAGCGTTGTGGAAAAAAAAAAGCGATAAGGAAAAGTAATAAATACATTAAATACGATTAAGCACACCTGTCTAAGACAGAAATAAAATTCTACTCATTCACAAAAATCTAGAGCCGTAATATTTTTTTTCAAATATTGCTATTCCACTGTATCAAAAATAACAACAAATAAAAGCTAAATAAAGTGATCAATAGGTGATTAATAACCGAGAAAAAATCTCAATCTGATCTTGTGATCTTTGCATCTCCAATTCTCAGACATATATACAGATGTGCATAATAAATACTACTATAAGCTTTAATTTCCTTATTTGGAGGAAATATTAGAACAAAAAAGAATCTGAAAATTCCCAACAAATCTGCAAACACAAATTTTGTGTTTGAATGAGAATGCCATTACTGATTAAGTTTATTATCCTTTATTATCTTACCAGCTGTGAGTTAGCAATGGCCATATCGGTAACTTCCGCCCAAGTGACTGGGACGACATCATGACAGACTAGCGGCTCCCAACCATACACTTTGAGACTGTCCCCTCCACTGCTGTATAAACACGCCCCATCTGGATGGAATGCTATACTCCTGTGGCAACGATTAAATCATGAAATATAAATAATATACTCAAAATTTAAGAGTTCTTATACATCGAAGAAGGCAACAAGGCAACTCTTTTTAAAAGAACTGCTTTTTTGGTATCTTTGAATAGGAGATCAAGTTAAGAAAAAAAATGTCTGACTTGAAAAATCTGTAATTGACAATTTACCCACTAAAATGAGGGAGAGAGAGAGAGAGAGAGAGAGAGAGAGAGAGAGAGAGAGAGAGAGAGAGAGAGAGAGAGAGAGAGAGAGAGAGAGAGAGAGAGAGAGAGAGAGAGGGGAGAGAGAGAGAGAAGAGAGGGAAGAGAGAGAGAGAGAGGGAGAGAGGAGAGAGAGGAGAGAGAGGAGAGAGAGAGAGAAGAGAGGGAAAGAGAGAGAGAGAGAGGGAGAGACAGCGAGAGAGAGAGAGAGAGGGAGAGAGAGAGAGGGGGAGAGAGAGAGAGAGAGAGAGAGAGAGAGAGAGAGAGAGAGAGAGAGAGAGAGAGAGAGAGAGAGAAATGAATTTGATCATCACCATCATCATACTTATCACAGTATTCTTGACCGTCAAGAGGCCTTAAATTGATTAACATTTCAGAAAAGAAAGAATTGGAGTTAACAACTCACCTGATGGGCTGTTTGTCTGTGTCAGATGTGCTGATGTTCTGGAATGTTTCAAGGTCCCAAAATCGGACTGTTCTGTCGCTGCTACCTGAGGCAAGCAGCAAGTCTGAAGGGTGAAATTCTACAATATTTACAGGCCCTTTGTGAAGATTGAGTTCCTTAAGCAATTTACCTGCCGTCAGGTCCCAGATCTAAAATTGAAATCATTGACGATAAAAAAAAAAAAGTCGTTACAAATGATTTGAACATTTACAAGATTTTCACCAAGAATTTTAAAGCCTATAACACCACTAAAGAAAAAAAAAAGAAAAAAGAAAAAGGACAGAACAAAAAAATAAACTTCTTAAAAAGAAAAGGAAGAATTTCCAGCACACCCGTTCTACACCCCGCCCCTCCCCCAAATACTACTTCTACTTCCAACTTACAAAGATAAATCAGATTGACAACACAATGAAAAGTTGTTTTTTTTTAATTTTGAGCTTTTATATAGCGCAATATCCACTAAGACTTTACAAGATAGGGGTCCCTAGCCAACAGCAACACTTAACATGTAGGACGAGACATGATGCCTGTTAGCCAATACTACATTTTTTTTTCAGACGGAGATATCGCTGTTAACGGCTAGGTACTCATTTTACACCTGAGTATGGTGAGAGAATCTGAGAAAAGAGCCTTTTCCAAAGACTCAACTACGCACCGTTCAGAGCGGGACTCGAACCCTGGACCTTCCTATACAAAGGCAAGTGTTATACCGCTAGACCACAAAGCCACACGATCTTACAGCATCACAAAACCTTTAATACGAATTTAAAGCTCTTTAAATAGCTGTTTTTGAATGACTACGGCCTTTTGATAATCGACAATAATAAATCAATAATTAATAACTTACTATGGCCTTTTATTACTTAATAATAAATCAATATTCAATAACTATCCGATATTGAAAGAGAAGAGACAATCTTCAAGATTAACATTTCATTTGACAGAGTAGATACCTTAATTGTGTTATCATCACTAGCAGAGGCAATCCACTGTCCGTCTGGTGTAAACCTTAGGCAGTTGACACAATTTGTATGATTCTAGGAGCGAAATAGATACAAAATTGACGAGTAATAATATTTCAATTATTTAAGTATGATCTTGAGAGATCATTAAATTTAGTTTCAACAGTACATTTCACTCTGTGCGATTAACTTTACTTCAAATTTTAAAAAATAAATAAAATAAATTAAAAAAAAATAATTCCATTATTGCATTATATCTATATTCTGAGGAATAGTGGAAAATAATATATATTCATATTCTTTTGCAAACAGGTTCCAGATTTCTTAAAATCTAAATATATAAAGAAGACGAAATACATATAATGCAGTAGAAGTTGAACTTGATATCAGAAAAACATAGATCCGTAGACATAATTTTCACTTTCTTGCTGACTGTATTTACCTTATATGTGTATATACAGCCTTTACGTCTCACATCCCACAACTGAAAATAAGGAGTAAAAATTGATGTTGTTTATTTGTTTTTAAGGGTTTTACGATACCTGCGATACATTTACGTCATTTCAGCACCACTAAAAAGGAAGAAAATGAGATAGTAAAAAAAAAATTACAGATTTACATTTGAAAGCACTTGAGAAAAAGTAAGACTAAGGGAAATAGTTTAAATAGGGAACAGATGTTAATTCTAAGATCACACCCTTTCAGAGTACTTAGTTTGTGATCACCTAAAAGTCTCATCGAGACACAAGCACAGGATCTCACCAAGAGGAATACACTCAACTATTTACAAACCATTATATATTCAAAACAAAACAAATGTGACAGTATGTAACAGAGAGATGATTTACAAGGGAAAAAAAATATCATCTCCCAAAACTATAACAATACATTTGACTGTTTCTCTCTCAGCCCAGAACTCCGGCAAGACCTAGAACCAAACCAAGTAATCCACCATGGGAGGTCAAAAGACCCTGTACAGGAGTAAAAATTGATTTTAACAACGCTAAATATCTAGTAGACTGATTCGTACTGTGGCACTGTATAGTGAATAAAAGTATGTATAATATAATGAAGTAGGTATCTAAAATAAAGGAAAACAATCAAAAACTAGAATGTGACTTAACTCTTTCAGCGTCATTGGCCCAGAACAGAATCTGTTCTACTGGCCAATGGCCGCACAGTGTGGCCGGTCTTGACAGGCAATAATAATAAAATGTACTCCATTCCTACTTTCTACAAAGGTACTATAAATTGAACCAATGGTATCATTTCTTTCATCAGAACATTCAATTAGCCCTAGAGGGGTATTTTAATTGAAATTTTCAGCCGAATTCGAATGTCGCTTTGTCTTAGCTTGTCATTCTCATGCTGCCTCAATCAGGTGTCAGCCATTTCGTGACGGAAATACGAATATAGCCTCAGCGCTGAAAGAGTTATCATTGCAAAAGGCTGTGGATTGTAAAAGTCTAAAACAACAATGAATATAGCAACTTCATCAAAAGAACAAAATACTTGTTTTGGTTTTAAAACCCTTATCAAACCAACGAATAATCTAGCTAAAATATGGAAATGGTAACTGTTAAATAATAATTTTAAAAAACAAAAGCTCTAACCTTTACAGTGCAGTCCATTGAGCCTGAAGCGACATAATTTCCATAAGGATGAAAGTCTAGTGATTTGATACCAGCTTTATGGCCAGTCAATGTCCGCAATACTGAAACACAAAAAAAAAAAAAAAAAAAAAATGGGAAGAAAAATTATAGTACTAAAATATAAAAGAAATATAACCATTTATAAATCTCATTTCCTCAGATTTGCCATATTCAATGAGTTTCACTTCTCATTTATTCCCACCAGCAGGCCATATAGAACTACATTTCTATTTCATAGAGTATCAATCACCTGTTGGACGACATTTTTGTACAAACACTTCTATGATCGCTATCGCTGCCATATACTATCGTCTGGTTCCTGAATCGAGAGGGGTAATGCGTGTGAAGTGCTTTACCCAAGAATACAAGGCCTGGATTAGAATTTTCCACCATCACTCTCACCCATCAGACCACTGAACATGCTTAAAATTGCTTGACTTTTGTAAAAAGATGAGACACCGTACCACTCAGCCATCGGGCAACAAATCATTTCTCTAGCTCCTCAAAAAATTATGGGATGTAAATGAGCATTGATGTGTAAAAGTTAATATCAATATTTTTTATCTGAACATTCAGTGAAATGAGCTTAAAGATCACTTTAAAAATTTGACAATCAATTACAAAATGAAGATTGGCGATACGGCTAATGTTTATGACAGCTGTAATAAAAACTCACTTTTCACCTCTTCCAGATCCCATAATTTGAGGGCACCAGAAAAAGATCCTGCTACAACTAGTTCCTCATCATGACCAAATCTGACAGATTCTACAGCAGTTGTGTGTCCTGACAAACTCTGTAAAAAAAATAAATTAAAAAAATAATAATAAAAAATTAAAAACAAAAAAACCCATTAATTTACATGTTCCTGCATTACAATATTATTTGTGATCAGGAAAAGCCAAATGGCAATATTTATGTTTTGAAAACTGAGAAACTAAATGCATGATTACAACATAGAAGGAATGTAAAAATAATGAATGAAAGAATGGATATGCAATCACAAAGCCAGTCCAAGGGTTTTAGTAGGCTCAACACCTTTCACAATAATACATTTCAGTCAGCAGCTGCCGGAGAGATGATATATTATCATTAATTTCTATATAATATAACAGACTATAAACATTAAATGTTACACACAGATTTCTGTGTTGGTTACAATTGTTTTAGCAAACCCAGTGAATCTTTTAATTAACAGCATATCATCAATATTACACCCTCGACAAAACATTTAAAACAAGATTGGAAATCTTCACAATCATTGCACGCTTTATGAGATCTCAAAAATGATGAATTTCAGACAGGAAAGCAAGAAATATAAAAATGATCATGTACAACTCTAGCCTCTCACCATGATACAATTTGGTTTGCTCACTGACCACAAGTTGACCTTCCTGTCCTCACCCCCTGTCACCATCACACGGCCAGACTTGTGTCCCAAAGCCAAGCATTTCACTTCTGCACTGTGGCCCATAAACTCCTCTGAAAGTTGAAAACAAAATGAATCAGATTTGAAAATACCAGTGAGTTATTCAAATAACAATCTCAAACTCAATCACTCGTATCCCTGTGTGTCACTGTCTGTAAGGATCCAGAGTTCAATCCCTTGTCAATGCCCCTAACTTTGAAAAAAAAAATTGTTAAAAAACATATTTTTATTATCCTGTTTGAAAAAGAAATAAAATTTGGATTCATATAAATTTGTCCTAACAATATTTACTCATGCCTCAAAAACACTAGAAAGATGATCCAATGCTATACAGTGTTGTAACAATAACATTCACATTCTGTCATCATATTTCATTTGCCTCTGGTGATGCGTAAACATCATTTAGCTACCATACCACCTTGAATACAAGAGCATATTAACACATCTAAAACATGCATCAATTGATGAAACCATTTGACCCAAAAAATACAAACTGATTTGGGTTTTCGGAAGATATTTGATACAGTCCCATTTTTAAAAAAACAAACTTCTCAACACAAATGAGAAAATTACCATATAAAGGAAAATATCCACAAATGGCTATTATTTTTTGATAAACGGAAACACAACAAGTTGAGTCAAAGGTGTATTGTCATTGTCTCACAAGGAACATCCTTCAGTTACTCTATCCCTGTCATATGATTTAGGCAAAGTAATATTGTGAGGGTTGACCCCAAGGTCATGCCTGCTGAATACAGGGAATCCCTTCCTCGGATCGGTTACTGTGATATCTAGTAGCATATAAAAATTGTGCTTAAATCTACTAGGATGCGTTAATTACTAATCGTTTATTATCAATTTGTAACCGAACACAACAAAATTACTACACTGCATTTGACAAATTGTAATCTATCTTATGACATTCATCTATATTTCATTCATTTTCCATGGCAGTGTCTTTGAAAGTAACAATGTAATTCCAATTTTTTAAAACTGTATATTTTACAATGTACAGAAAGAACTGAGTAAAAATAATTATCTTCAAAAGTGCTATCTACTGCTCAATTATTTCCCTTCCTCATTAATATAAAACATCTAATATTTGAACAAACATTTTTAATAGCTTCTAGAATTTCAGCCAGATGTCGAAAAAGCTTAATGAATGTTGTCATAGATACCTAACAGTTATAAGTATATATATAGCACACAAGAAAGTTATCATAACTTTATGAATGATCAATATAGATTTTGTAAGCAAAACCTTGAGAGACAATTCTTTTTTTCAAATGAACCACAACAATGTGATGACAGCAGAGTACCAGAAATGTTTGTTCAGCTTGGGGGGACTCCTTACAAGTGTTCTTTTCAGATAGGCCAGACAGAGAGAGAGAGAGAGAGAGAGAGAGAGAGAGAGAGAGAGAGAGAGAGAGAGAGAGAGAGAGAGAGAGAGAGAGAGAGAGAGAGAGAGAGAGAGAAACTAATTCTCATGTTTAAAAAAGGGATGACTGCGATTTCACTAGAGAAGAGAACAATTGGACCAGTCCACACACTCAAACATTATCATCACTCACACACCAGCAACGTCGACCCACTACGACTAGACTTCAAAACAAAGGGTGGTCATGGCATCAGAGTCATAGCTGGATACCTCTGTATAGAGCTTTTAGACTTGGTGTAGTCTCCTTCGCTCCTCCTCATCTTTTAATGATTGGACCAATTTTTATAATTGAACTTGTTTCCTAGGGTGTTGCTTATCTCCAACTCTGCTTTGAATTTATTCAATTTTTTTGCTGATACAACTGTGGTTTCTTGCAGTTTATTCCAGTTATTTACAATTCTAGATGAAAAAAAGTTCCTTCTTTCATTTGTTTTAAAACGTTCTTTTTCCAGTTTTTTGCTGTTTCCTCGTGTCTGAATGTTCTTGTTTGGTTTAAGGAATCCTGCCTCTACCCTGTCTATTCCCTTTACTATTTTATATGTTTGGATCATATCTCCCCTTCTTCTCCTGTAATCTAAGATTTAATTCTTTCAATCTCTCACAGTAGGTTTTGTCTTTCAGGTGTGTGATAAATTTTGTTGCTCTCCTTTGCACTCTTTCCAAACAGTCTTTGTCTCCCTCAAACCGGATACCATTGTCACAAGACATTCTTTTAGCCTTAATTCTTCGACGATTTCTCTTCAACTTCAACGTCAATATTCTCTGAATGTTTTTTTTTTTCATGTCTATGATATGAAACAAATATGTCTTTATCTCTCTTTCCAAATACAGTGAGCTTTGAAATTGACTGGCCTGGCGGGTCAAGGGTACGGTATTGTTATTGGCTCATCTCTCTATTTCTAGAATTGATTGAATGATGAGAATGAAAATGAAAGTTCGGTGGAACGAGGAATGTTTACTCTCTAGTCAGTGTCCACCCATCAATTTTCAACATATTCTAAGAAAACAAAAATAAACAACTTACGAAGTTTCCATGTTTTCTTCGTTGTAGAGGCCATTTTTAAAATTGACTATTGTGATGGGTCGAATAGGATAACTCGGCCACTTGTAAATAACAAATCATTTATCGAAGCGCTTGCGAGTCACCAAGCAGTCGAGGCCATTTTGAAATTTAGGTATGGTACTGCTACTGTTGTGATGGGTCGAATAAACGAAAATTCGATCCTTGTAAAATACGAACATTCGCAAGTCTCCAAGAAAATCACCAAGTAATGACGTCATCATAGAGGCATGACCCGGGAAACCGTGAATGTTTGTCGTCTGCTCGCCTAAAAAGATGCGTTGCAAACAGCGGGAACTTATTTGCAGGTCTAATAATAATTCAAATTGTTATAGTCTTATTGATGTAATAGAAAAACTGCCAAACCAATACATAACTTTGTCCATTACAACAATGCTAAAACAAGCCCATAATTGCGTTCGGATATAAAACCTGCAAAATGCTCGTATGGTTGCAAATTGATAATAAACAATTAGTAATTAACCTATCCTAGTAGATTTATTATTCCAAATGCGCTTTGAATTTCATATGCTCGCCTTGTTCACTTTACATAGTAATCGAAACGTAATTGATATGGGTAGTAAAATGCCCCACATACAGTATCGTGGTTCTGTCACACACAAAAAATGAATAGATAAATACATTTTTTTTAAAAGAAAAAAGGGAACAGGGCATTTAGATAGGCGTGGTCCAGAAGATAAAGATCGGCATATTTTCCCTGGATATTTCTTCTCTATAGCCTCTCCGGTTTGGCTCTTCATTTAATTGCTACTATTCTGCTATGCCCATAACCAGCCTGATTTGCATTATGGCAATTTTTTTTTTTCAATAAAGTTTGTAAAAGCACTTCAGGATATAGAATGACTTAGATAAAACAGGAAGTAGATTGGTTGCCTGCTTGCAAAAAAACAAATAGTTTCTGTTCCTGACCTCCGTTCAAAGCACATTAATCAATGTGAATACTATCCAGTTCAATCTTTTACTGTTGCAAATTTAGTTTTTGAAGGCATGCTAAGCTGATAGAGGTTGTGGACTGTAACAAGTGTTGGACAACAATAATAATAATAATAATAACAACAACAACAACAACAACAACAACAGCAACAATAACTACAAGAATAACAACAACAATAGCTTCAAATTGAACAATATACTTAACATAGATTTTTTCTGGTAAGAAAATTTGTGAAATATTTGTGAATATAATCATGGCGGTAGGAGTTGCCTCCACAGAATTGTGTAATCAGTGGTTGCTTCTAAAAATCTGAGCTTGCGTAGAAAATAAGTCAAATGCATGCGGCTTGTACTTTCCAGTATCCCGACGCTTCCCCTCCACTTTCTTCGCTTCGTCCTTCCTATTCTTTGTCATCTTTATCCATAACCAATGGCATGCTATATGGTTAGTGGTGAATGGAGTCCATCCGACATTCGTATATGAGCAGGTCTGATAACCGAACTCATTTAGGGATTGATTTAACACTGTTGTAATTCACATTATTTTGCTTTGGTTTGGGAGTATTTCCATTACAACAATGAGCTCACAACAAGTTGGGTTATCAGACCTGCAAAAACAATACACTTCCGAGTCCATCTCATCACTACAATTTGAATACGGAGCAGTTTCTTGGGACCCCTACCTGAAAGAGGATATTCATCAAAAACTTGAGAGAGTCCAG
Organism: Berghia stephanieae; assembly: GCF_034508935.2. NCBI lineage: Eukaryota > Metazoa > Mollusca > Gastropoda > Nudibranchia > Aeolidiidae > Berghia > Berghia stephanieae. The sequence continues at coordinate 56,455,402 of NC_088366.1, read as the reverse complement.
AGACAAGGCGCCCGGTTCATAACTGGGGACTATAAGAGCAGAACCCCAGGATGCATGACACAAATGTTAGAAGAAAGAAACCTCATCAGCCTCCAACAAAGAAGAAAAGAAACCCGTCTGTCATCCGTGTTCAATATTATAATAGATCAAATACCATCAATAAAGGCAGACTACTTTTTCACGCCACGACCAAACAAAAGAAAAATCCGAGCACTCACTTTTGCCAACCACATATACCGAAAACCCAATTGAGAGATACGCCACAAACAATTCGAAACAACAAGATATGAAGTGAGTAGAAAAGTGCCAGAAGACAATAGAGAATAAAAATTATTTTTTTTTTTCGCGGCGGTGGTGGGGTTCGAACCTGCGACCTTATTGGTACGACAACTCCGCCTGGCAGGTGAGAGCGTGGCTCTACCGTGTGAGCTATCAACGAACACAAAAATATTCGTTTCAAACCCAAAGTCATTTCTAGATCCCTCTCTCACCCACTTCTTGAGATCGCCGATTCGTTCACCACCATCGCGAAGTAATTTTGACCAGCAGTTAAGCTTAATAGCCAATATTCTCATCACAAACATATAACATAGAAACGATTGAGACATTGAGTATGCTCCGGTGTATGGGGTGAATGAATTTTTATTCTCTATTGTCTTCTGGCACTTTTCTACTCACTTCATATCTTGTTGTTACCAACATAAGTGCCTGCTCCACTCACTTTTCTGAATTAAAAATTCACCCCATACACCGGAGCATACTCAATGTCTCAATCGTTTCTATGTTATATGTTTGTGATGAGAATATTGGCTATAAAGCTTAACTGCTGGTCAAAATTACTTCGCGATGGTGGTGAACGAATCGGCGATCTCAAGAAGTGGGTGAGAGAGGGATCTAGAAATGACTTTGGGTTTGAAACGAATATTTTTGTGTTCGTTGATAGCTCACACGGTAGAGCCACGCTCTCACCTGCCAGGCGGAGTTGTCGTACCAATAAGGTCGCAGGTTCGAACCCCACCACCGCCACGAAAAAAATAAAAAAAAAAATTTTATTCTCTATTGTCTTCTGGCACTTTTTTACTCACTTCATATCTTGTTGTTACCAACATAAGTGCCTGCTCCACTCACTTTTCTGAATTAAACAATTCGAACTGCTTCAAAATCCCACAGACAAGAAGACAAAACTACAGCAATTCTTTCTTCATTAGAACTATCTCGGAGTGGAATGGGCTGATGAACTGGTCATATTGGCACCACACCTAAACGATTTCAGGCCCGACTGACATGGGCCCGCGCCCAATGAGGACGCCGCTGAAATACAACCAGACCATTGGGTTTTTTTCAGCGCCAACCATACAGATACAGATACTGGAAGTATCGGTCGTTTGAGTTCACAAGTTATTCGAATCGGTTAAGCTCCCGAACAAAAATCACAAGTAGCTGGCGGATAACCCAAACCTACGTCACACAGACATCAAAGACATGATGAATTACAAAGAAAATCATTGGATAACATAAAAACTCAAAACCAATCAAAATGCCTGTAGTGAATACGCCACGGAAATGAAAATCACAACATGCGTAGGAGAAAACATCCGATGTAAACAAACTTTCATTAAAGATGAAAAGACCACCCATTCTAAACTTTCTTTCATTAGTTAAGCCGAAAGGTTATCTAAAAGTTCCTTATGTTATGATGAGAAGCAAAGGAACAACGAGTTTAGAATATGTTCAAGGGCAATCACCGACGCCGAAAACAAGAGAATATTTTTACTTCATAGATCACCAAGGACAGGTGAAAGAGAGAGAGAGAGAGAGAGAGAGAGAGAGAGAGAGAGAGAGAGAGAGAGAGAGAGAGAGAGAGAGAGAGAGAGAGAGAGAGAGAGAGAGAGAGACGAGCGGGGGGGGGGATGTTGTACAAATATCAATTAAATTACAGGGAGGCCTTCCGAAACCTCCCACATCCCCATATAATGTTCTATTACTATTAGGGGGTTTGGGAGTGGGGAAACCTTTTTTTTTATAATGTTCTAGGGTTTGTTTGTTTATTTAAAGTCCCCCCCCCCCCTTCTAAAACATTAGATTAAAAAAAAAGAATACTGGGGATTTAGGAGCTTTCGGAAGGCCTGCCAAATTACATAGCATTTTAGGATGAATTAATCCTACTTGGCATGCATTCACACTCTAATAAAAATATCGAAGTGGCTAGCCGTACTTAAGGACGGGTAGACTGGCAGGCTAGACGTCATTAAGTACGGGGGCAGGGGAGTCTAGCCGTACTTATTCTGGGGCCTTGACCCCTGGTCGTGTCAAAGGTCACATATAATTTTACTGCCTAGTTTTGATCTCCATTACACACTATCCCTACCACTACCACCAGTGCTTTTACAGACTGAGTCCCTATCATCAGGGCTATTACGCACTGAGTCCCTACCACCAGCGCAATTAGCCATTGAGTCTCTACCACCAGTGTTACATATTAGCCACTGAGTCCCTACCACCAGTGATTTTGTAGACATTGAGTCCCTACCATCAGTGATTTTGTAGACATTGAGTCCCTAGCACCAGTGTTATTAGCCAGTAAGTCCCTACCACTTGTGCTATTAGCCTTTGATTCCCTATCACATCACCAGTGCAGTTAGCCACTGAGTCCCTACCACCAGTGCTATTAGCCAGTAAGTCCCAATCACCAGCGCTATTAGCCACTGAGTCCCTACCACCAATGTTATTAGCCATTGAGTCTATACCACCAGTGCTATTTGCCATTGAGTCCCTACCATCAGCACTATTGGTCACTGAGCCCCTACCACCAGTGTTAGCCTTTGATCCCTACCATCAGCCTTTGAGTCCCTACCACTAGTGCTATCAGTCATTGAGTCCCTACCACCAGTGCTTCTAGTTTTAGACATTGAGTCCCTACCACTAGAACTATCAGACATTGAGTCCCTAACTAGAGCTATCAGTATCAGCCATTGAGTTCCTGCCTGCGACCAGTGCTATTAGACATTGCGTCCCTACCACCAGTACAATTAGTTACTGAGTCCCTACCACCAGTGCTATCCAGCCATAGAGACCCTACCACCAGTGCTATTAGTATTAGCCACTGAGTCCCTACCACTACCACCAGCGCTATTACAATTATTACTATTAGCCGTTGAGTCCCTACCATCAGCGCAATTAGCCATTGAGTCCCTAACACCAGTGCTATTTGCCATTGAGTCCCTACCACGAGCGCAATTAGCCATTGAGTCCCTTCCACCAGTGCTATTAGCCATTGATCCCCTACCACCAGTGCTATTACCACTGAGTCCCTACCAACAGTGCTTTTAGCAACTGAGTCCCTACCACTAGTGCTATCCAGCCATAGAGGCCCTACCACCTGTGCTATTAGCCACTGAGTCCCTACCACCAGAGCTATTAGCCACTGAGTCCCTCCCACTACCACCAGCTCTATTACTATTATTACTATTAGCCATTGTCATTGAGTCCCTACCACCAGTGCTATGTGCCATTGAGTCCTTGCCACCAGCGCTATTGGCCTTTGAGCCCCTACCACCAGTGCTATTAGCCATTGAGTCCCTACCACCAGTGCTATCCAGCCACTGAGTCCCTACCACCAGTGCTATGTGCCATTGGGTCCTTACCACCAGCGCTATTGGCCTTTGAGCCCCTACCACCAGTGCTATCCAGCCATAGAGTCCCTACCACCAGTGCTATCCAGCCACTGAGTCCCTACCACCAGTGCTATTACTATTACCCATTTGAGATAGAACAAAATTGACGTCACTCAGTTCTTTATTATCGTTTTTAGCCATTTTTAAAATGATTAGTTCTCATTGATTGTATCAAGACAAAACTATAAAAGGTTGAGGTTACACATCGATTAGTAGAGTGGTATCACGGAGATCAGTTTTCCAAATAATTCCATGTGAATGGGGAAAACTTACTTAGGCCGCCCCTTGGGGCGCCCAACATGAGCCACAAGTCTTCGCCATTCTGTCCTGTCCTCCATAAGCGTACGCAGCCCCCGGGTGTTGTCCATTCCTGTGTCATCTAGCAGACAGTCAATGTAGGTTTTATTCTGCCTGCCTCTGCTTCTGGTTCGCTCAGGTGGTTCCCATAGAACAAGACTGTTTCAATCTCCTCTTTGTGTCTCCAGCAGTGCCCCGCAAGTCTCAGTCTTCTCTTTTGGATCTTCGAGGTCACTGGGGGGAGGTCATTGTAGAGCTCTTCATTTGTTAGGTGCTCTTTCCAGCTTACATTGAGGGCCATCCTCAGCATACGGGTGTAGCAGCCGTCCAGTTGCTTCTCCAGGGCTTTTGTAAGAGTCCATGTCGCTGCTCCATATAGAAGTACTGACTCTACTGTTGCCAGGAACAGTCTCTTCTTTATCTCCCTCTGTAGGTTTGAGCTCCAGATTTTCCTGAGTTTGTGACAGGCACTCCAAGCCAATGCTATTCTGACAGAAATATCAGAGGAACTACTTTTGGTCCAACCTCCTAGGTACTTGAAGTTGTCAACTTCCTTCAGCCATTCTCCATTCTTTGCCTACAATCAAGAAAGGCCAATTAGCATACAGGCAAAGAATGGGGAAAAATCATCCGGTTAAAAAAGGTTTTGATGAAATATGCAGTGAAGACATGCGAAGGCAAAATATACCACCGCACATAATAATAAATAATCTACCAATCCCATCAATCCTTAAGTACGGCTAACTAAGCAATCTACACGACATTAAGTACGGCTAGCCTGCCAGTCTGGCTGTCATTAAGTACGGCTAGACTGGTAGGCTAGACGTACTTAAGTACGCCTAGACTGGCAGGCTAGCCGTCATTAAGTACGGTTAGCCTTTTCCTAAAAATATTTTACCGGTCTATTATTCTCGGGCAACAATGATCTCTCTTTAAAATCAGCTTTGAATCTCAGTTCAGACACGCATTACATCATTACATTTACACGCAGCTTTGATGTCCCATCATCACATAATAATAGTATCTATATGCTATCAATGGGCTCGCTTTCAAACTAGCTTGGCTCGTACTCGTGTGTGTTGACAGTAATCAGAGTGGGCAGGTCACAGTTCATGGCATTTTGTGGTTCAAACTACTAGGAGGAGGGACAAAAAAATGGATCGTTATATGAAGTTGATTGAATAGTGCACCGAGGTAGGGCATTTATTTAAATCGGAGAAGGTGGGATGAGATTGCTGAAGTGGTCAGCACCTATTAATTAACTTTCTGATGTAGCCCACTTCACTTAAAAACTCACTCATCTCATGTAATCTTTTTACTATTCAAACACCCCTGTATATCCCGTTTTCTCATCTATCAACTCATTATTTTTTCACCAGAGCAACCTCATATTCATTTTAATCAAACGGTCTTGCAATAGAAACCATGTGCATGAATTTATGGTTAAAATAACGCTTCTAAATGCTTACGCTAAAATTGAATTTCTAGTAAGTGTAATTTACAATAAAACTCCTTCAAACTACTCTACAAGTAACCCTTTCACACTTTTGTCCACTTCCCGAGAGTGTCTTGCATCTCGTATTAATAGTGTCTTGCATCTCATATTATTTCTCACAGAGTGGGAGTGTTGGACCAAGTAAGTCTCTGAATTCAAAGTGAATCTCATGGCTCATGGATATATTAAATGATATTTTCGACATTACATAATTACATTTTTACATATGCTTGACTATCAAATGATCTGGAAGCACTTTGAGCATGTTTAGCGGGTAGTGCACTATATAAATGCTCAGGGTTTTATTTTTTTGGCTATAATACATACACAAATACTATCACACACACAACCACACAAAGAGAGAGACAACTTCATCCCATTGTGATGTGATTATGTGTGTCACTGGAAGGCACTGAGCCATGCCACAGCTTGTCACAAACTCACACACAAGCAATGTCCCCATCCTTACCCCTATGCCCTGATTATTAGTGTATACCAGACAATGCCGATGTGTAATAAAGCTCACTGCTTTTGAAAAGTGATGCAAGATTTTTTTTATGCCAGTCTCCACTTGGAATTCTCATAGTGGAATCTGAATACTTGTAGTGGAGGTGTGTGGTTATGAATTTTGTTGAATGCAAGGTCGCTTAAGTAGTGTCAAATAGAAGAGAAGAAAAAAACCCCGGAGATTTTTAAAGTTTTCATTGAATTTGAGGTTTTGTTGGATCCGAGATTGCAAGTTAATGTTCTCACCTCACAGATGGGTTATAATACAGTGACCATTGTAACACATTTTCCCCAAAGATGTTGCTGTCACATTGGCTCGAGGTTGAGCCTCAAATATAAACCTCCTAGTCCCAAAACAGCATCAAACACATAGGATTTGTGTACATATTTTTGTGCAGCCAGACTATAGTTAATTTAAAACTCCTCCTCAAAATGATTTCTTTGCTTAGATGAAATTACTGTGGCTTTATATCATTACAAAGTAACGTCTCTGCTCTTAAGGCATTCATTGGCACTCTGGACACCATTAATATTAAGCCATTCAAAGACCTGTCTGCAGTTTGATGGATTGGAGGGGTAAAAGATGCTGACAGCGCCATCGTAATATAAGGTGCTGACTTAATATTTTTATAAGGAATCAAAACACATAAAACTTTCTTGCTCAGTCAAATCTCTGTATAATAGATATCTCAATAATATTAAATTAGCAACATATAAATTTTAATTTGATATTTCACTTTATTCCCCACAGCTCTTCCTCGATGATGCTAGAATGAAGAATTTCACATCCTGCTTCAAAGGTGGGTAACTTTTGATTTTTCAAGATTGCAATTCAAAGGTAGGAATAAATAGTCAGAGGTGTCATCTTGAATATTTTTTTTTTAAATACACAAGTTAAATACAATACAAGAAACCTTACAAATCTAGACTTTAAAAAATCCAAAAAAAATGAGTCTACCAACACTTCAGTTCAAAAGGAAGATAATTAAATACATTCAAAATATTCCATGGTATTTCCAACAGGAAATGTTCCAATAATGCCAAAATGAACTGAGATGCCACTCATTTTTTAAACTGTTCAAGCCCAGATGTAGGTTAGATATCCATAAAAAATTCTTTACACTAAGAGTAGTTGATATATGGAAAAATCTACACGAAGATGAGATTAATTCAAGTCTTAGTTTTAAAATGATTCTTGATAACAGCTTCAACAACCGCCGAGCATCGTAGGATGTTAATTACGAATTTTCTCTCACATCAAGGAGTAGAAATTATTAACACCTGAGGGATTATGCACGTTTACTATTATTAATATTATTTATTTTTTTACACAGACTTAGAGGCTCATTAAAGCCTGCATTCCAGTTCATCATGACTATGACTAGGAATAATATACAGTCACACCTCTCTAAGCCAAAACTCCACAATCTGGATGTCTCTATTATCCAAACAGGTTGCTTGGGGATGGATTACACTTTCTTTATTTGTACACTTTAGGGACTGATTCCACTATCCGAATGTCTCTGTAATCCTGACAAAATGCTGTGAACTGAGGTATTCGGATTGGAGAGATGTGACTATAATTTATGTATCTATATCACTCATTCCCTTTTGATATTACAGATTTTGCTATTTTCATCTACGAAGATAGTCGATTTAGCACCTATAGGTAATTTCATTCGCAGGTCCATTTCCTGCAGAATCTTTCATGGTTTAATCATTCTTTATTTGAAGCACAGCTTCTTTCATGGTACTTGCATATCTAGGGAATGGCTTAGCACTCAGTATTGCTGTTGTTTAACTTTTGTCACTCATGCCTCTCAACTCGATTGTCTATAAAACTGCTTTTGCAACACTTGTTATCAATTTAGAAATAAAATCTATATTTTTTCTTTTTTTCAGAAAAGGATTTCCTGGTGTTTTTCTTTAAACGTCTGAAGCTGAACACAACTGGCAAATATGAGTTGGAGTTCCCATATTTTTCTCCATGTGGTAGAGAAAAAAACTATGTACGCTGTGATGACACTCCCATTGTCTTTACACATATTATAAGTTCCCCAGATGAAGGAAAATCTGATCGATTGTGTTATGGTGGAGCGGGTGATCTAATGAGTGTTGACTTTAGTCCAGTAGATGTTTGCATGCTACCCGATTCATGTAGAGTTTACCACCCAGCACCAGAACAGTATGGAGGAATAGGTTTGATCAAGTCCAGTTTGGCAATAGAATTGAGTAGGCATTTTGAATACGAGGACAATGATGAAACTAGATCTCCCTCTCATTTCACATGGGCTGGAACACGGCATACGTTGACAAATTCTCTTTTCGATTTAGTCAAAGATAGAAAGTGGATTTCAAGTGCTGAAGATTAGCCTCAATGGTGTTGTTATTTGTGGACACTCCTTTACAATTAATTGTGATTTATGGCTGTCATTTTTTATAGAAACGCTATGGATCCTCAGTATTCACATAGGATCCACTTCTTCGATGTGGTATGACAAAGATCTGAAAAAGTGTGTATGAAGGAGGTCTTGTGATTCGATTCCCAGTCGAGAAAGACTTGATTTTTAGGGATATTTTTTGGTTATATTTCTCTTTCTTGTTTTATCTGACACTGTGTCATACACACTTTTTCAGAACTTCATCTTACACCAGCGCCTACTCCCTATTTAGTATGTTTATCAAAGGGGAAAAAAAATCGATATATTATCCTCAATTAAAGCAAATTAATTTCACTCAAATTCATAATTTAGAGTCAAAATTTAAGTTTGCGTTTCAAATTTACCCCAGCATAGAACAAGTTACAGATTGAGGGTAATATATTATTATTATTATTATTATATATTATTATTATTATTATTATTATTATTATTATTATTATTATTATTATTATTATTATTATTATTATTATTATTATTATTATTATTTATTATTTTCATCATCATCATTTTATAAGAAAGAAGCAAAGATGGAAACTGTTTGGACACGTGCTCCTACGAGATGAAAGTATTCCAGCACAAATCTCGATGGATGATTACTTCAAACAAGGAGCCAATACAGAGGGCGCACACAATCTTCACTTCCAAAACATTGAATCAAGATCTCAAAAAACATCAAATATATTCAGAAATAACAACCGAACAACTGATTTCAACAACACAAGGAAACATCCAATTGCCCCAGCAGCTTATTACATATGATGACATTCAAAAGCTAAGAACACTTGTATTAGACAGAGATTTATGGAAACAAATTACTAACTGGATATTAGAAACAGACTGACCCACTCGAAGTAACACACACATTCATGGCAAACGTCCTTAGAGACAGCGCAGCCATATTCATTCATTATTATTATTATTATTATTATTATTATTATTATTATTATTATTATTATTATTATTATTATTATTATTATTATTATTATTATTATTATTATTATATATTATTAATAATATTATTATTATTATTATTTATTATTATTATTATTATTATTATTATTATTATTATTATTATTATTATTATTTTATAATATTATTATAATTATTATTATTATTATCATTATTATTTGTAATACAATATATAATTCTGATTATTGTCAATTGAAATTATATATTTATTTGTTCATTCATTTATTTATTTCTTTATTTTAAACTGTTGATGTGTAATTGTTATTATGTTTCTCATGAGCTAAAGTTGCGACTCATGCAAGTAAACCATTTATAAGAGATCAAATTCAAGATGCTTTAGTTACTGTAACTACGAGCATTGTATTTAATGTCACGTTTTTGCTACTTGGATAATAATTCTAGATTGAGGTAGTATACAGTCAACTGAATCATGGAATATTTGACGTTTAAAGTCTTACCTGCTTGGAGGAAACAAATGTTCATGGGTATGAGTTTGAGTTTGTGTGAGAGAGAGAGAGAGAGAGAGAGAGAGAGAGAGAGAGAGAGAGAGAGAGAGAGAGAGAGAGAGAGAGAGAGAGAGAGAGAGAGAGAGAGAGAGAGATTTTAAGACGAATCTGACATGGCGTTTATTTGAAAAAAAAAATTTAAAAATCCCAAATTTTGCAAGCTATAAACAGCAAAATTTGCAAAAAAAAATTGCGATTAATCTTTCTAAAAAACTCTTAAGTAGTTCATGAAAGAGAAAGGTATTTTTTTGTTTTTAAGGATTTCATGGTGCCTGCAACAAATGCAAGGTCATGTCAACGCCAGTAAAAAGGACGAAAATGGAATAGTAAAAAATAAACTACTCTTGATTAATTATCTTTCCCGTTCTACACGAGCTATCAAATAAAAAAATAAAAATTCCTCTTTTTTTCTGCCTTTTTATTATTATTATTATTATTATTATTATTATTATTATTATTATTATTATTGTCTTATTTTTTTCTTTTTCTCTTTGCAAAATCTCGAAAATTTGCCAAAAATTGCAGATTTTACGCTGCAATGCAAATTAGTGATATTTTGCGATTTTTTGCGGCCACAAGTGATTGGTTATTTAGAGATGTGTATGTCTGTAAAAAGTTGATTCTTACTTTTGTTATGATTTTTAACTTATCAACCCAATAAAAAGAAATAATGTCGGGTGTAAGGAATATATTTAAAAAATTAATTAATGTTATTTCGTGTTGGTTTCACGTGTCTTTCTGAGGGCATGAATCTTGCATCTCAAAGTGGATGGGACATGGGGAAATGCGATATATTTTTTTTTCATTATTTCATGGAGGTGTGTTTTTTACTACCGTTAGTCAGAGGGCCATTGAATTAACAACCTCTGCATTAGGTATTGTATCGGAATGAACTTCCTCTTTAAGACCAATCCTGGTTGGATTTAACAAGAGAGCATTCGTGTTATTCTGTGTGGCTATGTGGTCTAGTGGTATGACACTCGGTTTCAGATTGGAAGGTTCGAGCCTCGCTCAGCACATAGTTGCGTCCTTGGAAAAGGCTCTTTACTCATGACTCACATATTTTTTTAAAAACTCACCTTCTCACCATACTCGGGTATTAAAGGAATACTTGGCCGGTGACAGCATTGTGTCAAAAAAAAAAAGTAAAAATTGTAAAAGTGCCATAAATGCATCATGTCGCGTCTTACATGTTAAATGTTGCAGTTCTGGGTGGGGTTCCTGACCTCCCATAGAGGGGCAGGGAGATACATACTGTGTCTTCTATCTGTTTTCCAACATGCTTTCTGTCTTTGTCTCGGAATGAGATTACTTGGTTTTGTCCTGGCCCTGGCTGGACTGGAAACAGTCAAATGCATAGTTATTGTTTTGGGAGATGATTTTTTTTTCATTGTAAATCATCTCTCTGTTATGTATTATTATATTTGTTATCTTTAATGTATGATGAAAGCATATGAGTGTATTCCTCTTTGTTGGATTTTGTGCTTGTGTCTGGATGAGACATGAGACTTATAGGTGATCTCAAACTAAGTACATTGGTGGTATGCTCTTGGAATCTACATCTGATCCCTATTTGTTCCCACTTCCCCTATGTCTTACTTTTTCTTGGATGCTTTAATTGTAATTCTAGAACTTTTTACTATCCCATTCTCTTCCTTTTTACTGGCGCTGATATAACCTAAATGTGTTGCAAGCGCAGTAAAATCCTTAAAAACATAAAACATAAACAACAGGTATTGTATCGGAATGAACTTCCTCTTTAAGACCAATCCTGGTTGGATTTAACAAGAGAGCATTCGTGTTATTCTGTGTGGCTATGTGGTCTAGTGGTATGACACTCGGTTTCAGATGGAAGGTTCGAGCCTCGCTCAGCACATAGTTGCGTCCTTGGAAAAGGCTCTTTACTCATGACTCACATATTTTTTAAAAACTCACCTTCTCACCATACTCGGGTATTAAAGGAATATTTGGCTGGTGACAGCATTGTCTGTCAAAAAAAAAAAAAGTAAAAAGTGGAGTACTATCACCTACACTATTTCTTCTCTATGTAAATGATATAAGAGAAACACTATGTCGAGGAGTGAAAATGTCGATGTACGCAGATGACCTAGCTCTGATTAGCTCTGACCAAAACTTAATCAAGGCACAACACAGGATGCAAATCACACTGGATAATATCAAAGAATGGACTGACAACTGGGCGATGAAAATAAATGCAGTGAAGACAAAGTTCACAATATTTAGCCTCTCCCCAAAAGATGAAAAAGCAAAGCTATGTATTGAAGACCATGAATTGGAAAAAGACGACGCACCAAAATACCTAGGAGTCCATCTTGACCCAAGACTAACATGGAAAAATCAAATCAGCAACAGTCAGAAAGTTGGGGTAAAGCGAACACAACTCTTGAAAAAACTAGCTGGAACAACTTGGGGAGCTAGCTCCGATATACTGAAACAAACTTACACAGGATATGTGAGACCAGCGCTAGAATACGGGATATCTGCATGGGGAAACTGCTCCAAAACTCAAATGGAAAAATTGGACAAAGTGCAAAACAGCAACATGAGGATAATAAGTGGAGGAATGAAATCGACACCGATACATGCAATGGAAACCATAACAGGACTTACATCTCTATCAGAAAGAAGGGAATCAAAAATTTTGAAACAATGCACAGACGTGAAAACAATGACAGATCAGCCTCTTCACGCTAGAGCGCAACAAAAGAAAACTAGGCGGCTGAAAAGATCACACTTTATTGAAAGAGCCCAGCAAATTGAAAAAGATCACGAACTTGACGAAATAATGACTCAAAAATGCAAAGCAAATATCAGAGTACCAATTTGGAAAAGGCAAAATCACTTGAAAATCAAGACTTCCGTTGGTGACATCTCAACAAAACAAAAACACGGCGAAGAAATCAAGAAGTCTGTACAGAAGTGCATAGATCAAAACTACCCTGAAAAAAAATGGACAAGAATCTATACCGATGGTTCATGCAATAAAGAACACGTGCGGGGGCCTGGGAGTGCACATCTAGTACACAAATGGTCAACAAAAGGAGATCAGCAAACCGACTGGTACTCGCACTTCAATCTACAAGTCAGAGGCAGATGCAATCCATGAAGCTGTTAAGCAAATCCTCTCAGAAAATGAAAAACCAAGACACATAGTGATTTTAACAGATGCTAAGAAAATTCTGGAGGATATAATGATGTCCTTTGCGGATGATATAGACGCCTTGGTGGAAGACCTCATGAAGCTAAGCAAGTTTACCAACATTGTACTGCAGTGGATTTCAGGACACTGCGGGATACTAGGAAATCAGATCGCTGACCAACTGGCAAAGGCAGGCAGTCGCATGCAGCAACCCTCCTCAACGTACTCAACAGGAGAAATTAACAAAATGGCCAAATTTATCCAGTCTCAGAAATGGAGACAGAAGCACCCAGAATACAACATGAATGACCCAATCAAGGTGCTCGACAGAAAGGAACAGGTCATCATCTTCAGACTGAGAACTGGACACAACCAGTTAAAGGAACATATGTGGAGGATGTCCAGAGCAGGTGCCTCTGGACAATGTGACTGCGGACTTGAAAATGAAAATGGACATCATATCCTAATGAAATGTCCAAGGTACAACCAGTTGAGAAGGAACTTCTGGCCTGACCCAACCCCATACTCAAAGAAGCTGTACGGCAGTGAGGACGACCTCAGGACCACTGTGGGCTTCATTCACCAGACCGGACTGACCATGTGACGTGACGGGAACGAAGAAGAAGAAGAAGGAAGGTTCGAGCCTCGCTCAGCACATAGTTGCGTCCTTGGAAAAGGCTCTTTACTCATGACTCACATATTTTTTAAAAACTCACCTTCTCACCATACTCAGGTATTAAAGGAATATTTGGCCGGTGACAGCATTGTCTGTCAAAAACAAAAAAGTAAAAATTGTCAAAGCACCATAAATGCATCATGTCTCGTCTTACATGTTAAATGTTGCAGTTCTGGGTGGGATTCCTGACCTCCCATAGTGGGGCAAGTAGATACATACTGTGTCTTCTATCCCCCTATGTCTGTTTTCCAACATGCTTTCTATCTTTGTCTTGGAATGAGATTACTTGGTTTTGTCCTGGCCGTGGCCGGATACCCTGGCTGGGAGGGAAGCAGTCGAATGTATAGTTAGTTTTGGGAGATGATATTTTTTTCCTTGTAAATCATCTATCTATTATGCACTGTATTATGCTTTCTTTATATTATATATGATTTGTAAAATATTTGAGTGTGTTCCTCTTAGCGGGGACCTTTGCTTGTGTCTGGATGAGACTTTTAGTGATCTCAAACTAAGTACTTTGATAGAGTGCTTTTGGAATTTAGACCTGTTTCTTATTTGAACCAATTCCCCTTTGTCTTCCCTTTTCTTGGATGCTTTATTGTAATTCTAGAACTTTTTACTACCCCATTTTCTTCCTTTTTACTGGTGCTGATATGACCTTAATGTGTTGCAAGCGCCGTAAAACCCTTAAAAACATAAAAACATTTATGATTTGTAAACATTTGAGTGTATTCCTCTTAGTGGGAACCCGTGCTTTTGTCTGGATGAGACTTTTAGGCGATCTCAAACTAAGTACACTGATAATGTGCTTTTGGAATCTACATCTGTTCCCTATTTGACCAAATTCCCCTAAGTCTTACCTTTTCTTGGATGCTTTAATTGTAATTCTAGAACTTTATACTATCCCATTTTCTTCCTTTTTACTGGCGCTATGGTCTTAATGTGTTTGCAAGCGCCGTAAAACCCTCAAAAACAAACAATGTTGCAGTTGGCTTGGGATCCCTTTTAAAGTGCCTTAAGCACATTTAGATACTGCGCTTTATAAATATAAAGGCTCAATTTTATTTTTTCCCTTCTAGTTGGTTGTATGAGATTTCTCAAGTTCTCTTCACAGCACCAGAGATTTTGACTCTTTGCCTCAAACTCAAAAGGCATTATTTCCCCCACCCAGAAATTCTTCCCTCCATACTGCATGTGCCACTGTTTTTACCTAAGAATTTCAGAGACTTCATACAAACTTCATTCTGCTTGTCTCGGAACACCGTCCACAAACTTGTTTGGGAAGGATATTCCCGTTGTTCTACGTGTACAGTGGAATCCTGATCCCCATGGTAAAGAGGCACAGGGTATAGTCATCTTCATTAATAAAAAAAAAAGGAAGAATAGCACATAAAAGGCGAGTTTAAACCAAAAAAAAAAAGAGGGAAGGGGTGGGGGTGGGGGGGGGGGGGTCTTCTAGGACAAATATCATTTCTTTTTTGGTTATGCAACATCCACTGTATTGTTCCGTCTGTTTGTTTTTAAGGGTTTTTTCGACACATTTAGGTCATTTCAGAGCCAGTAGAAAGGAAGAAAATGGGATAATAAAAATATGGATCATTTACAATTAAAATCACGACAAAATGCAACACAAGTGGAACGGTTCTAAAAGGGGAAGGAGGAAGATTCCAAGAGCAAACTATCAATGTGCTTTGTTTACTTTGTAAAACTACTCAAAAGTTCCATCCAGACACACGCACAGGATCCCACCAAGAGGAATACACTCAAATGCTTACAATACATGATATTCGAGACAAAAAAGATATTACAGTACTTAATAGAGAAATAATTCACAGGGGGCAAAAATATCATCTCCCACATTTGACTGTTTCCCCCTCAGCCAAGGACTCCAGTCAGGGCCAGGACAAAACCAAGTAACCTCATTCCAAGAAATAGAAAGCAAGTTGGAAAACTGATATAGGGGGACAAAATACACAGTAAGTGCCTCCCTGTTTTGCTTTTTTGTTTTTAAGGGTTTTACGGTGCTTGCAACATATTAAGGTCATATCAGTGCCAGGAAAAAGGAAGAAAATGGGATAGTAAAAAGTTCTAGAATTACAATTAAAGCACCCAAGAAAAAGTAAGACAAAGGGGAATTGAGAACAAATAGGGATCAGATGTAGATTCCAAGAGCATACCACCAATGTACTTAGTTTGAAATCACCTACAAGTCTCATCCAGACACAAGCACAAAATCCAACAAAGAGGAACACACTCAAATGCTTACATTATACATTCAAAATAAAAAAAATAATACATAACAGAGAGATGATTTACAAGGAAAAAAATATCATCTCCCAAAACAATAACTATGCATTTGACTGTTTCCTTCCCAGCTAGGATTCCGGCCAGTGCCAGGACAAAACCAAGTAATCTCATTCCGAGACAAAGACAGAAAGCATGTTGGATAACAGATATAAGGGGATAGAAGACACAGTATGTACCTCCCTGCCCGCTATGGGAGGTCAGGATCCCCACCCAGAGTTTGAGATCGCCTAAAAGTCTCATCCAGACACAAGCACAGGTACCCACTAAGAGGAATACACTCAAATGCTTACAAATCATATAGAACACATTAAACAAAACATAGTACAGTGCATAACAGAGAGATGATTTACATATCATTTAAATATCATCTCCCAAAACTAATTATACATTTGACTGTTCCCTTCCAATCCAGGGTATCCGGCCAGGGCCAGGACAAAACCAAGTAATCTCATTCCAATTTATTTTTTTTAAGGTTTTACGGCGCTTGCAACACATTTAGTTTATCTCAGCGCCAGTAAAAGGGAAGAAAATGGGATAGTAAAAAGTTCTAGAATTACAAATAGAGCACCCAAGAAAAAGTAAGACATAGGGGAACTGGGAGCAAATAGGGATCAAATGTAGATTCCAAGAGCACACTATCAAAGTATTTAGTTGGAGACCCCCTATAAGTCTCATCCGTACACAAGCACAAAATCCAACAAAGAGGAATGCACTCAAATGCTTAAATTATAAATTCAAAATAACAAATATAATAATACATAACAGAGAGATGATTTACAAGGAAAAAAACATCCCCAAAACAATAACTATGCATTTGACTGTATCCCTCCCAGCGAGGACTCCGGCCAGGGCCAGGACAAAACCAAGTAACCTCATTCCAAGACAAAGACAGAAAGCATGTTGGAAAACAGACATAGGAGGATAGAAGACACCGTATGTACCTCCCTGCCCACTATAGGAGGTCAGGAACCCCACCCAGAAGTGCTTCCCTGACCACATCTGAACATTATCTCACCCGGGAGCAATCCCAGTCCCTTTTCATGTGAAGCAAATGCTCTACCATCTGCCCCATCTAGACCCCCAAAGGAAAGATAATGTTGATGTAGAAACTCCTATTGAGGAACACGAGTATGAAGCTGTGAGGAAGTGTACTCAAAAAAAAAAAAATGGAGAAAAGAAGACAGTAAGTGACCTTATTGGTCTACACAGAAATCAAAAGAATGTGCTTTCGAGTCAGGGTATCTTTCTTTATTAGTTAATTACCGCATATCGTTAACAAAATGGAATCAGTTATTTTTGTTAAACGCAACAGATTTGAAACAACATATTTGCAGTGGTCGATAATGGCACATTATACTTATAAAACAATTTAAAAAAAAAAATTATGCCTTTTGCACCACGATATCATAAGATATCGTTGCCTAGGCATTCCACGAAGGAATATAGATAACTCATCAAACAAGATGTCTGATGTCAACAGGAATCACCCATGTTGTCCAAGTGAGCAAATTGGGGGGTTAATAATCTTGCTCAAGGAAAAAAACGAAAGTGCTTGAAGCGGTACTGGAAGCAGGGCTCGAACCCAGGTCATCTGGTTCACAGTGCAATGCCTTAACCACTCGGCCACTTTGCTCCCCATACTTGTAAAATTGAAACAAAACGTGGGATCAAGGGCATTTAAGTTTTAAAATCTTAAATTTCAATGAATCAACTATAAATGACCAGATTGCAACATCTCTGGGGCTGAGAGCTGGATTTACGTTGAATGAGGGGTGCCATTAATGGTATTCAGTAAAAATAATATTGATAAAACAGCAAATAAAAATAAGTATAATTTTTCAAAATTTACAGATACAAAACACAAATAACAATAATAGGTATTTTTCGTGTCTTCGTTTAGTATCAGTCCAGTATATCTGGCTGCGTTATACCAGGGTGACCTTTGACAAAATTAAAATCGTAGGTATAATAAAATGCAACAACAAGAAAAAATAAAAAAGTACAAAAAATAAAAGATATTTTCACGCATCAAAAATACAACACTCCAAAAAATAAAAAGGATAAATAATTGTTAAAGAACCATTTTAAAAAAGAGCATGAACCAGGTATCTAAGATATCACGGTGCGGGCAATTGATTACATACTTCTTACTGTAGAACTTTTTCAAAAATAGAATAGATTTCATAATACAAAAGCTCTTTCTTGAAGACATGAGACATTTCTAAATACTGTTGACCTTTTTAACATTATCATGGTATGACAGGAACTTGCGCATAAGGTTAGTAATGTTTGGTTGGCTTTTAAGAACAATTGGGCTATCTCGCATTATAAAAAAAGTTTAGACAAAAGTTACTCGGATGTCATTTTTAAAAAATAATTTATATTGCCTTTAATTTTAAGTGAAAAATCTTATCTTAATATTAAAAGGTTTAACACGAAACGGAAATTGGTTGCTGAAAGAAACTTGGCTTTGACTTTAAAAAATAAAGGTGGGAGAACATGAACTTGTGAGATTAAAAAAAAATCCTGGGAAGTCTGCTATTCCTTAACTCTCTCCTTACCAACCATTTTCAGGATTTCCCCCAAAACTTCACACCCAACTAACACAAAAATAGATTTTTTATCACTAAAACAAAATAGCAGTAAAGTTCTTGCCATACATCATTTCTTTAGCAAAACATGCTCTACAACACACTGGTCATTTTCTTTAAATTTTATGATGTACAAAAGAAATTTGAATAAGAAAAAATGTTGGTTGTGCCTTAACGAATGTAACGATTTTCCTATAGTTGGTAAGGAGAGGGTTAAAACCGTCCATTTTTAATGATTAAAGGGGAAAATATATGCAATTTAAAAAATATATGATAATATGCTAAGATTTAACAACTAAAGGAAGGAGAGAGTGCAATTAAAAGCAACAGATTTAGCTGATTTAAAGATTATCAATGCTTTTTACAATATTATACTCTTTGGGTCATTGGTGATTTGTTTTTATATTTACAATAAGTGTTTAAAACTTAAATCGTGCTTGCGTCATTTTTAAGTCATTTCAGGGCTGGGAGGAAGGAAAATCAAATTCAGACAAATCCGCGAACACAAAAAGACACAGTCTCAGCCACACAATGCAGATAAATCAACTGTTTTGTGAAATGAATATTATGTACTTATTTTTTACTCATTCTTTCCTCAAACCATTTGAGATTGGACACTCCAGTCTCATTTCATGATCGCCTACTCGGATACAGACCTGCCTACTTATAGTTCTAAAAAATAGTAGTTTTTAAACGGAAAAAATAAGTTCTTTATACAGCTATTAAAATGACTGATTTGTCTCAGCAAAATATTGAAAATTGCTTCAAAAAGTTTGGGATTGCACCAAAATGATATTTTCAACATTTTCTGATGCTAATGTTGCTCTGCAATTAGAGCAAAAACGCGTAAATTCTTCGAAGTAGTAGGTAGGTCTGCCAATGGTGAACAACTTTAACGATTTCTTTCCAGTATCATCTTACAATTATGTGGACAAATTGTGAGCCTCACACATGTCAAAAAATTTTTGACTTGACTTGCAATTGCAACTGACAAAGAAAATGAAAGACAAGGGGAATGGTTAAAATATTTGTATTTATGTTTGTTTTTAAGGGTTTTACGGTGCTTGCAACATGTTAAGGTCATATCAGCGCCAGTAAAAAGGAATAAAATGGGATGGTAAAAAGTTCTAGAATTACAATTAAAGCACCCAAGAAAAGCTAAGACAAAGGGCAATTGGTTCAAGTAGGAAACAGATGTAGATTCCAAGAGCACACTATCGAAGTACTTAGTTTGATCACCTAAAAGTCTCATCCGGACACAAGCACAAAATCCAACAAAGAGGAATACACTCAAATGCTTACATTATACATTGAAAATAACAAATATAATAATACATAACAGAGAGATGATTTACAAGGAAACAATATCATCTCCCAAAACAATAACTATGCATTTGACTATTTCCCTCCAAGCTAGGACTCCAGCTTGGGCCAGGAAAAAACCTAGTAATCTCATTCCAAGACAAAGACAGAAAGCATGTTGGAAAACAGATATAAAGAGGCATAGTAGACACAGTAAGTGCCTCCCTGTCCACTATGGGAGGTCAGGAACCCCACCCAGTGGTTAAAATATAGAGCAGCGTAAAATCAATAAAGAAATATCAATATCCATGATTTTGGTCTGGCCCCATCATGAACAAAGCACTGCACTGGATATCCAAATATTATGTTTTTTGTTTTTAAGGGTTTTACGGCGCTTGCAACACATTTAGATTAGATCAGCACCAGTAAAAAGGAAGAAAATGGGATAGTAAAAAGTTCTAGAATTACGAATAAAGCACCCAAGAAAAAGTAAGACATTGGGGAACGGGGAACAGATAGGGATCAGATGTAGATTCCAAGAGCACACTATCAAAGTACTTAGTTTGAGACCACCTATACGTCTCATCTGGACACAAGCACAAAATCCAACAAAGAGGAATACACTCAAATGCTTACATTATAAATTCAAAATAACAAATATAATACATAAAAGAGAGATGATTTACAAGGAAAAAAATATCATCTCCCAAAATAATACCTATGCATTTGACTGTTTCCCTCCCAGCTAGGACTCCGGCTAGGGCCAGGACCAAACCAAGTAATCTCATTCCAAGACAAAGACAGAAAGCATGTTGGAAAACAGATATAAGGGGATAGAAGACACAGTATGTACCCCCCTGCCCACTATGGGAGAAAATTCATCTGACTGTCTTCCTCTAGGAAAAAATCATAGAAATAGAAAGGGCCTGCACATCCACAAATGATCTCAAACTCAAGAAACGCACAGACAAAAAAAATTATATAGGGGGTAAGTTAGATTTTAATATTGCATGGGATATGATTAACAAGATTATAAAAAAAAATAATAATAACATCTATAAAAGACAAAGCATCTTTCGGTAAAAATGAGTTTATATTTTCCAGTGAATGACTAGAAATATATATTTTTTTCATAGTATTATAGCATTCAGACAAAGTGCAAGCACACACATGATCGATCATATTCAACAATAACACAAGTAGTTCATATATTACATTCGTAGACAGGGCAATCATAATACATGTTTTGTTTTTGTTTTTAAGGGTTTTACGGCGCTTGCAACACATTTAGGTTATATTAGCGCCAGTAAAAAGGAATAAAATGGGATAGTAAAAAGTTCTAGAATTACAATTAAAGTACCCAAGAAAAAGTAAGACAAAGGGTATCTGAGAACAAATAGGGATCAGATGTAGATTCCAAGAGCATACCACCAATGTACTTAGTTTGTAATCACCTACAAGTCTCATCCAGACACAAGCACAAAATCCAACAAAGAGGAATACACTCAAATGCTTACATTATACATTCAAAATAAAAATAATAATACATAACAGAGAGATGATTTACAAGGAAAAAAATATCATCTCCCAAAACAATAACTATGCATTTGACTGTTTCCCTCCCAGCTAGGACTCCGGCCAGAGCCAGGACAAAACCAAGTAATCTCATTCCAAGACAAAGACAGAAAGCATGTTGGAAAACAGATATAAGGGGATAGAAGACACAGTATGTACCTCCCTGCCCGCTATGGGAGGTCAGGATCCCCACCCAGAATCATAATACATAAAATCACTGCCTCTTTGCCTGTCAAAAAGAATGTTTGTTAAAGCCGTAAGTAGCAGGAACAATTGACAACAAGTATAAAAAAAGAATATTATTCAAAAGGGAATGATTACAAGCTGTGATGCCATTTTCAAACTACTTTTAATAGAGTACTATTAATATGCACAATTATCAATTTTAACATATTTCCATAACTGAAGAGCATTGTGAATTATAATTATAATTTGGAAGACAAATCAAATCAGAACAAAATAACACATTCCTATTTCTTTTAAAATAGTCTGCACTGACTTAAAATGCAGAATTTTCATACTTTTTATTTTTATCTAACCTTAACGTTAAAAAAACTTGTAGCAGCTACAGTGTTGAAGAAAATAAACTAATTTTCACTATTTTTATTTCTCATTAAGTGACACACAAGTCGGTATATGGAGGATAAATATTCAAATTCACATTCATTTGGCCAAGAAAATAATAAAAATCATTTACAAATAATGTAGATTCAAATTTCAAGAGCATAAAAAGTAGGCCTGCGAAGTCTTTGACAGGAAATACGAACATGCTAGAGAACAAAAATGACTATCATAGCTTAAAAAAAGAAAAGAACAAAATGATTAGCATGGGACATTTCAGGCTAAAAACCCTTCTTCAGTCAATAATAAAAGCGATTTAAATGATTTAATCCATTTGTTTTTTGTCATTAGCTGAAGAAAGGTTTTCAGCCTGAAACATTCCATTTTCAATAGTCTCTTCTTTTTCAATGCTGTAATAATCGTTTTTGCCCAATACTTTTAAAAATCTCACAAGACTAATTTAGTAATTCCACTTAATTTGTGATGTCATTCAAAGAAGAACATTGATGGTTGTGATTTTTCCAATCTCATACAAATGTCCGTTTCTTCTGCATTTACAGGAACTCTTGCAGGAAGCCATTCGAAATCATTTCATACACCTGATTTGAATCTGCACATTGGCCGTTCATGATTGTTGTAAGACTATTGTTGCTCATTTCATTGTTGAAATCATTGTTATATTTGCTGTTGGTGATACTATTGGACAAAGAAGGGTAAGTAGGCAAATTCGATTCAGTATCCATTTCATTAATGTCAAGTCCAAGCAAATTTTTCATATTTGAATCAGTTGGTAACTCTGTTGGAACCAATGATACTTCACCCGTGCTTAGATCGGTGAATAGAGTGATCATGTTCGAATTCTGATCAGCAATTGCATTTTCCGTTGTAAAGGTCTCTGCCCATGCTGGAGAGACTGAAGACATTTTAAAAGAACTTGCAAAAGCCAGTTTCTGCATTGTTTCTGTAACCTGTTTAATAACGTCATCATTACATTTTGATGAGAATACTCTGCATGCATTTTGGAATTCTGCAATAATCTGGTCCTGGCCGTTGGCAGTAGATGACATTGTTGAGGTGTGTTGCACAGATGGATCATCTTTGCAATGAATAGCTGAACCAGGTGATGAAATAAGGTCAAAATGTGGAATCCTGTTTTCATTGGGCGACATGTGGCCTTCAATACCGGAGTCTGGAGAACCTGCAAGTCAAATATGTCTAGGTTGAGATTTAGAATATTTTCATTTATGTTCTTATTTTCAACAATATGATAAATTTCAAGTTTAACTTTTAACTAAAGGCTTTCGCCAATAAAACACAAAATTTGATGGCAACATACATGAAAGAGAAAAAAAATTCGAAATGAAATCAACAAAACAAGATGGCAATATTAATAATCGTGGTAAAAAAATAATTGTTTTGTTTTTAAAGGTTTTACGGCACTTGCAACACTTTAAACCTGACAAGAGCTGGACTGCAACAGTAGCAGAAATGAACAGTTGGAAACAAATATAAACCTATGTGGTCTAGTGGTATGACACTCGCTTTCGGATCGGAAGGTCCTGGGTTCACGCCTCGCTCAGTGCATAGTTGAGTCCTTGGAGAAGGCTCTTTACTCACATTCTCTCACCGTACTAAAGTGTAAAATGAGTACCTGGCCGTTAACGACGTTGTCTCTGTTCGAAAAAATTGTAATATCGCCTAACAGGCATCATGTCCTGTCCTAAATGTTAAGAGTTGCTGTTGGCCTGGGACCCCTTGTAAAGCGTTTTGAGCACGTTTAGTGGATATTGCGCTATATAAAACCTCAATTAAAAAAAGCTCCATTAATAAAACCGGAATAAAACAAGTCCTGGTCCAGGAGACAGGAGTCGATGCACTTAGTTTCTTTTATTATACTACAGTATAGCAAACTACTGATTTTTCTTTTAAGTCACATTATTAGCTTTTTTTGTTGTTGTTGTTGTTGTTGCAGGCTCATTCATTTAAGTATTTGCTCTATAATTTCTATATAGTTTCTGTCCACTTGAAGTGTGCGAGCTGTTAAATGTAAATGTTGCTGCTCGAAGCTCGAAGAATAAATAACAATGTAAAATTGAATGTAAGCTTCAATTTAATATACGAAAACAGATAAAATGGACGTTTGGAGTTTCCGATGAATGAAACACTACAGACGAATGAGCTAATGTGGTAGTAGCATTGTTAAGATGACTGATCTCATTTGTCTGTAGTGTTCCATTCATCCTGTTTTGTTAATGATGGGGAAACCCGAAACATCCATTTGAGCTGTTAAATAAAAGCTCACCTTGTGAATAATTTTCCAAAGTGCCAAACTGGCTTGATGGACTCATCGTTTCTGCAGGGACGACCTGAAAGATAATACTAATGCATTTAGAATAAACACTACAAAGAGAAAAACATGGTGATGTAATTGTTCATGTCAAAGGGACATCAAAACGAAAAAAAAAGAATCACTTCATTTCCCTATCAAAATAAACAAATTATAAGTGACCAGTTTTTCTGGGTTTATTTTTGGGTTTTTTTTTGTGGAAAGCCTTTTTCTTTTGGTCATATAGTTGGATGACAGGACATGCCTATTGTCGCATAATTTATTTTTGTTTTACCTGCATAACAAAACAGAAAATTTTAAGACTTTTTTTTGGCCTAAATTTGCAGGGCCAGGAAATAAGTGAAGCCAATAGACAACTATTTTCCTTTTTTTTTGGGGGAGGGGGGGGGGGGGGGGGGGGTCTTGAATTCTTTCTTTTTTTTTCTTTTTTCTTTTCCACGTGTTACCAACAACAAAATGTGACATTATTATTTGTAAGAATAATAATCCCGTGGCATTGATTGCTCTCTATACTGTGCAAACTGTTTATAAACCCTTGTCTCCAATCTCGCCAATGTTGGGAGATCATCTGTCAAGCGTTGTTCTTGGATGAAGTGGCGTAGTTTGTCCACCATGTCAAGTTTTTCAGTGTTTGTCAGGGGTGGTGTGTCACATTCCGATGACTCATCCTCATTTTCATTATCCAGGTGTTGTCTTTTGTGTGGTTGAATGGGGTCCAGTATTTCCCAATTTGTCAGCTCACCGCTTATGGGTATATTTATTGTTGTCCAATAAAGATGGAATCAAGGTGTAGCGATTAAGTAGAGCTATTATTTTGAGAAAATTCTGTTTTTCAGGAATGTGTATTGTATAAGCGGAGTGTGCGATTAACCGATGTGCGATTAAGCAGAGTGAACTCTACCACCATTACTACTATAACAACAACTACTACTACAACTATTACTACTACTACTACCACTGCTATTTATGGTTGACCAATAAACGTCCTGTGTTGTGTTGTCTATCTCAGTGAACTAGGCTACTTGAAACAACCCGACAACATTTTACCTACTGTGCAAATAGTCTGGTCGAATATGTGCCATTTCCATGTCGAGGACTTGTGGGCTAAGTGGATAAAGCCCTTTATTAAAAATATCATTTTTTTTGTTTGTTATTGTGCGGCTATGTGGTATGTGGTCTTGTGGTATGACACTCACTTTCGGATCGGAAGGTCCTGGGTTTGAGCCTCATTCAGCGCATAGTTGAGTCCTTGGAGAAGGCTCTTTACTCACATTCTGTCACTGCAATCAAGTGAAAAATGATTAACTGGCCGTTAACGGCATAGTCTCTGTCTGAAAAAATTATAATATCGCTGTCATGGTCTCAAGTGAGTAAAGAGCTACTCGACTATGCATAAAGATCTATGTAGAATGAGGCCCCAGAATTTACTAGTTACTATAAATGAAAAACAATTAACGATTTGTTTACAATGAAATAAAAATAATGATGAAATTTAATTAAAAGAATAAACAGTGATCGTGGCAGTTACAAATAGAGATATGAATATTTTACGTAACTTATGATAATATGTCAGGTTCATAAGTTTACGTTTCCAGGCAGTTGATGGGCTTGGATGATCTATTCCTCTGATAACAGGATTGGACTCGTAAAATTCCGCTTCCAGGCAATTGGAAAGAGGTTATAGTGTAGTACAGCGGGCTTGGGTTTGATCCTTGAAGATTATACAATCAAAGTTAAAAGCTCCGGCGTCTTAATGGTGTAGATATAATATCTACAAAGTCCCAAAAGATAAAAATCTTCCAGTATATATATAGGAATAGAGCGACTGGCCGTCCGGCATAGATTGTGGAGAGAAAGTGAGTGTAGAGTGTTAGACCTATCAGCTTTTATAATAAGTGGCTAACGTGACAGAATGTAGAACGAAAAGTATTCACTAATTAGAAATTAATTCGAGGGAAGGCTATAAAAGGAAAGACGATCTAATATTAGAAGGTAAAGTTTATCTAAGCCTACCGAAATATAACTGGAGTGAGATGAATTCAGTTCTTAATAAAATAAAATTTAATAAGATAATTGTGAACAATCTTTACTGTGACACCCCCCACCCACGTTTAAAATATACTCTTTAACCATTATGGGAAAGATAGATTATACAAACGGAAGTAAATTTACTATCATGATACTCTAGCATTAATCCATTGTTATGATTTGTGCTACAATTAAATTATTTATTAACTAGACATGGAAATGTTTATATTAACGTAGGTATATGAATGGGTGACAATAACAATGAAAGATTGTGATTACAAATCATTGTGATGAACAACATGATGGCAATGTGATTACAAATCATTGTGATAAACAATAGTGATGGCAATGAAGCATGATTTAAGTCGATGATATGAAGGTAATTTTCTGAATGAAATGAATGAAAATGTAAATGGAATATTGACATTTCAATTATTAATCATAAATGAGTGAAAATTCATAACAATAATAGATAAAGAGAAGATTTCCCAAATCATGAATGGGTATGGTATATATATCCAAACAATACTCAATGTTACATTAAGTTGGGTCATCATGTTTACAAATAAAATTATCGAAATTGTGCGTTCTGATTTGGCATAATTTGCGAGGTAACTAACAGTATGCATGGGAGGTTAAGTTATACCCTTCTCATGTGTTTATACTAATCGAGAAAGTAGGTCGGCGTGAATATTTTCACAGCCTGGTATGTGAGAGATACTGAAAGTGTAATTTTGCAAAAATAGACTCCACCTTAGTACTCTACTATTATTCATTTTGTTATTTCTTATGTACGTGAGTGGTTTATGGTCCGTTTCGACCACAAACTCTTTTAGCAGTAGATATCTGCTGAATGTCTTTAAAGCAAAGACGATGGCTAGTCCTTCACGCTCTATTACAGAGTATCGTGATTCTCTGTCCAATAATTTTCTGCTTGCATATAAGCAAGGCATTAGAGTTCCCTCATGCTCCTGTAATAGTACACCTGCGATGCCCTTATCAGACGCGTCAGTTCTTACAACAAATTCTTTTGATATGTCGGGTAATTTAAGAATTGGTTCTGAACAGAGTAATGCCTTTAATTGGTTAAAGCTATTCTGACACACTTCTGTCCAAACAATTTTGTTCGGTGACCCATTCTTTGTCAGATTTGTTAGCGGTGTCGCGATGTGCGCGAAGTTGTAAATGTATTTCCTGTAAAAATTTAGGAGCCCAAGTACTTTGCGTACTTCTTTTTTTGTCTTAGGTGGTTGCAATTGTGCGATTTTTGTTTGTTTTTCTGTCTCGGGTGTCTGTGTCCCATGACCAACGGTATGATTAATCCTGCATTTGAAGCTTCGATATTAGTAAACATAGGTTGCGACACTGTGTCTCTATCAAAATACTTTTTTAGCATGTTTGCATGGAATGTCTTTGTTGTGTTGTTAATTTGAATCTCGTAATTAACATTAGATTTTACTGCTGTTATTTTGAATGGTCCTTTCCATGTAGCTAAAAGTTTACTCGAGTCATCGGGTAAGAGTATTAGTACTTTGTCACCAATCTCAAATTTTCTTGATTTGCTTTTGCGATCAGAGTATTCCTTGTATTTCTCTGCTTTTTTGGTGACGGATTCCTGTGCTAGCTTACACGTGTCCTCTATTCTGTCTTTCAGGTTTCTTACATATTCGTAAGCAAACATAATTTCGTTATTGTCCTCCTCATTCCCTTTACAAATGTCGGCTACTATATTGATCGGGCCGCGAGGTGATCGTCCATACATCAACTCAAATGGGGAGTAGCCTGTAGATTCTTGGGGTATTTCTCTATATGCAAATAGGATTGCTGGTAAGTATCTGTCCCAATCATCTGGTTTTTCTGCTGACACTTTTCTTAACATATTCTTTAGAGTGCCATTAAATCTTTCACAAAGACCATTTGCTTGGGGGTGGTAGGGAGTTGTGAATGAGTGTTGGATTCCCATGAGTTTCATGGTTTCATGCATCATATGTGATGTAAATTGGGGTCCATTGTCCGACAGTATCTCATTTGGTATGCCTATTCTGGTAAAAATTGTCATCAATGCTTCAGCTATGTGATCCGATGTAGTTGATTTCAATGCTATCGCTTCTGGCCACCTGGTTGCGTAATCGACTAGTGTTAGTATGTGTGTATGGTTTCTATCTGATTTTGTTAAAGGGCCTATAATGTCAATTGCAACTTTTTGAAAAACTTTTTCAATAACTGGGGTTGTCTCTAATGGCAATCTCGGTATTCTGCCTTTTGCGACTCTTCTTTGGCATGTGTCACACGATTTCACATATTCTCGGACGTCTTTAGTAATTCCAGGCCATGTGAAATTCTCGGATATTCTCTTCAATGTGGAAGAGCTCCCAAGATGTCCAGAAGTTATTGAATCGTGCGCTATTCCAAGGATTTTGTTTCTGTAAATACTCGGCGTGACCAGTTGTTTAGCTATTTTGTTTCTTTTCCTATGTAACCTGAACAGAATATCTTTTTCAATGATGTATTCAACTTTTGATTTCGTCCCTTTGTTTGCGATATTGAAATATGAAGTTAAAGTCGGGTCCTTTTTCTGTTCTTCAATGAACCTGTTCCTGTCAAATTGTTGTGGTTCTAGAGAAATAGTCATTGGCTTCTCTGTTGTCTTAGTCATCTTTCTTGTTTCTGCTAGACAAGCTGTTTCTTGGGTTAATGACCATTCTTTTACATCTGTTGGGTTGTCTTTAAGACCTTTTATATTGCCAACAATAACATCAGCGACGGGGTTGGGAAGTATACAGCATTCCACTATTCCTGTATAGTATGGGGTTTCTATGTACACGTTAGCTGTTTCAAAGGTTTCGACTGTGCCACTGAATGTGATGCATTGTACCGTTTTTCCAGTTTTGTCTTCGTCATTGATCAAAGATGCTTTTATTCCTACTGTACTGCATCCTGTGTCTCTCAATATTTTGCAATCAGTTCCATTAGCTTTGCCTTCACAAAAAAATAGCGATCCTGATTTGTGAGTTTGTGTTAAAAGTGACATACCTTTCACGCAATACACATTTATATTTTCTCCTGACATTATTCGTGTCCGATTATTTACACTGGTTTGGAGTGATGCATTTGCAGTTTCTTTCGGATATCCCACGATTTTGTAACATTTGTCTGCTGTGTGGCCTTTCATTCCACAATATTGACATTTAATTATAGGTTTGTTGGTTTTCTTATACTCAGTATTATTGTCAGTGCTATTTCTTGTTTTGTTTTGATAGGGTCGGCTATGGTCTCTATTGAACTGTTTGTTCCATGGTTTGTTACTATGATCATCTTGTTTCACTTGCGTGTTCCGAGTGATTGATCGGCTCGTTCTATTTGAGTACTGAACTTTAGGTGTACCTGGACTCTGAGCAGCAGCAGCGTAGTATGGTTCCTTCAATGTTCTGCTAAGGGGTGTCAATGGATGTGCGCTGTTAAAGTTTTCTGCGTAGATTTTTAATTTGTCCAAGTTTTCTGGCTTTCTCTCTTTAAAGAATGCGACTAAATCTGGGTTGCAAGCTTGATAGATTCGATTCTTCAGCGTGAGATAGTAAAGGCCTGCAAAGTCGTCTTGTTTTACGTTTGCCAACTCAAGCCACCGATTTAGAAATTGAGTAATTCGGTTCACGAATGTATTAAAGTCTTCTCCACTTTCCGGTTTTGCAGTGTGAAACCTTTCCTGGTAACCATCTTCCGTTAATCTAAATCTTTTTAGTAGAGCGTCTTTAATTTTACCATAGTCATCTGCATCTTCAGTTGTTAAGGTATAGAAAACTTTTAGCGGTTCTCCGGATAAGCAGTTAATCAAGGCTGTGGCCCATTTGCTTTCTGGCCAACGATAACCTTTAGCCTGAACTTCGAATCGGTGTAAGAAGGATTCTAGACAGTCTGAGCGTTCATCGTATGTTGGCATGCGTGGAAGTTTCACGAAAAATTCATCACTATTATTATGTTTTCTTTCATGACCGGTTTTTGTTTTTTTCAATTTCCAGCATCATTTGGGTCCTTTTGGTTTCTTCTTCTGCTAAAGCTATTTGTCTTTTTAGTTCCCTTTCTTGGACTCTTTCTTCTCGTTCTTCTCTACGTATTCTTTCTTCGTGTTCTTTTTCTTCTCTACGAATTCTTTCTTCGTGTTCTTTTTCTTCTCTACGAATTCTTTCTTCATTTTCTTCTCTACGAATTCTTTCTTCGTGTTCTTTTTCTTCTTTACGAATTCTTTCTTCATTTTCTTCTCTACGAATTCTTTCTTCATGTTCTTTTTCTTCTTTACGAATTCTTTCTTCATTTTCTTTTTCTTCTTTTACTTTCTCTTCGCACCATGAAAATATTCTTTCCTGGGGTATTTCTAAGTCCTTTGCGAGACTTAAGTATCTTTTATATGCTTCCATGTTGCAATAAATTAGTTACGATGTTTTATATATATTATATTGACAGGATACTGTTACTGACTGTTTTATTTATTTACACTTACTGGAATGAACTGTTCTATTTTTAGAAATCTCTCTCTCTTATTTCAACCTATTATGTATGTTGAATTTGATGCCTTTTATCGTTATATCTTATAAAGCAATGTGTCAATACAATGCGTAGTTATTATGACTTGAGTCCATAACAATGTGTCAATCGCGTGTACTCTAAACTATGTTACTACGAAAAATGTATCACCAATGTGTGTGACTCGTCGTTAGTTTGTGTACAATTATTCGCAATGACGCTAATATACTAGAGTGTGATAACAATAATAGGATGCCAAAATAATCCCAAGTTATCTATCACTAAATATAACACGACGGCTAGTAGACTCCTTTTATTATTATTTAGTTTTTAAAGACTCACTTTTCAGAACATAATATATAAGTGTTTTTCGGTAACAGTAATATGCCAAAAATGCATTTAAAACAAATCACTATGCAAAACAAATCACGATGTCTATAGTTACTATGTGATGCCCAACTCATGTAAAAGAGAATAATGAAGGATATATTTACCAACTCAGTTCGTGGCTGGGACCTCTCTCTTGTTCAATGGTTGTTCAACAATTGTAATTAGGCATTGAAGAGTGTTTAACAGTGATGTCTGAAATACAAAACAATAAAATATCGTAAGATTTATAATAGTTACAAAATGTGTTCACAACACTGAGTGAATGGATGATAGGTGAATGAATCGGTATGGAATGTAAACATATTGAAAACAATTCATGAATGAGGCAAACAACAAAATGAAATGAGTGATATAATAACAAAGTGGACAAGGAATGAATGAATGAATGAAAAACTGAGTGAATAGATGAATGAATGAATGGATAATGTATGAATGAAAGAATGAAGGGAGAATAAATGTATGAATGATTGGATAAATGAGTGAATAAACGAATGAATGGATGAATGAATGAATGGATAAATAAATGAATGAACAATGAATGAATGAATAATTTATAAATGAATAAATGAATGAAGGAATGAATCAATAAAATGCTATTCAATTTGAATGAAAGAATGAATGGATAAATTGCTATTCCATTTAAATGAAGAAATGAAAAAGAAAAAAAAATTAATCCTGTAAATAGGGAGTTCAATTAAAATATGATCAAGTGGAGCAATTAAGAGTTTTACAATTTAAACTTTAAAGTTAGATGAAATAGATATAAGTAACTAAATAAATTCAATTCTTTATATGTGTCCCCTCCAAAATGTCATGGTCTCAAGTGAGTAAAGAGCTACTCGACTATGCATAAAGATCTATGTAGAATGAGGCCCCAGAATTTACTAGTTACTATAAATGAAAAACAATTAACGATTTGTTTACAATGAAATAAAAATAATGATGAAATTTAATTAAAAGAGATAAACAGTGATCGTGGCAGTTACAAATAGAGATATGAATATTTTACGTAACTTATGATAATATGTCAGGTTCATAAGTTTACGTTTCCAGGCAGTTGATGGGCTTGGATGATCTATTCCTCTGATAACAGGATTGGACTCGTAAAATTCCGCTTCCAGGCAATTGGAAAGAGGTTATAGTGTAGTACAGCGGGCTTGGGTTTGATCCTTGAAGATTATACAATCAAAGTTAAAAGCTCCGGCGTCTTAATGGTGTAGATATAATATCTACAAAGTCCCAAAAGATAAAAATCTTCCAGTATATATATAGGAATAGAGCGACTGGCCGTCCGGCATAGATTGTGGAGAGAAAGTGAGTGTAGAGTGTTAGACCTATCAGCTTTTATAATAAGTGGCTACGTGACAGAATGTAGAACGAAAAGTATTCACTAATTAGAAATTAATTCGAGGGAAGGCTATAAAAGGAAAGACGATCTAATATTAGAAGGTAAAGTTTATCTAAGCCTACCGAAATATAACTGGAGTGAGATGAATTCAGTTCTTAATAAAATAAAATTTAATAAGATAATTGTGAACAATCTTTACTGTGACAATCGCCTAACAGGCGTCATGCCCCGTCCTACATGTTATGTGTTGCTGTTGGCCAGGGACCCCTTGTAAAATGCTTTGAGCATGTTTAATGGATATTGCACTATATTAAAGCTCAAAAATAAAAATAAAAATTTTTTAATGCATGTAAAAGCAAGCATATTTTTCTGGAAGTGGCTCTCCTCTTCTTTCACACATACCTGACTCACGAAAGGACTGTTTGCACTTTGGAAACCCGAACGCTTGTGAAAAAGATTATCACTCTGCAATTCACAGTCAGAGGGAGAGGACATTTCATCTGAGTTACCAGACAGGTTTCTAGCCTTCTTCAACTGGCTTTCGGAAGTAGGGAGTGCATTCACTCCAATATTGTGGCAGCGACAAGTGCTGCAATGCTTTGATATTGCATCAGACCTGGTAGGAGTCAGAAAATATTATTCTTATTAAAAATAATCAAACAGCCATTAGATGGTCAGCCTTAAAAATAAGTAACTTTAAAAAATGCATGCGGCTATGAGGTCTTGAATGACACTCGCCAGAAGATCCTGGGTTCAAGACTCGATCGGTGCATAGTTGAGTCTTTGGAAAAGACTCTTTACCTACATTCTCTCACGGTACTCAGGTATACAATGAGTACCTGGTCATTCACAAAGTTGTCTCAGTCAGAAAATTGTAATATCTCCTAACAGGCGTCATGCCTCGTTCTATATTACATGTTTCTATTGTTCAGGGACCCTTTGTAAAGAGCTTTGAGTACGTTTATTGGAAATTGCGCTATATAAAAGCATATGCTCAAGCTGAAGTTAAGCACTTTAGTACGTATCATCCTATTGATTGAGAACCACTGCTATCTCTGATCGCTATGCTAAACTAAGTGTAAACTAAAACCTAATACAATTAGCTCACATTTTACAGAATGCCCTTGCTGTTAAAAAAAAAAGTTAAAGTTACAGAGAGTTAAATACCTACTGGTTGAAAATGCCAGATCATTTGTATTGAATGCCAGATTGAGAAAACTGATTTTGATTGACTCTTTGGGAATTAAAGCCACGTGCAAAAAGGGAAAAGAATGGAATTTTAAAAAGTACTAATGATCAAAATTTCAGGTTAAAATCCTTTTGACACTGCAAATTTAGGGTTTACTCAAAACAAATTAAAGAGATAAAAGTCACCTTCATAAATAATACACATATCAAGGACTGAAGTATCGCCTGGTTAACATGTAAACATTAAATAGCACAAGAAAGAATGCTCAATTTAAGCTTTAGAGAAAGGGTAGCAAGGGGGGGAAAAAACTGATGCTTCAGTAATCAGCTTATCAGCAGGAGTCTGAATCCGTATCTAGTTATCCAGAAATGAACATACCACATTAAAGGAGTGAATGACTTACCCTGACAGCTCAGGTCCGCGGGTGTGTTTGAAGCGTGTATCATGATATTGTTTCATACCATTTGTATCTGGAATTAAATTGTAAACATTTCATAATGTTAGACAAACTGTATTAACAAAGATATGTTGTTATAGTGGTGTGTGGAATTCCCGTTAGGGTATTGAAACATTGGGACCCTTCAGCCTTTGGCCAATGAAATCTTTGTGTCCTTGCTCTGTAACAGGGCTATTTGGGTTCGCCTAAGCCTTGCTCGAGTTTGTTTTTTTTCTAGGAAGGAAACAGTTTGATGGATTTGTGTTTCAGTGAGAGATGATATTGTTTTCCTTGTAAATCAACTCTCCATTATAAATTTGTTCTGTCAGTGCTAGGTTTAAATTATAATGCTTAGTTTGTATCAAAAGCGCTTAGAGCCTGTGACAACGGGGTAAAGCGCTATATAAATGCCATTTATTATTAATACGAGTGTAACCATTTGTGTGGAGATCCTGTAGTCTTTAAAGTGGTTTTAGCCTTTGATCGACTTTTGATATTTGTTGAACTAGTTTACTGCTCGATTGCAAAAAAAAAAAAAAAAAGAAAAAAAGATGTCACTATAGGAAGGATGGGTGAATATCTGATACACTTACTTATTAAAAAGTGCTTTAAAATCATGGATTACACAATATCATAACCATAAGAAAAAAATGTTTAGAAACAAAAAATCACTGAAATCAAAGCAAAAGTTTCAATAGTCATATCAATTTAATTCAACAAAGTGTATTTTTTTTCTTTTATTTCTTCAGAGTTCATGTATGAGAAATCCGATTTTTGTCACGCAATGAGTCCTAGTCCATTGTTGCAACCATCACCAAATCTAGCAAATAGTTTTAAGATGGTCTTCGTTTAGTTTGAATTTGAATAAAACTTGGTGACTTTTATTCATAATTTAAAATTTCTTTGCTAAGTAATTGTTGTCCGTTTTGCCTAACACAATTTCAATGATGGTGTGAGATTCCTAAACATAATAGAGTGTGTATATTATATATTCATTATTAACTTCTTTTCTCTGGTGAAAATGCATGTGTGAATATAAGAGAAGAAAAAGAAGAAAACCTGATTAAAAACTGATAAAAACAATCACCTTTCTCAACTCCAATACTTTTCAAAAATCCGTCATTCATATAGATGAATAGAAGGGGTAATTTTTGCAGAACAGCCTCAAGGCCACAATCTGTTATGTCCTCCATTTGAGCAGGGATGCTGAGAGCTCTCTCTGTAGCCGAAAAAAAATGATGGAAAAAATCCTTATCAGGTCACAATGAAGTTTGTTTGTTTTAAAGGGTTTTACGATGCTTGCAACACATTTAGGTCATATCAGCACCAGTAATAGGGAAGAAAATTAGAAAGTAAAAATATTCTAGATGTACAATTAAAAGGATTTGAGAAAAAAGGAAGACAAGGGGGAACAGATGTAGATTTCAAGTGCACATTATCAGACACTAGCACAAGATCCCACTAAGAGGAATACACTCAAATGTTTACAATTCATATGTTAAAAAAAAAAAAAACAGTACATAACAGAGAGATATTTAGAACGAGGAAAAATATCATCTCCCAAAACTATAACTATACATTTGACTGTTTTCCTCCCAGCTAAGGACTCCGGCCAGGGTAAAGATAAAACTAAGTAATCTCATTCCAATACAAAGACAGAAAACAATTGGAAAACACATACAGGGGGATAGAAGACACAACAAGTACCTCCCTGCCCACTATGGGAGGTCAGGAACAATTAAGACAATCATATAAAAAATGATACATGTAATCCTGATGATGACGATGATGGTTGTTTTAAGTGATCTAAAAAAGCTTAATCCTTTGAAGAAGGATGGATGATGGTTTATTCCGTGGGTGATAAACACACTCTCTCTCTCTCTCTCTCTCTCTCTCTCTCTCTCTCTCTCTCTCTCTCTCTCTCTCTTACACCAAAAACATGCAATTTAATTTCTACATGTCTAGATATCTATTATTATCGTACATGGACTTTTCCTTATAATTGTTATAACATACCAGGGCTGTCAGTGACCTTGAATGAGAAAGCTAGGCGCACATGAATTTCCTTTCCTTGGTATTTGTAGATATCCGAAACTGAAGGGCGAATAATGACATTCTGATAACCAAACATGGAATTCTTGATGATGTTCTCGACGTGTGAAAGATCGCAGATGTCGTAGATGTACCTGGAATTGGATTTTAATGCTATGGTCAAGTTCCCTTGGTTAATTTAAGCCATCATGCGAAGTCTTTGACTTGTTATAAAATTAATAGCCTTAGCTTTTTGAATCAAAGAAATTCAGGTCAAGAAAAGTAATCATTCTGCTTGGTTTTTATTATTATTATTATTATTATTATTATTATTATTATTACTATTATTATTATTATTATTATTATTATTATTATTATTATTATTATTATTATTAAAAAATTATTATTACTATTATTGTTATATTATTATTATTGATATCATCAAAAATATTTCAGCACAAAAAAGTGCAACAATAATGATCAAATAATGCTTCTGTGGATCCAATCTGTTATCATTTAGACTAAAATTGACAGTGTTTTAGCATAATCTGAAACATATGGTCCTCACAAAATCACTTAACACTTATAGCCATAGGAAGTTTGGTAATGGGATTGATATTGAAGCGCTGAATACCCACAGCTGGAAGTTAATTAATCATACTTAACTCCTTCAACTGTAGCCCTCTACATATCTCTCGAAATTTATTGGGTATTTTTCCAAATTGAAAATGTTTGTTTTTGTTTTTAAGGGTTTTACAGCGCTTGCAACACATTTAGGTTATATCAGCGCCAGTAAAAAGGAAGAAAATGGGATAGTAAAAAGTTCTAGAATTTTAATTAAACCACCCAAGAAAAAGTAAGACATAGGGGAACTGGGAACAAATAGGGATCAGATGTAGATTCCAAGAGCATACCACCAATGTACTTAGTTTGAGATCACCTAAAAGTCTCATCCAGACACAAGCACATGTCCCAACTAAGAGGAATACACTCAAATGTTTACAAATCATATAATATAACTTGTAAACTAAACATAATACAATGCATAACAGAGAGATGATTTACAAGAAAAAAAAATATCTCCCAAAACTATAACTATACATTCGACTGTTTCCCTCCCAGCCAAGGAGCTCCGGCAAGGATCAGGACAAAACCAAGTAATCTCATTCCACGACAAAGACAGGAAACAATTGGAAAATGGGTATGGGGGATAGAAGACATAGCATGTACCTCCCTGCCCACTATGGGAGGTCAGGATCCCCACCCAGCCAAATTGAAAAAAAAAAAATATATATATGTATTACAATCATTTACACAGTCTAAAGGAAAATTGGCATGTACATCATTTGATCTAACTACCATTAACATTTAAAAAGAAAAACAGTAGCTTTAATAATACGACTATAATGTGTCTCAGAAAAGTGTAAATAATATTGGGTTAAAAGTAGCCAGGGAAAAATGCCGAAATAGTCGATGTTAGGGTTCAGTGATTTAATGATGATGATAATCTGAATCTGAATGTTACTCGAAGTCAACACAATTCTGAATATTTGTGTTTGAGGACGGAGAGAGTTGTTGCATGTGACAGCCATTGTTGGTGTTTAAGCGAAAGAATTTTGATTATCTTCGATTGAAGGTGTCTAAATCTGTTGTGCTCACACATGATTCGGAAAGAGCGTTACAGTCTTTGATAGTGTGGAGTTAAAACGAATATTTGAAGATGTTTGAGTCTGAAGATTGGTGTTTTAGTGTGATGATGATGATATGTTTTGTTTGTTTTTA
Source organism: Berghia stephanieae (assembly GCF_034508935.2). Classification (NCBI taxonomy): domain Eukaryota; kingdom Metazoa; phylum Mollusca; class Gastropoda; order Nudibranchia; family Aeolidiidae; genus Berghia; species Berghia stephanieae. Next base: position 56,417,272 of record NC_088366.1, on the reverse strand, counting down.
AGGGTTTGACGGCGCTTGCAACACATTTAGGTCATATCAGCGCCAGTAAAAAGGAAGAAAATGGGATAGTAAAAAGTTCTAGAATTACAATTAAAGCACAAAAGAAAAGGCAAGACAAAGGGGATTTGGTTCAAATAGGGAACAGATGTAGATTCCAAGAGCACACCATCAAAGTACTTAGTTTGAGATCACCTAAAAGTCTCATCCAGACAAGTACAGGTCCCAACTAAGAGGAATACACTCAAATGTTTACCAATCATATAATATAATATGTAAACTAAACATAATACAATGCATAACAGAGAGATGATTTACAAGGAACAAAATATCATCTCCCAAAACTATAACTATACATTCGACTGTTTCCCTCCCGGCCAAGGAACTCCGGCAAGGATCAGGACAAAACTAAATAATCTCATTCCAAGACAACGACCGGAAACAATTGGAAAACGGGTATGGGAGGATAGAAGACACAGAATGTACCTCCCTGCCCACTATGGGAGGATGATGATATCAATAATAATAATAATAATAATAATAATAATAATAATAATAATAATAATAATAATAATAATAATAATAATAATAATAATAATAATAATAAATAATAATAATAATAATAATAATAATAATAATAATAATAAATAATAATAATAATAATAATAATAATAATAATAAAATAATAATAATAATAATAATAATAAATAATAATATAGTAAGCTTCACAGTCCGAATGACGCTTGATGAGAATTGTGTGATTCAGTCATGGTCGATAAGTATCTATAGCTGCTCTCTCCATCCATGTTGTTAATTGTTTCCATTGGTCACGGTCCTAGGCCAGAGTTTTGAGGCTGTCAAGATCTTATTGTGACTTTAGTACGGAGGGCACTGCAGTATTTCTTAGTTCTTCAGGGATTAATTCGGCCTCATCTGAATCCAGAAATTTCTGATATGTAGAGAGGTCCTGGTTCAGGGTAGTAACTTACTATTGATGTTGGTGGTCTCCCTACATATTTGTTGCCATGAAGGAAATATTCTGTCATTTCAGTTTGGGCTGGGATGTTATCTTCTCGACGTAAGATGTGACCAAATAGCCTCCATCACTATTCTTTTATTATTGTACTCAGGCGTTGGAACTTGGATCTTTCATAGAGATCAGTATTTGTAATTGTCTCTGGCCAATAGATTCCGATTACGTGACGTAATTGTTTGAGGTGGTATGAATTGAGACTTTCTAAGTTCTTTTTTGTGAGGCCCCAGGTGCCACAATTATATGTCAATATCGGAATAATCAGTGCCTCGTAAATCTGTATTCGTTTATTCTCACTGATTATGTTATTTCTATTCCATAAATTTTGGAGTTGGTTGAATGCATTGGTGGCCAGCTGCTTTCATTTTCTGATTCTTCATTTTCGTTGATCAAATTGCCTAGTTTACTTACACTTTTCCATTCATTTAAATTTCTGTTGATTTTTGTATATTCTGTTTTGGATTGATTCACTTTCAGATTCCATGCTTCTAGGGTAGTTGATATTATTGGCAAGTATATAGTAATAATAATAATAATAATAATAATAATAATAATAATAATAATAATAATAATAATAATAATAATAATAATAATAATAATTATTATTATTATTATTATTGTTATTATTATTAGTATTATAATACCTAGAGTGGATTTAATTACTTATGGGATTGGGAAATGCAAAGACCGGCATCTCTCAGCTCCAACGTGAGAAACAAAAATTACGTTAAACATTTTTTCAGACATTACAATATTGATGATGATGATGATGATGATGATGACCAGTACTCCGGAAGGCAATCTACACTCATTAAAATGACCCCTTACCCTTCCAACCAGAGCTTATTCAAGTAGCCAGATGTATCCAGACATTTTACCAGGGCATAAAACCAAGTAAAAAATCCAAAATAATCCACAGCTTCATCTACTGTGCGAGTGACTTCAGGCTGAAAATACAACAAATATTTCATCATCTAATCTATAAATAGGAATATACCAGTATTTAGAGTGTCTTTCCGATTTGAGTAAAAAAAACATCCATAATTTGGTCAGAATTAGATAGAAGGTAGTCAATTTGACTTTTATATTTAAAGAAAGAAATAAAATGAGAAAGAACTCTACTACTACTACTACTACTACTACTACTACTACTACTACTACTACTACTACTACTACTACTATTACTACTAGAACAAAAACTACTACTACTATTATTATTACTATTACAACTACGACTAATACTACTACTACTACTACTACTACTACTACTACTACTACTACTACTACAACTAACAATATAATAATAATAATAATAATAATAATAATAATAATAATAATAATAATAATAATAATAATAATAATAATAATAATAATAATAATAATAATAATAATAATAATAATAATAATAATAATAAAATAATAATAATAATAATAATAATATATACTTTATTCATTTAAAAAAATGGAAATTCGTTAACAGACGTGGCATGCATAAAAATGTATAAACACAAAATTGAGAATCAATGGCGACAATGTATACATATACATATGCAAATGCACAAAAATGTAAAAATATACAACCAAGAACCAATAGCAACACTTTATATATTAATTTGATAAATTGAGATAGGCCAAACCTCTGGCCTTTTGTCCGAACTTGTATAATAACAATAATAATTTTTAAAATAAATAAATTAGTATAAAATTTTATTTAAAAAAATAATAAATTAGTATAAAATTTTATTTTAAAAAAAATAAATTAGTATAAAATTTTATTTTAAAAAATAATAAATTAGTATAAAATTTTATTTTAAAAAATAATAAATTAGTATAAAATTTTATTTAAAAAAATAATAAATTAGTATAAAATTTTATTTAAAAAAGTAATAAATTAGTATAAAATTTTATTTTAAAAAATAATAAATTAGTATAAAATTTTATTTAAAAAAATAAGAAATTAGTATAAAATTTTATTTTAAAAAATATTAAATTAGTGTAAAATTTTATTTAAAAAAAAATCCAAATGATTACCTCCTCGTCCGTTTTGGTAGACGGTGGACTTTTGGTGACAGTCTCCAATCTCACATTCCCATTGACGGCTAACCCTGAGAGTTTTATACAAAATCAAAACAAACAACTTGATTATTAAATGTTTTGGATAAAACTTTAATTAAAAAAGAAAGAAAATAAGGTAATACATATCATTTCACGTTTTGATCAAGATTTTCAGAACAGTGGGAAAAATGAAACGAATTGGTGCTCACAATTTATTTTCTTCCAACTCATATTAACCCCTGTTAAGTGTAGCCTATGTAAAGTCTGCGAGCTTGCCTTCAGGTTTAGCTTGAAGTCAACACCTCACGCACCATTTACTTTGTTGTCAATAGTCAAATGAGTATAATTGAGTGAACGATCTTAAGAGTTATAAAATTTTGGATCTGAGATCATGAATACATAGAAAGCATCTGGTGAGAGAACGTGCGTAAGGAGCCTTTTCAAAGGACTCAACTATACACCTCTCTAATCCAAGCATACCTTGAACCCTGGACCTATCAGTCGGAAGGAGAATGTCACACTGAAGACCATATCATTTAAAATTTAAATACTCTTTATAGCTGAACAATGAGCAGGTTCATTTATCTTTAGTATAGTCAAGATATCAAAACTTATAAGCATACTCAACAAAAAAAACCCCCAAAAAATCGTGGTTTGCTCAATCCCTTCTCTTCCCCAAATGGAATACACTTACCCTCAAGTCTTTCCTCAAAGAATTTCTTTGCAACTGATGTCAATGGTCGTCCAATTACTTCCAGGCGAGTGATCACCATGTCCAGAACTTTTGAAGCAGGCAGATACCCTGGGACAGTAAACTCCTTGAACTGTTTGTATTGGAGACAGAAAAAGCCTGACTTCATGTTTTGTTTTGTTTTTAGTGGTTAAACGATATTTGCAGGTCATTTAAGCACCAGGAGGCTGGCTTACATTTTCCCATAAAAAGCAACAACACTGAATATGTAGGACAAGACATCAATTATTTTTTTTGATGGAAACAATGCTGCTAACGGCCAGGTACTCATTTTACACCTGAATACAGTTAGAGAACATATATAAAGAGCCTTTTCCAAGGAGTAAACTTTATATATATATATATGTGTGTGTGTGTGTGTGTGCGTGTGTGTGTTAGGTGCATTCTGTCGATTTCATGGATCCACAGAATGCGAAACAATCAATCGAGTGTTACGCATTCAGTAGATCACAGTTATACTACTATATATATATATATATATATATATATATATATATATATATATATAATATATATATATATACATAATTACATATATATTGGAGCAACCATTTCCATAAAGGGTCACTTATAATTAAACGCACAAGTGGTGCACAAGGAAATACTGTGAAGGGGGAAGGAAATCTTTTTAAAAGAAATCAAGAATGTAGCTGAAAAGCGTGCAGCAGAGAGGAGTGACATTCCATTTCAAGTCGACCTCTATCTATGAGATGGAACCGGAGGTAAGTACTAAAAAAACAACCCATTTGTGATCAGAGCTTTTTAAACTCCCTTAGTGATTTTAGGTGACTTTTAGCACCCTTCGCGCTATATCATTAGCAGAAATGTATCATAAAAATAAAAAAATAAAGTACTTACTGGATCAGCTATATTAAAATAATACCACAAAAAGGCCCCAGTAAATGTGTACATCTGGATAGATCCTTTCCGAATGTTGAAAGGAAGGGACAAAAGCTGAAAAATTAAAAATAAAGGGATAGATATGTCAACAAAAATGTTATCAAAAGATAATTTGAATTCAAAGAACAAGGTTTAGATGATTATTTGCAGATAACACATTCTTGTTTGTGTTTTGACAACCATTGTTTTGTGGTTTTAATCATGAAAATACACAGTAAAATCTGGCATACAAACAGACACGTCAATTCGTGAAACTCATAAAAACTTCAGATTAATTCCTTTGTTTCTTTCTTTTTTTTTGTTTTGTTTTGATTGCAATTTCTAAATTTCAAACATGTCTTCCATTTTCACATATTGACAGTACAATTGCAGACCATGCAAGTTAAAAACAATTGGTTTTAAACAGTATCATTAAATGCATTGTTAAAAATTGGATTTGGTTAGAGACAAACTGTGCTCGTGTGACAATTTTAGAAATTACTATTGGTTGCCTTGTAACTATTTTGGACCAACGGCTTGCAAAATGTTACTGTAATGTTACTGTAAACCATCAGATATTTCCTCTTTTATTTGCATTTGCAAACACACTTACATTTTCTAATTTGGTTCTGATGTATGCTATTGGCCTTTCTCAACAATACTAATATACCTGCAGCCAATAGAGTGTTAAACTTAAAATTTACCAGATCAACTTACCCACAGATGTTGGGTGACATTGTGATATTTGACTTGAAGAGTGAATTTAAGGCGTAACCATTCTTTGTGCGCACTCCCTTTCTCAGCAGCTGAAAGCTGGTCCTTTGGAATTGACCATGTTCCAAAGTTTATTACGACAGCTCCTTGTCTCTGATTTGATGACCCTGATTTTGAATTTTTGGTCTGAAATTCACAAATAAAATTTTAAGTATACAGTTAAAAAAAAAAAAAAAGAAGACAAAAAAGAAAGACAAAAAAAGAGCAGAGTAAGTAAGTCTTTATATATTGCATTCTTCAAAATGTTGTTTTAATCAATAGTAGTAGTAGCAGCAGCAGCAGCAGCAGCAGCAGCAACAGCAATAGTAACAGTAACAACAACAACAATAATAATAATAATAATAATAATCACAATAATACTAACAATAATAATAGAATAGAATTTACAAGATGAAACGATTGCTTTAATGATGAAACAGAAGTGGATGCTGCCGTTGTGAATAATGTTAGTTCATTACTGTTGTTGTCATTGGTATTAATAATTATCATTGGATGCTCGTTATCAATGTTGTATTACTTGTTTTGTTGCTTCTGCAGTCACAGCAAAGCCTTTAAACCCTTTCACAGTCTCAAGCGGTTTGTCTTCTCTGGCAGCTTTGCAGAGATCAGACTCGCTGACTCCGATCACCTGGCGATCTACGATGCTGAAGTCTTCACTTTGGAAACATTGAGCTCCAAGGCAACTGCAGATAATGTAGACAATAAAGCTATGGTTTAAGTGTTGACTTTCATTAAATTTATAGAGAGAAATTAGGGATTAGGCACTGGATAAAGATCTTTTTCACACTTTTTCAGATTTTCTAATTTTTATATATATATGAACTCTCGACTGTCAGTTCTTCATGATCAAATTTATTTGTTAAATTAAGGAGAATGAATATAAATAAAAATGTCATTTTTTCTGATCATTTTGACTTAACATTCATTTTTTGAAAAATCCAGTCCATCCTGATATACTACCAGTTTGACATGGTGTGTCACAATTTGAATCTCTGTTTTCATTTATTTGAAGAATGTGATCACCATTTATATAATTGAATGCAAACTTGGAACATATTGTCTCCAGAGCTTATAATAATTTTGGCACATGGAAAAGGCAACATTACAGTATTATAATGTTCAATTGATTTTACTTGAACAGCCCTCTATAAATTCAGAAAAAAAGAAAAGATGGAATAACATGCTCACAGAATATTTGGTATTGGATTTTTATTCCGATCATAATTTGTATTCTCTGGCTGTCTCTCCAAAACAAGAGATCTGTTGAAGAGGAGAAAAGGGCAATTAAACCACTTTCAAGTCACACTAGAAATCTCTTATTTATACATCAATAAATTGAAATTATCGGCAAATGAAAGAAATTAAAAGAACTTTTGAGAAGTTGGAGGTCATTTTAATAATGAAACTCTAATAGTTAGACGCATTTATATAAAAAAAATAAAGTATAATCTTAAAACTCAGAGAGATTATTTTAAAAAATATATATATCTTCTCCCAAAGAAAGAAATTTTCCTTTTATTATCTCCTTCAGTGTGAGATCCGAGCCTGGGCCAAAGATAAGGTCAAGGTGCGGGCTGGGAAGGGATAACACATTTAGAGGGACAAATTAAGCAGCAAGATTAATTCCAGCTGGATTGCTGCCCGTCATGACTGAACATCACTCTTCGGGGTTGTTGATAGCGCTCCCGCCACTATGTGCATTGATTTATCGACTTTGATGGAGACCTTCTAAACGTTATTTTTCCTGCCCCACAAGGGGTGCAGTACCCATCTCAAATAATGAGACAAACGAAGCATTGGAACTTTATTGCGTAGATTAGAAATACAAGCATCTCTACCCAAAATTGTTTTTTTCAAAGAAATTTTGGGAACAGGAACAGAAAATCGAATTCTAGGACTAGGATGAGAGTAGGCGGTGACAGTTTTATAACTGTAATAAAATTCAGAGACTTACCCACTCATCCCCCCCCCCCCCCCCCCCCAATTCCTACGAAAGTAATTTTAAAAAAAATTAAAACGTATATAAAAACACAATTGCATTCATTATTTTAAATCTAATTTTGCCCTACTTTAAAAATAGAGATTAAAGATATTCACAAAGAAGCAAGTTGTAGATTTAAAGACCATTTCTTATTATTGGAAATTTGATATATAATTTTTCTTACAGTGAATTGAAAGCCTCTTATAAAAATAAAAATAAATAAGATTAAATCACAAGAAGTTTGAAAACAGTTTTTCTTGAGGATTTGATTAGAAAATTTACAAACCGATTAATTGAATTTATTTAATGAGAAATTCTTAATTTGGAGAGAGTTAAATATGCACAAATGAACTTACTTTCACAAGAAATCTATAATTAATGCATAATCTAAACATATCAAAACAAAATATCTTGGGTTAAAAATATCCAAGCTAAAACTTTTTGGTGCGGCAATGAGAAAACAATGAAGAAATAAACTTGAAAAAAAGTAACAATGGTTGATTTTTAAAACACTCTTGTAAACAAAATTACTATTACAACCTGTTATGTTCGGAACAGATGAACAAACTCATTTAAGCAAAAAATCTCACCCAATTGATATATTTAAAAATTGAAATTCAGCGAACAAGGTCATCTGAAACACAGCAAAGCAAGAGCAGAGTGACAGGTTTGGTTTGCTAAAGTCATAAGCAATTAAAATATGTTTGTTGAAGTTTTGGCTTGCAACATTTCATATTTTCAACCAGTTAACTGCCGAACTCTGGAAAATAAAGTATTAAAAATTTTGGCCAGAAAACTCATCCTTAAATATCGATCGCTCCAAATGACCCTGATCTTGGCGAAAACTCTCAAACCTGGAACTTTGTGAGATTTACCTTTAAGTCCCTGTTTGAGAGTTTTTGCCAAGATGAGGGTCATTTAAATTAATCGATATTTGAAGAACGAGTTTTCTGGCCAAATTTTTAAATACATGTCTTTCCAGAGAACGACGGTTAACTGGTTAATTGTGACCGATCATCTTAAATGGTTTAATGCTGGGACAGTGTCATAAAAGTGATTTAAATCTAGAGATGTCCAGAAAAGAGAGATCTTATTTTCTGTCACTTTAAGAATTACATCTATTTATTATCTTCAGTAAAATATATAAAATTAAGCCTTGTTCCATATAAATTCTATTTATAACATTTAAATAACTCCTAAATAACAAAGATGGGGCACAACTGTAAACTTTTATTGGGTTTTTAAAAATCTCATTCAATATCTCAATTTTGATATATTATCTCCCTCCCAACTATAACACCCTTCAATCCTCACCCCAACCCCCCCCCCCCCCCCTACCCCTACTTCTTTTCACTTACAAGTCAAAATGAATACTAATCTACTCGAAGCTGTGACTGTAATAAGAATTAAACAAAAACAAAAAAACAAAAAATATGGAATGATATATAAAGCACAAAATGTTCCAAACTCAACATCCGTCTTCCACCACCAAAAAAAAAAAACTCCCCAAAAAAACCTTTACAACGATAATGCTTCACATTATAATCATACAGACGGGGAAAATGAGTCTCTTAGGATAAGAAATGGTGGAAAATTATGACGAGCTGTAATATTCGTTTTTGTAATACTTTCTCTTCTAACTTAATAATCCAAATGGCTAATGGAAGTCATTGTAGCAAGAATTCTAGTTAGAGAGAATAGCTTACAAAAGATTTAAAATGTATGAAGAAAAAAAACACAAACTATTGAATATGTGCCAAATCCTATTCCATAATTTTTCCTTTACCGTAGAGGATGTTTTAACTTTATTTTTTAGGAGAAAGGGGGAGGGGGAGGGGAGAGTTAGAGTTGCACATATAATCATTGTTGTGAAAAAAAAAAAAAAAAAAGCTTACATGTTTAACATATCCCTGGCAATATCCATTGCCTCCTTCTTTAATGACTCAAACACGGATGCATTTGATGAACCTTTTGTCTTTATCCATAGTGTGATGAGCTGAATGAAGTCATTCAAAGGCTTTGCAAAATCTGTATATCTGAAAATGTTTCAAAACAGTGATTTATTTTTACCCAGGATCTAACAAAGCCATTTTCTTAAATAATCATCTTCAATTATGGGTTATATTAAGTAAATCAAATCGCTCCCCACTATTTCCTGAAATTATGATAATTTCTAAAAGTTTCTGTACTGAAAATTCGTACCAAAGACATTTATGTTCATTCATTTTAGAAGCTCACTTATCGAAAATTCACAAAAGGATATTTCAAAGCCAGAATATGAGAAATGCTGGGATATTTAAAACATTTTAAGAGCCGAAGAAAAAGTATGCATCTGATCTGAGAATACAACAACAAACAAAACAAAGAAGAGAAATACGCCTTTCTGCATGGCATCTTTAGATGTCATCACCTAGGTATTCCATGAAGAAATATAAATAATCCATCGAACATCAGATGTCAACAGGAATCACCCAAGTCCACAGTGAGCGAATTGAAGGTTAATAATCTTCCCTAAGGGAAAAAAAACCCCAAAAAAAACGAAAGTGCCTGAACTGAGGCTCCAACACGAGACCTTCTAAGTCATAGTGCAATGCTTTAACCACTTGCCACTTCAAAAACTCTCAAACCTTGGACTTGTGAAGCCAAGATAGGGTCATTTTAATTGATCGATATTTGATGGACGAGTTTTCTGCAGCAAATATTTCAAATATGTGTCTTTTTAGAGTACAGCAGTAAAGAGATTCGAGTTCACTGTCTTTATCTGCAATAGGTAAAATACTCATCACTGCAAATTTTGTACAAAGACAATTATCAAAAATGAATAAAACAGCTTCAAAAATGAACAAAATACCAAACAAGCAACGTTTCAGGCTCAAAACCCTTCTTCAGCCAACAACAAAACATAAATACATTACTAAAAAAACCAGATCGACCACTAAATATTTCATACGTCCTCTCTGTTGAAGAAGTTATCTAGTCATGGGTCTTTTTGTTTACATTCTAAGATATTTCTTCCAACAGATAGGATGTACGTTTGGTCGATCTGATTTTTTAGTAATGTATTTATGATTTTATTGTTTTTTTGTTGTTGGCTGAAGAAGGGTTTTGAGCCTGAAACATTCTGTGCTTGATATTTCATTCTTTTTTAAAGCTGTTATAAAAATATTTGTTTATTACTTTTCAAAGTCCATAGCTTCTAAAAGCATGTGGTGACTTTCTCTCTTACTGTGTCATTCGGTTGAAAAATAAATATTGATCAAATTTGTTGTTGATAATATCTAGGATTTCTGGTGGGAGAGTGTTCCATTCCTTGATGGTTCTCGGGCAGAGACTGTTTTTATATGTGTTAGAAGTTGGAGGAGGGCAAAGTTTCAATCAGCAAGCACAGAAAAAAAACAACTTACATTTCTTTCAAGAAGGACAAAGTGACTTCTTCTTTCTGAACTAGTCTGTAGATTACTTTGCCTTTTTGTATCATATGAATATTCCTTTTATCCTCAAGAAACTTAAGCTGTGCTCTTTGGTTCTGAAGGAATTGTTTGCAGACTGATTCTGGAGCTAAGGACATAAGCGAAATAATAGGGGGGGGGGGGGGGGGGGGGGAAAGAAGTGGAGATGTTAAATACCATGCAAATGTTAATATCATATCATAAATAATGTAAAGGGTTATTTAGGCTAATTGACCTTTGAAAACTTTTTGTATTTAAAATTATTCATGATCATAATTGATTATTTCTTTTTCAAGTATTATTTTGAATCTTTCCACAGAAACAGCATTTTTCGTTTCATGCTTTATACTGTTCCAAAGTTTTACAGTTCTGCTAATACAGAAAAATGTTAAGTACACATTTATATTAATATTTACCCATTTCTATACATTCACACTGTGGTCCCGATAGCTCAGTTGGCAGAGCACTCGATTCATATGCTAAGGGACGGAGATCGATCCTGGTTGATGTCAAGATTTTTTTCTGACCCCCCTCTGTCCATCCAGCTGTGATTGGGTAGCTGAGTCTGTTAGAACTGGTGGAAAGTACTTTGTAATAGACTAGCGTCCCGTTCAAAGGGTAGCAAGCAATTGCTATTGTCTGCTTCACGCTATAGAAACCAGGATAAACACCGGCTACATGGGCCCAATGGCTCTAAATCGAAGGGGAAAAAAAAAAAACAACAAAAAACATAATCCGACATCTAAGTGGTTCAGTACAATGCTTAACCATGATAAGCAGCTTTATGGATATTAACAACAGTCAGCTTGCAACCTGAGCGTTAAAGTTTCAAATCTGTGGGCGATGAAAAGTTAAATTCTTGTAAAAGGGTTCTTTACTTTACTCAAAATTTCTGGGTGTGCACTGAATTAAAATGAATATCTGGCAAGCATGATTATTGTCTTTAATGAAAAGAGTTATAAAAATTGCCTTACATTTACATGGGTGAAATCTCGCCCAACACGTCCAGTGCTACTGTTAGCTAGGGATCTACTGCAGTGTGTTTTGAGCTCATTGAGGGGATTTGCTATGTTAAAGCTAATTTTCTTCTTATCTAAACTAGAGTAGTAAAGATTTCACATGATAAATGTAAGACAGACATAATTTGTTTCTATGTATTCCCTCCCAGCATGATGGTTTGAAAGGTTACTGAAAGTGAATGGGGCCCCTTTATAGTTACTGTATGTTGTTAAAGTCTGAGTGTGTGGCTATTTGGTCTTGTGGATTGACACTCGCCTTCGGATTGGAAGGTCCTGAGTTCGAGTCCCGCATCTGAACGGTGTATGATTGAGTCTTTGTTTGGAAAAGGCTCTTTACTCAAATTCTCTCATCATAGGTTTAAAAATGAGTACTTGGCCATTAACAACGTTGTCTCTGTCCGGAAAAAAAATAAAACTTGCCTAACAGGCATCATGTCTCTTCCTACAGGTTAAATTTTGCTGTTAGCTAAGGACCCCTTGTAAAGCATATTGAGAATGTTAAGTGGACTTTACTCTGCATGAAAACTCAAGCTCAAGCGCTTGCGTGTATGTGTGTGTGTGTGTGTGTTTGCATGTGTCAAGAGTGAGTATGTGTGCTGATAATAGTTTTATAACTTTTATTTATATTTATTATAGTGAACGGATCCCAGTAGAGATGTTCATATGTGAGAATAGTTAATCGTTTTTTTTTTTCTTTTTCTGTTCACTGTGTGAGAACAATTGTTTATCAATTTCTATATATTTGTTGTTTTTTTCTGATTAATGAGATTTGTAAAGGGTTGATGATGACATCCTTTAGACATAAGTGGCATTACTTCAATGCGATACTTAGTTTTCTTTTAGACATAAGTGACACTACTTGAATGTGATGCATATTCATGAGCAGTACATGGATTGCTTATGCACATACCTGATGGAATTTCAACCAAATTTTTTTTAGGGTTTTGAAAGAAAATGTTTTGAATCAAGATTTATAAAATATAAAACAGGCCTGTAAATGATTGGGTGAAAAAATTGTCGGAATTTTTGAACACATGAAAATAGACCAACAGGACAATAATATGGATTAATTAATAAACACAACGCAGATATTATACGTCAATTAACTAGTTAAATCCTGCGACTTTCCTCAACTCATTTATAATACAAAATAAGCAGGTACTTGTTTTATGGTACCAAAAAGAAAATCCCATTTATTTGAGAGAGTACACACATTTCTGGGCCCAGGTCTGAGTTAATTGTAAAATGAAAGGAAAACAATTCCTACCTTTTTGAAGGATGTGTGTCTAGTACTTGACACGAGAAGCTGCTTTATCTTCACTCCTGTTTGTTTGTGTTAAATTTTTAAGCTGAGTCTTTCGTTTATTTGGATTAATTCTTATAAAAGAAGAAGAAGAAGAAGAAGAAGAAGAAGAAGAAGAAGAAGAAGAAGAAGAAGAAGAAGAAGAAGAAGAAGAAGAAGAAGAAGAAGAAGAAGAAGAAGAAGAAAATAAAGAGGAGGAGGAGGAGGAAGAGGAGGAGGAGGAGGAGGAGGAGGAGGAGGTGCGGTCGTGTGTGAAGGAGGAAAAAGAGAAAAATTTAAACAATCACGGTTGTGAGGAAAGAAAACTTCCACTGAGAGCAGTCAATCACTGTTCGAAGAAAAATATTTATTTTGCATTATTTTTTTCCGGTCAACTTTTAGACTAAAATGAAGAAACCATTGGAAGGAAAAGAGACAGCCGGAGAGATGCGTGTGTGTCGGTAGCAAAATAGAGAGAAAAGGTATGGTCTGACACACGCTGTGTGTGTTAGTTGACTATGTGTGTGTTCGACGACTGCGACACTCTCTCTCATCTGTGGCACATTAAGCAGGCAGTGAATACATCCACGTCTAGCGGAGCATGTAGATGCAATGATAGTATACCTAGCTGACTAGATAGTCTAGTTTTGTTTTGTTTTTGACGCGATAAATAAAAATCTTCATTTGGTTTGGTTTTTTAAGTCGGCGGTCGAAAAGGAATAAAAACTTTTTTTTTCGAGGCACGAAATATAACTTTTTTTTTTCTATTTTGTTTGGTCCTGTTTTTTGACGTTATGATTTTTATTTTTACTTTTAATTGCTTAAATATCAGCACTTAACAGAATATATCGAGCAAATTCGTCCTGTTGGAAATCCAACAATTGTCGGAAGATTTAGAGGCCTGATAACAACATAATTTTCATAGAACAAATTCAAGTCTTTTTCTTTGTTTTATCTTACACTTACCTGTATGCCTTTTATTATTAGGTCCAAAGCATTTTCTTATTTCCATCTGTAACAAAGTAAAAAAGAATTAGGCTTGTCTCTTGCTTGACTGACTAAATATCGTTACGTTAAGGTGCTTGGAATTTAAATTTTCTCTACTTCATTAGTATATATTACCCTAGGTGAGATGTTAAAATCACTACGGGGCTGTCATTTGTTCAATAATTATTGCAGAAACTGAAATGATTGGTCACTCTTCTAAAATCTATGTTTATGAATTACAATTTTATTTCATTCTTATAATTTTTCATTTCAATCGGGTACTTGCATAGCAAAGTTAACAATATAACTTAGTATCAGTAAGTTTTCCTTTGGACATAATTAAGACAGAACAAGACCAAATATATATCTAAATCTAAAGAAAGGTAAGCAATAATAATTATATCATATACAGAAAGACAAAAGCATCAATTTTTTTTTTTACCAATCATAGTTGTATATCTGTAATAAAACACTTTTATACAGCCATACCATCACATTTAGATGTATTACAAGTAGGCAGTATATCATTATTAATTTGATATCATTCATAATTGCTATTATGTTGATAAAAAGCTAGGTTAGTGGTAAGGGGTAGGTGCATATAGTGATCAATTTCTGTAAAAAAAAACACAACAAAAAAAAACGACCTCATGAACAACGGTCCAAGAATGATCCAATTATACAGATGATAAAACAATAAAAAGAGAAGATGATAAACTTACCAGCAAATCCAGCTGTGTCCCTTTGAAATCTAAGGATGTTTGGAACTGGTAGCCGGCCATTTCGAACTTCTGAAAGAATTTAAAAAGCAAGATATATACACAACTGTATGCGGCTATGTGGTTTGACACTCAACTTTGGATTGGAATGTCCAGGGTTCAAGTCCCCTGAGTGCTACATAGTTGAGTTCGTGGAAAAGGTTCTTTACTGACATTCTCTCACTGTACTCAAGTTAAAATGAGTACCTGGCCGTTAATAGTGTTTTCTATGTACAAAAAAATTTGTAATATCGCCCAACAGGCATCATGTTTCGTCCTACACATTAAGTGTTGCGGTCAGTCAGGGAACTTTTGTAAAGCACTTTGAGCACGTTTAGTGGATATTGCGCTGTACAAATGCTCAAGCTTTTTATTTTTAAGTTTGTGAAAATGCAATTGAATCTACAAAACAATTACTCCATTCCAATATATCCAAAATAATGGGTAATCTAAACATGTGAAGGTTACAGCTTAAAAATAAACTTTTCAATTGAGTCATTATCATGAGTTAATCATTTCCTTATAAACAAAATTGCTTATAATGATAGGTCTGATATAGGCCCGATACGTTGCTGTTGGCTGCGAACACCTTGAAAACCACCTTGAGCAGGTTAAGTGGATATTGCGCAGGATAAATGCTCGTTTTTTTTGTTTTTTTTTTTTTTTAAATATCTAACCTGCTTGAAGATTTGCTGCATCAACTGATACCAAAGCAAATAGAAATAATTCAGATAACAACATATTTCTCATTATTTCAAATTATAAAAAAAACGATGCATTTTATGCAAATTACAGAAAATTTCTAGTTTTTACGTGGTTGAGTGAAGAATTCTTTGCGATTTTTATTAGATTCTAACAACATCCTACTTGACCTGTCCATCAGTCATTTGACTCTTATCAGCAACATTTCAATCACTATCAACGTTTCTATTTTGAAATGTTTTCTATCATCACTTTTAATTTATGACTCATCATTATTATCTTATCTATAATCAATAATGTGCATTTATGATTCATTAGATCAAACTGGTACGGTCCAAGCTGGTTTATTGGGACAGCTCGGTACCCAACAAATCGTCCCAATTAAGCGGAGGCCATGACATTTGAGAAACGTTTCATCTCTACCATAGTCGCACTCTAAATTTATCTAGACTCGTGACTGGCAATCCAACTTGTCGTAATCAGTTAGCCTGACACTTATTGCAACAGTGTTTATCGGACAGTGACATTCCATGTCTTAAAGAAAAAACAAACAACACCCTTAATCTATCTGCCTCTAACAATGAGAGACAAATCTAATTGCACAAAACAATTCAAGAATATGACACATATCGGTCATATATTATGTAAGCAATGGATTAAGAATACGTTGTCTACCCATTCGTCTCATTGAACAAACAAGCCATTTGGTGGTGACAGCCTTGAACAAAGCCATCACTCATTACCCATCGCACCACTGGTCAGTTTACCTGCAAACCTAGCACTGTGACCAATTACCCATGTCCATGCACGTGATGATGGCACTGACAAGGGAAACAGATAGATTCTATTCTTCACATCTCCGTGATGACAAACAGTTCGACCACACACCTGATTGGCTGATGTGAAGACACTAACAGGGGATACAGGTAAATTCTATTGTTCACACCTCTGTGATGAACTGTGCGACCACACCCATCCTGTTAGGCTAATTTTCATTGAATGAACCATCGTTTTAAATGATAGAAGACAATGATAGGGATAGTCATTGTCAAATTTTGGCCCCATCAAGTGGCGGGCCATCCCAATTAATCGGCTGGGAATTGGAAAGTGTATGACTGTTTATATAGCAAAAAAAATTGTTCCCAAGGAATTATCCCAATAAAGCAGCTGTCCCAATAAAGCAGCGTCCCCAATACCAGCTTAACTTGTATTATGTCAAGAGCATCAGATAAAGAGATAAAAAGAGTTTAAAGTTAGAAAATGATGAGAATGACACTTCTTATTTTTTTTTCAGTGATAGAAACTACATATTCATTCCAATCCAATTTTAAAAATCAGGGTCACCTCAATATAATATTATAATTAAAAAAACAAAAAAAAAAACAAAAGAAAACAAAACAAATAAAAATTGAGCTCTTACATAGCGCAATATCCACTAAACTCAAAGCACTTTACAAGGGATCCCTCGCCAACAGCAACCCCTGGCCACATCAACACTTAACATGTAGGACGAGACACGACACCTGTTAGATGATATTCCAATTTTTCGGACAGAGACAGAACTGTTAACGGCCAGGTACTCATTTTAAACCTGAGTACAGTGAGAGAATGTGAGTAAAGAGCCTTTTCCAAGGACTCAACTATCCACTGCCCAGACTCGAACCCATGACCTTCCGATCCAATGGTGAGTGTCATACCACCAGACCACATATCTGCACAAGGTAAAATTCACATCACAACGGGATTTACCAAGATGGAGCAAGAAAGTTTAGCCTTTATTTTGAAAACAGCATTGATAATGAATATTCACTTTTACCCATAAGTCAGTTGTGCATTTCAATTTTCTTCTTTATTATCAATGTGGGGCAGAGTAAAAGTGTAATCGACTTATTTGCATACAATGAATTTTTATCCTATTATTTTTAACATTTACACTAAACCCCAGAAAGACAAAAAGAAAAGCCTCCAACAAAACAACTATAGGCTATTGAGACCCTGGCAAAGCGAAATGGACTGCACAAAATTGTTTACTACCTTCAAGATCTGGATTTCTAAAAAACCAAAGTCCCGAGGACCAAGATAGAAAACAATGTTCAAGTACAACTAACTTGGACCTGTTTTGTCTTTATGCGGCTTTGTGGTCTTTTTGTATGACATTCAGATCGGAAGGTCAAGTGCCACCCTTACTTGAGCCCTTGGAAAATGCTCTTTACTCATTTTCACTCAACATGGTCAGGTGAAAAATAAGTGTCTCTGTCAAAAAAAAGAAAAAAGATTGTACTATCAACTAGCAGGCGTTGTCTCATCCTAAATGTTTAAGGATTGCTGTTGGCTAAGGACCCCTTGTCAAGTGCTTTGAGCAAATTAAAAGGATATTGCACTACTATATAAATGCTCAAGTTTGTTTTGTTTTTGTATTTGTTTTTTTTTTTTGTTTTTTTTTGGGGGGGGGGGGGTAGATGTTGTGACAAACCTTCACTGCTTAATTCCCTATTTTTGCTGCTAGACTTTTTTTTGGTTTTGTTAGTATAAGTCTAAAATTTATTGAGCCAATTCTTTTTATTTTTGGTAAGTGCGTTGTATGTGCATGAAAATGTAATGTAAAGTATGGCCGAGTATATGTGCGAATGTATGTTTGAATCTGACTATGACATTTTAAAAGTAAATTCCAAGACAAAATTTCTGATGTTTGTGCTACACTGATATGCCCCTTTTGGCAATTGAAAGGGTTTGGGTTTTGCAGTTTAGTGAACCAGTCTGATCTTCAATAAATTCTTCATTTAATAAAAATACATGACAAGTGTTGGGTATCATCCTAGAAAGAGGAGAGCTTACGCTACTAGAAGGGACACTCCTTCTTTGAGCCAATGGTCACAGCCCTCGCACGCTGACTCGCGAAGTGCGTGTGCCTCGCTTAGTGTTTGCCCTAGATACGGCTGTCGCCTGCATTTCTGTTTATGGATGTGTATGTTTATGTGTATGTTTCTATGTTTACATTTAGTGTTTGTGTGTGTGTGTATGTGTATGTGTGTGTGTGTGTGTGAGAGAGAGAGAGAGAGAGAGAGAGAGAGAGAGAGAGAGAGAATAAGTAGGAGTGAAATATCTGTTCGATGTTATCGTTATCATAATATAAGTATATATAGTTATAACAAGTGTAACTAAATGACAAATTGCCATATTTATGGACAATAAAGATCTATTATTATTATTACTATTATTATTGTTATTATTATTATTATTATTATTATTATTATTATTATTATTATTATTATTATTATTATTATTATTATTATTATTATTATTATTATTATTATTATTATTATTATTATTATTATTATTAATATAATCTGTGATTTTAACATTTATTTTGGGGTTGGGTGGGTCGGGGATAGATAGACAGATAGGTAGGTAGATATATATATATATAAATAATATAGCGAGAATGGGAGTGAGAGGAGGGGGGGTAGAGGGATAGAGATAGATAGATAGATAGATAGATAGATAGATAGATAGATAGATAGAGAGAGAGAGAGAGAGAAATAGGGGGGGGGGAGCACACAAAATTAACTAAATGTACTCACATTCCTCAATTGTATGTGTGTGTGTGTGTGAAAGAGAGAGAGAGAGAGAGAGAGAGAGAGAGAGAGAGAGAGAGAGAGAGAGAGAGAGAGAATAAGTAGGAGTGAAATATCTGTTCAATGTTATCGTTATTATATAACGTCATAACAAGTGTAACTAAATGACAAATTGCCATATTGATGGACAATAAAGATCTATCATTATTATAATAATCTGTGATTTTTAAATTCATTTTGGGGTTGGGTGGGTTGGGGATAGATAGATATATTGGTAGGTAGATAGGTAGATATAATATAGCGAGAGAGAGAGAGAGAGGGGGGGGGGAAGAGGTTTTTTTTGTTTGTTTGTTTGTTGCTTTAGGTCTCTTCCAACACAATTGAGGTTATATGAGAGACCGCTGAAACAAAAAAACAAGCAATCTAACAAAAATAGTACAAATGTCAATCAAAATCATAACCTAAAGATATCATAAGCTAAATTATAAATAACCAAGAACAAACAGGCAGAGGATTTACAGGAAAAAAAATATCCCCTGTCAAAAATACAATCACAAACCAAAGAAGCAGGACAGGCTAGTAAAGAGAAGAAGAAACGACATCACTATCGGATCGTACACCCATGCGAACATCATAGGTATATGATTCAAGGGTGATGCTCCCATCCAACCACCCGCGGGGGGAAGAGGGATAGAGGCAGATAGATAGATTGATAGATAGATAGATAGATAGATAGATAGATAGATAGATAGAGAGAGAGAGAGAGAGAGAGAGAGAGAGAGAGAGAGAAAAAAGAGAGAAACAAGGGGGGGGGGGGGGCACACAAAATTAACAAAATGTACAACTCAGCGTCTTCCATGTTCAACTCAATCTCTAAAATATCTCAGATCTTATTAGTACTAGCCTACTATAGATAGAAATCTCAAGTGTCGGGGAGCTGCAAGGTCTGGGCCGGACGTCCCGCTTGCTGAAAGGAAATTGATGTGCATTTCGAACCCAACACCTCTCATTTCCAGGTGCATTGATTGCCGCGTAATCCTGTCTGACAGAGATTATTGCATATGGCCTCTCATGCATTATTGTGTCCATAACAGCACCTTCCCGTGGTGTTCCCCGTTTCTACTGAGTTTGTTATGGGCGCGACCGAGTCCCCGGCGGTATAACCGGGCTAGGGAGTAGGTGGGACCCCTTCCTCTTAAGGTGCAGGAGACAGAACCCACCGATGAGTGGTACACGCTCTGCTCCTCACCCACCCACCTCACACTCATTCTGTAGTGTGGTGTCCTCTGTATGTCCTTACTTTTCTTAATCTACCCCTATAGCTCATACTTGTTTCCTAGTGCTGTAACTTTAACACTTCTATACTCCCTCTTTGGTCGACCTGTGGCCCATGTCTTCTGTATGACTATCTGTGATTGATTGTAATCATGTATCCTTCTTAAAAAATTGAGATTTTTAGGGGAAAGGGCTGGTATCCCTTTGTTTTAGGCCCACAGAATCTCTCATCGACACAAATGACCCAGGACGTGACGATCCTCTGTTTATGAAATATGGCCCTTTAAGCAGAAAGAATAACTGAAATAGATAACTGCAAGCCAGGAAACAGTAGGTGGCGGGGAATGGGCGACCGTCAATCATGAAAGAGACTGCGGGAAAGACAAAATGAAGGCTACTTGACTAAACCCTATAAAAATTAATTATATGAGGAACATGCATCTGCAGTTCAACTCCTGATGTTATGCAGCTGACAAGGAATACAGGTTAGGGTGGGAAGACAGACCAGAGACTCCCCAGCATGCCATGACAAACAAAAGGAAAGCATACGAGCTCGGACGTCGCCTCGAAAAAGGTCAGCGCCAGACAGTGAGTACCCAGGCTGATCTGCGCGAAAAGTCAGCTACTGGGACAAAGAAATTCCACAAACATTTGAATATTTTACAAATTAACATTTGTGGAATCAGGAATAAAAAGACAGAGCTGAAGAAATTATTAAATGAAAAGGAAGTTCACATTGCTTTACTTCAGGAAACCCTGTATAAAAATAGCGATCCATATATTGCTGGATATACATACTATACCTGCAAATGTGACGACTGCCGTGGTGTTATTACTTATATAAGAAATGACATCACGGGAGATGTTACTTCTAAACCATCACAGAACTCAACTGATGTACAGAAAGTCACCTTATGGCACCTAAATAAGAAATTTACCATTTACAACATTTACAACCCTCCACGGTGTATTATAAACCTAACAGATCTAAACAGTTCCCAATACAACAACACAATAATTGCTGGTGACTTCAATGGCCACTCTCCACTATGGGGATACAAAAATCTAAACAACACAGGAAAAGAACTAGAAAAGCTTTGCAATACAACCAACCTCACCATTTTACAAAATGCAGACTCAGTCCCGACCCTTCTTCACAGAGCTCATATGTCCCTGAGTCATCCCGATCTAACCATCATCTCCTCTGACCTTCTGAATTCTTGTCACATTAAAGTCCTGGATGAAATAGGCAGTGACCATAAACCAATTTTAACACAAATAACAGTTCAAACACAGAAGAAAACATTTGAGCAGAAATCCAAATGGAATTTCAAGAAAGCAAACTGGGATGTTTTCACAGCAACATTAGATGACCAGCTTCCAAAAATTACAGATACATCAAGTGTAGAACATTTAAACGAAGCCCTCACCAAAGCCATTCTTGCAGCTGCAAAAGCAGGAATTCCAAGAGGTAGTCGACAGAACTACAAACCCTTCTGGAGCAAAGAAATTGAAAAAGCAGTAAATGCAAGAAAGGAAACAAGGAAAAACTTAGAGGAAAACAAAACCATTAAAAACAAGATTGAGTACAATAAAGCATCGGCAATTGTCAAAAGAACTATTAACAACGCTAAAAGAAAGAAATGGGCAGACACATGCGCTAATATTGACCTCAATCAAAATGGGAAAAAAGCATGGGCCTTACTTAATAATCTTAACAATGAAACCCCAAAAACCAACCCAAAGCCCATGAAAACTACAGAAGGAACAATCGTAGATGACCAAAAAAAAGCCATGATCTTCAACAAACATTTTGCTTCAGTAAACAAGGCATCAAAAAGAAGTGAAAAGGACAAAAAATTGATTAAAGACCTTAAACATCAAGAAAAGGCCCCAAAAGCTATCTCATATCTGTTCAAAGAGGGCTTTACCATGTCAGAACTTCACAGAGCTATGAAAAAACTCAAGTTAAGGAAATCCCCTGGACCAGATAAGATACACAATGAAATGCTCCTGCATCTTAGCGTGAGAGGTAAACAGATGCTTCTCAAACTTATAAATCTAACATGGGAGACAGGAATAGTACCAAGGGGATGGAAAAATGCTATTATAATTCCAATCTTAAAGAAAGATAAACCACCCGACAAAACGAAAAGTTACCGACCAATATCTCTCACCTCATGTGTTGGAAAGATCGCTGAGAGAATGGTAAATAACCGATTATACTGGTGGCTGGAGACATGTGGCCTACTAAATAAATATCAGGCAGGCTTTAGGATAGGGCAAAGAACAGAAGATCAATTGTTTAGATTAAGTCAAAAAATAATTGATGGCTTTCAAGATGGAAAACATACAGTCGCGGTTTTTGTTGATCTCCAACAGGCCTATGACAAAGTATGGAGGAAAGGGTTGTTATCAAAAATGATGGACTACGGAATTGATGGAAATCTCTACTTCTGGATTAAACAATTTCTCAGTAACAGAACAATCAAAACAAAAATTAATAACGGACTGTCAAACAGAGAAGTATTAGAGGAAGGTCTCCCACAAGGATCCTGCCTCAGCTGTACTCTCTTTCTTATTTTTATAAATGATCTACCAGAAGTATTACAGACAGAAAAGGCCCTATATGCTGACGATTTAGTTATGTGGTATACTACAAAGCACCTACCAATAGCCTCCAATAGAATAAATGAAGATTTAGAAAGCTTAAACACCTTCTGTGATAAATGGAAATTAAAAGTAAATTGCAATAAAACAGTCTACTCTATATTTACTAAGAGCCATCCTGTTTCCAAGAAAGAAATAACACTCTCCATCCAAGGCCATCGACTCGCGAAAGAAGAAAACCCCACATATTTGGGCATACAGTTAGACAGACAACTATCTCTGAACAAACACACTCAGAATGTAAAAATCAAAGCCACAAGGAGACTCCAGTTACTAAAACGACTAGCCAGTACTAATTGGGGAGCAGACAAAAACTCGCTTCGACAACTCTATTTAGGCTATGTGCGTTCCGTCATGGACTACAATTTAGCCCTCCAAAATGTAGGTAGTAAAAACACACACAAAACCTTGGACAGAGTACAAAACCAAGCCCTTCGCTTCATCTCCGGTGCCCTGAGATCGACACCCACAGCAGCATGTGAAATACATACTAATGTGGAACCACTTGGACTTCGCAGAGAATCAGCAGTGCTTGAAATGGTTGAAAGATACAAACGAAAAGAGGAAAACCATCCAAACAGAATTCTGGCAGAGAAATGGAAACCAAGAACAAGATTAAAACAAAAATCCCTGCTACACATTGCTAACAACTTGAATGAAAGACACAGACTCCCAGAAAACAGAGAAAAATCTATTTTAATCAGTCAAAAACCTCCACACGCCGAACTAAAACTTCCAAAAATAAAGACTAACCTCGTAGAAGAAACAACAAGAAATAGAAACAAATCAGATATACAAACATTAGCAATGAAGACAATACAAGAATACCCAGACAACTGGATACATGTTTACACAGATGGATCTGCCCACAAAGGAACTAAAAATGCTGGGTATGGGTTTGTAGTAGAATACCCAGATAAAACCTGTGATAAAATCCACAATTCTTGCGGAAGCTCCTGTTCAAACTACGAGGCAGAGGCAGTTGCAATAGAAGCCTCACTGCGACACCTCTCTTCTGTTTTCCAGCTAAACCCTTCAAAACTTCAAAACACTGTCATCTTCACAGACTCCAAATCGGTTCTCCAAGCTCTCGATTTAGATAAACTCTCCTCAACGTTCAATAGTTTAAGATCTCAACTAGATGAATTCCTTACAACACACAGAGTAGACTTATCTCTCCAGTGGATACCGGGACATTCAAATATACCAGGAAATGACAATGCAGACAGACTAGCCAGACTCGGATCAACACTTTTACAACCATCATTTCCAGTATCCTTAGACACAGCGAAACAAATAATCAAAACAAATAAGAGAGAAGAATGGATGAACAGTTGGGCAATGAGCACCACGGGTAGATGTATGTTTTCCCATATGACCACTCCTGTAAAGACTGATTGCCTAAATAAGCTCAGAAGACACCAGCAAAGCATCATCTTTCAACTAAGAACACAACACATACCGCTCAACAACCATTTAAGCAAAATTACAAAAGACACATCCCCCTCCTGCCCCTTATGTCAACACCCCAATGAAACAGTAACACACCACTTGCTTGAATGTCAACCTCTTGAAGATCTGAGATGCACATTCCTCCCACCAAATCCAAGCATCAGTAACACACTTTATAGTCACCTGGAACAACTACAAAAGACGTCTAACTTCTACGTCATGGCACAAGACCGAAGGGCTAGAGCTCAGGTGGTCGCTGGTTCGGATAAATAAAAAAAAAAAAAAAATCTCAAGTGTCACTGATGGTTGTCTATAACATGTGGGAACAGATCTCCACACAATACTAAAATGAAAAAGACTAAATTTCAACAAAGAGTCACTGATGGGTGTCTACAACACATGGTCCAATAAAAATAATAACTAAACAAAGGGTACACACACACGTGCCCAGTTTAATTAGACCTCCCCTCCCCTGCCTCCCCCTCTAGTCTAGCCAGGCGAAACCGGCAGCCAGCCAAGGAGCGTGTTGCTAACACGCGCTAACAAATCACTAGGCAAGTGTGGTGTGTGCCACGGGAACGGCGAGTTGTCCCTTCTAGTCGTAGCTCCTCTTTCTAGGGTATCATTCTAAAGGTTTTAAAATAAGTTTCATGTTTATATAAGTCATGTTCGTGCGTTATTCCTAAGGCAAAATTTAGAGTAAGTGAAAATTGATTTTAAAATATGAGTTTCCTGTTCTAATAAGTAGGGTTGATGGTAAAAGAAACAAAAGTGTTTGAGATCATTAAGCAGTAATATTTATCAAAAGATTTCCTATCGATATAACAAGTATACATAAAATGCATCATCATGTCTATTTAGAATAATTTTTTTAAAAATATGAATTAATGTGAATTATGCCACAACTGTTTATGTTTTGTAATTATGTAAATTGTATATTAGCACCAAAAAAAAAAAAAAAATAAAAACTACTATCTACTACATGTATATAAATAGATGCTTTCCTTTTCATAGTTTAATAGTTTAGTGACTCTATTTTTGCGATTAACAAAATGCTGGAGCGATATCTAGTTTTGCATTAGGTGTCGCTCTATTAGAGCGATATCTAGTCATCTAGTCACTTTGAAACTGTTATAAGTTATGGCTGGTCTAATTGTGAAAATACTCTCAAACGTGACAAAAGCAATACAGGCACAGGACAATTAAATCAAGTCCATAATAATTGTGTTCGATAATCAGACCTGAAAATGTGTGCAGCTCGTCCATAACCCAAGAGAGTAGAATAATTAATAATGGCATTTTAGAGTTTTGAGGGTGTTTTTTTTTTCAGATTTGTAGTTGTAGGTATAGAAATCGAAGTTTAGAGTTAGATAATATAAGTTTATATTTATAAATCAAATGTAGGGTGCACAGTCACAGGCAAACCACAATTAATTATTTTGAACAATACCTTTATGCACCGGCAGCGCTGATGAATGCCGAACAAAATCAAAAAGTAGTATATCTTGTAACGTCGAGCAATAAATTCCCCACAACCGTCTCAGGAAAACAGATGTTTGTATCTAAATAATTTGACAACAACAGGCAATCATGATGGCGGATGAGGTAGATTAATATTAGGCCAGAAGTTATTGCAAAATAAAGCTTGTTTTCAATTAAAGTGCAGCAAATTAAGTTCATGGCACAAAGATGTGAGTTATGTGGCAATAACTGAGTTTATTTTATTATAAATAAAGATTTTTTTCAAACGTAAACCGTCCTCTAACAGTATAAATAGAAGAAAGTTTAATCAAATTAAAATTTGATGCTAGGTGGACCAAATATAAATAAAAGCAAATAAAGACTAAACCATTGAAATTATCACAAAATAAAGTAAAACGAATATATTTTGTCCTTGAGAAGATATCTATTGATGATAAATAAAAAACTATAATATATTTTTTACAATTTAATATATTGTTCTAAAACTTGCTGCAAATTTATCAATCTGGCAGAGTCAGTTGTTCCTCGGGAGTTGGTATTGGAGGAATTCCCGTAGCTAAAAATAGTTTATAAGGCAATCTTTTCCCGGAAAAAAATCAGTTTGACAACTGATTGTGAGTTTATGATATTATCATAATATAAATGTAGGCATGTCGTATTTATGATGATAATGGTAAATCCTGCAATTGAGTCTATCGGAGATTCCTTTGTCAGTTATGACATCAGGACCGTTGTTGCGTGAGTTTGACGAAAATTAAAGATCTGAATAGGTGTGTGCGAAACAGGGTCAGCCAAATCAGAAAATGGAATAAAATAGAAAAAGACAAATAAACCCATTAAACAAAATGAGTCGATTTAAAAATCACCGTTTCATTTGTTAATTTTAACTGGCATCTTAAACTAGAAATGTGACTTCATAGTGATCTTCTTCTTCTTCTTCTTCTTCTTCTTCTTCTTCTTCTTCTTCTTCTTCTTATTATTATTATTATTATTATTATTATTATTATTATTATTATTTAATAAAAATGATGATGATGATGATAATAATAATAATAATAATAATAATAATAATAATAATAATAATAATAAATAATAATAATAATAATAATAATAATAATAATAATAATAATAATGATGATGATGATGATGATGATGATGATGATGATGAGATGATGATGACGATGATAATAATAATAATAATAATAATAATAATAATAATAATAATAATAATAATAATAATAATAATAATAATAATAATAATAATAATAATAATTTATTCGTCCAAAACAAGAAATTTGTTGGGGTAATCATATATATTGTGACGGTGGATTACAAATTCACATTTTAGCAACCGGGTCATACCGACATAATACTAATTTGATGCAGTGGGTAACATTTATTATTTTATGATGCTATAATGGTTACGAAGGTTTTGTCGTCCTGTGGTATGATACTTGTCTTCGGATCGAAATTTCCAGGGTTCGAGACCCTCTCTGATCGGTCCATAGTTGAGTCCATGGAAAAGGCTCTTTACTCACATTATCCGCTGTACTCAGGTGTAAGATGAGTACCTGGTCGTTAACAGCGTTGTCTCTGAAAAAAAAAGTGTAATATCGCCAAACGGTCGTCACGTCGAAATGTTATGTGTTGCTGTTGGCTAGGGACCCATTGTAAATCGTTTTGAGCACGTTTAGTGGATATTGAGCTATAAAAAAGCTCGCATTTTTTAAGAGTTTTTTTTTTGTTTGTTTGTTTTTGTTTTGTTTTTTTCACCGGGGAGTTGGCATGAAGGGAAGAGGAGGAAGAGTGAGTGAACGAAAGAGTGAATTAAACCCCTAACAATAACCAGATGTCTAAGGATAGGGTAGAGATCAGAGAAAAGCAAAAACTAAGCGAAGGACTTTGTTTTGATTATCTGCCGTCATCTGTTTTAAGTCAAAGTCAAGGACGTCACAGTCTATTTCTTTTACAAGAAAATTAATCCCTTCCTGAGGAAACGTCATCGTGAGTAAACGAGCATCGCTGAGAATATGAACTCTGTGCTACTACGTAGTAGATATTATGTGTCGAATTACCCAATTTATTTAATAACAAGAAATTAAGTGAGTAGAGAAGTGCCAGAAGATAAAATGCGGCTATGTGGTCCAGTGGTATGACACTCGCTTTCGGATCGGAAGGTCCTGGGTTCGAGCCTCGCGCTCGGTGCATAGTTGAGTCCTTGGAAAAGGCTCTTTACTCACATTCTCTCACCGTACTCAGGTGTAAAATGAGTACCTGGCCGTTACCAGCGTTGTCTTTGTCTGAAAAATTGTAATATCGCCTAACAGACGTCATGTCCCGTCCTACATGTTAAATGTTGCTGTTGACCAGGGACCCCTTGTAAAGCGCTTTGAGCACATTTAGTGGATATTGCGCTATATAAAAGCTCAATTTTTTAATTAAAAAAAAAAAAAAGAGAATGAGCTTTACAGTCGGCTATGCGGTCTTGTGGTATGACACTCGCTTTTTTAAAAAAAGGGATTTCAAACGTAATAACTGGACTGTATTTTGAATCCCTCTCGCGAAATCTTGAGGTCATGAGGTCAACACACAAACACCACTAAAGTTAATTCGCGTGTTAGCAGTTAAGCCATGAAAACTTCATTCTTCACACAAACACAATGTTATTATAACACAGTTACACATTTATTGTAACCTAACGCCTCTAATTGTTATTATGTTGGGGTTATTTAGGTATTGAAAATCTTCATAGTCATAACTACGAGGCTTGGGTTTATGTGATAAAATTAATAAACAAAAATGAATATATCGGCTTAAAAAATAACAAAATACTAATACTAAACATAGAACGTTTCGGGCTCAAAACCCTTCTTCGGCAAAAAAGAAAACAAAAACAAAAAAGAAAATACCCCCCCCCCCCACACACACACACACAAACCCAACAAAAAGCAAAAACAAAAACAAAAACAAACAAAAAAACAAAACAAAAACACATACAAAAAACAAACAAAACACACACAACAAAAAAGTTAAAAAGAAAAACAAAACAAAACAAAAACAAAACAAAACAAAACAAAACAAAACAAAACAAAAACAAACAAAACAAAACAAAACAAAACAAACAAACAAACAAAAATAATATAAAAGCAAATACATTACTAAAAAACAACAACAAACAAACGGCAGAGAAATATGATAATGAACGTCAATTCCGGATGTAAATAAGAAGAAACGTTTGATTGGTTACTAGGAACGTGCGAAATAGAGCAGAATGAATAACTAGGAACTTGGATTAAGCGTTTTTATATTATTGAGGAGAATAAATTTAGTTTCTTATACAGTGACAAAAACTAAATATTCACATATTATCGGATCATTTTAATTCTAAGTTCACTTTTGGAAATCGAATTTAGGTCCGTCATCCTAATACCGATTTGAGACGACGGATCACATTTAGAAGGACTCTCGATGGATCCTTTAATATCAATCCGGTTTTTCAACAAAAGTGGGTAAATTTGCTTATTCAAAGGTACATGACATCATGTGTTATTAAACGATAAAGATAGTGATGATGATAATGATGATGATAATAATGATGGTGATGATGATGATGATGATGATGGTGCCGTTGATGATGATGATGATGATGATGATGATGGTGCCGTTGATGATGATGGTGATGATGATGATGATGATGATGATGATGATGATGATGATGATGATGATGATGATGTTGGTGGTGGTGGCAGTGGTGTGGTGGTTGTAGTGGTGGTAGCGGTGATGGTGCTTCACTTATATTTTTAAAATGAAATTCGATATGCCATAGTGCAACAACAAAATAAAAATGAACATTATACAGCGCGCATTTCCACGGATTTACTATGCTCTATGCGCTTCACAGTGTTTCATTTTTGTTGTGTAGATATAGAGGCCAACTAAATCTGTCTTTTCTATATGTATTCACTTTATCTAACGACCCCTTCAGCTTCTTGCGGCCTTTCTTTCGGTCACATGTGGTTTTTATTTGGCCCTGGTTTGGATCCTTCGATCAAGGAAAATCAATTTTACCCATTGATGTTTTATATCTTTTATTTTCCTTCTTTCTTTCCCCCCCCCCCCCGTTTCTTCCTTCAAAAAAGCAAGCACTATAAGATATGAGAATTGTATCACTTTGAGGTCTTACATATTGTCTGTTCACGCTGCTTTGGGAGGACCTGGGCTGGGCGGCCTTTTGACTGGTTTTGATTTGGCTGTGGCTCGGATCCTTCGCTTAAGGAAAATCAGTTTTACTCGTTGATTTTTAAAATCTTTCCTTTTCTTTCTTTCTCTGTTTGTTTCTTTCTTTCGTTCTTTCTGTTTCTTCCTTTTAAAAAACTCAGGTACTATAAGATATGAGAGTTGTTGTATCACTTTGGGAGGACCTGGTCTCTGACTAAACACAAAAAAATCGATTACAGTTGGGGTTTTCTCCGTTTGAATTACATAATTCAATATCCGGGGATGATCTTTTACTCTCCTGTTCGCTTCTTATTTTTCGCGCGGGCGCGCGCGCGTGTGTGTTTGTGTGTGTGTGTGTGTGTGTGTGTTCTCCTATACGTAGTTCACTGTAATAGTCTTAGAATGAGACCACTGCTAGTAACTCCCTTTCTATGTTAGCGTATCTTGTTTCTTGGTCCGTTAGTGCTTTATTGGCAAATGCCACGGGCTGTCCGTTTTGGAGTATTGTTGCGCCCAATCCCTTCGTTGATGCATCTACTTGAAGAACGATGGGTTTTTTGCTGTCAAAGTATGCCAATGTTACATGCTCTGAGATAGAAGATTTTATGGCTTCAAAAGCAGCAGTGTGACTAGCAGTCCATTCGAACGCATTTTCTTTCTTTAAAAGTTCCCTTAGTGGGGAAGTGAGCGAACTGGCATTCTGGATGAAGTTACCCATATATGTTGTGAGGCCCAAAAAGGATTGCAGCTCTTGAATGTTCTGTGGGGGGTTTCATGTTTTGAAGGGCGGACACCTCGGCAGGATCAGGTTTGCCTTCATTTTCAGAGCAAATGATTCTGTAAAATCTTATTTCTTTCTCTTTTATTTTACATTTGTCTGGGTTCAGTTTGAGACCTTTCTGTTCGCATCTATCTATCATCATCTTGAGATTGTTGTCATGTTCAACCTCATCCTTTCCGAATATTACAATGTCATCGGCTATGCCTATTGTTCCAGGGCATCCTTCAAAGGTTTGGTCGATCTTTGCTTGGAATATGTCTTGGCTCATGCTAAGTCCAACGGGCATTCTTGTGAATCTGTATCGGCCGAAAGGAGAGTTGAATGTCGTCAAATAACTGGATTCTTCATCAAGTTCCACATTCCAGTATCCACATTTGGCATCAACAATGGAGAAACGATAACACACTTGATTTCAGTTAATTGAGATTTATTTATTTGACCATGTCTATAACTAAAACAATAAGAAGCTGGTCGATTCACTTACTAAGGCTGGGCGTTAGTCGATACAAGCACTCGTTATATTTACTACACATCATATCATGACACCATAAGGCATTCAGTCCGTTGGAGATTGTATCCCCCCCCCCCCCCCCCCCTCACCTCCTTTAAAAATCCCCTGTCTATGTACATATATGATATTATTATATTATATCAAAGTTGAGTTCCCGAGGAACGCTTTTAACTCACATTCTCTTGACAATAGCGTTGTCTCGGTCAAAACAACAAAAAGGAGGAGGGTGGGGGGGGGGGGGGATATGAAAAGCGCTGTGAGCACCTTAATTAGCAGCTATTACTCCATAAAGATAATAAGCAATTATTATTAATAATTACAGTATAACCGCTATGCTGTACCGTCAACCTTGCTTATCGACGAGAAATGGACCATCTCAAATTAACGGTAAAATTAAAAAAAAAAACAAAACAAAAAAAAAAGTCTGGAAAGAATGCGTTTGGCTAAATCAGAGTATCCAATAGGTCTGACTTACGAACGCGATTATGGGCCTAATTTAACATTGTTGTAATAACAATATTTTTGTCATTTTTTGGATTTTCAGTACAACAATGAGCCCATAATGAATTGGGCTATCAGACCGGCAAATATGTGCACGTCGGTACACACGTTTAGATAATCCCTATTTACAGAATTCCCATTTCCAACCCATTAAGTTCACCTCGCCAACATCCCAAATAATTTCGTTACCGACCCCGACCCCAAACCCCCCTCCCTTTCTCACTGAGTAGAAGTTTTTAAATTACCAACCTAACTTCCGCATCAAAATAATGAAAATTATGGAGTATGAGTAAGAGAAGAGGAAACCTAGAAAAAGATGGTGCTTTTAAACTCAAAATTTGATAAAGATAGGTAAGAATTTTTTCATATTTAGTTTCATTTATTCTCTATTTAATCACTCTTAAATTCTTAGATACTAACTGTTCTCAAAAGATCAGACACGGGTCCCCTGAATCGCGTTCTGCCTTGACTACTGGCACTGGCTGGGTCCCCCTCAGGCTTGGCTGCTCCTTGGCCTTGACTCGACTCCAGTCAGCTCACACTCACACTCCTAGAGATAGATCCCTCTCTAATCTAGCTCTCACCCTAGCCAGTTTAGAGTTTGAAATTAAAGTCAAGTCATGATTAAAATTATAGATATGAGGATTGGAGGCCTGTTTGTGTCATGGCCATGATAATGATATCATTTCATTAACTTTAAATTGAGGTGGCAGTGGTGGTGGGTGTAGTGTAGTGTAGTGTAGTGTGTAAGTGTAGTAGTCTAGTACCTAGTACTAGTGGTAGAGAGAGAGAGAGGTTAGACTTAGACTTGAGTTAGAATTAGGGAGACCAAGATTTTGGTCTCTCCAGCCCAAATCAACCATTTTGGCTTGGGAGACCAATATCTTGGCCAGGCAGACCAAGATTTTGCTTCCCAGCATAAAAATAAAACCATACACTATCGTCCATAGAACAACTCCACAACATAAAGAGACCGTTCTTCTAAGACTTAAGTTCTATGTATGTGAAAGGCTGTCATTATCCCCAGACAACTGTCTGGGGATAATTAAATGAAAAGGCTGGGCTTTCATTATCCCCAGACATCTGTCTGGGGATAACGAAAATTGGTTATCCCCAGACACCTGTCTGGGGATAACCAAATTTCGTTATCCCCAGACACATATTTGCAACTCCGCTCTTTTAAACAATTATACACATTCCAGAATATGGAATGTTTCCGAATGCACATAGAAATAAGGAAAGTTAATAAAATATCTATAAAAACATAAAATTAACCAACATTAAATCAGTTGTTACTACATATACACAATATGCGTCGACTTCGAAGTGGGTGTCATGGCCAAATGGTTAAGTCGTCTGCCCTAGAAGTTTTACCAGAATCGACTTTGTGGGTTTGAATCCTGGTTCCACCACTTTTTAAAAAAAAAATTCCGTCTTCTTTTTACAGAACGTTGCAAGGGATAAATGTCCCATCCATCCTCCTCCCCCCCCACCTTTTTTTTGGTTTTTTTTTGTGCGAGTCTATTCTTTTCTCCTTTTTGTTTGACCTTTTGTTCTGTTTCTGAGCAGGAATCTCTTAAAATTGTTTTTATTTTTTAAAAAATATTGTTTGATTTTTTCTCCTCTATCTGACCATTTGGCCGCTCTCTGAATATTTCTGTTTGTTTGCTTTTTAATTATTTATCCTATATGACAATTTTCTAGAAACTAGAAAGGAACTAAGAGAGAGTTTTTTAAAAAAGAGGTGGGGGGAGGATTGATGGGTCATTTATCCCTTGCACCGTTCTGTAAAAAGAAGACGGAATGTAAAAAAAAAAAAAATAGTTGTGGAACCAGGATTTGAACCCGCAACGTCGATTCTGGTAAAAGTTCCAGGGCACACGACTAAACGATTCGGCCATGACACCCACTTCGAAGTCGACGCATATTGTGTATATGTAGTAACAACTGATTTAATGTTGGTTAATTTTATGTTTTTATAGATATTTTATTAACTTTCCTTATTTCTATGTGCATTTGGAAACATTCCATATTCTGGAATGTGGACAATTGTTTAAAGGAGCGGAGTTTCAAATATATGTCTGGGGATAACGAATTTGCGGT
The DNA here is from genome assembly GCF_034508935.2 of Berghia stephanieae. Lineage (NCBI taxonomy): Eukaryota > Metazoa > Mollusca > Gastropoda > Nudibranchia > Aeolidiidae > Berghia > Berghia stephanieae. The sequence goes on along the minus strand of NC_088366.1, from coordinate 56,383,037 downwards.
ATATGAAAAGGGAGTGGCTATTCTCATCCTGGGTGAGATAGTGGCCCCTTCTCGTTATTCTCATCCCTGTATTAACTCTTTAAGATTCAATCCAACAAAAACCGACAACGGCATAATATTCATGGGCAGGGTAGTCAAGACTGGCCTCAGTAAGTAAAATCCAATCGTTGTGAAGGAAGTGACAGGCCTGTCACTGTCGCAGGATGTTTTCAGCTTTGATTTTCATAAATTTGCCGACAGAAAATAAAATATGTTGTAGAAATTGCGATTTTATTTACCGCTGAAAATCATTGACTTTGCACTTTGTTTGGTAAAAACCGGAAAAAAATTACGACTTTGGTGATGAAAAATGACTTTGATGACAAAACTCCCTTATTTGTGGGGCGATTTTGTCATTCTTGGTATCAATTTTATTGTAATATAGAGATAGGAACTTCAGAGTCATTTTTTCTAATGTGAAATTATTACTTTGTAATTTTAGCACTAAGAAAAATAGTTGGTAAATAAATATGTTACACCTCTTTGATCTACCGCCACTGTCCATTTGTGTAGAATCGTGAATCAAGCGTCTCAAAGTCTTCGACCAATCACAGGCTATCTAACCGGCTGGCCGAAACAAAGATGCTTCTCACTGTCGATGCATTACGCTATTGTTATGCAAGGAATATAGCACCTTTTTGAGTAGGCCTAAAAGCTAAAATCTAAAAGTAAAAAATATAATTCTAAGGAATTTGAAATCACATTGCTGAAATCAGCTTGAAAAAAGAAGAACATTGGTCCTTATTTCAGAAAAATCGGTTGAAAACCAACTGTTTTATGAATATATGTGATTTTAAAAATAGCTTTTGTTTTTGTTTTTTTTAGCTTTTTTTAAGCAACTTTTTTATTTATCGCCATTTTTCGTGATTTTTATATCATTCTTTATATCTCAATGAGACAAGATCAATAGTTTGTTTAAAATGTCACTAGAACATAATTTGGCTTTTTTACCTATCAACCGTGCCTGATTCAACAACGTGGTGATTGTGACGCAACAATCCAATGACCCGTATACCAGTGTTTCAGCTATGACTCAATTCATTGTTGACAGCGTTGACACGTGAGCTGTCAGAACGACCAATCGTTGAAGGGTCAAGATACTCAGTAGCCAATCGTTCTTTTATCAAAAAACTTAAGAACTCACGAGAACAAAAGTTTGAAATGAGAGACCGTAGGAAACGAAAATGCGACTGCAGACATCAAAGGGTAGGCTTATATCATCAAAGGATGTCTACATGATTGACATGGCCATATAGGGAACTCATTATCTACTCCCCCAAAAATAATCTGAACACTAGAGGGTTAACCAACAGGTAGGGTTAGCCTATCTGCCGCCCCTCCACGCTATGCCAGTGTTAATTTTGTATATTGTATCCCAAATCAGTTAATATCAATGATCAAATGATACGCAACATGAAAGCAAATAGTGCTCAAATGCCAAATCCAGCTTTTTAAAAAGCAAATGGCATCAATGAAATAAGTTTTTAACATTTTGAATTGAAAACATCAAACTGTCAATAATGATGAACGTAGGTTTTAATATAATAATCTCTTGGTGGCATTTTTACCTTTGCCGTCGATTCATTATTGAACATTAATTCTAATAGTGAACTACTGTGGAAGCTGGCTTTATCAGAATTGCCATTTAATTGGAATGATCTGTCAGGGATAAATTATTTGCTATATGATATCTACTGGTTAATAGGATTGCATGCCAGTATTGGAACGTATCAGGCCTTCAGAACATTGTAAAAATTTGTTGTTTTTTTTTCAATGAATGAAAAATATGAATTAGTGAATTAGGCATTTTGAAAACTCGAGTTCAGGGCCACTGCAAGGCTTACTGCGGAAGTTCAGTTTTGTCCCTTTACTGTTTTTATCACTATGGCATTATTTGTGAACCTAAGTTGCTAATTTTGGTATCATTTTAAAGCACTCAAAACAAGCTTTATGATGTTGTATTTCATTCTTGATTCTTGATTGTATTACTTAGAAAGCAGTATTAAGAATTTATAAATTTTTAAATTATGAGAACTTTTCAAATTATGAATACATTTTATTTATTCTTGGTACATCGATAGACAGAGAATTGAAAATAAGAATAGTTATGACAAATTTAATTGAAATTGAGAAAATTGCACATTATTTTATTTTACCCGTCATCAAACCTATTTTTCAGGACATAAAACCCCCATATTTTAAAGATTCTTTTAACCCTAGCTTTATAATTCTTTATTTTCAGGTCTGGCATGATTAAGAAGTTGGCATTTATTCCTCTGGCCTTATTGGCTACATTGTATGTTGTAGAGGCATGCAATAGTGCCATCTGTGGACCCAGAGTGTCCAAATGTATGCTGATTAATTGCTGTAACTGTGACATGAGTGACAAGAACAACTGCTCTTGCTGTGTGGACTGTGCACTTTGTTTGACCAAACTGTACACTGAGTGCTGTTCTTGTGTTGGTGAGTAACAACTAATCTTTAATTTTTGTTTGGTAAGAGTGATTAGATAATACAGAGTTATAGTTGCTCACCGAACGGACACCGAACGAACGACTTACCGATCACGTGATCAGTTTTTTTCTCGCGTCCTCTCGTCTAATCTCGTCACTCCGGAATAGAAAGAGGAGGCGGAGCTAATATGATATAACGCAATGAAAGTTCTGTCCGATGACGGGTGGGGAGATATCACCTCTCCAAAACTTAACTTATTATATGAGATCTTGAGATTCTTATCCAATCATCGATTGCTCATTTGACAGTTCGCTTGTGAACAGTTAGGAGACCATCTCTTGATTTATGGGCAGGCGGCTTTGCGTAAAGGCGGTGAGTGTTGTATACATCAAAGAGTACCGCTGACCGATGGGTAAATAGTGATTGTGTAACCCAAAAGCCCTGCCGACTCGACTGCAAGGTCTTGTATGTAATAACTGCGTCACCATATCAACGCTCAGGAATTAATTACTGAGGACTCTCAGTATATATTAAAAAAACAAACAACGCTTTTGAATCACACGAGATACATCAGTGTGCTCGTCGCATTGAGAATTGAAAAATGAGATATAAATCAAGAAAACCGACCGGAAAATAAAGAAACTATCATTAAATTAAAAAAATTGAGCAATATTTTTTTCAAAATCAATCTACTAGAAAAAATTTTTTATTTCTAAACCTATTTTTGTGAAACAAAGATAAATGTTCTCCTTTTTGCAAGCTGATTCAACAATGTGGTTTTCAAATTTATCGTATACGTAATCATTTGGAAGCTCCCGAGAAAGGTATTTTTGTGTAATCTCTTTCACACACACGCGCGCGCACACACACACACAAACACACACACACACACACAAACATACACAAACAATACACAAACAATACACATCCCTGGTCATCTATTGCCTATATTATTAATGTTAAATATACATCCCATGCTGATTGTCACTACCCCCCCCCCCCCCCCCCCCCCAACCCCCAACCATTTCCACCATCCAAGTACCAGCGGCCTTTTCTCTTTGATTTTGTATCATGGTCTACCCGAAGCCCAACACCTCGATCGTTTGTGGGTCAACCCCCCCCCCCTCCCCCCACCTTCGCCCGTAATCAATTTATAATTCTCTCTCTGTATAGAGCGCCACGTGCACAATTATATACTATTGAATGACACTGACCTTGCCCCTCCCCTAACACAAGCCAACAGCAACCCAAGCTATCCTCTATCACGTGACCTTAGATCCGATGCTGCATACCGCTTGAGAGTCTTCACTATCCAGATCTCGTTCATGGTCACGTGAGAAGGCTATATCCGTTCGGGTTCGGCGTTCGGCGTCTCGTTCGACCCGATTTCGTTAAAAGCCCAATGACAACTCGATTTAATTCAGATCATAATGCAAAAAAACTGGTCAGTATCGATTGTTTGAAATATTGCTTCTAATTGTGTATCATATGGCTTTCGTGTTACAAGTAAGATGAGTGTTCAACAAAGTCAATTTTAAAAATTGCTTTGCTGTTTTATACTACACAAAGGCAAGAATTCTTGCTCGTTAATGTTTTTTTTAAAAAAGATATTAAAAGCTTTTAAATTATTGATTAATTTTTTTTTCTTGGCAATTTATTTAATAATTTTTATTAATCATAAATTAATAAATCCTGATGATTATTATGTGGTCAAAATTAAAAACTATATTTCTCCCTCTTTCTCTGAGAAGTAGAAAGAGGGAAGAGTGTTTTTACCTACCTTGATAAAGCACCTTTTTTAGCCATGGAGTTAATTCTCAAGCGCAGCGATGAATATTATAACTCACATACAATGCATGATTGTATGCAAATACCTAACAATAATATATGTAGATCAAATTAAAGATAAGAGTGACGTCTGTTTGTCACGGTGTAGAATTTCACACATAATGTTATATAAGTATAAGGCTTGAATATTCTAATAAAATCATAATGAAGATTAGGACTGATCATTTTATATGTTTGTTTTTATTTTTTTGGATCATTTGTTGAAAAAAATATATCAATTTATTTTTCCATTTCTTTAGTTTGATATTTCTGTTTTTTATTTGTTCATTTATTGTTCACAATTCTGACACCTACATTCCTTCTCGTCGCAGGCCTTTGTCCAACACCAGATCCTAGTGACATCAACACTAGAAGCAGCACAGTTGATGACCTTCCTGACCCGATTCCTGGTCTGTTCAATGCGTTGACTGAAGAGGAGGACATTTATAGTCGCTGGACAACATTCACCTATGCTGTAGACTTGGACAAGATTGTGTTTGAGGATGTGGGAAGTACTAAACCTAAGATGGATATCAAGATTGTCAGGGCTGGTAGGTTTATAGCTTATAGTGTACACAGTCATCCTCTCTTCTACTGATATGACATACACTATTCAGGAGTAAGATGAACATTGGTTATGTATCCATTTCTCTGATTTAAGGGTGATACCGTTTGATGAAGAGATGCTTTACACAAAATGTTTTCATAGATGGTCTTTATAAGAAAAAATTTCAAACTTTTTAAATTTTAGAAAAGGGCCTCTCTGACTATACAAATATTAAAGTAAAGGTTGTTTAGCTCCTAATAAATTTTTTAAAAAGAAAAGAAAAAAAAAACAATTACAGACATGATAGGAATATGAGCATACTAGGTTGTAAAAATGATTTTTTTTTCATTAAAAAAAAAAAAGAATATTCCCTTTATTCATCCCAAATCGGTGAATTTATCTTAAGTGAAGATAGAAATATCCCAGGCATCTGCCGCTGTGCAGTGCTGCAAGTGAGCTAGGAAGCATGGTGATTTGCTAATGGTTACCCAGTGTAGCAGATGGGACTTGAATCTGGTACCTTCAGGGCAGAAAGCAAAGGCCATTCCTCTGTGCTGTGCTGATACTCATCAAAGATCATGTTCATGTTATTTACTCATGTTGACAATATGTCTAAGCATAACAGAAATTTAACGTTTGATATCCTTTAATTGATTTTCTTGATTGGCTGTGTGGTACAAATTGGAGGCCAACTTCAACATTGATCTCGTGATTTCATTTTTAGATCATTCGTACAAGAATACAGTGACGCCGCCTACTTCTTCAATGAAAGAGCCAGTGTTAGGTATTCGTAACTGCACAGTGGCATTTTTCTCCGACTGCCTATCTATGTCTAAGTGCAAGGACTCATGCACATCCATGGGGGCTTCAAAGTACCGCTGGTTCCACGAGCACGGGTGTTGTCAGTGTGTTGGTAGTTCATGTTATGACTATGGACTAAGTCAACCACAGTAAGTACAGTTTTTTAAAAATTACCTTGTTTCATTCTTGATGCTCTTATCAGGATTCTTAAAGAAGATAATCAGGATCGTTGCTTCTCTGTTAAAATTTAATTTACTTTTTAATATGAGGGCATATTGAAAAGGAACGCCTCTAAGGCCATAACACGAATAATTAAGTTAACTACACGAAACATGCCAGTGTTAGGTAGTTGTAACTGAGATTCTTCTCCGACTGCCTGTATCTAAGTGCAAGGACTCATGTACATCCATAGGAGCCTCAATAATATGAGGACATGTTGAAAAGAAATGCCTCTAAGGCCATAACACGAATAATTAGGTTAACTACACGAAACATGCCAGTGTTAGTATTTGTAACTGCACAGTGGCATTCTTCTCCGACTGCCTGTATCTAAGTGCAAGGACTCATGTACATCCATAGGAGCCTCAATAATATGAGGACATGTTGAAAAGAAATGCCTCCAAGGCAATAACACCAATAATTAAGTTAACTACAGGAAACATGCACCAAATGAAAGCTTCTTATTTCTAAGGAACGATGGTATGTCATTTTTTCAAAATAAATGTATTTTTGTTTGATGCAGAGTCTCCACTGTCGGACAATTGATTTTTTAAAGAGTATCAGCCACAATGTCGTGCTGTGAAATAGGCTGTAGTAATGATAATGGGAGTAATCATTTTTATCAGTATCAGATCTCCTCACGCCAATACCAAACCATTGCTCTTTGGATCATTCATTTATTTATATGTTCTCCCATCTTTTCCTTTAGCCAGTAATTCATCAAGTGTCATATATATATATATAATATATATATTATATATATATATTATATATATATATATATATATATATATATATATATATATATAATATATATATATATATATATATATATTATATATTATTATTATCATTACGAGATATAAAGGCTACCTTTTAATTGTGGTTTGTTGAAAGACACTTATTTTTCTCTTTTTATACTATTATTAAATAGATGAAATTTAGTACAAATGTTTATTCAAAGATTTAATGAGATGTTTCATTTTATACAACCATTTTTTCTTCTTTTCTTTAAATCATTTTCTCAGCTGCTTACAGTGCCCAGAAAAGACAGATTTGAGATTTGAAGAAGAGAACCTCTACGCAGATGCAGAGTGGAGACCAAACAAGAGTCATAAGCGTCACAAGAATCACCATAAACACCACAGTAGATCACATAAGACAGACCCTAGTATCGACTCTTATTGATTGACACTCCCGCACATATCTCAAATGCCTATCTCGGTTCATACTTCTGTACAGATCAGATTGATACATATCATTCGTGCGGTCCAGCAACATAGTGATAATAAGTCATCTTTTGCTTATAATGATAATTCTTCAAGATTAAAAATACAATATATTTTTATTTGTATATATATTATGATTTGTGACCCACTGCCTCCAATTGGTTTTATGTCAGGGTGATTTACATACTGAAAATTTATTTTATTTACACAAATATGAATTTTGAGTGTTGAATTTCATGTTGTTTAACTAAAGACAAAAGTGAAAAAAACTAAAATCTGACCTTTCTGATCATCTTTACTTTTTAAAAAAAATCACTTTTATGACATCTGTTTCACACCCGCCATGATACTTTTTGAGACAATGGGTCACAGTTGGAATTATCAATCTCATCTGTTGCTTCCCAGTAATTATGTCATTCAGATTTTGTGCCAGCAAACTATTTTTCCCCTTTTATTCTTCAAAAAGTTTTACATACACTGGAGATTTTGTTGTGTTTAAAGCATTGTCACGAGCTAGATATGTTGATTTCTGTACGCATTGTTAAAATTGTTATTTCTAGCCAAAGAATTTTCTAAATAATCATTTTACTTTATGTTCATCTAATAGTAACATCTTTATACAAAATTGGAGTTGATAATTTCCCACTTTTCAATTTTCAAAGTATGAAAAAAATCAACAAAATTGAATTTTAAAACTCCATTGAAGTTTTGTTGATATGTGTTGAAGCTGTGGTACATGTTAATTTTTATTTAATTTTTATTTTATTATTATCATTATTTTGTTTATTTGTTTGTTTTTGATTTAACGGGGAAACATATTTTTTTTCTTCAATATTTTGGATTTTTGAGTGAGTTATGAAGACATGATAATATCTTTATAGTATCACCTTTATTATTCTCTCATTTGTATTCAATACAAACATATCATTATCATAATAGAAATTGAACTTTGATAAAATAAAATATTATTTAACAAAAAGTTGGTAGGTCTGATCTATGAAATGTAATCTACAGTGTGTCTCAAATTTGGCAATACAATTTCAGGATTTATATAAAATGCGTGCATTTATGTATTTTTTTGTTTTTTTTTGTTTTTGTTTCTTTTTTTCAAGTGTACAAAGAGCAATATTTTATTTCTCTTTAACAATTAAAATTGATTTGGTTGTGAACATTATTAACAAATATGAAAGACAGATTCCTTTTGCTTATTCATTTTAAGTTCTCTCATTAAAATATTTTTCAGGCTTGCATTTTATATATTTTATACAGTTAGCACAGTCAACGATTTTACATCTTGAGTGTTCAACTATTGATATTACTTTTTAAAAAATATACATTCTAAATCTAGAATTTGTATGAATTTTGTTTTTAAATGGTGGGCGGAGACTTACGCATGGTGCTATGTTTTTTACTTAACAGATTTCTTTGCCATGGTTTTATGTAAACAGTTCTTACATCCTTCCCTCGATTTGTCTCACAGAAGAATTGACAAGTGACAATATGATTGTATTTTTGGCTTAGCAAAATAGACGATGATGAAGTTATTTCCTTACTGTTTTATTTTGTTATTTTCATTTTTATTATCTTTATTATTATTATTATTATTTTATTTTTATTATTATTATTATTATTATTATTATTATTATCTTTATTATTATTATTATTATTTTATTTTATTTAAAAAACATTTTGGGTTCATGTCAATTGTTAAGCATTGTTTTGTTGAATGTTGGATGAAAATAATTGATCTTGATAATTAATACGAGCGAAGTTAACTCTGGCTAATTATCACCCTAAATAGAGTGATTGCTCTTTATATTTAGTACGAGTTCCAAATTTAAGCCTGCTGTACTCTCTTCTTGTATCAGGGTATGGCATTCCAGATCCGCCACTGAAACAGACAATCGGTATATACCGACGGCCATATTAGGATATTTTAGTTTGAAGGAAAAGTGATGAAAACTATTTTTATACAATTTTTGCATTTTGAAGTCTTATTTGGGTAATCGCTAATAGAAATTATGGCATTAATTTTGTATTTCCGTTTAACACGTGAAAATAAGTAAAATTGATAATATTGTAGAACATCATAATATGTACCAATATAATTAATAACAAAGAAATGGATATATGACCAAGTTGAACAATGCTATCAATTCTAAAGCATGTTAAAGTGATGATTCATATAAGTGAAAGCAATTTGGGTTGATCAACTTTTTGTCTTTTTCAAATTTGGATTTTTCCTCCTAAAATATGCAGATTTTTGCAAGTTGCCTATAGTTCTGTCATCTGCATATTTTGCGGCCGCAAATTTGGGCAACTTTCCCAAAATTGGCAAATTGTGGCAAATTTTGGGAAAATTGGCAAATCGCGTGGCAAATTTTGGGGGAAAAAAAGAAGTGAAAACAAAATAACGAAGAAAAAAGTGCGAACCTTGAGAAATGCTGCAGCTTTGCCTGGGCCCAAACCAAGGGAAGCTACTCTCTACGGATAATGATCCTTTAAAGTCTTTGTAATAACGCTATTCACAGTCATTTCATTTCTCAAGTCCAATAAATCGAGTCACTTACACTTCCAACTTCAGTCATGGATCGTTTCGTCTAAAAATCTTCAAATAAGGACCCAAAGTGCGGCAAATTTTGATCTTTTTGGCGAATTTCTTGGCAAATTTTTGGGTTTTTTGGGCAAATTTTAGGTCCCAATTTGGCAAAAAATGCAGATGACAGATAGTTAGTCTGATATTCATGTTTGTGGATTGGTGCCTCATTGAAAGGAAAAATGCCTGGACACATAGATGACCATGTGATCGCCTTGAAAGGTCACAGTGTATACTGTTGAAATTTTTGTCATGACTGCTCTCAAACTTACTTCTGAATTTACAAAGTGTTTAAAAAAAAATTTTTTTTTTTTTTTAAACACTTAAATTGCTTGTTGATAACTTTATTATGTGCCTTGCACCGGTCTTCTATTTATTTTGTATTATGACCATGTTAATAAAATGAAGAAGAAAAATACCCCACGGCCAAAGTATCTAACAAAATTGGACGATATCATGAATGATTTTTCTTATTCTTCCTTGGCTTTTGATAAACACTGGTATTACAGATTACAAAGATACCTTCTATGAAAAATGATAATCCCTGTTTGTAAATTTTCATTTTGTTACTTTTATTGTTTGTCTTCCATCATATTGTAAGTTTGTTTTATTTGTTGTTTTTTTTGTATTTGGGAGGGGGGTTGGATTTTTTTTCCCCCTTTATTTTCAGAAATGTTACTTATCCTAGCACTTGTACTTTGGAATTTGATAAGTGTTAGGATCTCTTGCATTAAATGCTTCAAGTAGTAAATAACTTTGTTAAAACTGTTGTCTTCCATCACATTTATGACAGTGATAAAGGAATGGGAGGAGATTATCATAAAGTGTTTTGAAATATAAGATGCTTTTCCCTTTCATATCAGGTCATGTCATATTCTAAAAAGAAATAATTAAAATAATGGAGGTAAGCGTAATTTATTTAAGATTAAATTCAGTGTACTGTCTGATCCATGTAGATTGTGACGATCGGTGGAAAAAAGCATAACTTAATGAATGATCAAAATACTTCCTAAGTGATAGTTTGTAGTGGCCTCAACGCGATGAGAAGATCATCCATTAAAATTAGATATTGATTCATATCTTTTGTCATATCACAACTGCAATGTGTCCACTCTGAATACTCTTTTCAGCAGTTTAATGATAAATGTCATTTACTAATGTGTGCTTTGATGAATTTTTAATTTTCTTTTTCTTTTGTAAACTAGACAATAATCGATTTCTTATTCCTTTATTAGTGTTATTAGAATAATTTGTTCAGAGCAAAGGTATGGTTATTGGCTAGTGCCCTCCTGAACTTAAAACTTGAACTATCATTATGAACTACAGTAATTCTTAGAATTATAAGAGACTGGTCTTATGATGTGTGTGACTTTTCATTTTCATTTTTCATCAAACTTTCGGCTCCCAGACTAAAATAAATAATGTGAAAAATAACAGTATTTAGAAAGTTGATTCCAGGTAAGAATGTGATAACTTGCTAAGGTTATCAGTCATTTCTCTTTTACAGGTAAAAAGTAGAAATATGATTGATCGTCATGAATTGTTATGAGCATATATCAAAAAAAGAAGAGTGAACAGAACTGACAATATTATGTATTACATGCATTGCATAAAATGTAAGGATATCTAGATGTTTTATATCAGATCTGAACTTAAAATAGAAATATGTTACAGAATGTCTACAGTATAATTTTGATGTTTTTTAAAAGGCGTTTTTGTAAATAATATATTTGTGTTCTATCTTATACTTAGTTGTATTTTTGAGGATAATTTGTGTCCTCGGATTTAGTTTAGGAAAATAAACATTCTTTAAACTATTGTGATGAATTTGTTTTTCTATTATTTAAGTTTAATGATTCAAATGATCGCCTGGGTGGGGTTCCTTACCTCCCATAGTGGGCAGGGAGGTTCTTACTATGTCTTCTATCCCTCTGTATCTGTTTTCCAATTGCTTTCTGTCTTTGTTTTGGAATGAGACCCTCTGTATCTGTTTTCCAATTGCTTTCTGTCTTTGTCTTGGAATGAGACCCTCTGTATCTGTTTTCCAATTGCTTTCTGTCTTTGTCTTGGAATGAGATTACTTGGTTTTGTCTAGGCCCTGGCCGGATACCCTAGCTGGGAGGGAAACAGTCAAATGTATAAAGTTTTTGGGAGATGATATATTTTTTCCTTGTAAATCATCTCTCTGTTATGAACTGAATTATTTTGTTTACATATTATATAATGCGATTTGTAAACATTTGAGTGAATCCCCCCTAGTTGGGACCTGTACTTGTGTCTGGATGAGTCTTTTAGGGGATCTCAAACTAAGGACCTTGATAGTGTGCTCTTGGAATCTACATCTGTTTCCTATTTGAACCTATTCCCCTTGTCTTGGGTGATTTAATTGTAATTCTAGAATTTTTTACTTTCCCATTTTTTTCCTTTTTACTGGCGCTGATATGACCAAAATGTGTTGCAAGCGCTGTAAAACCCTTAAAAACAAAAACAATTAATCAAATGATTGCATTATAGTGTCCAATCTAAAGGGTAAAAAGCAATTGCTCACGTGCGTTTAATGCTATAGAATTGATCCTGGCTCTATTGACCTAATAGCCCTGAAGGACTACTTTATTGCTCTGCCGGTCTTAGGGTTACTGGAATTCCATGTATACCAATACTTTGGTCTGCTAGAACGTACCGTGGGGAAGACAAACACCCACTTTTGAATGTAGAAAGCAATTTTCAGTTCCTAGTGTTCGTTTCATGTTGCAGAACTCGAGATAAGTTTTGTCACAAAGAAGGATATGGTGATTAAAATGGAGATGCACAGGGCTTGTACCTACCTGTTGGTTGGAGATGTGGTGACAATAAGTGACACAAATAATTTTGGTGAAATACACATTGTGGAAATTAACTGGCTTAAGACGCACGCACGCTACCTCAAAAGGAAATAGAAACATTGTTTAGTGGAAACCCTCCCATAGTGGGCAGGGGGGTACATACTGTGTCTTCTATCTCCTTATATCTGTTTTCCAACATGCTTTCTGTCTTTGTCTTGGAATGAGATTACTTGGTTTTGTCCTGGTCCTGGTCGGATACCCTGGCTGAGAGGGAAACAGTCAAATATATAGTTAGTTTTGGGAGATGATATTTTTTTTCCTTGTAAATCATCTCTCTGTTATGCACTGTATTATGCTTTGTATACCTATTATATATGATTTGTAAACATTTGAGTGTATTCCTCTTAGTCGGGACCTGTGCTTGTGTCTGGATGAGACTTTTAGGTGATCTCAAACTAAGTACTTTGATAGTGTGCTCTTGGAATCTACATCTGTGTCCTATTTGAACAAGTTCCCCTTTTGTCTTCCCTTTTCTTGGCCACTTTAATTGTAATTCTAGAACTTTTTACTATCTTATTGTCTTCCTTAATGACCTTAATGTGTTGCAAGCGCCGTAAAACCCTTAAAAACAAAACAAAAACATAGTGGAAACCAACTGACATAAGATGACCATGCTACCTCAAAAGGAGATGGAAAGATGACACAGAGGAGGAATTTGGCAATGACTGGACATTGCGGTCTAGGTTAGTGACACATGATAGACTACCCAGACGAACATTGCGACTATGTGGTGGCTGCAGAGTTTTACATATCTTTAGAGGAACAAGACGAGATCCTGATAGTTCAATAGGTAAAGCATTCGCTCCCATGCAAAGGAATTAGGATCAATCCCAGACGATTTTGTCCCTGTCCATCCACCAGTGATTGGGTAGCTGGGTCTCTTAGATCTGGTGGAAAGCACTTTGTGGCTTGAGTCCTATCCAAAGGTTGGCAAGCAATTGCTATAGTCTGTTTAACGCAATAATAGCCAGGATGAACTCCACCTCTTTGGGTGTTATGGCTCTGAAGAACTACTTTTTTTATAAAGATGTTTAAGAATGTGAGAGGAACAAGAAAAAAACCCAACAAAAATCCATAAATAATATTGCAAAGCAAAAAAGATATAGGCATATAAAGGAGACCCTATCTACAGGCCCCACGAAACACCTATCAAACAATAAGTACTATAAAGAAATAAACATTAAACTTGTACGGTTGTAGTTATTACTTTATTATTAGTATTATTTTTATGTTGATATGTTAAATTTTCCTAATATAAACCTAATTATCAAAGTTAAGATATGGCATGACACAAAACATTGATAAAATTTAGGAAAGATTTAAATAGATAGACAACACAATGGACATAGACAGAGTGATAAAAAAAAACACAACAAAACAAGAAAAGCGTATTGATTAAAAAAACTTATCACATTAATTCTATCACATTTGTCATTGCACATGTATAAATTATTATTTACAAACTTTACATCATCATTTATCATAAATAAAACGTGATTTTAGCTAAAGATGCAAGACAAATAAGATGAAAAAAATTAAGACATTGATATTCACTATATCATTAAATATAATTAAATTAACATCATAATTATTGTTTTATTATAACTAAGGCACTCTAGAATAACGATGGCTAATTCTGGTTTGAAGGTGTATGTGTGATGATGATAGTGATAATAATGTAAAACTATTAAAACAAAAAGGCGATGATAGCTATATTAACAAAATGGAATTATGTGACCCATCATCTCAATCCAGTACTATGTTGGGGTGAACCAAATGTCTCTACAACGTAAATTATAATAGTGAAATGGAATGGAAGATTCAATTTAATTAACAAAGACAGATAACGGGAACGTTTCGGGTTTCCCCTTTGTCAATAAAACATGATCAATGAAAGACGAATGAGAGGTTTTCTCTAATTCGTATTTTGGTGTTTCATTCATCATGTTTTGTTGACAAAGGGGAACCTGAAACGGCCATATCATCTGTCTTTGTTAATTAATTAATTAATTAATTAAATTGTTCCATTGAAGTATTGTTATTTATTTTGTCAAGCTTCAAGCAATTATGACATTTGCATCATCTAAAATATAACTCACCGCCTCAAAACGGTATTATGTTGTCAAGAAAAATTTTGATGCTGGAAATTAAATTTATAGTCAAAAATATGAACTTGGATTATGTTTTTGTGTTTAATCGAGCAGAATAGATAGATAATTTCATGAAAGAAATATACCAAAAATTTCATATTTCTCATCATCTAAATTTCCAATTCACTTTTTGGCATCCGAGCCATCTTGACATAATACTGATTTGATGCAATAGGTTACAAATGAGGATGATCAAAAATATGAAAACTTTGTTTTTTTTCGCCATCAAATACAATATTAATTCTCATCAATAAAACATAATATAAACTCATTCAAATTTTTGGCAAAAAAATGCAATTTTCAGCTTGTAAACTAACCAGATCAACTTTTTTTTTTTCACTATCAAATAATGTATTTATCATCATCAACAAAACATAATATAAAATCAACCCAAGTTTTATGTTTTTGGCTAAAAATACAATTTTTATCATCGGAACCATCCCGAAATTACTCCATTTGAGATGCTGTGTCTCATATTACTCTGGATTGATTTAAAAAAAATAATTTATGTTACTGTCATTGAGCTGGGAAATGAACTGTACAGGAAATGAAAAATACGTGACATGGATATTAACACGTGATTTCATGGATGCTCTCTAATCAAAATAAATTTTTTAAAGCTGCCTTTCCTTATTTAAATCAATTAAAACAATTGGATAGATAAGAAGAAGAAAAAAACACATTAAAGAAAATGAAAATATTGACAAATCAGCAATTCTAATTTAATAATAGTAAATGATGGTTAAAATTAAAATTAGATGAAAAAATCTACATAAATATTAAAAATTTTGTGGAGTATAATATCACAATTTTATAAGAATAAATTATATATATCACATCAAAACTACAAGGAAGTGTAAATCATAAAAGGAGAAACGCATAAATAAGCATCGATATGGCTTTATCGGTGCATTGTATAAGCTATAAATACAATACTATTGTGAATAAAGTTTGAAAGCTAAGAGTATTAATAAATTATATATATCACATCAAAACTACAAGGAAGTGTAAATCATAAAAGGAGAAACGCATAAATAAGCATCGATATGGCTTTATCGGTGCATTGTATAAGCTATAAATACAATACTATTGTGAATAAAGTTTGAAAGCTAAGCGACATTAAACCAATTCCTATAGACTAAAACTTTTATTTAGAAAAATAATATAATATCACACAAAAAAATATAAAAACAAAAGAAAATCACAATAGCAATTTGAAGAAATCTATGCTTCAATCAAGGGACTAAACCGTGTAAAATGTCAAAAATTAACTCCCTTTGTCTAACCGCATACTCTCTATAGTATTCCCTGGATTCTAGCACACACTCGGGAGAAGGCAAAAAGGATGATAGAATCAGAGCGTGCTGAAATCCAATGCTCATGGGAGGTAAGGACTTATTATATACGTAGATAAAATGTGGTCATTCCTGCTCCAGTGTGCCATATTGCAGAGTGTGCTGCAATTCAGCTGCTAGAATCCAGCGAGTACTGTATTGTGGTCAAAATCTTTTAGATTGATACACAGTGAAGGATATGAAATATTGTAATAAAACTTTAGAATTCTAAAATTCAATAGAGCTTGAATTATCTTCTTAAAAATAAAACATTTCAATTTAGCCCAGATCATTATAGAATTATTCAATCTTGTTAGGCTTCATCTTCGTCAAGAACTTCACGTATTTCCGCATCTTTTGGTTCCGTCATGTCAATACGAACTCCTGGAAGCAGATGGAGATAAGAAAAATATAAGAAAATATGGTAGAGCATAATGTTCAATATTATGTAAATTGGAGAGACACACATACTTTGATCAAGGTTTTAGAGAATAAAGTATTCCAAATATTTCTGTTACTTACCCACATAAGTTGGGAAACGAGGACTTCCGCTTTTGCTCAGTTCTTGGAACTTGTAGGTGATGATTGTTCCAACCTTCGGTGGACGGTTTCTGTCTTTGTCTGTTAGTCTATAGTTTAAAGGATATAATAAAAGTTACATTACATACTCTTCCACAACTTAATTCTGAGATATCTTACATTTTGATTCTTCTTCATCAAACACTATGTAATACCACAAGAGCGAAAAACGTGGTATTCACATTTTGAAATAATTTCTTCTTATTTCAAAGAGAGGGTGGGAATTTATATTACATTGTGCACTGCATTTTACTATTTACAAAATCCATCTTTAAAATTGAATGAATTTCACTGATTTCTTAGCTGATAATAAAATTTTCTCAAGAAAATAAATAAATTTACTCTTATTAAAACATCCATTATAATAAGAAAATAACATCCCCTGATCCAACAGAAAATTCCTTTCCACAAGCCATTCGGCAACGGAGAGCTCCGCAACGGTTTGAATTGACACCTTTTCCCTTTTCATGGCCAATTACAATAGCCTATAGAAAACAAAAAAAATATATGAAACAAAAAGTTTAATGAAAAAGGAATATGATGATTGAATTGCATAATAATAATAATATATCTTTAATGTCCTCAAAACAGTGGCAATTTGTCATTTGGTTACACATTTATAACATATTGAAATAGACACACACATATGCACACTAGTAAACTCGTAGTCATCCTCACCATCATCGGCATCAACAACATCATCGTCATCATCATCACATCATCATCATCATCACATCATCACATCATCACATCATCACATCATCATCATCATCCTCACCATCATCGGCATCAACAACATCATCGTCATCATCATCATCACAACAACCTTCCTAATATTTCCATTACAATCCTTCTTGCCCATACCTTACATAAAATTGATTTTTGTTTTAAGTGACAATATTGTAAGAGGGTTAGTACAAAAAAAAAGCCTTAAAGGCAACTGGTACTGTATAATAATATGCATATTTTAAAGCAGAACTTATTTACCTCAGCATCGTAGAACTTTTTAATTTTTAGCAAAGTTTTAGACCTAGTGGCCTCGTAGACTGACTTAGGTTGGCGAATCATAAGCCCTTCTCCCCCAATGTTGAGGATCCGTGTCAACATCTGGTCCAATTGAGTTGTATTTACACATTTGGTTTGCTCAACAAATATTGCATACTCTGGCCTATGAGAAGTAATTGAAAGTAAAGAAATCTTGAGCACAGAGACAACTAGACAAGATTTTCCATCCCTTCAAGCAATTTATATCGTAAAGACTAATCGTAATTTCTTTTGAAAATTCACACATAAAACCATTTTGAAAAAAAAAAATCAAAAGAAAAAATAAAAGAATTGTATAATCTAGTTCTTTTTGAGTTTTTGGCATGTTCATTTCCAATATGCATGCAAATATAATTTCAAAGGGAGAGCAATTATTATGTTACGGTGTTAAAAAAAATAAATCGAGACTTAGATCAAACAACAACAAAAATTGAATCATTATCGGTATATACTCCTAACAAAGCACCCCCCCCCCCTTTAAAAAATATGAAATAACATAAAATATTATACAAAAAAAAAAACAAACAACCCAAACAAAACAAAATCGAAAACGCTAACCAACAAAATCGACTGATGATACAACATTGATAATATAACTTACTGAACATCTTCAAAATATTCTTTGATGGTGTTCATTCTTTTCTCAAATGGATCCTTGCCCATATGGGGACCGTCAAATACCTGAATTAAAAGAGAAAATGACAATATAAAGTTATGTGTTTGGACCTAACATCAATGTAAAAAAAAAAATTAAAATAAAATAAAATAACATACCAAACTCCCCCCCCCCCCCCCCCAAACATAAAAAAAAAACAACAAATAAACAACAAAACATAAACAAACAAACAAAAATAAAAGACATTAATTTAAAAAACCCAAAATAGACCCCCCAAAAAGCAGCACCAAAAAAATAAAAAATCTAATAACTTTATTACCTTCAAAAATATGAGTTAAGAGGATTAAGATTATCTATAAGAATGATTTACAGAACAGAAATACCAGAAAGAAAAACAATCCAAAACCCCTCAAAATGTTATCATAAATAGATCAATTAAACTCACATAATATTTGATGTCTTTCCATTTGGGACTTTCTGCTGTCTTGACTATGCTTACAGTGGACTGAAATTGGCCTCGCCCTCCAAATAATTCACCATCCAAATGAATATCTTTAGGCAAATCCTAGAAATAAAGAAAAAACTGATTTCATTTCATGTTCTTACTCCCTAACTGAAAGCTAGGTATGTTTAAGGATTCAACTTACCCAGGAAAATCGTGATTTGATATGTAGCCATTATAGTTTTCTCATCTACCAAAATTTATAGGCGCACATAATGACATTTGGTTATCCAACTTAAAACAAAACAAAAATGAATGGTGAAGAAGACAAAAAATTGTGAAAAGCGAGATAAAAGTCGAATTCAATGAAATAAAATTTACAACTATTCTCTCTATTCTTTGCACCCCATCCGTTGTCATTCAATTTAAAATATAAAATCACAGTACCCTATAAATATATTGAGTCTGATGGTGACGTCAATATACTTAATCGTCCACATCTACTTGCAAATTAAAATAAATGTTTACATTGTTTAATAATCTAAAAGCAAAGGTAATTTTCACAGATTTGTGAGGAATAAATACGAATAAACAAACCTTGGTAAACCATTCTGGAGCATAAAAAGCATTGCCAAGTCTTGAGTAAAAGCATCTTCCATTCCAGAAAGCTCTAACCCCATCTAGTTTCTCACTGATCCACCAACCAACTGGATTATGTGTCCTTGAATGAAATAAATGTTAAAATATAAGAATGATGGAAATGGTATGCCTCTGTTCTCCGTGATCGTTCATATCTTTCTCTTAATTTAAACGTACTTATTTGATACAATCATGATTGTCATAATTCTACGCTCCTTCCATTACATATCCCAGTCATTACTATATCTGGTCATAATTTAATCCTCATAGAAAGAAAAGAGTGAGCAATAAAAAAATAAATAATAGTATTGCATTATAATTTCCCAACTGTTTTATAATGAAGAGAATATGATCTGCTCTTCTCATCAGTATTGTGCTTGACCCTATAAAATTCATTTGATTGTCTATTCATTTGAAGACGAAAAGACATTATAAAATATGCAATGAGTATTTTAATTATTATAGTATCTTACTTCTCGTCATATTTGTGGGCCAGTAAAAGGCTGACACTTATGTGCTGAGGAATGCCTTTAGGTTTCGGCTTTGTATTTGTTGCCACTCTTGCTTTCTCAAATTCATCTCCATTGTATTCTTTCAAATGCTTACAAGTTCGTTCGTTTATTGGTGCTCGTTGTACCAAAAATCCTTTGCATCTGAAAATAATGATAGATAAAAAAGTTCTTATTTTTTAGAAAATTGATTCATTAAATATGCGATTTATTACATTCATATACAAAGTATTGGTGAAAAAAAAGAGGGAAAAAAATAGAGACAAGTTACTTTCATCTACAACATTCAATAATTTCATACCATTATGTTTTTTCTTATTTGGTGATTGATGTTTGAAAACATTCAAATTTATGATCTCGTTTTATCAATGTTTTTGATCAAGATTATAAACATTTTACTTTATCCAAACTACAGTTATGCTCAAGAATCTTGTCCTTGCAGTTATCTTATGCAAAAAGTTGATTACAGTCTATCACTATTCTCTTATCTCTTGATCTGAAGTTTACTGCTGTAAAATGTTTTGGGTCGTGAAATCTATATTATTATTAATCATATCACATTAGGAATCAAGAATATGAAGAGATATTTTTTTCTTTTGAAATTGCTATAATGAATAAATTATATCCAAACTCACGAGCAAGAGTAAATATCCCCATCCCTTTTGAGAGTGTAGCCAGAATCAAATTGAACAGAACCGCCATCATCCAAAGGATTCTCTGGTGTGTTTGTGCTTTTGCGGGTTTTCTTGCCTTTTTCATCATCATCTGTTAGAAACAATTTTAGTAAAACTTATAAATGAAACATTCTTTGAACCTTAACCTACAAATAAGAATAAATAGGAGGATCACCAATTACACAGATACTATACATACTAATTATGATGGCAATATATATTTATTAATTGTTTTTAATATATAACAGTCCACCATAATTCTTTTTAAATTATATATATATATATTATATATATATATTTATATATATATATATATAATAATATTATATATAATATATATATATATATATAGTATTATTATTATTATTATTATTATTATTATTATTATTATTATTATTATTATTATTATTATTATTATTATTATTATTATTATTATTATTATTATTATTTAATTATATATCATTTGAAATTATAACAAAATTATTATAATCCATTATAATGATTAAAAAACATAATTATTTAATCATATATTATTTGAAACCAAAACAATATTATAAGTATCCATGAGCTTCAATTGTTTTCACAATAAATGTAAAAATGCACTATAAATAAGTGACAGATTTGAAACAGCATGTTGTACTGATATATAAGACAGGACATAGTAAATTTGGGCTACAAGAGAAAAAAATTACCTTTAGGCATGTCATCCCCTGGATGGTAGAACTCTTGCAAATGGTTCTCATTTGTCTGATAACATTTCTCCCAATATTTACACTTTTCTTTCTTTGGACTATACTGTATAGTCTTAGGTGGTTCATCTGTTTTATTGCTAGTATTAGTATCTGAAGCTTTTGTTTTTTTCTTTGTGTAGTCAACAGTGATCTTTTCAACGCCACTATCATCAAATTTCACTTTCTTGGGTGGCGGTTCAGCCTTGGAAGATGATGGTGTATTTTTACTATTGTCAGCTTTTTTGTCTTCATCATCAGATTTTCGTTTTCGGTTTCCAGTCATCTTTCCTGCCAATGGCATTTCTTCGTCTTCATCATTAACGCTTATGTCGTGAACAAGCCTCTGAAATGGAAATTAAAGAAATAAAATCATATTATGTTTTTAGAATGTAAATGGAACTTTAGATATTTAGTTACATTGTAATATGTTTAATTTATTTTTTCTTATTCAGATAGAAATTGTTCTAGTCATAAAAATATATTTTAAAAATGAAACAAAAGAAAAAGTCATTATGCTATTCAAACATCAAATTCAATTTGATAATCAACTTTAAATTGAAAATAAGAAAACTTGTCAATTGTTTTTGAACGTTTTTCTTTTCTTTTTTTTTAATTTCATTGATTATGTTAGGATAAAAAATAAAATGAAAGTTGTCTACATAAGATTTGGATGATTGAACTTACTGGTTTGTTTGTTGTCTTTGAGGGAGCATCATCTTTATCTAAAAGAAAAATAAAACATTAAATATGGCGGATAATATACTGTATCTTGAAGCCACAGTTTATCTAAAGAAATAACAAGACTTGTCAGATATCAACAGATAAAAATTTGTTACTGGTTTACAACTTCATAAACATTTCATAATCAAAATTCAATTGTCACATATAAAAAAAAAAAACAATTAAAAAAAACACACACAAAAAACATAAAAACAAACTTGAGCTTTTATATAGCACAATATCCACTAACTGTACACAAAGCAGTTTACAAAGGGTCCATGGCCAACAGCAACATTTAACATGTATGACAAGACTTGACGCTTGTTAGTCAAAATTTTCCAACAGAAACAATGCTATTAATGACCGTGTACTCATTTTACACCTGAGTGTGGTAAGAGAATGTGAGTAAAGACCCTTTTCCAAGGACTCAACAATGCGCCGCTTAGAGCAGGACTCAAACCCTGGACCTTCTGATCCGAAGGCAAGTGTCATATCACTAGACCACATACCCGCGCATACAGAAAGAAAATAATAATAGATAAAGCAGCCTTGCATACCTGTGATATCCTCATCATCATTATCATCCCCAGGGTGCCAAAAATCCTTCAGATGTTGTTTGTTCTTTCGGTAACATTTTGCTCCATAATTGCACTTTTTTCTAGGAGAAGCAGGGGTAGCAGCAACAGCAGCCATGCTTTTGAATTCTCAAAAGAAATCTTATCCCCTTAGCGTCAGAAGTTTTCCTGAGGAAATTAAGAATATAGATTAGAAATAAAAAATCAATCTTTAATTTTTATCAATTAAAAAAAAAATCAATCCAAACATTTTCTTTCAAATAGATGATAATAAGCCCGATAGCTCAGTTGGTGGATCACTCGCTTCACTCAAAAAGACCTAGATTGGCCCCGGGTGAAGTCGAGTTTTTTTTCTGACCCCCCCCCCCACCCCCCAACCACCCATGTCTGCCCAGCAATGATTGGGTAGCTGGTTTTGTTAGATATGGTAGAAAACACTTTAAGATAGACCAGTGTCCTATCCAACGGGAAGCAAGCAATTGCTATTGTCCGTTTCACGCCATAGAACCTGAATAAATTTTGGGTCGTTGTGCCTAACGGCTCTAAAGGACTACTTTTTAAGAGATGATAGTAAGCAAATATTCTAGAACCATGAGAACTATGAAATTGGACTTCATCATATTTTCTGTAGCACCAGTGAAATTGCTAGCTATTCTTTGAATAACGCCAATGTGATGCTCTTTTACAAAACAGACTTCTGGCAGTCATCCAATCACTGCAGGTTAGGCAGGAGTGCGCGCGCGCGTGTGTGTGTGCGTGTGTGGTCAGAAACAATCCATAACGCAAGCCCATGATCAATATAAGTCCCTTTGTCTTGAGGTGAATGCTTTTTCAACTCGACTTTCTTGAACCCTAAATTATGAGAGGGAGTTATTACAGACAAGGAAAAGGAAAGAGAACGTATTGATTTGCAAATCCTTTTCCAAAGTTGCTTCAAAGATAGCAAACTGCAATTCTGACTCATAAAGGTTCTGTTGGACATCATTGTCGTCACAATTTATCTGTAACACATTACAATAAGAATGTAAATACATTAATGGCAGTTCGAACTTGAATAGCAGAGGGACCAAAAACAGGGAGTAAAAAGTGGGCGGTAACCATAACAATTGACCTTGATTTTGATATTGGTGTGATGCACTCGCCAATTTACATAGTAAATCGCCTCAAGATGTAATATTTATCCGATCATTGTCTCTTCAACTCATGTAAACAAACGACGTTCATTCTTAAACCGTTAAAATATTGTTAGACTAATGAGTCTGGATAGCAGACAACAACATGAACTTGAACATGTTTTGACTGGCTTTTGTTTATTTTGCCTGTTTGAACATCGAACGTTTTTGACTTTGACAACAGTTCATTATCACCCGTTAACATTCTTAAAACTCACTTTTATTTGATGAAAATTATTATCTTAGATTCAGATTCCTGGTGCGACAAGTCGGTATTTAAAAAAAGTGATATATCTCGCTATACAGCGACACCACCGTTTATAATGTTTTGGTCAGCCAGAGTGACTAAAATTAGTAACAGAGTCATTTTTACATCTGCTTCGCGGAAGCAATCGAGATTCCGCGAAGGCGGTAAACCTTTACACCCCTCTCTCTCTCTCTCTCTCTCTCTCTCTCTCTCTCTCTCTCTCTCTCTCTCTCTCTCTCTCTCTCTCTCTCTCTCTCTCTCTCTCTCTCTCTCTCTCTCTCTCTCTCTCTCTCTCTCTTCAAAAGGGACATTCGCATTTACATTTTACCGGTTTCATCATATTTTATTTTAAGTTATGAGAGAAGAAAAAAAAATATGTTAGCAATAATCTCAAAACGGTATTAGGTCGGAATGACAATGATACTACAGTAGGCTACTTAAAATTCAGTTTAAAGCAAGGAATTCGTTTAATTCTATGGTTTAAAGCATACTTTATTTTGTCAAACTTTAGTCAAAATAAATTCACCGCAGTCTATGTTGGTCAATATGATATCTATTTATTCTCTCTCTCTCTCTCTCTCTCTCTCTCTCTCTCTCTCTCTCTCTCGACCTCCCTCCATGCCTTTCTCCATCTATTTTTCTCACGATAAAATGAGAGAAACAGACACACACACACACACACACACACACAGAGAGAGAGAGAGAGAGAGAGAGAGAGAGAGAGAGAGAGAGAGAGAGAGAGAGTGATTAAATAGATATTATATTGACCAACATAGACTGCGGACAGAGAGATAGGTAGAGAACAAAAACTAAGTTCTGAATTAATCCGCAATTTGATGTGAAATTAAAATAAAAACACCAAAAAATGGTCAACTATGAATATTCATAAAATGTCATTAATGATTAAGCATTATATACACAGCTTAAAGGGGGGGGGGGGGGCGACATTAAAAATGATGAATTTTGACCCAGTTTGCTAAAAATTAGATTTTGGTGGGATGTTGTCATGTGACCATTTGTCTGCATAAAAAATTCTAGTATCGCTATATAAATGCACTTTCTGTCTCTCCGTCTGACTCGCATAATCTCCTAAACGGCCAGAAGGGCATGGTTGAGATTTTGCATGATCACTTTAAATGTTCCGGGGATGGGGTTTTTTAGTATAAAATTTATATTATTCTGCATGGTTAATTGTCGGCAGTCGCTTTGTAAATTATCAGAAATTTAACATAACAATGTAAAGTCCACTGCTTGACTAACAACACAGAATACAATCAGCGTTGTTGTATGTTTACATCTGAAAACAATTCACGCTCACAGCTAATAGTTGAAATATTCACCCAACATCCCCCCCCCCTCTCTCTCTCTCTCTCTCTCTCTCTCTCTGTCTCTCTCTCACACTAACACGTTTTATGTGTATAAAAATAGAGTTGTTGCTTGAAGTTTTTACGTACAAGTCAAGAATGCACAAGGCAATAAATTTTGACGTCTCACTGTGTTCTAAATAAAAATAATAATATTAAAAGTGATTTAAAAGTAATTAAATTAGAAAATTCAAATTTCTCAAGTCACCAGGAATTGTGTCAACGTGTTGAAATTGAAAATTAATTAATTTTTTTTACTGGTATCCCATTTTTTTCCTTTCTACTAGCCCTATCTCTCTGACGATCCCTCAAACATATTCAATACCCTATAACTATAAAGTTGTTCTCTTACTCTTAACATTTTTTTTGTTTTGTTTTCTTTCGTAAAGCGAATACCCTTATAATTGAGCTAGAGGACCCCCCAACTTCACATCAAAGACCCATTAAATACCTTTAAATATTTGAATTTGAAATTTAATTTTTTTTTTTAATGAACAGTAGTCCTTCAGAGGCATGAAGCCCAAGGAGCCAGGGTTTATCCCAGTTTCTGTGGCATGAATAGGAAGGTAGTCTATCACAAAGTACTTTCCTGAGATCTGACAGACTGATCTACCCAATCACAACCCCCCCCCCCCCCCCCCCCCCCTTTCTACCACTTACATTACATCAGAAAAAGGGGCAAGTTGGAACAATGCAATAGTTTATTCCTCAGTTCTCCTGTCCTCTGCTCCATCCATTCCAACCCCACCACTGGTATCCACTACTAAATGATGAATTTTGACCCAGCTTGCTAAAGATTAGATTTTGGTGGGATGTTGTCATGTGACCATTTGTCTGCATAAAAAATTCTAGTATCTCTATATAAATGCACTTTCTGTCTCTCCGTCTGACTCGCATAATCTCCTAAACGGCCAGAAGGGCATGGTTGAGATTTTGCACGATCACTTTAAATGTTCCGGGGATGGGGTTTTTTAGTATCAAATTTATATTATTCTGCATGGTTAATTGTCGGCAGTCGCTTTGTAAATTATCAGAAATTTAACATAACAATGTAAAGTCCACTGCTTGACTAACAACACAGAATACAATCAGCGTTGTTGTATGTTTACATCTGAAAACAATTCACGCTCACAGCTAATAGTTGAAATATTCACCCAACATCCCTCTCTCTCTCTCTCTCTCTCTCTCTCTCTCTCTCTCTCTCTCTCTCTCTCTCTCTCTCTCACGTTTTATGTGTATAAAAATAGAGTTGTTGCTTGAAGTTTTTACGTACAAGTCAAAGAATGCACAAGGCAATAGATTTTGACGTCTCATTGTGTTCTAAATAAAAATAATAATATTAAAAGTGAGTAAAAGTAATTAAATTAGAAAAATTCAAATTTCTCAAGTCACCAGGAATTGTGTCAACGTGTTGAAATTGCAAATTAATTAATTTTTTTTTACTGGTATCCCATTTTTTCCTTTCTACTAGCCCTATCTCTCTGACGATCCCTCAAACATATTCAATACCCTATAACTATAAAGTTGTTCTCTTACTCTTAACATTTTTTTTGTTTTGTTTTCTTTCGTAAAGCGAATACCCTTATAATTGAGCTAGAGGACCCCCCAACTTCACATCAAAGACCCATTTAAATACCTTTAAATATTTGAATTTGATATTTTAAATTTTTTTTTTAATGAACAGTAGTCCTTCAGAGGCATGAAGCCCAAGGAGCCAGGGTTTATCCCAGTTTCTGTGGCATGAACAGACATAACAATTTCTTGCTATCTTTGGATAGGAAGTAGTCTATCACAAAGTACTTTCTGAGATCTGACAGACTTATCTACCCAATCACAACCCCCCCCCCCCCCCCCCTTTCTACCACTTACATTACATCAGAAAAAGGGGCAAGTTGGAACAATGCAATAGTTTATTCCTCAGTTCTCCTGTCCTCTGCTCCATCCATTCCAACCCCACCACTGGTATCCACTACTTAATGCTCTTCAAAACCTAGTAAAGCACCATCCCAATGATAAGAAAAGACATCATCAGGCTTCACATAAAAACTCATTACCCAATCAGTTTTCATCAGGCACAGTTACTCAGTCGGTTGTCACATACTACTCGCTTTATTAGGCAGAAGTCTATCAACTGATCAGTCAGTCATATGCCTCCCACTATCCCTTTGTTGTGTCGTCATGGTATGTTACACAAAGTACATGGTTCACCCAATGACCATTACTCACCCCATCTCCATTCCCTATAAGTTATGTGTGCCATATGTGCTTTCCTCTGAGTAGTTTGCTTTTCTCAACTGGCCACTAAGCTTGTGACTCACACTCCCATTGTTGCCATGTTCTAAGAAATATTACCCAGTTATAGCCATATATGATTTATATATGAACAGGTTGAAAAAAAAATCCAGTTGCATAGGGGGCAGATACGGTATTTGCTACGTACCCGAAAGGTACAGAGTTCAATCACCCGCTGAACACGTGAGGAAGACCAAGGCAAAAGTGTCCACGCGTAATGCCCTCCTTGGAAAGCTGGCAAACATGAACTGGGGAACTGACCCTAAAACTCTAAGGACCACAGCATTGGCCCTCAGCTACTCAACTGCGGAGTACTGCTCAGCTGTATGGGCCCGATCATGCCATGCCTCCAAGCTAGACCCCGAGCTCAACAACGCCTGCCGGATCATAACGGGCCAGCTGAGAGCAACACCATTACCACTGGTCTACCGTGCAGCAGGAATAGCCCCACCACACATCCGGAGGGAAACTCATGCCCAAATACAAAAATACAAACAGGAAATGGACCAGAGACACCCCCTTCATGACCACAATTGCCCCAAAAGCAGGCTCAAATCAAGGAAAAGCTTCCTCACAGTAGAGAGCCTTCACCCAGACCACTCAGCATTCTTCCGCCTGGACAAATGGGTAGAATGGGACAAGACAGCAAATGATGCCCTCCAGCCCCCAACAGAAAAGCTCCCAGCAGGCACAGACCTCAAGAGAAAAGAATGGGTGGCGTTGAACAGAGCTAGAGCAAAGGTGGGAAACACCGCCACAAACCTCTTTAAATGGAAAATCTCACCGGGCACTGAATGCCCATGCGGTCACCCCAGACAGACCATGGACCACATCCTGTCTGAATGCTCGCTGGGACCTCACTGCACCAATGCTGACCTGAGGGAATGCAACCAGACTGCCCGGGACTGGCTGACTCACTGGCGCGACAAGATATGATGATGATGATCAACAGAGTCATTGGAGTGGTTAAAAGAAGATGGTATTGTCTCCATGACGAGCTCAGAATGACGCCTGACAGAGCCTGCAAGGTTATTTATGTGTGTTTTTTGTTCCATAACCTTGCTGTTGATGCTGGCCTACCCATGGAAGAAAACAACCGTAATGATGATGATGACAGCAAAACAAAAAAAAACAAAAACCCAAAAAGTTAAGAGAACAACTTTATATTTTTAGGGTCTTGAATATGTTTGAGGGAGCGTCAGTAAGAGAGAGAGAGAGAGAGAGAGAGAGAGAGAGAGAGAGAGAGAGAGAGAGAGAGAGAGAGAGAGAGAGAGAGAGAGAGAGAGAGAAATGAGATACCATTAAAAAAAATTATAGTTTTACAAGACATGATAGACAATGAACAATAGCTCTACAAGCCAAAGGACTAGGAATGATTGCGAAAGAAAAAGACGTTGGAAGAAGACTAAGTCAAGACTGCCCGAGGCGGGGGCGGGAAGGCACATGCATGTTCGAGGCCAGTGATCGATGTGAAAAGTGACCATATACGTAGAACCTTACTCGGGCAAACAATACTAAATCTCTGATCTCCTTGGAAAAACCATCGGTTTTGATAATCACAAAAATTCTAACGGACCAGGGAACATTAAAAATAGATATATCACAATTTAAACCTTAGAGCACGAACTTTTTTTCATTAAAAAATCATGCTTTCATCACTAATTTGCACAATTCGGGGGTTTTGTGTCCCTAATTCCCCTAGCTACGCGATCTGCTATTTAATTGTTAAATTAAATCATCTAAAAGAGTAACAGAATTTATTACAAACCACCAACCCAATATATCCCCTAACTGCCCAATCAACCCCTCACCCTCCATGAACGCGTTAGGCAACATTAATATTTCAACCTTTTACTTCATCCTTTAACAAAAAAAAAAAAAAAAAAAAAAAAAAAAAAAAAAAAAAAAAAAAAAAAAAAAAATTATATATATATATATATATATATATATATATATATATATATATATATATATATATTTTAACGAACGATACAGAAGCATTAAATGCCAAATCCTTTCTACTGCTACTACCACTAAACACAAGTTTGATGTTGAGAATGCTTGGTAATAAACCTAACAAATAAAATTGTTCCTAATAATTAAGAAGGTCATTAGATAGGATGGCATGGGTCTAAAAAAAAAAAAAGAGGCTGCTGCCATGACGTAACTACTTAAGTGGGTCATGATCACTGCTCAAAATGTCTTTAAATGGGTCCCTGGCATGACGTAACTTGAGTAGTTTATTAAGTAGGCCATGGTCCCATGCCAACAGCAACGTTTGACACGTAGAACAAGAACTACAATGCAGTCTGTAAGGTGCTATATCTTTTCTTCCACAAAGACAAAGCTTTCATTTCATGTTGCCGGCCGGGTATTCTTTTACACCTGAGTATGATTAGAAAATGGGAGTAAAGAGATATTTCCGATGAATTAACATTGAGCCACCCTTGGCGGGACTCGAACCATTGACCAACAGGTCGCAAATGGTTGTTATAGCACTAGCGAGGGTACAAGGCCTTACAAAGCATAACAATGGTGTCTATATTATGTGTTTGTGTGTGTGTGTGTGTGTGCGTGCTTGTTTGTGTGTGCACGTGCGTGTTGGACGTTTGCGTGTGTGTGTGTGTGTGTGTGTCTGCGTATGTGTGTGTGTGTGATCCAGCCACACAGTCATAGCTTTTAAGAACCGCAATATCCACTGCTCAAAGTGCTTTTAAAGGGGTTCCAAGCCAACAGCAACATTTGACACGTATAACTACAATGCACTATAATTTTTCTTCCGCAGACAAAGCTTTTATGTTGCCGGCCGGGTATTCTTTTATACTTGAGTATGATGAGAAAACTGGAGTAAAGAGATATTTCCGATGAATCAACCTGTAGCCACCCTTGGCGGGACTCGAACCATAGACCAACAGGTCACAAAACGATTGTTATAGCACTGGCGAGGGTACAGGGCCTTAAAAGGATAACAATGGTGTCTATATTATGTGTTTGTGTGTGTGTATGTGTGTGTGTGTGTGCACGTGGGTGTTTGTGTGTGCGCGTGGGATGTGTGTGTGTGTATGTGTGTTGGGGGGGGGGGTATATGGAAATCAATGAATGAGACAGCACAGCACCCAAGAGTTGGACACAGGGCAGTCCAGTGGAGTGAAAAATGCCATGTCATGATCCTCGTAATACGGACCACGAACTCGGTGATTTGGTGGGTGGTCAGATATCTTTTCTCCAGTGGCACATGGAACAATTCCCTTCACTATCATCTTTTTATTCGTTGTCAAATGATTTAAATCATATTTATAATTCTTTATCTCAGACAAGACCGCATAATTGACATCATGTCACACTTTCTCCAAGGATCAGTTAACATTACCCTTCAGGAACAGCAACATAGGTAATAGACCTGTTATCAGTTAACATAAATTAGCATTGAAGACTTATTTGGGGAAAAGGTGAAGGTGAGATTGCGAAGTCCTACGAAAAAGAAAGGTGAAAAGGGTCGCGAGCTTCCGAGTTCCACGTTCGAGCTGGCAGCAAAATAAACAATCAGTCTTACGGAACAGTCGGTCGTAGTGCTCGTACCCGTTGGTGTCATTGATTCACTGTTCGTTTTGGATGAACGACTCTAAATGACAAGGTTAGATTTGTTGAATGTAGTTTTTTAAAATTACAAATTTTTAGGGGTTTTTTTTTCGTGTGTGCCCAATCCCCATTAATTCAAGCGTGTATTAATTAAAACATGTCACGAACCACTGAAGACGTTCGTTTATAATATACCCCCTCTCTCTCTCTCTCTCTCTCTCTCTCTCTCTCTCTCTCTCTCCCCCACTCTCTCTCTCTCTCTCTGACTCTAAGGTTTTGTTGATTCATCAACGTAATAATATAGCTGGTTTTAAATGGGCCTCTTGTATAATTTTTGTCGTCATATAATTCTGTCCAAGGGGCAGCAGACACCAAGACAGAGTATGCTTCTTAAAAAACATCAGCCGTAGCAGCAATAACAACAACAGTAACAAAAGGAGCAATGATAAAAGTAGTAATAATCATAACAATAATGATGGTGAAGATGATGATGATAATAATAATAATAAAGATAATAGTAATAATAATGATAATAATAATGATGATGATGATGATGATGATGATGATGATGATGATGATGATGATGATGATGATGATGATGATGATGATGATGATGATGATGATAATTATAATAAGAATATCATCATGATCACCCTTCCTTATGTCAAGTGTGCGTTTTGTTTTATAATTAAAAAAAAAAAGATAAATATTACGGGTCAATCATCAGATATTAATTCACCCTTATTCCAGTACAGTTCAGTGCAGTAGATAGGAAGTTGCACTCTTTGTCGTCTAAAATCAATCGACGGAACCAAGAACAATATATGAGGGTGCTTAGCTAGAAAGTAGTGATTTGGTGTATTTTTAAAATAAGTAATACCATTTTTTGGTCCATCCGTCCCTAATATTAATAAATCATTGGGGAGACCTTCCATAAGCTACTACATCCCAAGTATTCTTGTTCTAGTAGGGGGTTTGGGAGGGGGGACACTTTTTTTTTAAAGCCTCCCCCCTCCCAAACCCCCTACACTAGAACTTCTAGTAGGGGGTTTGGGAGGGGGGGGGGGGACTTAAAAAAAAAAGTTTCCCCCTCCCAAACCCCCTACTAGAACAAGAATACTTGGGATGTAGTAGCTTATGGAATGTCTCCCAATCATTGTCTCAGGGATTGACCGTCTCGTCATGTATCAAAGGCAAGCAATGTTGATAATGGTTATTGACCGAATGGGTGACAATGATCACAAAAAACTCTGACTGTCCCTGAGTATGACAATTTGCACAAATTACCCCACTCTATTCAGGGTTGAAAGGTGGTTGCTATAGGCTGACATAAGATGACATGAGAATGCTAGTGCAAATATTGCTTAACAGGTGATATGTACCTACTGTATGAAATATTTACGTTTGTTCCAAGGGCTCATAGTCTAAAGGACCAATCTTTGAATATTATATGCCTATGGCTTGATGAGTTAAATCAATTGACTGATTTGATTTTTTGTTGTAGACCGCTGAAAGAAAAGGGAGAAGAAGAAAAGAAAAAAAAAAAAAAAAAAAAGAAGAAGAAGAAGAAGAAGAAGAAGAAGAAGAAGAAGAAGAAGAAGAAGAAGAAGAAGAAGAAGAAGAAGAAGAAGAAGAAATTGATGATGATGTTGATGAAAAAGGAGGAGGAGGAGGAGGAGTAGTAGGACATCATAAAAGGACATGTGCAGTTGTTGATTCTTTGTATACATGTAATCCGTATCAACGGTTGTTTTACATTATTTCTCCAGACCTCAGAAAGCTGCAGATGACTGACATAAATCGAACCATTTATTAGGAAAGAATCTAAGAAGGAAGGTAGTCGCCCTTTGATATGGGAGGCTTTGAAGATTTTTGTGGAGGAACTCCTTTCTGGGTGAGAAAATAATACATAAGGATATCGTAAAAAAGATGTTGATAGCTGGTGAAAATGATGTTGGTGATAATCATATTATTAGTTAATGATAATGAAGATGATAATGGTAATGATGATAATGATGATGATACTACAACTACCACAACAACAGCAACTACTACTACTACTACTACTACTACTACTACTACTACTACTACTACTACTACTACTACTACTACTACTACTACTACTACTACTACTACTACTACTACTACTACTACCACCACCACACTACTACTACTACTACTACTACTACTATACTACTACTACTACTACTACTACTACTACTACTAAATACTACTACTACTACTTACTACTACTACTACTACTACTACTACTACTACTACTACTACTACTACTACTACTACTACTACTACTACTACTACTATTATTACTACTACTGATGATGAACCATGTTGTTCTGAGATTTAAAGGATGATCCTCCATACTTATCTTTTGAGTTTGAACCACCATAAAAATATATGTATATTTTTTTCTTCCTCTCATCAGGATTTGGACCTTCTCCTGAACAGTTCTTACCCTAAATTTACCCAGTGTTTCCAGGATAGTGCTCTTGTCTGGGGGCCTTGTGGGGCCTTATGGGTTGTCACACCCCTTTATCTCTGGTATATAAGCCACCAAAAATGTATGCGACAGTTGACTGTGACTGGTCTCAATATGGCCAAGATGGTGAGAGACTGTTTTCTCTCCTATTATTTCTTGTACATTAATAATCACTTTATAGGTTTTAAAGTATTTTTGACAACAGTTCAAAAAAATCATTGTTATGCGGCGATGTGGTCTTGTGGTATAACACTCGCCAGCGGATCTGAAGGTCCTGGATTCGAGTCCTTCTTTGAGTTGTTACGTTGTTGAGTCCTTAGAAAAGGCTCTTTACTCACTTTCTCTCACTGTACTCTGGTGTAAAACGAGTACCTGGTTGTTAACAGCATTATCCATGTCCGAAATAGTTTTAATATCGCCTCTTACATGTTAAATATTGCTATTGGCTAGGGACCCCTTGTAAAGCGATTTGAACATGTTTGGCAGTTATTGCGCTTTATACATGATCACATTTTTATATTTGACTTAAAAATTAGCAAAATCTTTTTAATCAATGCCCTGCCAGTACAGTTCTCTTTTATGTCATAATCAGATGACTTTGCTATATTAAGTTCATTTCATGCCAATCATAAAGACAATAAAGGGAATAAGAAAATATTTGTGTCAACAAAACAGCAGGTAAGTAGCCTATCTTGACATCAACTTTGAATTTAAGATCATATGTTTTCTATTTCTATTATGAAATTTAACGAAACAAATTGTACTGAGAGAGCTTTCTACCAAATCAATTTTTTTTTCCAATTTCCAGTTTTTTGCAGCATTCATCTTGACCATTTCCATTGTAGAGATGGTAAGACTGGTATTGGGAGACTCAGAGGAACCAACAGTTAAGATTGTTTCCACTGGAATAAAGATTGCAACATTTGTAAGAAAATTTTCCTGACTCTATATATTATGATTTTTGTTTGTTCTGTGTTTAAACTCTATAATTTCTTAAATGAAAAATAAGGGGTTCTTTGAAAAATGGAACATAGGAATGAGCACCAGTTATAGAAAAAGTAGTATGCTCTTTCATTGATAAAAGTTACTGCATTATTTTGCTTGCCCTGTACTTATTGTAAAAACTTCCAACTGTCAAACACTGCCAAATAAATTATTTCTTGACCAGCTCATCTAGGTAACAATACTATTGTAATAAACCCCACTTCTATCATTTGTGCTGTAAAAATTTTGAGATAGAAACAGTTCTATAGGAAAGACAAATCAACTTGAAATAAAATCATCCACCATTTTCACCCTGCATATGGCTGTTGGAGGAAAAACAGTATACCTTATAAGTAGAATGGTGTATAGTTTAGCGTGCATTTATCACTTTCCAGGGGGCACTCGCATCTCAAGCAAAGGGACTGAGATCAATCCGGGGGAAGTCAAGATTTTTTTTCTGACCCTCCTGTCTGTCCAGCAGTGATTGGGTTGCTTGGTCTTTTTGATGTGACAGAAAGTACTGTGTGATAGTGTCCTATCCATAGCCTAGCAAGCAATTGTTACGGTCAGTTTCATGCTAAAGAGGGATAAACTCTGGCTCTATGGGCCTAATAGGTCAGAAGGAAGGTATCGTTTTCCATGTGACCCAATAAATGTGAAACCCAATGAGGCAATAGCAACAAAACTTAAAAAATGAAAATCATACCATGCGAAAGAGCATTAATCCCCATTTATTGGGACAAAATTACATGCATATGGTACAATAACTTTAGTTTTTACAGCATATGTTCAAGGTGCCTCCCATTTCTCTCAACAAACATTTTCAACCCATGAACAAAACTATCTGTAATGTTCTGGCAATGCCTGATTGTGATTGATCTGTTTTGCTTCCTTTGAAATCTTCTTTCAATGCATTGATTGATCTTTCAAATATCCCCCTAAATAAAAGTCACACAGATTAAGATCAGGGATGAGACGTACCCACTCATACTGAGTCCTAATGACTAATAACTTGCATTGTGAAATGCTGTGCTTAACTGTTTGCTTTGTTTTCCCATGATTTCAGGGTTGAAAAAATATGTTTGTTTACATTTTACATCGTATGGCTGAATGTAATAACTTCTGTTCAAATTTGATGCAAATTGGTTAATAAACATGGAAATTATAGGGCTTTTTTTTAGGTTTTGCAGGCTTTTTTTTTTGGGTCAGTAGGTACTGGACCTTTTTGTGAAGTCTTGAGGTAAAATTATATTAAACGCTCCAAACTGATACCCTATGTTTAGAATATTATTCTGGTCCCTATTGAAAGAGATAGAAGTGATTATCAAAACAAAAAACAAGAAAAAAAAGAAAGAAAAGACAATATGTATTATGTATACTTTGTTTACATGAATGTATTTTTGATGAGGTTTAAGTTAGGACAGAATGTAAATATTGGGTTTTCATAGTAAAGTGTTGTCTTTAAAAGAAGAGTTTTTCAATAATCATCAATCTGTAATTTATTCGACAGATCCTCATCATGTTCATCATTTACATGGAACGTCGCAATGGCTTCCTGACTTCGGGTGTTTTATTTATCGTAACTCTTCTGATGGTCATAACAGGAATAATCCCACTCTACACCCAAATTTTAGAAAAGGTATCCAAAACACTTCAGCAGTATAAATAGATAAACTATGTTTCAATACTTGTCAAGGTCAAGTACTACTTACTCATCTTTTGTTGACTATTACTATATATTGTTGGAATTTATTCCATTCTATCTATTTTCCCAAATACCGACTTCTTTTATTCATTTAATTTATTTTAAAATTAATATATACAAACATATAATATACGAGGACTCTTTCATAATTAACCGAAAAATGCCTGTAAAATCCGCGTTTTTTATGCTATCAACAAAATTCTTGCACGTGTTCATACCTTGACTCGTCCTTCATTTCTCTACGTAACAGCCAAGTCTGTCGACACACTTCTGCCAACGCCGCACCATGGAATAGATACCCTCTCGGAAGAAATTTCCGTCAAGGTTTTGTAGCCATTTCCGCACATGGTCAACAAGCTCTTCATCGACATCAAAGCGCTTTCCTGCCAGCTCACGTTTCAGTGGCCCAAAGAGATGATAATCAGATGGTGCGAGGTCTGGACTGTGTGGTGGGTGTGGCAAAATCTCCCATCCATATTTCTCTAGCCAACCTTGCGTCACTCGTGCTGCAAAATGACCCCATTGGTCAACTGCCCTGGGCGCTTTCTGCGAATGGCCTCCCTAAGCTTGTCAAGAGTTTGGCAGTACCTTGCAGCATTGATTGTTTCTCCAGGTTGTAAGGTTTCGAACAGAATAACACCACTACTGTCCCAGAAAACAGTTCCCATTATTTTCTTTCCTGACCGCATGACTTTGAATTTCTTCGCGACAGGTGAGGATGGATGTTTCCATGTCATCGAATCTTGCTTTGTTTCTGGGGTGCAATGGTGCAACCAAGTCTCATCACCGGTGACTATGCTGTCAAGAAAAGTCACATCGTACCCTAGAAAGTCTCCGCCGGCGTTGGCAGTATGCCCGTGAACCCTGCGTGAGCTCTTGCTTCTTCTCAAAAGTTCCCTGCAGATGTCCAAACTTTGTTCTTTATGATTGTCTGTCAATTGCTTAGGAACCCATCTTGCGCTGACTTTTCTGTAGCCAAGTTCATTAAATACAATTCTATGGGCAGAAGTTTCCGAAATTTCAAGATTGCTTGCGATTTCATGAAGTTTCAACCTCCTGTCTTGACGAATAAGCTCATCAACTCGCTTTACATTGTCTTCTGACGTCGCAGTTATCGAACACCCTCTCCCTTCCCTGTCTGTCAAGTTGGAATGGCCGGCTTCAAACAAATTACACCAGTGATAGACTTGTGTACGGCTTATAACATGCTCACCATATACACTCTGTTCTTTATGAATTTCGGTAGGATTCAGACTTTTGGCGTTCAAAAAACGTATGACAGCTCTGATTTCCTCCTTTGACCAAGTTTCAAGGTGGGCCACCATCTTTAAAATCGTCTAGAAATTCATTGTGCAAAATGATGCACTTCATAATTTCTGGGAATATCCGTAAGGAAATAAGGAATATCATGTCGTTTACAGAATTAAAAAATTTCCACTGGTTGCTGAGCAATGGGCATTTTTCGGTTATTTATGAAAGAGCCCTCGTATATATATATATATATATATATATATATATATATATATATATATATATATATATATATATATATATATATATATATATATATATAATAGGTTATGTGTTGCTATGTGATGTTGTGTTTCTTAAACTTGGCTTCAGACCTGTAGGTCCCTGGTTTGTGTCCTGCTTTGTGCGGTGCAACATTGAGTGTTCGGAAAAGGCTCTTTACTCGAAATCTCTCACTGTGCTTGTGTGTAAAATGAATAACTGGGTGATAACAGCGTTACCTCTGTTGAAAAAAATATTGTAATAGTGTCTTAAAGGCATTATGTCTTGTCCTACATGTTAATTACTGCTGTTGGCTTGGGAATTCTTGTAAAGTGCTTTGAGCACATTTATATATTTAGTGTTAAATAAAAGCACAATTTTCTGGGTGTTTTGTTGTTTGTTTGTTTTTAGATATTAGAATGGATATTTACATAATTAGCCTAATCCTGTTCAATAATAGCAAAAAATATATACACTTATAAAACCATTAATATACCTGACTAGATTCAAAATGTAACAATGTTTTAGCAGTCTCACAATTTTCGTTTAAAAGTACTTCCAATATCATATCCAATCCATTCTAATTCAACCCAATCCAAGTTTGTTGCAATGTCAGTGTTGAAGGTAAATGCAGAATTATGTAGATATTTGTAGTTTGGCTTGTAATGAGTTCTAAGACTTGATAATTTTGAAGATATTTAGTGGATATTGCACTGTATAAGTGCTCATCTTTTTAAAATTTATAAACTAAACTAGACTAATTAAGCCATTAAACTAGACCATTTCAATCAAATTATGTCACATATTCCATAAGTATGATAAAGGAAGCAATTAGATCTCGGCGTTAAAAGGCAAACTACTGTAAATAACAAATAACACATCGGCATAAGCCAGTATATTCCATAGAGAGTGAAAGATTTCTCAAACAAGTTTCTTAAATGAGAAATGTTATTGGAAATTCATTAATTTTATATATTTGTTAAAGGTTGTATGTAATCCGGTCATAATTCTTTCACTTCAAGTCAAACAGTAAAAAGTTGTTGTAAATGGCACTATTCCATATTATAGTCATTTTTATTTCAAGCAGACAAATATTCTGCAATATAGGACCCTAAAGGTCAAATTAATAATAGCTCAGTTGGTATAGCACTCACTTCTCACACAAAAGGACTAAGCTCAATCCCGGGCAAAGTCGAGATTATTTTCTGACCCTCCCCTCTTTTATCCAATAATCGGTGATTGAGTAGCTGGGTATGTTAGATCTGATGGAAAGTACTTTGTGATAGAGTAGTGTTGTCCATTTCATGCTATAGAAACTGGGATAAACTCTGGCTTCATGGCTTAGAGACTCTGAAGGACTATTACATGAATCCAACAGCTATAATCCTTTACTGCGATATCAAGTAACAAGTTATTTATACAAAGTGATCGACTTCCTTATTTTTTTTTACCAGGAGTATGAGACTGATGAAGTAGCTTTTGCCTTGTATTGTGTATACTTTGGATTCATCACTGTCGAGTTCTTACTGTTTTGTTTCGCCGAGAAACCTTCTCAAGCAGGTTACCAGAACCCATCTTATCAAAATCTTCAGTCGAGGGTGGGTAATCATGTTTTTATATCGAATTTTTATTGTTTTTTTCTTCTTTGTTGATAATAATAATGCATCTATTATAACTGTCAATAACATTAATATTGTCTTTCCTTTTCAATGCATACATGATCTATAAATATGTCAATAACAATAATATTGCCTTTCCTTTTCTATGCACACATTATAACTTTAAATATGTCAATTTCCCGGTGGGAAGTTTATTTATTTGATTCTTTATATTTACTTATAGGACCATCCCTCAAACAAATCCAATGACAACTGCTACATCATTGTTTGATTCCTATTTTTTCACATTTATTTACAGCCCGAATGCCCCGAGGTCACATCATCTTTTCCCAGTCAGGTGTTCTTTTTTTGGATCACCAAGTCAGTATACTGTTTTATGATAATAATAATAATAGTGTAAATGATAATGATGATGATGACGACGATGATGATAATGATGATTATGATTATGATAGAAGACGAGGATGAAGGAGGAGGAGGAGTTAAGATTTTCTTTTTATTTCTTAAATTGCCACATTCGATTCTCATGATTATTTCTCTGCATCTTTTTCTTTTTGTAAAATTATTTCACAAGGCAATTCTGGAGAGACATAGCAATTTACAAAATCTTTAAAGAAAGGAGAAAGGAACAAGCAAGCTGAAAATGTTTGAAGACATTTTACACTTAATGACCTTACCATTCAAAGTGTTAAACTTCATAAATATAAATTTTGATGTTAAACAAAATAACTATGACGATGATAATGGTACGCATCAAAATGCTTATTTGATATAGTTATATACGTTAGATATATTATTGTAAATTTGGAAATATTATTATATCATTACAGACTTTTGAAACAAGGCTACAGCACAACCTTGTCAGAAGATAAAGTATTTTCTCTCAACCCTAGAGATCAACATCATAACATTATCCCTGAGTTTGAGGATTGTTGGAACAGAGAAAAAAGGAAATGTGCAGCAAGCAACAGAGCCAGACAGTAGGTCTAGTAAAAGAGTACCACAACTGCCAAATTTTTCAATTATATCGGATCTACCCTGATATTTAAACTAATTTTTAAGGACTCGATTAAACTATGACAACTTTGGTACATCCTCACCTCTTCACCATCACCTGGCTCATGTCTCATATTTCATCCCATGGCATATATAAACACATTTACTGATAACCAATACAGTTTACCTTTGAAGAACATAATGTCCTATCAGTTTGACATTCAGACAATTTTTTACCATTTTTTACAAAAAAAAACTTCCTTTTAATGTCCTCTTTCAATCATGAAGATTATGACATTTGTGATTTTTGTTGTAAATCATCTGAGAAATGGTTAACTACTTATGAATTGAAGTATAGGACATGCGCTTTATGAAAGAAGGGAAAAAAATTGGGATGCAATTTCTTCCATAGGCTGTTCCAATCGTAGGTATACAGTTTTTGGGAAGAATTTATTTTGGTAGGTTTTGGTGTGAGAGATAAGGCTGTTTTCATTAAATGTTATTGACAACTATTTGGGTTTTGAAGGTCTGGATTTGAAATGGCCTCCAATTTATTATATTTTACATAGGTGACAGTATGGCTCCTTTTGTTCCGACTGAAAAGACTCTATATTTAGCATGCCACTCATTCCTGAGATTTAGTTGAAAATCAGGCAGCTCTTCTGTATACCATTTCTATATCGTCAATGAGAAATTTTGTGTGAGGTCATGACATTAGTGACATGTTCAATATATAATTGAAAATAATGTTTTTTAAAGAAATTTGATACTTATTTTGAAAGCTGTCAGAATTAATTTTATGCTCTATTAAGTCTGTTGAGTTGTATTTTAAAAAATGCCAGGCCTTTTGCTTTCACCACATGTATTCGACACCCGACACTCGGGTGTATCTTGTCACCAGAGTATTCGACACCCGAAACTCGGGTGTATCTTGTTATCACAGTTATTCGACACCTGATTCGCGCATAGGTACGCATGTTGAGAATTAGCTACCCTCAACAACTTCCGTTGTGTGAATTTATCAGCATGGTGGTAGTAGTAGTCGGGCTAAATGGTTGTCTGAAGGCAAGACTAATTAAAATGCTTAGGGATTAAATGATCCAAACAATGAACATTTGGAATATAAACCCTTCATCCGCATAGAAATTGTCTAAGCGTATAAACAGAATATCGTGTGAGCTCCTTGTTGGATGGAATTTGAATGACACGAAAGCCTAGTGTGCCGAGAAGAGCGTAGAGGTTGAGCTGATTGACTCTTCAATGGAAGTCCTTGGCTTCAAAGCCCAACGGGGACCTTTTTTTTTTTAATACTATTTTTTTCCCTTCTATCTATTTAAAAAAAAATTTCCTATATATTTTAAAGCTTATTTATTGATTTGTTTATATATTATTGTTGCTTTTATTATTATCCTTCTATCATTTTCTTCAATTATTATTACTATTTATTATTATTATTATTATTATTATTATTATTATTATTATTA
The DNA here is from genome assembly GCF_034508935.2 of Berghia stephanieae. NCBI lineage: Eukaryota > Metazoa > Mollusca > Gastropoda > Nudibranchia > Aeolidiidae > Berghia > Berghia stephanieae. The sequence goes on along the minus strand of NC_088366.1, from coordinate 56,340,979 downwards.
TTATTATTATTATTATTATTATTATTATTATTATTATTGTTATTATTATTATTATTATTATTATTATTATTATTATTATTATTATTATTATTATTATTATTATTATTATTGTTATTATCTGCCAAATAAACAATATTGTTGTCACAATAGTAAACTTATGAAAGTCATTACAAGCATGTGGAAACATTTTTGAGCGACACCTAGCATGACCTTGCAGGTAACACGAATACCTGCCTATTTGTAGGTCTCATGATATGAGCTCATTTTTGCAATGGAAAAACATATATTTTAAATTCAAAGCAAAATATTGCCCCTTACAACAATGTTTTTAAAAAATCCAGAGAGAGAGAGAGAGAGAGAGAGAGAGAGAGAGAGAGAGAGAGAGAGAGAGAGAGAGAGAGAGAGAGAGAGAGAGAGAGAGAGAGAGAGTTGTTCATGTATTGCGAGAGAAACAGAGAGTGATAGAAATTGTGAGGTTTTTTTAATTTTTTTATTTTTTTTTAATAGACAATATTAATAGAAAACAACAAACTCAAATCAAGACTCGTCTTTTCAATGTGCCGAATTATCTGGTGATAATAGACACCCAAGTTTCCGGTGTCGAATTATCTGGTGACAAAATACACCCGAATTTCGGGTGTCGAATTACACTCCCTTCTGTAAATTATTCTTGGATTTGTATGTGTACTTCTGCTATTGTTCAGTACTCGAAACCTGCATCCATAATCAAAAGGAGATATGCTTCCCATAAAATGGGAAATATTTAACTGTTTAATGTTCACATGAATGGGTAGTGGTACAAATGTGTTCGATTTTTATTCATGTTAAATGTGGGAGAGTTAATATGAGATCTAATTTTTGATAAAGTTAAACTCACAGCAGTGACTCAAGTCATCATTGTAATAAACCTAGAAAATGTGTGATTGTTACGCGTGATACAGAAATTCACTAGAGGGGCCACCAGAAACCTGGGATTGTAAATATAGTAACCTGGGTGGGGATCCTGACCTTCCATAGTGGGCAGGGAGGTACATGCTGTGTCTTCTATCCCCCCATACCCGTTTTCCAATTGTTTCCTGTCATTGTCTTGGAATGAGATTACTTAGTTTTGTCCTGATCCTTGCCGGAGTTCCTTGGCTGGGAGGGAAACAATCGAATGTCTAGGTATAGTTTTGGGAGATGATATTTTTTTCCTTGTAAATCATCTCTCTGTTATGCATTGTTTTATGTTTAGTTTATTATATGATTGATAAAGATTTAAGTGTATTCCTCTTAGTTGGGACCTGTGCTTGTGTCTGGATGAGACTTTTAGGTGATCTCAAACTAAGTACTTTGACGGTGTGCTCTTGGAATCTACATCTGTTCCCTATTTGAACCAATTCCCCTTTGTCTTACCTTTTCTTTTGTGCTTTAATTGTCCTTCTAGAACTTTTTACTATCCCATTTTCTTCCTTTTTAGTGGCGCTGATATGACCTTAATGTGTTGCAAATGCCGTAAAACCCTTAAAAACAAAACAAAAAACAAATATAGTAACGAAAAGGTGAAAATGGAAAGGCTAGATAATAGAAACAGTACTGTTTCTACTTCTTCTACATGTTTGTGATGTTAATATAGTCTAATATTTCTCTTATATTCGTATTCCAGAAGTACATCAATGTACACTGTATATAGAAATACAGAGAGGGCAAAAGTTTACCATGAAACAACTCCCTTGGTACAAGATCCAAAGAAAGGAAAGATCCAGCAGCCATCCTTGGGAAAAACTATACTTAAAGTATTTGGAGGAAGTATTTTTATTTCTCAGGTAATACCATAAAAAAAAAAAAGATTAATTAACATTAGTTAACTTACATGTTTATTGGAATCAGTTTTTGAAGTTTCAGTGATGAAGCAAAGAAGCAGAGAAAATAATTTAGTCGGAAGAAATTGGCATTAAAGATTAAAGAAAGGTTCTAGAAAAGGCCTGAATCCAGTGCCTCTTTAAGGCTTGAGACAGATTTTTGCTGATATTCATCAAAGTAGTGGGTCTTTGTTTTACTAAAATGACACTCACTGTCTTAGACATATAGTCAATTTTACAATGTAAAAATGTCTTTTTTTTTGTCAATCTGATATCAAAGTAATGGTAGTATGAGCTCCAATTCCAACTTTATGTATATGCTGGATGAGTTATTCACTCAAGTTCATTTCTCTGCTTCCAGTTTCTGAAGCTGCTCTCGGACCTTCTGACGTTTGTAACTCCTCTCCTTATTAAGTAAGTTAAAATTTCTTGAACGATTCTATGCATTTGATGACAAATTTAAAGTATGGTAGACGGTAATGATCGTTCTATTTCTTTTATCACTCTTTTTTTTTTTTGCTTAAAGCTTTCTTGTTTAGTTTCTTTTTTTTTCTGTCTTTCAGAAGGTTATGAAATGGTGTTATACAGCTCACTTTATATATGGCAAAAAGCACCTCCCCCCCTATACATGGCTTATGAACATGCAAATATACATATATATATATATATATATATATATATATATATATATATATATATATATATATATATATATATATATTTGTTGCATATGTATAGCAAGACTTATTTTCAAAGAATAATATTCGCTTTAATAATTTTACCTACAATGATTGGCTGTTTGTTTAAATATTTGATATGAATTATTTTACTCATTTCCAGTGAACTCATCTCCTTCACCCAAAACCGGGAAACCCAACAAGAGTGGAAAGGCTTTGTTCTGGCCTCTGCTTTCTTCTTCGTTGCCATGCTGAAAACCTGCATCTATCAGTACCACTTCCACGTCAGCATGGTTTTGGGCATGCGCACCAAAAGTGCTGTAATTTCATCTGTCTATAAGAAGGTACCATATTATTGCTTTGCCTCTTTTGCCATCTATCTAGATTTAAAGTGATGTATTAACGTTTTTACTGTTTTTGTTATTAATAAGGAGAACAAGGGTTTTGAGCCCAAAACGTTCAGTGTTGGCTATTTTAAGATTTTTTTATTTTTTATTTTATACTTCACTTTTTACAGTCAACAGCTTCTAGCAGCTTAGTATCAACTGCGATTGTATTAAGGAGAGCATAATAAACCTTTACATTAACATTTCCATTATTTTACTTAAAGAAACTACATCTATTGTTTTGATGCTATGCATTTAGGTAAAATACTCACAACATCCGCCAGCCTGATTAAACATACCAGAACACAAAACTTTGTGTAACGTAAACGTTTATAGTCTGATTGATATAATTTAGTAAAAGAACTAATCATTAAAACGGCTGTCTAAAAACAACAACAAAGAGCTGAGTTACGTCAATTTTGATCCTTCTATTCAGTAAAGCACATGACTTTCATGAAACGCATTGAGTATGGTTAAAATTTCGTGGGCTCACTTTTGCTTTTAGGCATATATATTGTGCAAATATTGTGAAACGTGTGGAAGAATGTGTGACGGATGTAAAAGAGTGGATGGATGCAAACAAGTTGAAAATGAATGAGTCAAAAATAGAAGTGATGATTGTGGGAAATAGAGGGCAGTTGATTGGGGGTGAAAAGATCAAAGTTTCAAAGACTGTGAAAAATTTGGGTGTCTATTTTGATTCAGAAATGAGAATGTCAGCTCACATTTCTGCTCTCTGTAAATCTTTATACTTTCAATAGTCTTCAACAGTCATAACGTCACTTCCTTCCTAATGACGCATGGTAACTTAGTAACACTGGCTCTAAACTATCGGAACAATGGCGGACGCCGTATGAAATATTTCTCCGGCGAGCTTAAACGCGTATCCAGAGGAAAAAACCCCATCAATTTGATCAATTTTTGACTTTTACACATTCTGATCACAAGGCATATGAAAAGGGAATGAAAAGTTCTAGCCAGCATGAAGAATAAAAAGTAATGATTTTCTTTGTTTAGAACCAAGATGGCCACCGTTGCCGGGCGCGTGACATCAGACTACTGAATCCAATTGAAGAAAATCAGTTCGATCTGTCAGTATATTGCAATTGGAACATGTAAAACATTGGTTGTTTCCCTCATTTTTTCGAAACTAGATTATTGTAACTCCCTGCTTGTCAACTTGCCTCAGGCTTCTATTAAACAATAACAACTACTGCAAAACAGCGCAGCAAGATTAGATTTTGGCAAAACAAAATTTGATCATGCAACCCCTTTGTTGGCTCCTATCCACTGGTTGCACATATTACAAAGCAGCGTGTCTTGTTTATAAGTGTTTGACTGGTATAGCACCGGCATATCTCACAGATCATGTGGTCATGTGTAAATGTGAAAATTACACTTTAAGATCATGTAATGACCAAACGAAAATTTCTGAAAAAAGATCAAGAACAAAATTTGGTGATAGATCGTTTGCTTGTTTCGGCCCCAAGAGTTGGAATGAACTACCACGTGGTCTGAGGGAGTGCAAGTCTTTACCTACCTTTAAAAAGAATCTCAAGGCACATTTTTACTGTATTTGTTTTTATTGACTCTATGAATCCTTGATTTGGCTATGAATTATTATTATTATTATTATATTATTATTATTATTATTATTATTATTATTATTATTATTATTATTATTATTATTATTATTATTATTTTCACTTAAAATTGATATTTATATTGTAAAGTGCCCAGAGCTTGTGTTTTACACGAGAATGAGCGCTATATAAATGTGTATTATTATTATTATTATTATTATTATTATTATTATTATTATTATTATTATTATTATTATTATTATTATTATTATTATTATTATTATTATTATTTTGTGATGATTTCAGTAATGATACTGATTCTGAGATCATTAATTATTTATTTAGATTTTATCTTACTGTCATGTAGTTTGAATGAATCAGTTATGAGCAAAATGTGTCGTATTTTATTATAAAAGCAACTTATCAGCAAATAAATCATCCCAACATAATAACATTTGAGGCCACTTATGTCTTTTTTTGGACAACGATTCCCCTGTCCATCCAATTGAGACTGGAGAGTAGCTGGATCTTTTAGGTCTGGCAGAAAATACTTTGTGATGGAGTTGAGTCTTATCCAAAAGATGGCATACACTTGTTATTCTCCATTTATTGCTACAAAAACCAGGATAACTCCAGTTTTATGGGTCTTTAGGATTACATATTTGAGTTGGTTTTGTTTAAGTTTACTTATTATTGATGTGTAATCCTGTATGACATTTGTCTTCTAATCTGTAGGTCCGTAATTAAAGTCCCACTCTGTGTGTGTGTGTGTGTGTGTGTGTGTGTGTGTGTGTGTGTGTGTTGGGGGGGGGGGTGCAAATTGAGTCCTTGGAGAGAACTCTTTACTTACATTCTCTCACTATACTCAGATGTCAAACAAGATGAACCTGGAAAATAACAGCATTGTCTGTGTCGTAAAAAAAAAAAAAATTAACAGCACCTTATTCTAGGCGTCATGCCTTGTGCGGCTATGTGGTCTAGTGGTATGACACTCGCTTTTGGATTGGAAGGTCGTGGGTTCGAGCCTCGCATTCGGCGCATAGTTGAGTCCTTGGAGAAGGCTCTTTACTCACATTCTCTCACCGCACTCAGGTGTAAAACGAGTACCTGGCCGTTAACAGCGTTGTCTTTGTCCAAACATAAATTTGTAATATTGCCTAACAGGCGTCATGTCCCGTTCTAAATGTTACGTGTTGCTGTTGGCTAGGGACCCCTTGTAAAGCGCTTTGAGCACGTTTAGTGGATATTGCGGTATATAAAAGCTCAAGTCTTGTCCAAACATAATTAGAGTTGCTGTGGCTTTGAGCTCCTTGTAAAGTTTAATAAATGCAGTGGATATTGTGCTATGTTAAGGCTCACAATTCAAAAATGATCTTAATCCATTGTTTTTTTTTTAAATTAGTTTGTTTGTTTGTTTGCTTGTTTTTAAAAAAATAAATATTGTGAAGTATATATAATAACTTGTATTAGATCTAAGACGGTAGAAATTTATCAGCATTATTTTATTTTATTTTTGGACTCAGTTAGCTCACCAGGGACTGGATTTACTGCAATAATAATAATGGTATAGATTTATAGTGCACCAAACATCCCTTCTTCAGGAGGGCTCTGGGCGCATAACATAGATTAAGCCCTAACACAGTACACGAACAACGCTAATTATACACATAATCAAAAGAAAGCCTGTCGGAATAAAAATGTCTTCAATTGACGCTTGAATTCATCTAGTGAAGACGAAGAACGTACCTCTAGTGGTAGTAAATTCCACAACCTTGGGCCAGAATGCTGAAAGGCGCATTCACCAGCCTTCACTTGACAGGGATTGAATACAAATCAGAAATGTGAAATGATTATTTAATGTTTTAAATCATTTACTAAAGTGAGAACTATTGCCTGAAAAAAGTATTATGTCAGAATGAACCAGATGATGAAAAAGTGAAATGAGAAATTTTAGCTTTGTCACAATTCTATTCCCTTCAATAAATCATGGAGATGTAACCCAAGTATCAAATTTTTAACTGTAATTCAAATGTCTAGCATTGAAATCACTCCGACATAATAATGTTATAGGTAGTAGGTTACATATGAACTTAGTGGCCTTTGTCTGACCTCTAGAGGGTTATAAACAAATTGAACTTTTATTCTTTCAGGCTCTAACAATCAGTGTTGAGGCTAAAAAGGAAAATACGGTGGGAGAGATAGTTAACCTCATGTCTGTTGATTGTCAAAGAATTCAAGATGCCACAGGTTTCAGCTTATTTATCTTTCTTTGCCAAACTAATTTTGATGTTTAAGTCCTGTTATGTTTATTTTTTTTTTAATGAAGAAGATTTCCCTTGTATAAATCTATTTATGTATAATTAAACATATGAAAGGATGAATATAAAATGGGTCTCTGTAAATGACTTGTGTTGATTACCGATTGGAATAGTATCAAGCAGTTCAAGCAGTATTGAATAAAATTGAGTGATTAGACAGGTTCCAATGGATGCAAAATTCTAGCCTTGATATTGAGTCCAGGGACAGTTATTTTGGAGCAGACCTGCCTACCGTTACGAAATATTTGTAAACTTACGAAATTTTGGCTCCAATACCAGAATTTGATGAACATTTCTAAGTCATTAAAACTTATTGAAAATTAAATTTGATGACAGAGTACATATTTTTAAAAGGATTTGGAAGTGTTACTTAATCATTGTGAGGGTAAATGGTTGATTTATAAGGCTAACTATAACGGCAATTATTTTTATTTCCTAAAAATTTTGAATTTTTGAATTTTTAAGTGGGCGGGTCTGTTGTAGAGTGCTACTGCTGTAAAAAAGGGCAATAAAGGGTCACTTAATGTATGAAATTCAAATTCTGTTTCACTGCGGCCTACTAGGGGAATAAATAAAATAGCAGTATGAAACGACACTGCTCGGATTTGCTTTTATGCATTTTGTGATGATTTTAATATTTATACTGAAATAATTATGTTATATGCAGCGCAATCTCTTTAATCCTTTTCAGTTTTACTTATCTTTTTCACCAATAGAGTATTTACATTAAGGTTTTTTGAGCTTCATTTAAACCAGAGTTGTGATATGTTTTGGCTGTTCAGTTTGTCTGTAATTGTAATCAGTTAACCAGAGGAACAAATTATGGTTTAACTCTCTCCTTACCAGCTATTTTTAGAATTTCCCCCAAAAATTCACTCCCACCAAGCGCAAGAATAAACTTTTCTTACTCAAACAAAAAAGTAACAAATGCGCTCAACAACACAGTGTTTAGTAATAATAGCTGTAATCAAAGTATTTCTTTGAATTCTGTGATGTACAAGAGAAATCAGAATGAGAAAATTGTCGGTTGCATCATAACGAATGTGACGATTTTCCTATGGATGGTAAGGAGAGGGTTAAAGCGTGTTTTCTTTTTTTTTTCATCTTCACAGTCCACATTATTAAAGGGGGGTCCTGTTAGCTTAGTTGGTTGAGCACTTGATTCACACGCAAGGGACCGTGGTGGATTCTGGATGAAGTCGACATTGTTTTTCGACCTTCCTGTCCATCCAGTTGTGATTGGGTGGCTGGGTCTGTCAGATCTGGCAGAGAGTACTTTGTAACAGAATAGCATCCTATCCAAAGGGTAGCAAGCAATTGCTATTTTCCGTTTCATGCTATGTACACCAGGATAACTCTGGCTCCTTTGGCCTAATGGCTCCGAAGGACTACTGTTTAAAAATTTTTTTTTTATAACAGTAAAGTATTATACAATCTACCTACCTGTAAAGGTGCAGCTATGTGGTCCTGTGATATAACACGCTTTCGGATTGGAAGATCCTGGGTTCGAGCCTCGCTCGGCGCATAGTTCAGTCCTTGGAGAAGGCTCTTTACTCACATTCTCTCACTGTACTCAGGTGTAAAATGAGTACCTGGCCGTTCACAGCATTGTCTCTGTCCGAAAAAATTGTAACATCACCTAACAGGCGTCATGTCCCGTCCTAAATGTTAAATGTTGCTGTTGTAAAGTGCTTTGAGCACATTTAGTGGATATTGCGCTATATAAAAGCTCAATTTTTTTTAAAAAGCATCTAGATTTGATCATACTTTAATTTTGCAAACTTAAGCCGAACAGTTTCCAGTCAGTAAACACTGTTTGACTTTTCCAATCTTAGGGTTCATCTACATGTTGTGGTCCATGCCCCTGATGATAATCATATCCATGTACATGTTATGGGGTGTGTTAGGACCATCCTGTTTTGCTGGCTTGGCCGTGTTGATTCTTCTCATGCCCATCAATGTTTGGTGTTCTTACAAGCAGCGAGCGTATCAGATGTTGTTGATGAAAACTAAAGATGAAAGACTCAAGATTATGATTGAAGTGCTGAATGGCATGAAAGTATGACTAAAGCAACAAATTCAAATGTTTGATTTTATCAGTTGTCCAATTCAATTCAATTCAAAATTTATTTATTGTCTGGAATATTCTGCATATTACTTAGAGTACTAAGGTGTAATAGGAAATAAGAATAAACAGATAAATATTTGATCTTTATATTATCTTTCTCCAACATTTAAATTATATTTCATAGATTTAGGTAAATATAACAATACGACAACACTTGTAAACAAGCTATCCATAACATTCATGCACTCTCGCACTCTCTCAGATTGTTTACTCCCTTTAGAAATTAAAATAAATTTTCTTAGTTTAAAATATGGAAATCAAAATTTTAAAACCCACAAAAAAAAAATGGTATAGGTTTTGAAAAACTGCAGCCAAGACATTTACATTTTTTATGATTCCACTAAGATATAAGGTTTTTAAATGAGGTAAAAGAGGGCTATTTGTATAAGGGTTGAATTTCTAACATTTTGGCTTACTTGTTGTTGGCGTTTTATGAAAATATCATACATTTTAGAGCAATTTACTTTTGGGTGAAGAAAAATTAATCTTATTTATGTTTTTCCTTTTTATATAAAGATAGAAAAATTTATTTTTGAAAGGAATTGTGTTCAGGAGATGACAGGATATGTTAGAAGTCTTATGAATTTAAGATAGTGTTGAAATTAAATTTCTCCTTTTCTTGGTCTAAGGTAGGAAATTTTGAATTTGAAACCATTTTGTTTTCGATTTTGAAATCAAAATTATGCTCTTGATTCTTTTGCAGGTTTTGAAATTGTATGCATGGGAAGAATCTTTTCAGACTAAGATCAGTGGCATCCGACAAACAGAATTAACGACCTTAAAAAAGACGGCATACCTGGTTGCTCTCACTCTCTTCATTTTCACATGTGCCCCTTACGTTGTAAGTTCTTAAAACATTTTTCCTTTGTCACAAATAATAAGAGAGGGGGGCAGCGAAGAAGAGAAGGTGCATATTTGTTTGTGTGTGTGTTTGTGTGTGTGTGTGTGTGTGTGTGTGTGTGTGTGTGTGTGTGCTCATGCTCTCTACTTTTTCTGATTTAGATGCGAATACATTTATTTTTGAGGATCTATAGTTGATAGGTGGATTATTTTAAATGAGATATGCTGTGGATTTTGAGATTTTTTTTCTTTCTAGGACTTTTTGCATCCTAATGATGGTGACTTACATGTGCAAGGCCAATTATGTGCATCCTATGAAATACTCAATTCATCATTTGTGTAAAAATCAACTCATCTGGGAATCGGGAAATAATCAGAATTTTTTTATTTTTTATTGCCAGTTTTGAAATTACTTGGAAATACAGATTCATTGTAAGATATTCAAATTCGGTGTTTAGCATATTATTATTTTTTTGAAGTTGTTATTTATTTTTGTTCACTACTTTTTACAATCTACAGCTTCTGGCATCTTTGTACCCATTATCAAACATTTTATGTTTCAGGTGCAATTGACTTCATTTGCTGTTTACATTGCTTCATCAAGCTCTGGCTACCTTGATCCCTCAACTGCTTTTGTCTCCATCTCTCTTTTTGGAATTCTTAGAATGCCAATGTCAGCTTTACCCATGATCATTCCTTTCATGATTCAGGTGTGAATATGTTTTTTTTAAGTTCTGTCACTTAACTCTCTATAACTGAAAACAAGGATGTTAAGGTTTAATTAAGTGTTTTGAACAATAAATTGAAAAGTAATCCTTAAGAGCTGTAAGACCCATTGAGCTGGAGTTTATCATGTTTTTTTTTTATAATGCATTAAACGGACAATGGCAATTGCTTGCTACCCTTTGGATAGGAAAAGAGTCTATAGCAAAGAACTTTCCACCCGATCTAGCTACCCAAGTACTGCTGGATGGACATGGGCTTTAGAACAAAATCTTAACATCTTGGGGGCAGCGTGGCTCAGTGGTACGGTCTTTGCTTCTTACCCGAAAGGTACCGAGTTCAATCACCCGCCGCTGCGTAGCATGGCCTTGAGCAAGTCAACTCACCCTAGTTCACTTTGTGGCGCTGCTCTGCGGCTGACTCCTAGGTTGTTCCAGTCTTCCCTTGGAATAGACCCTAAAGACAAATTTCCCCTTGGGGATGAATAAAGAGAATTTTATTATATTTATTTTATTATCAGTCCCCATCCCTTGAAGCGAGTGCTCTACCATCTGAGCCTTTGAGACTCTCCAATCAATGAACTAGGTTTCCACGTATTTCTCGCACAAAAAATGGAAACCTATGTAGAATTTGATAAGAAATAATGGCAAAGGACATCTTGCAAGTCCATAACGTTTTAATCAGAAGAGAGACAATGTCAACAATAACGGACTTAACTCTATGATAAATGATAGTAACTAATTGCAGTACAAAAACTAATGACGTCATTGTTCATTGATATTTCAACAACCTATTTATATCTGGACTTTATATTTTAAAAAGGCGACTGAATGGGTTCCTATTCCATTTACTTGCACAAATTAGGATATTAAG